>NC_137147.1:138162560-138762560 GCF_951394435.1 Stenella coeruleoalba | reverse complement strand
CCCATTAAAAATCCTTCCAGAGTTTGTTTATACATACACAAACAAATTCAGAATCTTATTTTTCGGGCTTCCCTGGTGGCGCAGTGGTTAAGAATCCGCCTGCCAATGCAGGGGACACGGGTTCGAGCCCTGGTCTGGGAAGATGCCACAGAGCAACTAAGCCCATGTGCCACAACTACTGAGCCTGCGTGCCACAACTACTGAAGCCCATGCGCCTTAGAGCCCCTGCTCTGCAACAAGAGAAGCCACCGCAATGAGAAGCCTGCGCACTGCAAGGAAGAGTAGCCCCCGCTCACTGCAACTAGAGAAAGCCCGCGCACAGCGGCGAAGACCCAACACACAGCCAAAAAAAAAGAAGAATCTTATTTTTCTCTCTTTTATACCAAATTAACATATTATACATTGATCTTTGCCTTGCCTTTTTTCATGAAGTTCGTGTAATATACAGTATGCAAAAAACCGTCCTTGTTTCTTATTTGCATTGTGTTCCGTGTGGATGTGCCATCGTTTTTCTTAACCAGCCCCTTATTTGATGAGTATTTGAGTTACTTCCAATCTTTTGCTATAATGTTGCAATACAGATAAGCTGGCACATATGTCATTTTGCATTCACCCAGCTTATTAACCAAAGAGCTGGAATCAGACCCCACTTCTGACCTGCAGGGCAGCAGTCGTAGAGACTGGGAGTTCTAGAATCTAATGGGCTCACCACTGTACCTGTGTGAACAAGTTACCTCGCCTCCATCCGTTCAATAATACTACTTAGAACCTACCAAATGCCAGGCACTGCACCAGGCTCCAACGATAAAGGTATCCTTGCCTTCTGTCCCCAGAGTGTTCAGTCTGGGATAGACAAGCAGAAGGGACTGCTACAGCACACGGGCAAGTTCAGTGTGCCTTGAAGGCCACCTGACCTCTGTGGGCTTGTTTCCCTGTCTGGTAACAGGGTGGCCAGACCTGCACTGTAGGGGGCGTTCTAAAGGATCAAAACGTAATGCTTGCTAAGTACCTAACAGGAAGCAAGGCTCGGAGCAGGTACTCAACAAGGGATAAGCCTAACTCCTGTCCCAGAAGGGGTCTTACTGATGGCAAGGGCAGCAAGGTGTTCTAGGCAAAACACATGACGCTCATTGCCGTGCCCGTTCACAACACTTTCCTTACAGAAGGTTGGAATGCACTATTAGTTTTTGAGGCAGCACCCAAGCCCCTAATTATGTCTTAGCCCACTTTTATTGGAGAATGATTTGGCCTTCTCCCACCTTCCAAACACTCTTTCGTACTGTGAGGTATCCTGGGTATATTTCTCATTTGTGTGCACAAGCCCTCATGTTTGAAGTACATCCGAGTTGTCAGTGGAAACCCAGACACATATTTATTAAAGACCCTGGCACAGAAAGGCAAGGATAAAGTTGATTTTGTTGGGATTTCACTGACAGTGTAAAATAATCATTTAAATCATTTAAAAAAAAAAAAAACCTGAAGGAGAAAAATCACTGAACCTCACATCTGTTTTGTTTACTTTTAAATGTGTTCTATTTCACAATAATACACTTTAAAAAATCTGAAATTCTGGCATCATCTGTTTTGCTTTCCTGGGGGAACAAATGCAGCAGAGAAAAGAAAGAAATGGAAGTCAGGAGTGTAGAGTATTTCCATATTAACAGCAGCCCCAAAAGTGGCTGAGAGGAGGCAAGAGGTCAAAGTTAAGATGCAAGGTTCCACGCATTGCTCTCAAGCCAACGACCTGGCTTTGCACCCAGCACAGCTCCTCAGTACTATGTGACCTTGAGCTAGTTCACTAGCTTTCTGAGCCTCACTTCCCTCATCTGCTAAAGTGGGAATAATCCCATTCATTTTGTAGCGTTTCTGTATAGATTAAGTAAGAACAAATGAGTACCCATGTGCCAGACACCACAACAGTTAAAAACAAACAAAACACATACAAAAGATACTACTTTCTCTCAATACTTAGCAAAGAGATGAAAATCTAGTGCCTTTCCTTTAGAAGCTCAGAGCAGAACAGGAGGCATCAAATTACCCAGCCCCCATCATACTGGGAAGCCAGGCTCCTAGCAGGCTGATTAATGAAGTCTTACTTCACCAGAAGCTCCTTTCATATTCATGCAAGACGCCTGCTTCTAGATGAAAACTATCAGCCAATTAAGGCTCATCCCGGTCCTTGGGAGAGGGTGGGTCATGGCTGGATTTGTGATCTGACTTAACTGTGGGTTTCTCTCCCTAAAATAAGCTCCGGGGCCTCTGAGTTCGGCTCTGGCAGTGTCCCCCTTGCCCACTCAAAGGCGCTTGGCCCCCCAAACCAGGTGGGGAGGGCCTGAAAGATCCAGATGGAATCCAAAGAGTACCAATAGGCGTCCTTCAAGAAACTCTGCTATTTCAGAAGGATGGATAGAAATCCCACCGTGAAAGGAAGCAAGAGCCTGTCGTTACCCAAACCGGGCCGCATCTCTGCCGAGACAGGAGCATAACCAGCTCCCAGCGGCGAGGCCGTGCCTGGGGGGCTGACTGGCAGTTACAGATGTGTTCCTGCTCCCCAACCCCCAACACACCAGCCACAAATGAGAAGATAAATCTACTATTGTTAACGAACGCAATTTGGAAGTACCAATCTTTTAAAGTGCGAGCCTCAAGAGGGTGATAAAAGACATTATGGGACGAAAAGGCAGAGGGTCAGCTGGTCTGGGGAGAGGCATAAGGTTGAGAGCAGAGAGTACTGGCCAGTTACAGTTTGTCACTCTTTTGCATCATGTCATTAGCTCATGAATTCTCATCTTAACCTCGCTGGGCCTCAGCTTGCTCCTCAGCAAGATGATTCGCAGGTGCTTCCAAATCAGACGTTCTAAGTTGCTGGCTCGGGGGGGCCACAAGTCCAGTGTAGGCTACTCGAGCCTCTGCTCAAATGCCACCGTGTCAGAGAAGCCTTCCTGGGTCACCTATCCCCTTTAACACAGCTTTATCTGTCTTCGTGGGACCTATCACACCAGCAGTCATGCCTTTGCTTAACTTACTGATGGGCTCCCTCGATGGAATGGAAGCCCCACATGGGCAGCCCAGATAATGTCCTTGTCCTGTTCACTGCTGTACCCGGAATGTTCAGGAAAGGACCTGGCACAGGGCGGGCATTCAATCAATATGTGGAAACGAATGACCCTCCACAGTATTTTCTATCTTCAGAAATCACCCTCACAACTCTGGCTACCATCAGGCACTAGCTGGCCAGCGCTGCTCATCATCAGGGACATCTATGGACATAATAAGCCTCCTGGGGCTGGCAAGCCATGTGCCCAATACGAGTCTGGTTTCCAGCACAGTGGGCACCTCAAACAGGGATTCAGACCTCGCTGGAGTCTACGGCCACAGGTCAAGTTCAGAGGTGCTTTTTCACTCTCACATCTGACCCTCCTGGGTGTCCACTCCTGACAATGACCACACTGGCCACGGGATCTGAGGGAAGATTCCTGAGTGTCTACAGAGGCCAACTGTCTGCCCTGAACCAAGTCCCCCTCGCTTTTAAGAAGCCAGCATTCCATTTCTCCTCCCAGATTGGCTGCTCTACCTCACCCCACACAGCAGCCCCCGGAGGGCCCTACCCTAGAAGCCTCCCCAGACTCCCAGACCACACCTCAACGTACAGACACACCAGCTCTCTTAACCGAGACTCACAAAGGCATGTCTGCGACGGAGTTGCAAACTAGATGGGGGCTCAGAGGAGAACCACTCATCATGGCAGCAGGCCAACCTCTGCAGAGGCTTCTTCGGGCCTCCCAGACAGCTGGGGAGCTTTACTCAAGTCCACGTCTGCCCACTCTCCCTGGGCTGCACCGGGGTACACCCGAATCTCCATGGGGAAAGGGAGACGTGCAGCAGTACAAGGAACGCCCCGAGTGACTGCAATGGCCTGTTCCTGGCCCTCCATATGGAGCAGGCCCCTGTGCCAGAACAGACAGATCCTTCCCACTGGCAGCCAGGCGGGAGGCTGGAGGCCACATGACATCATCACAGCGCCTTCCTGATGCACCCAGCTACAGGGGAGCTGTGCTGGGCTCTGCAAACCGTCAGCGCTGCCCTCCGGCAGGGGGGAATAAAGGGACACTGACTAATCCAAGGAGAGAGGGGCCACCATGCACACCCTAAGGAGGTGATCCCAGAATTAGTGGAGAGGAGAACACTGCTGCATGACCTAGAAATCCTGGGGACTTTACATCTTGACATCACCTGGGATGGACATAATTTGCTCCCCTTCCTCCAGTGAGTCTAGGAAGACTTCCTGGAGGAGACCTCTCAGGAGCTGTTTGGATGAAAGATAAAGGCCTGAGCGGGGCAGACCCAGAAGTCTGTAGCCAGGAGGGAAGTTGAGAGGAAGGAGGGGCTGCTGGCACAGAGCATGCCAGGTAGAGAGCCTCTAACCCCTACCCCATGATGGGAAGGGAGGCCCTGGGGCAGGGGATGTCTGCAGCTTGGCTGACATAGCTCCAGCCCCACCTCAACAAGAAACTGGGGGCTCTGTCCCTTGCTTGGGACCCGTCCTGCCCTCGCCCACCTGCTTGAGCAGCTCCAAGTGAGGTCTCCTTCCGAGGCAGGCAAAGACAGCTCTCCCAAGAAGTATTCCCACCACACACAAGCTCAGACACTGAGCAAGGGCCTTCTTTAGCCAGGCTGGCTCCCCCTCATTCCAGCAGCTCAATCAAGCCCAGGCTGGTTAGAATCACTTATCTTCAGGGGCTGTCCACAACACACACCTGGCATGAACCTTATTTCTTTCAGTCCTGACAACAGCCCTGGGAAGCAGGTGTTAGTGTTAGTCACCATTTTACAGATGAGGCAACTGAGGCTTAAAAACGCAACCTACTAGATATCCTCCACCCACAGGGCTCAGCAGCCCCTGGCACAGCCCAGCACATCTGACTGCTTGGCCCTTTGGTCCCCTCCTTTTCACAAAATGCCCACTGGCCTCCGTTCCCTGGAGATCAAGGATGGACCAAGTCCAGCCTTGCTCAATAAATCCCACTTAGCACTCAGCAGCCTCATGAGATACAAGTAAATGAAAACTCACAAGTGTGATGAGCAGGAATCTGGGCACGTGTGAAATGTGTGTGGCCGTGGAGGGTGGGGCTGGCGGGGGGATACAGTAAGCAGGCCAAGGACCGGGTCCCAGCACCTCAGCAGCTTAAATCCTGCATCCTTTCCAATCTCCTGTTTTCCTTGCTCCATTTTCCTCTCTCTTACATCCGCTTAGCTTACTTCTTCCTACCCGCTGTGAAGTTCTGCACCCCGCCTCAATGTGGCGGCTTCCAACTTTGCTTTAGAGAACCCCTTTAGAGCATTCTAAAAATACACAGACTGGGCACCACCCTGGGAGACTGACTCGGGAGTTGGGTAGAGCCTGGGAATTTCTCAAAATGCTCCCCTGGTGGTTCTGATACACAGCTGGGCTTGAAATCTGCCTTACCAACCACACACCTTTCCTCCTGCCTATGTGCTGTGTTTATACACACACACACACACACACACACACACACACACACACACACACACACACACACACACACATATATATGTGTATATATATATATGCCTCCCCAGCTCCACCACAGAAACGGGCAGTAAGTACCAGCTTTCTGTAACCCGCTCCCCCACGTTCATATCCCTTGCCCCCAGCCCAGGACATAAGTAACTGGATTCAATGAACTCTACCTGTTACACGGATACTTACAGAGCGTTCCTAAAGCCCCGTGCATCATCCTGGAGGCTATGCACACAGCCCATGTCAGTGAAAGTGAGCTCCCCTCACCCTCTCCTCCACAGCCACACCATTTGGGCCTGTTGGTGAGGCCAACAGCTCAGGGGAAAGCTGGTTACATTACGTGGGATGGGTCTCTCCTCATGATGCACGCCCCTGAAGAAATCTACAATTCACCCCTTTAAATTTACTATAAGGGCTGTGCTCCCCCGCAGCCCCCACTCACTCAGGAATCTCTCTCACTCACTCACGCCTTCTGCAAGAGGCGGCAGAATCCACCGATCCAGACCTTCTGGGCACTTCTGACTGCAGAGTCCTGGCACAGCCTTGCTGATGGTGCCCCACAAAAACACACGGGAACACCGGCAGGCTTCTCCCCTCCAGGTTTCCCTCTGGCCCGCACAGATCCTGCCTTTGACTTATATCCAGCCTGAGGGATAAGCAGGAGAAAGTCTCCTCCCCCCGCTGCAATGACCAGCTGAAGTCTATGGCTGATGGAATCCTCTCATCTCAGGTGCTTCTGGGCTATTCCAAGCATCTTCAGGAGCAGCCCAGGAGTTGGCTTTACTGGACCCCAAGGGACGACCTGAGGGAACTTAGGAGGGTCTGTGCACACAGCCTGACCAGGCAGCACCCAGCTGACATGGGGCAACAGACGCTTGATTTGCTGGGGAGCTCAGGCAGACCACTGGATCTTCCCTGCTTATCAAAGAAGGGCTAAGAATGTTCTCCACTCCTAACCATCAACACCAGGGCGAGGAAGATCTTAATAAGGAAAGGGCACTTAATAAGACACAGGCATTTCTTGTATGCTGTGAACTTTCGTAACCAAATTAAAAATAAAATAAGCAACTGACTGGCTCAATATTAAAAAAACAAACAACCCAATCCAAAAATGGGCAGAAGACCTAAATAGACATTTCTCCAAAGAAGACATACAGATGGCCAAGAAGCACATGAAAAGCTGCTCAACATCACTAATTATTAGAGAAATGCAAATCAAAACTACAATGAGGTATCACCTCACACCAGTTAGAATGGGCATCATCAAAAAATCTACAAACAACAAATGCTGGAGAGGGTGTAGAGAAAAGGGGGCCCTCTTGCACTGTTGGTGGGAATGTAAACTGACACAGCCACTATGGAGAACAGTATGGAGGTTCCTTAAAAAACTAAAAACAGAATTACCATATGACCCAGCAATCCCACTATTGGGCATATACCCAGAGAAAACCATAATTCAAAAAGACACATGCACCCCAATGTTCACTGCAGCACTATTTACAATAGCCAGGTCACGGAAGCAACCTAAATGCCCATCAACAGACAAATGGATAAAGAAGATGTGGTATGTATATACATATACATATATATATATATGTACACACACACACACACACACACACACACACACACACACACATACACACAATGGAATATTACTCAGCCATAAAAAGGAACGAAACTGGGTCATTTGTAGAGATGTGGATGGATCTAGAGACTGTCATACAGAGTGAAGTCAGAAAGAGAAAAATAAATATCGTATATTAACGCATATATGTGGAACCTAGAAAATGGTACCGACAAACCAGTTTGCAGGGCAGAAACAGAGACACAGATGTAGAGAACAAACGTATGGACACCAAGCGGGGTAAGTGGCGGTGGGGGTGGTGGTGGTGGGAGACTGGGATTGACATATATACACTAATATGTATAAAATAGATAACTAATAAGGACCTGCTGTATAAAAAATAAGTAAAATAAAATTCAAAAATTCAAAAAAAAAAAAAAAAGCAACTGACTGGAGGAGTGGTCTCCTAAGTGGATCACCCCCAGACAATCCATGGGGCCGCAGGAAGTAAACCCTCGGACTTCTAATATTTTTTAACTTAACCTCTTAAATTTTAATTTTTTGGTGGTTCTACAATGTACATATTTAGAGGCAGTGTATGTGAATAATTCCTAACTAAAGGGAGACACACCGGGGCCAGGGCTCAGGTTCAAATTTTTTACCGACACGGGATATAAAACCCAGAAAAACGTGAAGACCACTAGGCTGAGAAGGTGTGAATCAGCCACCCAGAGGCAGGCGCTCACACTGACCCTGGGAAAGCTGAGGACACCAAACCACAGTGGTGTTTCAGATGCTTTGTTTCAGTGGCTTCGTGCTTGGCTCACCAGACCGTGGGTGATGAAAATGACAAGAACGTACAAGGACCATGGCTCCTTCACTCAACCAATACTTCTACAATGCCTGGCACGTGCCAAGTGCACTGCTGAGCCCAAACAGGTCCCATCAATCATGCAGCCTACCGGCTACATGGGGACAGAGATGCCATTTCAAACACACGCAGGAATGTCTAATTACAAACTGAAGCTCTTTGAAGGAAATTTCTATAAGAGTTTTAGAACAAAAGAAGACCTAGAGCTGAGGAGGGATATCGGATGAAGGAGATCATAAAGATGATTAGATGCTAGAGAAGTAATGGTGGCAGCTCCAGAGAGGAGTAGCTTTGAGAGCGTAAATGGTAGTGAGGCCAGCGCAGTGGGAAAGGGGGGTGAGGAGAAAGATGAGAGTAAGAGGCAGACCACACAGGACTCTTGTTGGTCTTATTAAGGCTTTTGGGCTTTATCCTAAGGACAATGGTGTATTTTAAGTACAGGGTGACACGATTACACTTGCATTTTGGTAAGATCATTCTAACAAGTTTGAAGCATGGCTTCAAGGGGGCTTTGTGCAGGGGAAATCGGCTGGATGATATTTTCAACTGACAGGATTTGTGATGGAAAGATCACATGTGTGCATGTGGGGAGGATGGAGGAGGTTGCAGAGGCCATGGGTTCCCACTGGACATGCTGAATGTGGGGTGCTCTGGGGACGCTCGGGGGGAGACACTAGGTGCGTCCTGAGCTCAGTCAAGAGGTCAGGCCGGAGATGTTAACAGTAAACGTCAGACCCCAGGCACCACAAAGTACCTGCAGCTGTCAGTGAGGAAGAACAAGATTTTGTGGGGAGGGAATACAGAACAAGAGAGAGCTCAGGGCCTGGGCTTGACTGAGTCCGATACTTCACGGCTGCAGAGAGGAGGGCCAAAGAACCAAAGAAACTGAGGAGTGGCCACAGCTGTAGGGGAAATACTGGAGAAAGGGGGAGGTAATGGGGAACATATCTCATGAAGGTCAAGGGTGGGGATACAGTACTGCTGCTGAGAACTCATGTAAAAGACAGTGAGGGCTGCTGGGATTTGGGGAGCTGTTTAGGAAGCTGCGGAGGCTGAGATGTGAGAGAAGTGAGGGAAGGGAGAAGGTGGTTAGACAATTCAGGAAGTTTGAATGTAAAAGGGGAGAGATGGCCAGTTGCTAGAGTGAGATAGGAAATCAAGGGACATTTCCTGTCTGCTTTAAGATGGGAGAAACCCCCCAAGCTTGAGAAGGATCCAAAGGAGAGTAGCTAGGTGCCCAGGAGGAAAAAGGTAACTGAAAGACAGGCACAGGTAAGACCCAAAGGACAGCTGAGCTGGGCACAGGTTTGGTCTAGGAATTTCTTAGGAAACCAGGAAGTTTCCATTTTCTCTGTGAGGGGAAGGTCGTTGGCTGGGAGGGAGGGGGTGGAGGGTTGGTGGGCAGTTTGAGGAGTCGAGTCTGAATTACTCGCTTTAGGTAGTGACCAGGTGTTGCCCAGGAAAAGGGAGAGTCATGTTATTACCCTCAGCAGAAACTACCTATTTAGAATCCAGTGCTGGGGCTGTTCCATGATGTTTAGACGCTAGAGCTACACTCATTAGATGGAGAAACAACACATTTACTGTTGAATTGCTTGTGGGGAAAAACTGGCAAGTTTGAATCTCTAGTTTCTAACCTCTTTCCCCACTGAAACAAATGTTACTTTTTGATATAATGTGTCTGTTGATAATGTAAACTTTTTTTTTTAAGTGAATGCCAACTGTGGTGTCTAGGAACAGACCATAATAACAATGACATCTAATGTTTATCGAGCCCGTACTTTGTGCCAGACTGTGTGGTAGGCACTATTACATTGTCATTTTACAAAGACAAAGCGGGGGGGCAGTGAGGGTAGAGAGAAGTGGGTGGAGGAACATGCTTGGCGGAGGGCTGCTGGCACAACCAGGAGACTTGGAAGGCATCCATCCAGGCAGGAATTTAGGATAATGATTCCATAATGCTGTGAGAAGGTCTGGCTTGGGAAAGGGCTAGGAGAGCAGCTTGAGAACATAGGACCCAAGATGAGATGGCTTCAAAGCAGGAGGAATCACTACTGACCCTCGGCGGAGAGACTTCACAAAGCTGCAAATGGCATTCCCGCATTCCTCCCAATCAAACCACAAAACATTTGAGTGTGAAGGAACGAGCATTAATATTCATCTTTTAATGTCTTTCCAACATTAACAAGTAATGAAATCAATTTATGGGTCAAAGCCAGCATTTTTTTTTAATGAATATAAAAGTGTTTTATTCCCAGTAAGGGAGCGCACTGTCAGTTTTTCACATAACCTGTGTATCAATATATACATACTGGGTAGTGTTTTAAAACATATTTCTTAGTATAGGAACAAAAAGTTTGAAAGTCACTGATCTCACTCAACACTCCCATTTTAGAGTGGAGAAAACAGAGGCCCAAAGAGGCCAAACAACTGTCCAAGTTATTTAATAGCAAGGCTGGGAAGAGCACCCAAGTCTCTAATAGCTCTCTGGTAATTTCCTCACCAAACTGGAATCTCCAAACGCAAATCCCCCTGGGAAAGATAACCCAGACTTTAATCCACATTAGAGTAAGTGATCGTGGGGTTAAGTAAACTCATCTTTTAGACCTGCCACCTGGAGCAAGTTTTGGTAAAAGGCGGCAACAGATGTGTGCACCAGGGCATCTGTGAAGCTGAAACAAAATAAATTTGAGTGAAAACACAGGGGTTTCAGGGTGTGGCCCAGGAGGCACTCGATGGGGCCCAGTGCCAGTGAACAAAGACATCTTATCTCGTTTTATAGGCTTCGTGTTAACAAATGTCATCAGGACAACTGGTTCTATGCAGGGAGGCTGCTTCCATGTCTGGGAAGGGGGCCCAGGCCAACGGCAGCTTTGTTCATCTAGCTTCAACCCATTTTATTAAATGAAAAGTTCGGAATAACAGATGCCTTCACAAATCTCCATCCCTGCCAGACTCCATCTCTTTAATGAAAACATCATTGTTGGGTATTTATCATTTGTCATATAATTATATTTCAATGTAATATAAGATTCAGACTCAGGTCACTATTTCTCTACTTTGCTTGTGGGAGGAAGGAAGTGGTGATGGGGGACTGGGGGAGGGTACTTCCTAGGAGACTAGAGCACTAGCTAGAGGTGGTGGACAGGTCAAAATGTGTGTGTTGCCTGGGAGGGCATGGTAGCGAACATCTGTAAGGGAGTACCCCCTCTGGACACCAGAGAAATGAGCCTCGTCTTCACCAAGTCATAATTCAGGCTCAACAACTCAGCCAAGCTCATTTGACCAGGGCTCATGACCACTCAGCAACAAGCTCTCTGCTCCTTTCCTAAGTGATACACCAGAGTAGAGGGCAGGCACCGTGGTAACGAGACATCTGATGAGCATCCTACACAATCTCCATAAAAGATCCCCAACAGCCCTGAGGTTTTTTATTTCAATGTGGTAAAATTAATATATAATGAAGCTCTAGACGACCAGCCCCCAAAGCTCAATCAAGGTGCCTGTATTACCTTGAGAGGCTGGTGGTACAGCAGCGGCCCAGAGAGGGAACTGGGTCTGCAGTTTCCTGTCCTTAAAGTACAGGCGACAGTTATGGGGACTGGGATTCACCCTCTTGGATTTATTGCCTCCTCCCGCGGCCTGGCCAATTTTCTATCCACTCCTTCCGCTTATTAGCTCAGGCACAAGAGGCTAGAGAGGTAGAAAGAAGGGCTCTGGAACTCAAAGCCACTTTGCTGCTAGTACGTTCCCCAGGCAACATGCACGGTGGAAGAGCAGCAGGCCCGAACTAGAGATTCTAGGATTATCTGTGCTTTCCAGTGATCTGTGCTCTGAAGTTCTGATGTCAGCCACCAGGTACACAGCTGCTGTACCTTCCAGACCTCAAAGCTCAAACCGTTGCAGTTCAAAGCTCCTTTTCTCTAGCTCTGAGAAGACATCTAAAACTTAAGGGTAACCATTTAACTACAAGGTATGCAAAAACCTTTTGAAATATCCTGAATATGCAAGATGAAGAATTTCGGTTGGTTACACAGAATAACTTCTGGATAGAAGGGATGCTCAATTTTACACCAGCAACAAGTACGATTTCTCTTCTTATGGATGTTCATGGATTGAGGCTGATTTCCACCAGACATCAACTAGATAAAAGGCACAGGGCTTCCCTGGTGGCGCAGTGGTTGAGGGTCCGCCTGCTGATGCAGGGGACACGGGTTCGTGCCCCGGTCCGGGAAGATCCCACATGCCGCGGAGCCGCTGGGCCCATGAGCCATGGCCGCTGAGCCTGCGCGTCCGGAGCCTGTGCTCCGCAACGGGAGAGGCCACAACAGTGAGAGGCCCGTGTACCACAAAAACAAAAACAACAAAAAAAAGGCACATGTCAAAGGACTTGGAAAGACCCCTAAGGTACCACCCAGAAGAAAGGCTTCTTACACACTTAATAAAAAAATTTAATAATTAAAAAAATTTAAAAACTGAGATCCCAAGGTCCTTCCCCACAATCTATTAAACTAGGGATTACCGAACTTTTTCTGTAAGGGGCAAGATAGTAAACTTTACCTAAAGGCAAAACTGACAATACTACATAGGCACTTTTATAATGAAAAAAAAAAACAAATTTCCACAATTCTTTTATTGATAAAATTCAAAACATATAATGAGCACAATTTTTTTCCTAATAAAGGTCCAAGGAGACAAGTATAATTCTTTGCAGGGGGGGAAGGGAGACAACATTTCCCTTAACTGGGATTCAGTGTTCCACATCATCAAACTGATTGCAGCGTTTACATGTACAAATCATTCTTAGCTCGTGATACAAAAACAGGCAGTTCACCCAAAATTTGGCAATGCCTGTGCTAAACCAATGTCCAGGGGTGGAGCCAGGAATCTGCATTCTACATGCGCCCGGATGATTCTGGTGATGGGCCACGTTTGGGACCCAACAGACTATACAATTTTCAAAGTCCTAACTGTCTAACTAAGGACCTCCGGTTTTACAGTGGGAGGAGAACCCAACTCTGCTGCTTACCAGCTGTTTGACCTACTCTCTCAGCCTGGATGATTCACCCTCACAACAGAGGATGTCACCCTGCTTGGCCTATCCTTAAGGAGTTGTTGGGGGATTAAGTGAGATGATCCATGAAGTGTTATTAGTAAACTAGGTCCTGGAAACCAAGGACATGCCAATTCTGTTCAGCTTTTTGTCTGATAATAAAAGTGGGAAATGCATTACACGCACGCTCCCACACACACCACTGCCTGAGTGGCTCCTGCTTATCTTCTCATTCCTCAAAATGTGTCCCCCAACACCTAAAAGACCAGATTCTAACCAGATGTGATGTGCTAACCCAAACTAGGGAAGTGTATGTACGGCCTCCCCCTTAAAACCGACAAGCCAGAGAGCCTCTGATCCTGACCACCCACCTCAGTATCTTCAACCAGGAGGCTGTCCAGTCTTCTCTCTCACAAGGTGGCAATTTTCAAAGCCAAGGAAGAAAAAGCTCTTCCCCACAGTCTCTTACAAGTAAGGGTCCTTCAGGGGAGGGAGTATAGAGGTTGAGTATGCAGATTGGCTGTGATAACATCTTTATGCCTTGATTTCCTGTGCTAATATAAGGATTATAATAGTACCTGCCTCCTAGTGCTGCTGTGGGGACTAAATTAACTGATATGTGTAATCCACTTAAAACTGTACCAGGCATAGCATGGGTGCTATACAAGCATCAGCTATTATTATTGTTGTTCTCTAAACCCTAGAAATGCCCAAAGTTGTGCTGCATCACACCCCCGCCTCTCTCTGAGAATAACACTATCACATACTGAGCACCTGAGGGCCAGATCAAGCCAGTTTTGTCACTGACTCATTAAATAGGATTATTCCCATTTTACAGGTGAGGAAACCAAGGATCAAAGAGGTAGGTTAAGTTAACCGGCCTGAGATCACAGGGGCAGGGCAGTTAACTTATCTTACCTCTGTGACACGAGGAATTTACACTTAGGCCCGTGTGGTTCTACTACCCAGCTCCCCCGTGAAGCCCTCAGGCTCAAAACTACCATAAGCAGCAGCAATCCAGTACCAAAACATAACTGACCATGTCCATATGGAACTCATGCTCAATTTTCTGCCTCTGGATCCCTGGTAGGCTTGCATAAACTGGAGTTAATATCAGCCTACTTGAACCCAATTAGGCAGTAAGTCAGTCTGGAAAACATGATGTGACGTATTCCAAAGGTCAAAGTTAAACCTGGCTTCCTGAGCAGTCTTGGCCGGGCACTGCCATGAAAGCTAGTCTCCATGCAGACGTCTACCAGAGTTTAACCTGTGAGGTGCTTAACCAGCATGGATATCAGCTTTTAAAAAGTCTCAGACAGATGCCGGCGACGCGATGCCTTGCCTGGCTCACAGTCAACCCCCAGAGAAAGGCAGTTAGGAAAAAAAAACATTTACTTTTTAAAAAGCAACGCCTTATTCCCTAATCTTTTCGGTTTAGGGTTACATTTACTACTGTGGCTGCCTTGCCCTGGGCAAAAATAAAAGGGGGAGGGGCAGAGAGAGAGCAAGGGGGCCTCCCCTAGCAGCCAGCAGGGCGCTGCAACACCCACCTGAAACACCGAGCGCGACCTACCTTCCCGGAGAGCCCAGCCCCGGAGGGCGTTTCCCCAACGCATCAACTCGTCCCTCCCGGCTAAGCGGCTGCTGTCCTCGGCTTCAGTCAGGGCCGCTAGAGTCGCGTGCGCCCCTCCCAAAAGAAACCTCATGTTTAATTTCTCCCCCCACCCTCCTATCAGTTCCGCAGAAAGAGCAAACACCAGGGCGATCCGTTCGTCTTTAGGGCCACATTGAACTACGTCTAAAACGCCTGCAGGAGGAACGACGAAATACTGGCGAGAAGAGGGGCGGGGGAGGCAGGGAGC
The DNA here is from genome assembly GCF_951394435.1 of Stenella coeruleoalba. Taxonomy (NCBI): domain Eukaryota; kingdom Metazoa; phylum Chordata; class Mammalia; order Artiodactyla; family Delphinidae; genus Stenella; species Stenella coeruleoalba. The sequence continues at coordinate 138,747,665 of NC_137147.1, read as the reverse complement.
GCGCTGGGGGGTGGGGGGAGCACTCGCCGGGAGGATCGTCGCCCTCCCGGAGCAACGGCCGCCGCAACGCTCCAGCAGAGCCTCAGGCCGTTGGCAAGGGGCGGGGACCCCCATCGGGGCCCAGAGCACAACTGGGGGTCCCCGGAGCCCGCTCCCCCTGCTGCCTCCACGTCCGGGGCCGTCGGGGCGATGGCGCAAGTCTGCGCCCCCCCCACCCAGGGACAACAGCCACGGTGACAAAATGGCAGCCCGGCGCCCGGCAGTCGTGCCACAGGCGAGCAGGGCCCCGGCGGCCGCCCCTGCCCCCCAGTAACGCCTCGGCGCCCTTCGGGCTCGGCCTCCGGCAGGCCTGGCCGTTACAAAAACAATAATAATAAATAAAACACCTCGAGCTCCAAACCAGCTCGGGAAGCCAAAAGGCCCGCCCTGGGGCCAGTCCGGCGCGCCCGCGCCCCGACCCGCACGCGCGAGGCCCGGCCGCCGGGTCGCCCGGCCGCCGGCCCGCGCCCTGCGCCGCATGGAGCCCGGCGCCCGCATTAGGAGCCCCGCGCTCGGCGCCGGCCGCGCCATGGGGGAGGGGAGGGGCGGGCCGCGCGAGACCCGGGAAACATGGCTGCTTGTCCTATTTCGGCGTCGCGGCGTGGCCACCAGCCCCCGGATCAGAGTTGGGAGAGGCTCCGAAGGTGGGTGTGTGGGGGCCCTGGGGGGAGCACGGCAGGGAGGGGTGCAGGGGGCGCTCTCTGGGAGCTATTTGTCTTAAAAACGTTTAAAAAACCGAGTTTCTCCTCCCTCACCCCTTTTGTCCCTCATTAGCTAGCTTTCTCCCCCTCCTCCGCAAACGGACAGAAAGTGCCCCCTCCACCCCCACCCGCGCCCCACCCCGCCTCAAGGTAGGGGGCAGGCGTGTGGGCCGGGAGACTCGAAGGCGAGGGGGCGTAAGCGTGAGAAATCGCTCCCAGTTCGGCGCGGCGCGCTCCCCTCCCCCAGCACACACTCGGGAAGTTTAAAGAGCCGGTTCGACCCGCTTTCGATCTCGCTCCCAGTTGGCCAGCAGCGGCGATAGGGTTGGCCGGGCGAACCGCGCCTCCGCACCCTCCCTCCGCGACCCCGGCCCCCTACTTGGCGCCCTTCCCCCTCCGCACGGGGGGCTTCCGGAAAGTACGCGGGAAGCCCGCGGCTCCGGCCCCCTCCCCCATCACCACACCCAGCCCCCCAATCCTCTGGCTCGGGGTCCAAGCTGGGATGAAACCGGCCAGAGAAAGGCAAAGCGCCGGCAAATTGTTCGCGGAAACTCCAGCGTCCTCCGGCGGGCAACCCCTCCCCTCCCTCCGCCACCCCCTCCCCGCCCTGCGCGCCATAAGGCATTGCACGTCTACAGTCCACAGCTGCGTTATGATGGGGGGGGCACAAAAAGGATCTTGTTTTCAAAAGTCTCACTCAGGTTTGGGGGAGGAAGTAGAGAAAAGAGGAAGCAAGGCCTGCCTGCGCCAGGAATTCGGGTTTTAACGGGCTGGAGGGGCGACAGGTCAGCGCACAGTGCTACCCCAAACTCCCAACTCTGTGGAACCCTGGCTACAGGGCTGGGGTGAGGGGTCCTCCCGCCCGCGCTCCGCTGGTCCCCGGAGGGGCCACGAGAGGAGTCAGCCAGCGTCTCCGCCCCAGACCCGGGGTCTCCTCCGCTGAGCCTCCAACTCACATAAAACAGTGTTTGAAAGCGAGAGGGAGACAAAAACGGGCGTTCGAGTAACCCACCCTCACCTTTCCCCTCCTCGGGGGTAGGCTTTTGCCCGAGCCTCCCAGTTCCCATCGGTTTAAGTTTCCTCCGGCCGTACTCCCGCTACTGCCCAATCAATAACGGCGACGGGAAGGCAAACTCCCATCCCGGAGCTGCGTGTCTGCTAAGCCCGCATAAATCTGGACCCAGCCAATACCCACCACAAGCACCAGCTCTGGGCAGCTCGCGTCCTGACAAAGTTTCCCGGGCCCATTTATTAACTGGGCGCCGAATGGCTGCCAAGGAGCCCACCTTAGAGAAAGACGGGCCGGGGGTCGGGGCCGGGGGGGGGGGCGGCCAGGGCTCAAAGCCTAGCATCTTAGGGAGGCCGGAAGGAGCAAGGGCGAGGGGGGACCGGGACATAGCCTTTGGGTAACTTGCAGTAGCGATCGCGCGAGGTGGGGAGGCGCGGGGATTATCTGTGCCTTTGCACGTTCGAAAATCCCTCCCCCCGTCTTCCAATTTATCCTCCCTTCGGAAGGAAAGGAAGAAACATCAGCATCTGGCCCGAAGGTGGGGTGGAAAGAGTGAGGGAGAAAGAGGAGGAGAGGAAGGGAGGCAGAGAAAGGGAGGGAGGGAGAGAAAGGGCGCGTTCACGAACACTACAAAGTTACAAATATGGCTCCCCCGTCTCTCGCCTCATCACTGCAAAGAAATGAAGACGCACTTTAAACTCGAGCCATTCCCAACTCCACTGCAGCCCCCTCCCCACGCGCTCTCCCCAGGGGCCTCGGCCCACATTTATCAGAAACTAAACCGGACTCGCGAAGCCCAAAACTTATTGTGTGTGTGCGAGCGAGCGAGCGAGCGAGAGAGAAAGGGAGGGGGAAGGCGCGGGAGGGGGGCGGAAGGGGGGATTCATTTATAAAATATAAAACCCCCTTTTTTTGTTGTTAAATCCAGGAGGCAGCCCCTCTCCTCCTCCTCTCTTGTTAATCTTTCCCTCAGACGGAGTCACGGGAGCAGCGAGCTCAGAGGGTTATTTTGCCTCATTCTCTCCGACCCAAACGCGTGCGCCCGCCGGCCCCCGATGGGTGCACACTCTCGCACCCACACTCGCACACGCGGGAGCACACGCACAGGTAGTCACACACCAAGGGCAGCGGCGGCGGCAGCCAGAACATGCTCGGCTGGCACTGCAACCCCCCAACCTTGCAATTCATTTGCAGTCCGACCCCCAAACCCACATCTCCCGGGCGCCCCCCTCAAAAAAAAGTGCCTCCCCCCAACGCACACACACACACACACACACACACACACACACACAAAGTAGGAGAATGGACCGACAGAGATATTTTTGGCAAATGCTCACATCAGAGGGCGTCCTGTTCCGCAGCTCTAAATGAATCCGTTTGTCCATGTCCATCTCTCGCGCTCTCTCTCTGCAGAGGCTCCCGCGCCGGCGGAATTCAATCAATAAACCCCGAACCCACGGCCGCGCGTTTTAGGACTTTGAAGGCTCAACCAGCTCCGCTCGGTTCTCGAGCCCCCAGCACCCGCGGCGCACACTAACCTGATCACCGTGGAGGCGGGATTGGCAGCCCGGAAGAGTGGCAGCAGCCTTAGCCAATCGCCGCCGAGGGTCTCCGGGCAACAGCGAATGGTGGCGGAGGCGGGGGGGAAGGGACCAATGGGCGGGCTGCGCAGCCGGCCAGGGAGGCTCAGCCATTTGGTTGTGGTGCCGGAGACGGACCCCTTTAGATTTCGGGGCGGCTGAGGAGCGCGGCGGCAGCTCGGCGGCTGAGCAAGGGGGGTGGGCGGAATGTAGGGGGAAGGGAAGGTGACTGTGCCTGGAGGGCCGAGCCGCCCGGCCTCGCCAGCCCGCCGCCGCCTCAGCGTTTGGCCGGGGGCGGGGCCGCAGGTGCGTTATACGAAAGGGAGGGGCGCGGCCGAAGGGGCAGGGGGTCGGGGTCCGCGCCGGGCCAAGGGCTTCGTGGGGTTGCCCCGGGCCTGACCGCGCCGCACGACCGGGTTGTGGAAAGAGGCAGACGGCGAGAGGTCTGGGGGCCGCGGACTGCCCGGCGGGCGGGCAGATGAAAGGCCTGGAAAGAGGGGAGGGGTCAAGGGTGCGGTGGGGGGAGGGGCTGGTCATTTTCTGGGTCCAGCGGGCAGAGCTAGTGGAGCGTGGCTGCTGCCCCCCATCTCCTCTACGGGTTCCCACCCCCGGGCTGCGGCTCACAGCCCGCGCGCCCCTTCGCCTCCCGCCTCGTCGTAGTCCAGCCGTGGCCATCGCAGCCCCTTGAATACATAAGTAAATAAAAAGCAAGATGCGTCCACTTCTGGATGACTTGCCTTGCGGTCTCGACCCTCTCCATGGAGAGGCATTTCAGTTTGCATGTCAGCTTGGAAGGAGTGATCACCAAGAGCCACCCGGGGTTTTGTTTAATCAATAAATGAGTGAAGACCATGGACTAAGAATTGATGCTGAATACTTTGAATATTTTAGAAAATGGAAAGGGAAGGTGCTAGTAACTCCTGGTTTTCTGGACCGAACATAATTTATGGGCTTTATAGACCTAGTGAAAGAAAACGGCGCACAGTTTATTTTAATTGTCCACCTGAGTCATTTGGTTCAATCTGGGCTGCCAAAGAGGCTCTATTTGGAGCACTTTCTCCAAGTTTTACGGTTTGCTTGCTTTCGGTTTTTTGAATCACATTAGTTGTAAGAGACCTTAAAGCCTTAATTCCCACTTGGTTAACAACTTATGGCCAGTTCTAGGACTGTGTTGTGTACTGCGTTGGCTGCCTATGTCTGTTAACAAATCACGGGGATTGTTGTCAACAGGACAGATACATCTCCACACAACTGTTTTTCGATTCTTTTATTTCTACACGTCTACACTCTTCCTCATGCACTTCAAGGTAGTTCTTTTGCATACATTGTGTTTATTTTTCAGGGACATGGGTTCAAGGGAGAGATAAACCAATATGTATGTTGCAAGTTTGAAATATTGTTACATAACACCAATACAGTTTCATTCTTGAGCATACAAAGTTTAGGAGGAAATAAAAAGTGACAGTGTAAATAAAAGGCACATATAGAATGCTTACACTGGGGAAGAAACTGTAGTAACTTTAATATTGTAACCCGATGGATTGCAAATGTGAAATCCTGCAACTAAGCATTTTACTCAGTAAATTCTTCTTTCAGACAAAATATTAAGTGGAATTGGAAAAGTGATCATGTATACTCTGAGTAGCTATGAAATGCAAAATAAAAATGGAAAGCCATTGTTTTATTTCATCTGCATATAAATAGTATGGGGTAATTTATTTGACTTGTTGCCTTAGCTGACATCAGTCTTCCTCAGTTTTGTTAATCTTATTTAGGCCAATTTGTGGAGCTGGAATTTATAATTTTTAAAATTGGCTTCGTTATAAAACATACAGGGACCCCAAAGTTCCTCTCTTTACCAGAGTCAGCTGTTATTTCTGGATATGGTGTTTAAGGTTGTTTCAAAACAGAGCTTTTCATCAATCACATTTAGCCAATATGATGTCTAGAATCTATATAGCACAGGAGTCCTGAAGTTTATGTTCTCTCTGGTGGTAAATGCTCATCTTCAATTAAAAATTTTAACCACAACTAAGTCCACGCCGCTAGCAATGTGATATGGCAGGGTACCTTTCCAGAGAAGTAATCCTTTAAAAGCCAACCAATCAAATGCAGAGATAGCCCCCATCCAGCTCTGCTAAAGGGAAGCAAATAGCTCATTTTATCGTACAAAGACTGGAGAGGATGACTTGGAAGCCCAAACCCCCCGTTAAAAAATGTACAGGAACAAATTAGAATGGAAAAAGTCATGACTTGATTACTACTCAAAATGTTAAACCTAACGGTTGTTTTTAGATAACAGCTTTTGTACTGGTTTTAGAAAATCGAAAGAAGGCTTCACTGGATGTCAATCATTACAGAAGCTGAAATATTCAAAAAGTGTATTTAGCCAATTGAATACTTAACTTCCCATCTTTCCAACATACTTTGAAAGGAGAGATTTTTCTCTCACTTTCACAAATAGATTTCTTTGTAGTTTATTTCTCAGAAAATTTTAGTGATTTTGATTTTTGTTATTATCAAAAGGAAATAGGAATATAGCTCAGCCAAAGCTGAGCCATTTGCCCCAGGCTACTTAACCAAACATCCAAACAAACAATAACAACAAACACTGCCCTTACAGTCCCTATTCTACAGAGTTGTTTCTTAAATTGCACTTCATTGCATATTATAGGAAATAAATGCCCTTGAATGGCTCTGAATATCAGACATATAGTAAGAAAAGAAGCCCCATATCAAGGAATATGGGCTGAATTTTGAGGTGGAGTGGGAAGAGGATGAGTTCCTAACTCCTGAGAGATTCTACAATGGGAGTTAGGTTATGAAAGATGTCGAGTCTGTAACTTGCAGAACTGGATTTGATTCACACTGAGAAGAATAAATGAGATGCAGTTCAAAGGTTTGAGCCCCTAGGGAGAAATGGCCTTCAAGTAAGGAGAGAGATCTTCCTGCCTTACATAATATTTTCCTTCAAGAACCATTCCAAACAAATGAGCAGCCCATCTTATTCTTTAAGAGGTATAAGCAATGGGTGTCCTTAGCCTCTTGATACATTTTGGAAAACACTGTTTTATAAATAACCCACATTGATGTTTCTGCCATTTTAACTCATTTGCCCTTGTTTGGTCTCTAAAGATGGAGACCCTCTGGTTAGCATCCTTTTATGAGTCAAGTTAATGTATTCACAAGTTCAACTTTTTGTTCTTCAGCTTGAATCACATACACTGGAACCTGGCCATAGTACTTTTTCACCTACATCATGGTTCTGCTGCCTGGACCCCAAAAGACAATGATATGGAAAGACTCCAGCTTAATTATGTTCTCTTTTGTCTTTCTATATAAATAGCTTTTAGAAATGTAGATTATTCTTTTTTTCCTCTTGTTTTTTAAAACTGTAGATTGTTCTTTTGAAATTCATGGTAACAAATGTGAAGACTACTGCATTTTGATTTTAATAGCAAAGGTTGAGGTCCAGGATTTAAAAAGTTAACCATTCTTAATTCTTTTGCTTAATAAAGCATTGGATGATTTTATCTCTCAAATTATTGAATAGTTACCTTATCAATGCATTGGTCATGGAGAAAAAGCACTGTCATTATGAAATATATAATGAAAATAGTCATTATATGTGATTTTAAAAATTAATAGTAAAAATCATAAAAGCAGCTTAAAGATAGCTTATAGATAGAAAAATACCTATCATCTATATACTTGTTAGAAACCCACTAGAAATGTTGTGAGTCTGTTTCTTAAATATATTTATTAAGGGTAATTTGGTATTAAGGGTAATTAAGAGGAAAGTTTGTATACCACTCACCACGAAGAAAGCCATAGCTATAATCTCTTATTTTTAGTAGTAATTATGGCTATAAAGGAAAAAAAATAGATGCCTTAAAGACAAATAATGGGATAAGGAGCCATAGAATAAGACTGACTGAGGACAACCTAGGTTGAAAAAATAGAAATACAATTAATTTAGAATCTACAAATTCATTTTAATCTATCTGGGGTTGAAGTTTACCTCTATGAAGAAAAGAGTACTAATGTCTATTAAGATGGAAGAGGTAGAGAACAGATTTTCTAAGAGCTTTTAATATATTTACTATCTGCAACTAGTGTTTCTAAGTTTAAGCATGCCTGGTGAAACTGTCCTCTCAGATTACCTACTTTGTAATGGCAGTTATTATTTGTACATATAATTACTTATATGTAATTCTTCTTAGAGATGAATTTAATGCATTCTGAGAAATTAGTAATTTAAAAATTATTTCTAGTGGAAATATTAGGTCCTCAGGAGAGTATACCTATAACCTGAACTTCCTCTGAAAATTCTGAATTCTAGCAAGTTGAATATAAAAATTACACCCAATGCACTTGACCAAATGAGTCATATGACGACTCTTAGCCAGCAAAGGAACACTGTCCTCTGAAATAATTTTGTATGCCTTATTGTATAAGAGAATTATATCACTTATACGTATGTTTATTCAAAGGCAACTTGAGTAAGGGTGAGAAATACTTTTCACTAGGCTGGACCAACTCATTATGTCTATATTCACGTTCATGAGCAGAAGCAAAGCTATAGATGAGGCAGAATAGCAGGTAAATAGCAAGCACGTTGATCACAATGTGGTAGCACTTTTTATAATAGCTAAAGAAAGAAACAAAGAATATATTCATATACCCAGGAAAAAAGTCTAGGAAAGTATGCACCAGAAAATGTTAAAAAATTTTTTTACAAAGGTTCTCTGTGGGTGATGAGGTTACACTGTTTTTTGTTTTTGTCTATATTTTCTAAGTTTTTCAGTTGATAAATAATTTTTGCAATAAGAAAAAGTTATTTTAATGGAAAATACAGGTATAACAGATTTGGGGGATGCTTGTGCTAGTAGGATTTCTTAGCTGCAGACAATGGAAACTTTCCCTGACCGATACAAACAGTAGGCAATTTCTTATAATCCTGTCACAAACCAAAGAACAAGGTACAGGAAAAGAGCAGGAAGTGGGAAGCTGGGCAGCCTGGAGCAGCCAAGATGGTACTCCAGGTATAGTCTACAGAAGACCCCCCCATACCTTGGAAGTCATCTCTAGGCTGTGGACTCTGCACCCCTCCATTGCCGCGAATGATCTTTCAGGAGCCTTCATTTTTGTGTCACTCCCTCAAGTTTCAGAGCCCTTGGCAGGAATATTTGCAGATGCCCCAGCTGTCCGGGGAAAAGATTATCTGACCCCTTTAGCTCCTACAGTGGGGTGTGTGACCCTGCCTCCCATCTATTTTAGGATTCTGCCCAAAGAGTATTCTGATGCTAGGTGACCAAAAGCAAAATCCACTAAAGTGTTCTGATTAAACCATACTCTGAAGGTTTCCTAATGATCCAAGTTAGCCTTGTCTGAGCTCCTCCCCTGCTCACTGCTGTTTACGAGGAGGAGACGTGCTATAGTCTGAATGTTTGTGTACCTCCCCCTACAGTTCATATGTTGAAATCCTAATCCCCAAAGTGTTGGGTTTAGGAGGCGGGGCCTTCTCCTTCAGGAGGTGACTAAATCTTTATCCCTCATGATTGAGATTTGTGCCCTTATTAAAGAGGCCCCACAGAGCTCCCTAGCCTTTCTGCCATGTGAGGACACAGTGAGAAATCTACAACCTGGAAGACAGCCTTCACCCAACCATGCTGGCACCTGACCTCGGACTCCCAGCCTCCAGAACTGTGAGAAATAAATGTTTCTTTTCATTTGTAAACCACCCAACCTGTGGTATTTTGTTGTAGGAACCCAAGCATACTAAGACAAGACTGCATCACCTATCTAGGATCAACCTAAAACAGAGCTAATATCTGAACTCTTTGATTTCCTTTCAGATGCTTCCCTCTCCAGACCCTAGGCCAGAAGAAACAATGTACTATTGTTGATGTCAATGAAATACTTAACAAATCCGAGCTGGTAATAACTCTAAGACTTTGAGAAGAAGGATGCCCAGTAGAGATAATTGATTTTACATTACAAGGAATTTAGTCCTAAGGGTTATGCTAAACATGAGAATAACCTACAAGTCATTTGTCATGAATAAATGTAAAGATCTCTGGATATCTTGTGGTATAAGATCTTGAGTAGTGATATATTACTGCTGATGGGTTTCTATCTGCTGCTGTGAGCGTATTTTCAGGCTCAGGTGCAGAACTAAGCTGAGGGGTATGAGATTTGTAGTAAAAAATTATTGGAAGTAGGCAAGTGGTCATAGACTAAGGGTTCACAATAGGATGCAGTCACTTTAAGGACAATTTTGAAGAAAAAATGCTGATGGTGAAAGAAATGCAAAAACCACAAACACATCAAAGAGGTTCATATTCCTGGGAACAAAAAGGAAGGTCGGAAAGGATCTGCTTATAGAAAACATACTAATCTTGGGACGCTGTCCTTTTGCGTCTTGCCCCCCATCATTTCAGGTCACTTAGCTTAGACTGCTTTTCAGCTGAAAAAAGCAAATGATACCCTTGCAAGGACTCTGCACAACATTATAGGAATTCAGCTGTTTTATTTTTACAACTATTAAAGCATGGTTTAACGGTTACATGAATAGAAGTTCCTTATAAATGGCAGTAACTTCTCTCCAGAGATGCAGTGCTCAAGATTCTGTTCATTGACATACAAAATGCTCTTCATGATCAATTGTTTTACTTATTAGAATTTAACTCTTTCTCAGACGATTTAATACAAACCGTGGCAAACAGCTGATTATTCGACAAAATCCATTTCCTCTTCTTCCCAGACACAAAGCTTGACTATGCTTTCCAGCTGCCCTTGTCATTAAATTGGGCCATATGACTGAGTTCTAGCCAGGGGAGTGTGAGTAGAAGTAATGTTTGCCACTTGGAGGGCTGAAATCTTGAATGCATGCTGACTGAGATGGAAGTGACAGAGTGACCTTAGATGCCATGTGTTGTTCACGAAGGTGGAACCCCCATCTGCCTGGGCCTCTATGGAGAGCTGTTCTACCAACCTATTCACTTGCTCATCAGGAGACAGAGTGTGACCAAGATAGAAACTTTTAGATACTGTACCGTTACATGTTTGTTTATTTGTTACTGCAGCCTAGGCTAACCAATACACTAATAAAACTTTTTTCAGTCTTAGTTTTTGATTCATTTACGATTTTGTAGATCAATTGTAAATTTTAAATATTTATCATTGTATTTGCAATATATCTTTGAATTAGAGGTTCTAAAGCACCATTAAACAGAAATAAACGAGTTATACTGTTGACTCTTGAACAACATGGGTTTGGACTGTGCGGGTCCACTAATATGTGGATTCAAAAAAATAAATACAGTAGAATACAATACCACGTTGGTTGAATCAATGGATGCAGACTAAAAGTTACAGAGGGCTGACAATGGGCCTTGAGCATCCACAGATTTCGGTATCCACAGTGGGTCTTGGAACCAATCCCCCATTGATACCGAGGGATGACTGTATTAAGTAACAAGTACTTAATGAAAAGATCATTGTAAGGGAGTCTATATAAATGACATGCAAATATATCTTTTCCCCCCAAATTTAGTGCTTGTCATAGTAGGTATAAAATAAATATCTTTTCTCAACAATAAATGAACCTCCCTCCCAAGCTCCAGACTGATTTCAGTTGCCCAAGGGACATTTTTCAACAGTTTCCTACGAGAACATCCGCAGAATATTTCCACAACTAAAATGATCTTCCCTGTCAACCTCTGCCTACTCTGCCTCTACCAAAATACCATCATGCTCCCCACTCTCCTGTTTTTATCAAGGGCACCCTTCGAATTGTCCTCTGTTGACTCACATAGCCAAATGGTTGCTTCATCTTCTAAGTTTTATTTCCCAAATATCTTTCCTCCTTCAGCACACTTTCTCCACTCTATCCAAGAGTACTCAACCAGCTCTAATTGTCCCTATGTAACAGTAGCTCCCAGGCTTCTAGTTTTCTGGCCAATAACATTGCAAAAAAAAAACATTATTTAAAAAAAAATTTTTATGGCTGAATAACATTCATATAAAAATATATATCACATTTATATATATCACATTTTATTTATCCATTCATCCATTGACAATTAGTTTGTTTCCATGTCTATTGTAAATAATGCTGCAATGAACATATGCATTTATCATATATTATCTATAGACTATTTTTAAAATAGTAAGGTAGAGAGGGCTCATTTCAGAATATAGGAAAGCCTTTTACCTTAAATAAATTAAATTTTATGCAAATCATGACATTCTCCAAGATTTTCTACTCAGGTAGTTAGAAACTCTTCGGTGGACCAGCATTGGTCCTGAGGTCCTGATATCCTCTCATAGCTACATGAATATTTCTGAGCTCCAGTCACGGTGCTCCTTTGATCAACAGTAGCCTCTTTGGTTCCAGGTGGCCTACCCCCCAACAAACTGGCATTTAATCTCCCAAAAAGAAGAACCCACACTACCTTCCCATTATTATCTCTAATTTCCAGACAAATCAGACCATCTGCTATTCCCTTCTTTTCTATCTTTGATGTGATTCTCCCAGCTTATATATCCTTTTCTTTTTATCCTTATCAGTCAAAATTCTACCCAAAATGTAAGATCAATTTTGATGGCACTGCATCACGAAACCTTTTATGATCCGCCTAAACAAATAAGATCTTTCCTCTCCTTGAACTTTCATAACACTGTAAAGGGTATCAAGGGACCACTTACTTCCATGTACTATGTTTATTTACCCCTCCCACAATAAATTCTTGAAGGTAAGAATAATGTTTGACACATTTTTGTTACCCCCGCATTATGTATACATATATATAAAATGTATACACATGTATATATATATATATATATATATATACTAAATAAATGCTTTGAGCATAGTGGGCACTCTACTTTTAAAAGTTCCTTTGTCCAGCAATCCCACTCCTGGGCATATATCCACAGAAAACCATAATTTGGAAAGATACATATGCACTCCAATGTTCATTGCAGCACTATTTACAATAGCCAAGACATGGAAGCAGCCTAAATGTCCATTGACAGGTGAATGGATAAAGAAGATGTGGTACATATATACAATGGAATACTACTCAGCCATAAAAAAGAATGAAACAATGCCATTTGCAGCAACATGGATGGACCTAGAGATTATCATACTAAGTGAAGTAAGTCAGAGAAAGACAAATATCATATGATATCACTTATATGTGGAATCTTAAAAAAGTGATACAAATGAACTTATTTACAAAACAGAAACAGACTCACAGACACAGAAAACATACTTATAGTTACCAATGGGGAAATGGGGGGGGGAAATAGTTCCTCTGAAACATTTAAGTAACTTTGATCTTCAATGTCACATAAATAGCAATAGGGTATTGGGGAAACAGGGATTGCTAAGTAACTTCTTTATTCTTTCCAACATGAGGGAAACAAAAATAAATTCATGTTTCTATGACCATAACACAGAAGGTTGTCCACTATAAAAATTTTATTTTAGACTCCTACTCAGGAATTGTCTTTTATTTTAGGCTCCTACCCAGGGATTGAATCGTCTTAAAAGACAACTTGTTGGAGAGATGGGAATTACAGAGCTCCCTAACTCTAATTTTGTGTCTATGCCAGTTTTAGTGAAGGTACACAATATTTATTCCTTTGGGTTTTACATTCATCAAAAAGCAAGACAACAAAGCTCAAAGATCTGAAACCATAAAATTTCTAAAAGAAAACATAGGGGGTAAACTCCTTGACATTGGTCTTGGCAGTGATTTTTGAATATGATATCAAAAGCGAGGGCAACAAAATTAAAAGTAAACAGTTGAGACTACATCAAATTAAAAAGCTTCTGCACAGCAATGGAAACTATCAACAAAAGGAAAAAGCAACGTATAGAATGGGAGAAAATATCTGCAAATCGTGTATCTGATAAGGTTAATATTCAAAATATGTAAACAACAACTCCACAACAACAACAAGAACCCAATTAAAAAATGGATAGAGGAACTGAACAGATATTTTTCCCAAAGAAGACATACAAATGGCCAACAGGTACCTGAAAAGGTGCTCAACATCACTAATCATCAGGGAAATGCAAATCAAAACCTCAATGACCTATCACTTCACACCTGTTAGAATGTCTTTTATCAGAAATACAAGAGATAACAGGTGTTGTCAAGGATTTGGAGAAGAGGGAATCCTTGTGCACTGCTGGTGGGGATGTACATTGGTGTACCCACTATGGAAAACAGTATGGAGTTTCCTTAAAAGATTAAAAATAGAACTATCATATGATCCAGCAATTCCACTTCTGCGTATACAGCTGAAGGGAAAAAAAATCACTATCTGGAGAAGATATCTGCACCTTCATGTTCACTGCAGTGTTATTTACAATAGCCAAGATATGGAAACAACCTAAGTATGCATTGATGGATGAATGAATAAAGAAAATGTGAGATATAAAAAAAGAAGGAGGGCTTCTCTGGTGGCGCAGTGGTTGAGAGTCCGCCTGCCGATGCAGGGGACACGAGTTCGTGTCCCGGTCCGGGAAGATCCCACATGCCGCGGAGCGGCTGGGCCCGTGAGCCATGGCCGCTGAGCCTGCGCTTCCGGAGCCTGTGCTCCGCCACGGGAGAGGCCACAACAGTGAGAGGCCCGCATACCGGAAAAAAAAAAAAAAGGAAATGTTGCCATTTGCAACAACATGGATCGACCTTGAGGGCATTATCCTGAATGAGAAGTCAGAGAAATACAAATAATTTATGATCTCACTTATATGTGGAATCTTAAAAAACTGAACTCATAGGTACAGAAAACAGATTGATGTTGCCATAGGTGGGGGATGGGGGGGGAATGGGTAAAGGTAGTTAAAAGGTACAAACTTCCAGTTATAAGATAAATAAGTTCTGGGGATGTAATGTACAGCATGGTGACTAAAGTTGATAATACTGTATTGTACATTTGAAAGTTGCTAAGCGAGTAGGTCTTAAAAGTTCTCATAACAGGAAAAAAATAACTATTTGTGGTGATGGATGTTAGCTAACCTTATTGTGGTAATCATTTTGCAATATATACATATATCAAAGCATCATGTTCTATACCTAAAACTAAGGAAATCTGAGCACTTATACTACTGTGTCCTATCTTTGAGCTAAGAAATCTAACTTTTTGTCTGTAATGCTCTATAAATATGAAAATCAATATGCAAATGCTTTAGTTTCACTCCAATTATATGAATAGAAAATTTAGCAAAGATTAGAATGAGTATATTTTATTAAGCTCTTAATTGTTTTAAGGAAGGCATGAAAATAAAGGACAGAACTCTATGAAAACATAGGACTTTCAATTTGGAATTTAAATTTGAGTGGGAGCATTTGGTAAGAGGATCTTTATGCTTAGCCTTTCTCTACAGCTAGAGATGAGAAAAACATAATGGTTCCTTAAATTCATTCCTTTTAAAAAATGAATCTCTTGATTTCCAGCTCTGGTTGTGATTGAGTACCGGACATTGGACTCACCTTCCTGCTGTAAACAACAATAAAAGCTAGATAAATTGTGTAAAACAATGATCGAAGGCACCGGACAGCAACCAAGGCAGAAAAGGGAAGCACATGAGGTCAGCTTCATGTTCATCCCAGTATAGGGATATACAGCCCAAGCAGAGAATAGGAGTGTCTCTGGGCAGAGGAAACAGAGAACAAAGTTCAGACCTGCTAACCCAGCTGGGTTTGAAGGGCAAGGTGCCTTAGAGAAGGGAGCTGCAGAGAAGAAGCCCTCCAAAACTGCATAAAAATTTCCCTCAGGTACTTGTCCCATTGTTGAGATGTGAATGAGCAGGGCAAGACTCCAGGAGACCTAGCAGAGGACAATTTCTGGGAGGCTGAGTGCTGAACAGAGATTTCAGAGGTTTCACAATATGGGGAGACATGAGAGGTTAGGTCCAGCCTAATGTAGAATGTATAAACCTTCACAAATACTTACGCATTAATGGAGCCCCCAGAAAGACCACATCCTAGGGTTAAGGACCATGAACTAGCAGTGTTACCAATAGGAGTAAGGACTAGATTTAAATAGACACTTGTTGCCAGAACAAGATTCAAACTCAGAGCCTCTTCACTGTATTAACCACTGTACCAGTGGAAACACATACACACACACACACACACACACACACACACACACACACACAAACACACAACCAACCACTGGACATGCAGAGGAAAAAGAAAAAAACAACCAAATCATCATGAGATAAAGTAGTAAAAGAAGCAGACCCAGAGATGATTCATATGTTAGAGTTATCACTTAAAAACTTCAAAATAACTATACTTAGTATGTTAAAGAAACTGGAGGAAAATGGAGACAAAATGGATAAAAAGAGTACTTCAGTAGAGAATTTAAATCTAGAATAGGAATCAAATGGGCATTCTAGAAATGCAAGTTGAAGTATCTGCAATTAAGAACTAGTTGAATGGTTACAGTATGAGTCTAGATTCAGAGATAGTCATATAAAATATTTAAACCAAACACAGAAGGAAAAAATACTGAAAAAGAACAAAGTATGAGACAGATTTGGGTCACAGGCAAAAGGTTTAACATACATGTAATTGGAGTCCCAAAAGAAGAGGAGAGAGAGACAGGACATAGGTGATATTTGAAGATTGATGCCTGAGAATTTTCCTAATCTAAGGAATGATAAATCACACACATTCAAGAAGCTTCACAAACACTGAGCAGGATAATAAAAGAAAACCACACTTAAGGACACCATAGTCAAACTTCTGAAAAGTTAAGTTAAAAAGAAAATCTTTAAAGTGGCCAGAAAAAAAGCCACAGTATCTCCTGGGGAAACTATTATAAAAATAGTAGTTGATATCTTAACAAAAATCTATGGATGCTGAAAGACAATGAAATAACATCTTTAAACTGCTAAAAGGTAAAACAAACAAACAACAAAAAACACAAAAAAACCCTGCCAAACTAGAATTCCATACCAAAAAGAAAAGGAAAAAAAAAATCTTCAAATATGAGAGTTAAAAAAAATGTTCTCAGATAAATAAAAGCTGCAAAATTGTATCCCTAGCAGGCTTACATGACTAAATAAATAAATAAATCTTAAAGGTATTTATTCAGGTTAAAGGGAAATGATCCTACATCAGCATACTCAGTAAATATAAAAGACTATTGACTATTAACAATAATAACGAATAAAATACATAAAATCAATAAAAATATGTGTGTGGGGATAAATGGAGATAAACTGTAGTAAGATTCTTGCATTATTTGTGACAATATAGGTACATTGTAATGAGAATACACTTTTTAAATTCTAGGATTAAGTGCTGAAAGATTGACAGTAAAAGGGAAACAAAAAAGATAAAATGGAATATTAAAATACCTGATTAATAAAAAGAAGGCATGAAGGGAGGAAGAAAAGAACAGATGGGAAAAAATAGAAAACAAATAGCAAGATAGTAGACTTAACCCCAACTTAATTATGTCATAATAGAGCAAGTGTAAGTGTAAAGAACAAAACACCCGATAAAAACATAGGTTGGTGAAGATTTTTTAAAAAAGACCCAATTATATGCTGCTTACACAAGACATGCCAAAATACACCAAAGTATGAAAACACAAATAAGTTATGTGTGAAAAGACAAATCAAATATATCATTTAAACAACTAACCAAAGAAAATAAGTATGATTACATTAATATAATCATATATAATCAAATAATCAGAGAAAGCAAACTTTAAGCTAAGAAGCTATTACTTGAAATAAAGAAATTCCATACTGATGAGTTAATTCAACAAGAAGCAACAACAGTGCACCTAAGAATATAGCTATAAAATGCATAAAGCAGCGATTGACAGAGTAAAAGGATAGACAAATCCACGATCATATTTGGAGAATTCAACACAGAACGATCAGAAAAGTTAAAAATGGAATATCTAAGCAATACTATCAGCCAATTTACCTAATTAGTATTTATAGAATACTATACCCCAAAAGTACAGAATACACATTCTTTTCAAGTACAAGTAACACTTATCAAATAAAACATACTTCAGTCCATAAAGCAAGTTTCAACAAATTTCAAAGGCTTAAAATCATGCAGCGTATTATTTCTGACCACAATAGAATTAAATTAGTACACACTAACAGAACTGTAACTTAAAAAATCTCCAAGTATTTAGAAATCAAGGGAAAAACTTCAAAAATAAACGTTGGATCAAAGCAGTCATTATAATGGAAATTATAAAGTAATCTGAGCATTAGCTTAGATTATAATGGAAATGCAACCTATCAAAATTGGTGAGATGCAGTTAAAACAATATGTTAAAATAAATTTATAGATCAAAATATATATATTAGAAAAGAAGAATAGTTGTAAATCAATGACCTAAGCTCCCAATGCAAGATGTTAGAAAAAGAACTTTTAAAAAATCCAAAGCAGGTAGAAAGAAGGAAATAATAAAAATAAGGGCAGAAATCAAAATAGAATATACACCTATATAGAGTATATCCATATAGCCAAAAATTGTTTTTTAGGGGAAAAAAAAAACCAACCCTAGCAAGACTGAGTAAGAAAATAGAGAACACACACATACACACAACAGTATCAAGAAAGAGATGATATTATGAATAACTTTATGCCAACAAATATGAATATTTAGATGAATGGACAAATTCCTTGAAAAACACAATTTACCAAAATATAATCAAGAAGAAACAGAAAATCTGAATAGTCCTATATCTATTAAATAAATTGATAGTGGGACTTCCCTGGTGGTCCAGTGGCTAAGACTCCATCCTCCCAATGCAGGGGACCTGGGTTCAATCCTTGGTCAGGGACCTAGATCCCACACACTACAACTAAGAGTTCTCATGCTGCAGCTGAAGATCCCGTGTGCTGCAGCTAAGACCCGATGCAGGCAAATAAATAAATAAATATTTTAAAAAATAAATTGATAGCAAACCTTTCCATGAAGTAAACTCCAAGCACAGATGGCTTCACTGGTGAAATCTATCACATGTTTAGTGAAGCAAAGATGCTAACTTACATAAATTCTTTGAGTAGAGGATGAGAATATTTCCTAATGCATTTACGAGTTCAGCATAACCTGGATATAAAACTTTATAAGGCTATTACAAAAAAGGCAATCACAGCAAAACAATATCTTTCATGAACATAGGTACATATTCCTAAATAAAATTTAGCAAATGAGAACTATTCCAGGGTAGCAAGGGCAATTTAACGTGAGAAAACCAGTCATTGAAATTTGTCACAATAATAAGGTGTAGGTAAAAACCCATGTCATACTCTCAGTAGATTCAGAAAAAGCATTCAGTAAAAGGGAGCATCAGTTCACAACTAAAATATCTTAAACTGGCATGGCAGGGAGATTCTTCAACCTGATAAAGGGCATCTAAGAAAATCCTAGAGCTAACACAGTACGATTATGGTGAAATGTTGAAAAATATTGCCTTAAGGTCACAAAAAGGCAAGCATTTTCACTGTTATCACTTCTGTTTGACATTGTATTGGAAGTCCTAGCCAATGTGACAAAACAAGAGAAAGACATAGGTATACAGATTGTAAAAGGTTGAAGTAAAACTGTCTTTACTACAGACAATATGATAGTTTACGTTAAAAACTTTTTAAATCTATGAAAAAAATACTAAAACTGAAGTGTGAATTTAAGAACTTTATATGATTATTCTTGGTTGTATGTTTTTCTTTTATCACTTTAAGTATATCCTGCCACTCCCTTCTGGCCTGCAAAGTTTCTGCTGAAAAATCAGCTGATAGCCTTATGGGAGCTCCCTTGTATGTTATTTGTTGCTTTTCCCTTGTTGCTTTTAATATTCTCTCTTTATCTTTAATTTTTGTCATTTTGATTACAATGTGTCAAGGTGTATTCTGTGGGTTAACCGTGAATGGGACTCTCTGCTTCCTGGACTAGGTCGGCTGTTTCCTTTCCCAGATTAGGGAAGTTTTCAGCTATTATCTCTTAAAGTATTTCCTCAGGCCCTTTCTCTCTCTTTTCTCCTTCTGGGACGCCTATAATGCAAATATTAGTGTGCTTGATGTTGTCCCAAAGGTCTCTTAAACTGTCCTCATTTCATTTCATTTTTTTTTCTTTTATCTGTTTGGCGGCAGTGATTTCCACTACTCTGTCTTCCGGCTCACTGATCCGTTCTTCTGCCTCATCTAGTCTATTATCGATTCCTTCTAGTATATTTTTCATTTCAGTTATTGTATTCTTTAATTACATTTGGTTGTTCTTAATATTTTCTAATTTTTTGTTAAAAACTTCTAATTTCTTGTTCTGTGCATCCATTCTTCTCCTGAATTCTTTGATCATCTTTATGATCATTACTCTGAACTCTTTCTCAGGTAGATTGCCTATCACCACATCATTTAGTTCTTCTTCTGGGGTTTTATCTTGTCCCTTCAACTAAAACATATTCTTCTGTTGCGTCATTTTGTCTAAATTGCTATTGATATTTTTATGTATATGGCAGGTTATGTTTTTCCACCTTGGAGAAGTGGCCCTCTGTAGGAGATGTCCTATGCATCCCAGCAGTGCACTCCTCTCTTGTCACCCAAGGGCCAGGGGCCAGCTGGTCCCAGGGTAATGATTGGCCTATGTTAGCAGATTTGGTCTGCAGGCTGTAGGACTGTAGTTTTCTTGCTTCTGGTGTCTGCCATCTGGTGGGTGAAGCTGGTCTAGAGGCTTGTGCAGACTTCCTGGTGGGAGGGGCTGGTGCCTGCCCCCTGGTGAGTAGAGCTGGATCTTGGTGCTCTGGTGGGCAAGGCTAGAGGTGTGTCTAGAGGTGCCTGTTGGCTCAGGAGGTCTTTAGGCAGCCTGTCTACTGATGGATGGGGCTGTGTCCCTGCCCAGTTTGTTGTTTGGCCTGAGGAATCCCAGCACTGAAGCCTACAGGCTGTTGGGTGGGGCCAGGGCTTGCTGCCAAACTGTCTGCCTCCAGAAGAGCTCACACAGATGAATACTCCCTGATATGTCCGTCACCAGTGTCTATGTTCCCAGGTGGGCCACACCCATCCCCTGCCTCCCTAGGAGGCCCTCCAAGACCAACAGGTGGGTCTGGCCCAGGCTCCTATTAAATGACTGCTTTTTCCCTTGGTCCCAGTGCACCTGAGATTTTGTGTGTGCCCTTTAAGAGTGAAGTCTCTAAACAAACGTATGGACACCAAGGGGGGAAAGCGGGTGCGGGGGTGGTGGTGGGATGAATTGGGAGATTGGGATTGACATATATACACTAATATGTATAAAATAGATAACTAATAAGAACCTGATATATAAAAAAATTTTTTTAAGAAGAGTGAAGTCTCTATTTCTCCCTATCTTCTGGAGCTCTTGCAGTCAAGCCCCACTAGCCTTCACAGCCAAGTGGTCTGGGGGCATCTCTAATCACTTCCAGACCCCTGGGATGGAGGGTCTGACATAGGGCACAGAACTCTTACTCCTGTGGGAGAATCTCTGTAATATAATTATTCTCCAGTTTGTGGGTTGCCTACCCAGGGGGTATGGGGTTTGATTACATTGCAAGTCCGCCCCTCCTACCCATCTCCTTGTGGTTCCATCTTTATGACATTAGTTGTAGAGGATCTTTTCTGGTAGGTTTCAGTCTTTTGCAGTGATGGTTGTTCTGCAAACTGTTTTGATTTTGGTGTGCTTGTGAGAGGAGGTGAGCTTAGCTTCCTTCTACTCCATGACTTTGGACGCTTCTCCCCTCCAGGTTTTTCTTAATGCAATTCCTTCACCTTGTATTGTGTAGGTCAGGGGTCCTGGGCAGGCTAAGCTGGGCTCTACTCAGGGTAAATGAAGTTATGGACCAGCTGAACTCTTATCTGGAGGTACTGGAGGAGAATCCACTTTCAAGATTATTCAGGTGGCGGCAGAATTCAGTTCCTTGCAGGTGTAGGATGGAGGTCCTCATTTCCTTGCTGGCCATCAGCCAGGGACTGCTGTTTGCTCTTAGAAGCTGTCCACATTCCTTCTCATGTGGCTCCTGCTGTCTTCAAACAAGCAAAAGCACGTCCATGCCTTCTCATGCTTGGAATCCTCTGACTTCCTCTTCTGCCTACAAACAAGAATACTCTACCCAGCAAGGCTCTCATTCAGATTTGATGGAGAAAGGAAAAGATTTACAGTCAAGCAAAAGCTAAAAGAATTCAGCACCACCAAACCAACTTTACAACAATTGCTACAGGAAATGCTCTAGGAAAACGAAAAGGCCACAACTAGAAACAAGAAAATTACAAAATGGAAAAGCTCACCAGTAAAGGTAAGCATACAATAAAGGTAGAACATCATCCATGCACAAAGCTAGTAGGGAGGTTAAAAGACAAAATTAGTAAAATCATTTGTATCCACAATAAGCAATTAAGGGATGCACAAAACAATTCGATGTAAAATATAATAGCAAAAACAGTAAATGTGAGGGGAGGAGACTACAAATGCAGGGTATCTAAAATGCATTTGAAATTAAGAGATCAGCAACTTAAGCACATAAAAATTTAGACTCCTAAACAAATACCTCATGGTAACTGCAAAACAAAAATCTATAATAGATATATGCACAAAAAAGAAAAAGGATTCTAAACATAACACTAAAGATAGTCATCAAGTCACAAGAGAACAAAAGGAGGGGGAAAAAAGAACTACAAAAACAAATTTTAAAAATTAACAAAATGGCAATAAGAACATATATATTGATTATTACCTTAAATGTAAATGGATTAAATTTTCCAACCAAAAGACACAGACTGGCTGAATGGACATAAAAACAAGACTGAAATATTTGCTGCCTACAAGAGACTCATTTCAGATCTAGAGACACATACAGACTGAAAGTGAGACAATGGAAAAACATATTCCATGCAGGTGGAAATCAAAAGAAAGCCATCGTAGCAATATTCATCAGACAAAATGACTTTAAAATAAAGACTGTTACAAGGGACAAAGAAGGACACTACATAATGATCAAAAGATCAATCCAAAAAGAAGATGTAACAATTGTAAATATATATGCACCCAACATAGGAGCACCTCAATGTATAAGACAAATGTTAACAGACTTGTAAGGTGAAATTAATAGTAACACAATAATAGTGGGGGACATTAACACCCCACTTACATCAATGGACACATCATCCAGACAGAAAATCAATATGGAAACCCAGGCCTTAAGTGACACATTAGACCAGATGGACTTAATTGACATGTATAGAGCATTCCATCCAAAAGCAGCAGGATATACATTTTTTTTCAAGTGCACATGGAACATTCTCCTAGATATATCACATGCTGGGTCACAAAGCAAGCCTCAGTAAATTTAATAAAACTGATATCACATTAAGCATCCTTTCTAACCACAACACTCTGAGGCTTGAAATCAAGTACAACGAAAAAACTGCGAAAACTACAAAAACGTGGAGGCTAAACAATATGCTACTAAAAAACCAATGGATCACTGAAGAATCAAAGAGGAAATAACAAAAAATACCTAGAGGCAAATGAAAATAAAAACACAATGATCGAAAACCTTTGGGATGCAGCAGAAGCAATTCTAAGAGGGAAGTTTATAGCAATACAAGCTTACCTTAAGAAATTAGAAAAATCTCAAATAAACAACCTAACCTTACAACTAAAGCAAATAGATAAAGAAGAAACAAAACCCAAAGTTTTGTTCATAAAGATTAGAGCAGGGCTTCCCTGGTGGCGCAGTGGTTGAGAGTCTGCCTGCCGATGCAGGGGACACGGGTTCGTGCCCCGGTCTGGGAAGATCCCACATGCCGTGGAGCGGCTAGGCCAGTGAGCCATGGCCGCTGAGCCTGCGCGTCCGGAGCCTGTGCTCCACAATGGGAGAGGCCACAACAGTGAGAGACCCACGTACCGCAAAAAAAAAAAAAAAGATTAGAGCAGAAATAAATGAAATAGACGCTAAAAAAAAAAAAGAAAAAAGAAAAGATCAATGAAACTGAAAGCTAGTTCTTTGAAAAAATAAGCAAAATCGATAAACCTTTAGCCAGATTCATCAAGAAAAAAAGGGATAGGGCCAAAAACAATAAAATCGGAAATGAAAAAGGAGAAGGTACAATCAACACCACAGAAATACAAAGGATCATAACAGTCTACTACAAACAACTATATGCCAACAAAATGGACATTCTAGAAGAAATGGACAAATTCTTAGAGAGGTACAATCTCCCAAGAATGAAGCAAGAAGAAATAGAAAATATGAACAGACCAATTACCAGTACTGAAATTATATCAGTAATTTAAAAACTTCCAACAAGCAAAAGTCCAGGACCAGCTGGCTTCACAGGTGAATTCTACCATACATTTAGAGAAGAGTTAACACCTATCCTTCTGAAACTATTCCAAAAAATTTTAGAGCAAGGAACACTTTCAAACTCATTCTATGAGGTCACTGTTACCCGGATACCAAAACCAGACAAAGATATCACAAAAGGAAGAAAATTACAGACCAATACCACTGATGAACATAGATGCAAAAATCCTCAACCAAATACTAGCAAACTGACTCCCACAATACATTAAAATGATCATACACCGGGCTTCCCTAGTGGCACAGTGGTTGAGAGTCCGCCTGCCAATGCAGGGGACATGGGTTCGTGTCCCGGTCTGGGAGGATCCCACGTGCTGCGGAGCAGCTGGGCCCATAAGCCATGGCTGCTGGGCCTGTGCGTCCGGAGCCTGTGCTCCGCAATGGGAGAGGCCACAGCAGTGAGAGGCCCGCGTACCACAAAAAAAAAAAAAAAAAAAAAATCATACACCATGATCAAATGGGATTTATCCCAGGGAAGCAAGGAGTTTTCAATACCCACAAATCAATCAATCTTATACACCACATTAACAAATTGAAGAATAAAAACCATATGATCATTTCAATAGATGCAGAAAAAGCTTTGATAAAATTGAACATCCATCCGTGATAAAAACTCTTTAGAAAGTGGGCAGAGAGGGAACATACCTGAACATAATAAAGGCCATATATGACAAACCCACAGCTAACATCATACTTAGTGGTGAAAAGCTGAAAGCATCTCCTCTAAGATCAGGAACAAGAGAAGGATTCCCACTCTCACCACTTTTATTCAACATAGTTTTGGAAGCCCTAGCCACAGCAGTCAGAGAAGAAAAAGAAATAAAAGGAATCTGCATTGGAAAAGAAGAAGTAAAACTGTCACTGTTTGCAGATGACATGATGCTATACGTAGAAAATCCTAAACATGCTACCAGAAAACTACTAGAGTTCATCAATGAATTCTGTGAAGTTGCTTGATATAAAATTAATATACAGAAATCTGTTGCATTTCTATACACTAACAACAAATATCAGAAAGAGAAATTAAGGAAACAATCCCATTACAATCACATCAAAAAGAATAAAATACCTAGGAACAAATTTACCTAAGGGGCAAAGACCTGTACTCCAAAAACTATAAGACACTGATGAAAGAAACTGAAGACAACACATACAGATGGCAAGATATACCATGTTCTTGAATTGGAAGAATCAACATGGTGAAAATGACGATACTACCCCAAACATTCTACAGATTCAATGCAATCACTATCAAACTACCAATGGTATTTTTCACAGAACTAGAACAAAAAAAGTTTTAAATTTGTATGGATACACAAAGGACCCCAAATAGCCAAAACAATCTTGAGAAAAGAGAACAGAGCTGGAGGAATCACATTCCCTGACTTCAGACTATACCACAAAGCTACAGTAATCAAAACAGTATGGTACTGGCACAAAAACAGAAATATAGATCAATGGAACAAGATAGAAAGCGCAAAAATAAACTCATGCACCTATGGTCAATTAATCTGTGAAAAAGGAGGCAAGAATATACAACGGAGAAAAGACAGTCTCTTCAATAAGTCGTTCTGGGAAAACTGGACAGCTACATGCAAAAGAATGAAACTAGAACACTCCCTAACACCATACACAAAAATAAACTCTAAATGGATTAAAGACCTAAATGTAAGGTAGGATACTATAAAACTCCTAGAGGAAAACATAGGCAGAACACTCTTTGACATAAATCACAGGAATAGTTTTTTGGATCTGTCTCCTAGAGTAATAGAAATAAAAACAAAAATAAACAAATGGGACTTAATTAAATGAAAAAACTTTTGCACAAGAAAGGAAACCATCATCACAACAAAAAGACAACCTATGGGGCTTCCCTGGTGGCGCAGTGGTTGAGAGTCCGCCTGCCGATGCAGGGGACACGGGTTCATGCCCCGGTATGGGAAGATCCCACATGCCGTGGAGCGGCTGGGCCTGTGAGCCATGGCCGCTGAGCCTGTGCTCTCCAACGGGAGAGGCCACAACAGTGAGAGGCCTGTGTACAGCAAAAAAAAAAAAAAAAAAAAAAAAAAGACAACCTATGGACTGGGAGAAGTTTTGCAAATGATGCTACCAACAAGGGATTAATTTCCAAAAGATACAAACAGCTCACACAGCTTAATATAAAAAAACCAAACAGCCCAATTTTAAAAAAAAAGGGCAGGGCCTCCCTGGTGGCGCAGTGGTTGACAGTCCGCGTGCCGATGCAGGGGACACGGGATCGTGCCCCAGTCCGGGAAGATCCCACATGCCGCGGAGCGGCTGGGCCCGTGAGCCATGGCCGCTGAGCCTGCGCGTCCAGAGCCTGTGCTCCGCAACGGGAGAGGCCACAACAGTGAGAGGCCCGAATACTGCAAAAAAAAAAAAAAAAAAAGGGCAGAGGAAATAAATACACATTTCCCCAAAGAAGACATGCAGATAACCAGCATGAAAAGAAGCTCAATATTGCTAATTATTAGAGAAGTGCAAATCAAGACTACAATGAGGTATCACCTCACACTGGTCAGAATGGCCATTTTTCAAAAAGTCTACAAATAATATATGCTCGAGGGGAGACCTTCAAGATGTCGGAGGAGTAAGACATGGAGATCACCTTCCTCCCTACAAATACATCAAAAACACATCTACATGTGGAACAACTACAGAACACCTCTGAACACTGGCAGAAGACCTCAGACTTCCCAAAAGGCAAGAAAATCCCCATGTACCTGGGTAGGGCAAAAGAAAAACCAGAGACAAAAGAATAGGGATGGGACCTGCACTTCTGGGAGGGAGCTGTGAAGGAGGAAAAGTTTCCACACTCTAGGGAGCCCCTTCACTGGCGGGGACAGGCGGTGGGCGGGGTGGAAGCTTCAGAGCCACAGAGGAGAGTGCAGCAACAGGAGTGCAGAGGGCAAAGTGCACTTCCTGCCCAGAGGATTGGTGCCAACCAGCACTCAACAACCTGAGACGCTTGTCTGCTCACCTGCTGGGGCAGGTGTGGGCTGGGAGCTGAGGCTTGCGCTTTGGAGTGCAGACCCCAGGGAGAGGACTGGGGCTGGCTGCGTGAAGACGGCCTGAAGGGGGCTAATGCGCCACAACAAGCCAGGAGGGAGTCAGGGAAAAAGTCTGGACCTGCCGAAGAGGCAACAGACCATTGTTTTGGGGTGCACAAGGAGAGGGGATTCCTTCCCCCTGCGCCCACAGAAGTAAGAGCACTGAATAAGCGAGATCCAGAGATGGGCGTGAGCTGCAGCTATCAGTTCGGACCCCAGAGAAGGGCAGGAAATGCGAACTCTGCTGCCACTGCCACCAAGAGTCCTCTGTGCAATCACAGGTTACTATCCACACCCTCCCTGGGAGCCTGTGCAGCACACCACTGACAGGGTCCTGAGATCCAGGGACAACTTCCCCAGGGCGAACACACGACATGCCTCAGGCTATCGCAATGTCATGCTGAATTCTGCCACTGCAGGCTTGCCCTGCATTCCAGTTATGACTACAGTACCTCTCACTCTCCCTGGCCTGAGTGAGCAAGAGAGCCCTAATCAGCGGCTGCTTTAACCCCCTCCTGTCTGGGCAGGGAACAGATGCCTCAGGGTGACCTACACGCAGAGGTGGGGCCAAAATGAAAGCTGAACCCCAGGAGCTGTGCGAACAAAGAAGAGAAAGGGAAATTTCTCCATGCAGCCTCAGGAGCAATGGATTAAATCCACACAATCAACTTGATGAACCCTGCATCTATGGAATAACTGAAGAGACAAAGAATGTTTCCAAAATTGAGGCAGTGGACTTTGGGAGCAACCGTAGACTTGGGGTTTGCCTTCTGTGACTGATTTGTTTCTGATTTTTATGCTTCTCTTAGTTTAGTTTTTAGTGCTTGTTATCATTGCTGGATTTGTTTATTGGTTTGGTTGCTCTCTCTCTTTTTAAAATTTATTTATTTATTTATTTATTTTATTTCCTTCTTTTCTTCCTTTTCTTCCAAGCCGTGTGGGTGACAGGGTCTTGGTGCTCTGGCCAGGTGTCAGGCCTGAGCCTCGGAGGTGAGAGGGCCAAGTCGAGGACACTGGACCACCAGAGACCTCTCAGCTCCATGTAATATCAATCGGTGAGAGCTCTCCCAGAGATCTCCATCTCAACACTAAGACCCAGCTCCACCCAATGGCCAGAAAGCTCCAGTGCTGGATTTCCCATACCAAACAACTAGGAAGACAGGAACACAACCCCACCCATTAGCAAAGAGGCTGCCTAAAGTCATACTGAGTTCACAGACACCCCAAAACACACCACCGGACGTGGTCCTGCGCACCAGAAAGACAAGATCAAGCCCCACCCACCAGAACACAGGCACCAGTCACCTCCACCAGGAAACCTACACAACCCTCTGAATCAACCTCACCTACTGGGGGCAGACACCAAAAACAATGGGAACTACGAACCTGCATCCTGTGAAAAGGAGACCCCAAAACACAGTAAGTTAAACAAAATGAGAAGCTAGAAAAAGATGCAGCAGATGAAGAAGCAAGGTAAAAACCCACCAGGCCAAATAAATGAAGAGGAAATAGGCAGTCTACCTGAAAAAAAATTCAGAATAATGGTAGTAAAGATGATCCAAAATCTTGAAAATAGAATGGAGAAAATATAAGAAAAGTTTAACAAGGACCTAAAAACTAAAGAGCAAACAAAAATGATGAACAACACAATAAATGAAATTAAAAATTCTCTAGAAGGAATTAATAGCAGAATACCTGAGGCAGAAGAACAGATATTGTGACCTGGAAGATAAAATAGTGGAAATAACTACTGCAGAGCAGAATAAAGTAAAGAGAATGAAAAGAATTGAGGACAGTCTCAGAGACCTGTGGGACAACATTAAACACACCAACACTCAGATTATAGGGGTCCCAGAAGAAGAAGAGAAAAAGAAAGGGTCTGAGAAAATATTTGAAGAGATGATAGTTGAAAACTTCCTTAACATGGGAAAGGAAATAGTCAATCAAGTCCAAGAAGTGCAGAGAGTCCCATACAGGATAAATCCAAAGAGAAACACGCCAAGACACATATAAGCAAACTATCAAAAATTAAATACAAGGAAAAAATATTAAAGCAGCAAGAGAAAAGCAACAAATAACATAAAAGGGAATCCCCATAAGGTTAACAGCTGATCTTTCAGCAGAAACTCTGCAAGCCAGAAGGGAGTGGCAGGACATATTTAAAGTGATGAAAGGGAAGAACCTACAACCAAGATTACTCTAGCCAGCGAGGGTATCATTCAGATTCGATGGAGAAATTAAAACCTTTACAGACAAGCAAAAGTTAACAGGATTCAGCACCACCAAACCAGCTTTGCAATAAATGCTAAAGGAACTTCTCTAGGCGGGAAACAAAAGAAAAGGAAAAGACCGACAATAACAAACCCAAAACATATTGAAAAATGGGAATAGGAACATACATATCAATAACTACCTTAAATGTAAATGGATTAAATG
The DNA here is from genome assembly GCF_951394435.1 of Stenella coeruleoalba. NCBI lineage: Eukaryota > Metazoa > Chordata > Mammalia > Artiodactyla > Delphinidae > Stenella > Stenella coeruleoalba. The sequence goes on along the minus strand of NC_137147.1, from coordinate 138,718,449 downwards.
CTCCAACCAAAAGTCACAGACTGGCTGAATGGATACAAAAACAAGACCTGTATATATACTGTCTACAAGAGACCCACTTCAGACCTAGGAACACATACAGACTGAAAGTGAGGGGATGGAAAAAGATATTCCATGCAAATGGAAATCAAAAGAAAGCTGGAGTAGGAATTCTCGTATCAGACAAAATAGACTTTAAAATAAAGACTATTACAAGAGACAAAGAAGGACACTACATAATGATCAAGGAATCAATCCATGAAGAAGATATAATAATTGTAAATATTTATGCACCCAACATAGGGCACTTCAATACATAAGGCAAATGCTAACAGTCATAAAAGGGGAAATCGACAGTAACACATTCATAGTAGGGGACTTTAACACCCCAGTTTCACCAATGGACAGATCATCCAAAATGAAAATAAATAAGGAAACACCAGCTTTAAATGATGCATTAAACAAGATGGACTTAATTGATATTTATAGGACATTCCATCCAAAAACAACAGACTACACTTTCTTCGCAAGTGCTCATGGAACATTCTCCAGGATAGATCATATCTTGGGTCACAAATCAAGCCTCAGTAAATTTGAGAAAATTGAAATTGTATCAAGTATCTTTTCCAACCACAATGCTATGAAACTAGATATCAATTACAGGGAAAAAAACCTAAAAAATACAGACACATGGAGGCTAAATAATATGCTACGAAATAACCAAGAGATCACTGAAGAAATCAAAGAGGAAATAAAAAGTACCTAAAAACAAATGACAATGAAAACACAATGACCCAAAATCTATGGGATGCAGCCAAAGCAGTTCTAAGAGGGAAGTTTCTAGCAATAAAATCCTCCCTCAAGAAACAAGAAAAATCTCAAATAAACCACCTACCCTTACACCTAAAGCAATTAGAGAAAGAAGAAGAACAACAAAAAACCCAAAGTTAGCAGAAGGAAAGAAATCATAAAGATCAGATCAGAAATAAATGAAAAAGAAATGAAGGAAACAATAGCAACAATAAATAAAACGAAAAGCTGTTTTTTTGAGAAGATAAACAAAATTGATAAACCATTAGCCATACTCATCCAGAAAAAAAAGGAGAAGACTCAAATCAATAGAATTAGAAATGAAAAAGGAGAAGTAACAACTAACATTGCAGAAATACAAAGGATCATGAGGGATTACTACAAGCAACTATATGCCAATAAAATGGACAACCTGGAAGAAATGGACAAATTCTTAGAAAAGCACAACCTTCCAAGACTGAACCAGGAAGAAATAGAAAATAAGAACAGACCAATCACAAGCACTGAAATTGAAATTGTGATTAAAAATCTTCCAACAAACTAAAGCCCAGGACCAGATGGCTTCACAGGCGAATTCTATCAAACATTTAGAGAAGAGCTAACACCCATCCTTCTCAAACTCTTCCAAAATATAGCAGAAGGAGGAACACTCCCAAACTCATTCTACGAGGCCACCATCACCCTGATACCAAAACCAGACAAAGATGTCCCAACGAAAGAAAACTACAGGCCCATATCACTGATGAACATAGATGCAAAAATCCTCAACAAAATACTAGCAAATAGAATCCATCAGCACATTAAAAGGATCATACACCATGATCAAGTGAGGTTTATCCCAAGAATGCAAGGATTCTTCAATATATGCAAATCAATCAATGTGATACACCATATTAACAAACTGAAGGATAAAAACCATATGATAATCTCAATAGATGCAGAAAGAGCTTTCAACCAAATTCAACAACGATTTACCATAAAAATTCTCCAGAGAGTAGGCATACAGGGAACCTAACTCAACATAATAAAGGCCATATATGACAAACCTACAGCCAACATCGTCCTCAATGGTGAAAAACTGAAAGCATTTCCTCTAAGATCAGGAACAAGACAAGGTTGCCCACTATCACCACTATTATTCAACATAGTTTTGGAAGTTTTAGCCTCAGCAATAGCAATTAGAGAAGAAAAAGAAATAAAAGGAATACAAATCAGAAAATAAGAAGTAAAACTGTCACTGTTTGCAGATGACATGATACTATACATAGAGAATCCTAAAGATGCTACCAGAAAACTACTAGAGCTAATCAATGAATTTGGTAAAGTAGCAGGATACAAAATTAATACAGAGAAATTTCTTGCATTCCTATACACTAACGACGAAAAATCCAAAAGAGAATTCAAGGAAACACTCCCACGCACCACTGCAACAAAAAGAATAAAATACCTAGGAATAAACCTACCTACAGAGACAAAAGACCTGTATTCAGAAAACTATAAGATACTGGGCTTTTCTGGTGGTGCAGTGGTTGAGAATCTGCCTGCCAATACAGGGGACACGGGTTTGAGCCATGGTCTGGGAAGATGCCACATGCCGTGGAGCAACTGGGCCCGTAAGCCACAACTACTGAGCCTGTGCGTCTGGAGCCTGTGCTCTGCAATGAGAGGCCGCGATAGTGAGAGGCCCGCACACTGCAATGAAGAGTGGCCCCCGCTTGCCGCAACTAGAGAAAGCCCTTGCACAGAAACGAAGACCCAACACAGCCAAAAATAAAAATATATTAATTTAAAAAAAAAAGATTCCACATCTTCCCCCAATGTTGGCTTTCCTTTAAAAAAACTACAAAAAAACTATAAGACACTGATGAAAGAAATTAAAGACAATACAATCAGATGGAGAGATATACCATGTTCTTGGATTGGAAGAATCAACATTGTAAAAATGATTATACTACCCAAAGCAATCTACAGATTCTGTGCAATCCCTCTCAAAGTACCAGTGTCATTTTTCACAGAACTAGAACAGAAATTTTACTATTTGTGTAGAAACACAAAAGACCCAAAACAGCCAAAGCAATCTTGACAAAGAAAAATAGAGCTGGAAGAATCAGGCTCCCTGACTTCAGACTATACTACAAAGCTACAGTAATCAGGACTGTATGATACTGGCACAAAAACAGAAATATAGATCAATGGAACAGGATAGAAAGACCAGAGATAAACCCATGCACATATGGTCACCTTATCTTTGATAAAGGAGGCAAGGATATACAATGGAGAAAAGACAGTCTCTTCAATAAGTGGTGCTGGGAAAACGGGACCGCTACATGTAAAAGAATGAAATTAGAACACTCCCTAACACCATATACAAAAATAAGCTCAAATGGATTAAAGAGCTAAATGTAAGGCCAGACACTATGCAACTCTTAGAGAAAAAACATAGGCAGAACACTCTATGACATAAATCACAGCAAGATCCTTTTTGACCCACCTCCTAGAGAAATGGAAATAAAAACAAAAGTAAACACATGGGACCTAATGAAACTTAAAAGCTTTTGCACAGGAAAGGAAACCATAAACAAGACCAAAAGACAACCCTCAGAATGGGAGAAAATATTTGCAAATGAAGCAACTGACAAAGGATTAATCTCTAAAATATACAAGCAGCTCATGCAGCTCAGTATTAAAAAAACAAACAATCCTACCCAAAAATGGGTGGAAGACCTAAACAGACATTTCTCTAAAGGAGATATACAGATTGCCAACAAACACATGAAAGAATGCTCAACATCACTAATCATTAGAGAAGTGCAAATCAAAACCACAATGAGGTATCACCTCACACCAGTCAGAATGTCCATCATCCAAAAATCTACAAACAATAAATGCTGGAGAGGGTGTGGAGTAAAGGGAACCCTCTTGCACTGTTGGTGGGAATGTAAATTGATACAGCCACTATGGAGAACAGTATGGAGGTTCCTTTAAAAACTAAAAGTAGAACTACCATATGACCCAGCAATTCCACTACTGGGCATATACCCTGAGAAAATCATAATTCAAAAAGAGACATGTACCACAGTGTTCACTGCAGCACTATTTACGATAGGCAGGACATGGAAGCAATCTACGTGTCCATCGACAGATGAATGGATAAAGAAGGTGTGGCACATACATACAATGGAATATTACTCAGCCATAAAAAGAAATGAAATTGAGTTACTTGTAGTGAGGTGGATGGACCTAGAATCTGTCATACAGAGTGAAGTCAGAAAGAGAAAAATAAATACCGTATGCTAACACATATATATGGAATCTAAAAAAAAAAAAGAAAAGAAAATGGTCAGAAGAACCTAGGGGCAGGACAGGAATAAAGACGCAGATGTAGAGAATGGACTTGAGGACATGGGGAGGAGGAAGGGTAAACTGGGACAAAGTCAGAGATTAGCACTGGCACATATACAGTACGAAATGTAAAATAGATAGCTAGTGGGAAGCAGCTGCATAGCACAGGAAGATCAGCTCAGTGCTTTGTGACCACCTAGAGGGATGGAATAGGGAGGGTGGGAGGGAGACGCAAGAGGGAGGGGATATGGGGATATATGTATACATATAGCTGCTTCACTTTGTTATACAGCAGAAACTAACATAACATTGTAAAACAATTATACTCCAATAAAGATGTTAAAAAAAATATGCTAGAGAGGGTGTAAAAAAGTGGAACCTTCCTACACTGTTGGTGGGAATGTAAATTGGTACGGCCACTATGGAGACCAGTATGGAGGTTCCTTAAAAAACTAAAAATAGAGTTACCATATGATCCTGCAATCCCACTCCTGGGAATATATCCAGAGAAAACTCTAATTGAAAAAGATACATGCACGCCAGTGTTCATAGCAGCAGTATTTATAATAGCCAAGTCGTTGAAGCAACCTAAATGTCCCTCGGCTGATGAATGGATAAGGAAGATGTTGTGTGTGTGTACACACACACACACAATGGACTGTTACTCAGTTCTAAAAAGAATGAAATAATGCCATTTGCAGAAACATGGATGGACTTAGAGATTATCATATTAAGTGAAGTAAGTCAGTGAAAGACAAATATCATATGATATCACTTACATGGGAAATCTTAAAAAAAAAGGATATAAGTGAACTTATTTATAAAACAGAAATAGACTCACAGACATAAAAAACAAAAGGGGATAGTGGAGTTGGGGGGAGAGGGGAGCAGGGAGAGATAAACTAGGAGTTTGTGATTAACACATACACATTACTCTTTATAAAACAGGTAAACAACAAGGACCTATTATATAGCACAGGGAACTATACTCAATATCTTGTAATAACCTATAATGGAAAAGAATCTGTAAAAGAATATATATATGTATAAATGAATCACTTTGCTGTACACTTGAAACTAACACAACATTGTAGACTAACTATATTTCAATATAAAAAAGAACATTGCATGATCCAAGGTTAATATATAAATATCAACTGTATTTGTATATGCTACCAAAAACAATAGAAAAAAATGTACTTTAAAAAATAACACTTAACAGGGGCTTCCCTGGTGGCGCAATGGTTGAGAGTCCGCTTGCCGATGCAGGGGACACAGGTTTGCACCCCGGTCCGGGAAGGTCCCACATGCCGCGGGGCGGCTGGGCCCGTGAGCCATGGCCGCTGAGCCTGCGTGTCCGGAGCCTGTGCTCCGCAACGGGAGAGGCCACAACAGTGAGAGGCCCGCGTACTGCAAAAAAAAAAACACACAAAAAAAACACGTAACAATATCATTCAAAAACAAATTATTTGGGAATAAATTTGATGAAAGATCTGTAAGACATTTATCCCACAATTATAAATCATTGTGAGAAAATTTAACAAGGTCCTAAATGAATATGTGTATGTGTATATATATATATATATATATATATATATATATATAATGTTCCTGGAATAGAAAATCTGATACTATTAAGGTGGTAATTTTCCCCAATTTGAACTACAGATTCAACATTATCCTAATTCCAAGCAGCATTTTTTTTGTAGCTAATCAAGAAACTGATTCTAAAGTTTAATGGAAATCCAAAGGATGAAGCATAAACTATCTTGAAAAAGAACAAAAGTGGAGCACTTACACCACCTGAATATAAAGCTACATTTATCAAGTACAATCGGGGTATTCGTACATTGGTACACTGCAGATTAATGAAACAGAACGGAGTCCAGAAACAAATTCACACATATATGAGAATTGATTTTTGACAAAATAGCTGAGATCATTCATCAGGAAATGAAGATCTTTTTCAACAATAAATGTTGGCACAACTGGACAGCTCTATGGAAAAAACGTAATCTTGGTCTTTGTCTGACAGCATACACAAAAATTAATTTGAGATGCATCAAAGGTCTAAACATAAAATCTAAACCTTTAAAGCCTTTAAAAGAAAATACAGGGGAATATCTTCATGAATTGGAGGTGGGCAAATATTTCAGATGACACACAAAAACCACTAGCCATGAAATTTAAAACTCACAAATTGGATTTCATAAAAAGTATAAGTTTCTGATCATCAATACCATAAGAAAATAAAAAGACATGCCAAAGAGTGGATGAATACATTCTCAATACACACATTTAAAAAGGACTTGGATCCAGACTTCATGAGCAACTCTTACAAATCAATAAGACAAAGAAAAAACACTTTGTAAATGGGCAAAAACCTCCCACAGACACTTGCCAAAAGGTGTACAAATGCCCAATAAGCACTTAAAAGAAGTTCTACATCACTAGTCATCAGAGATATGCAAATTAAAAACATAATGACTACCATGTCATACCCTTTAGAGTAACTAAGATTTAAAGGAATGACAATACTTCCATACCACTTCCTCTTTCCTTTTGTTCTTCCCTTTCAAAATGATTCAGTCCTCAGGCCATTATGTGGAACAGAGCAAGGTAGGTGCCACACAGTGGAGACTGGAGGAGAGGGAACAGCCACAATGGGTTAGAACAGCGCTCTAGGAGGGTGAGGGGGGCAACCATGTTCAGGGACAGTCCAACGTGGCATACTAGAGCATAAGCAGGGTGAGACAGGTGCTTATACAGAGGGAAGCCCAGTGTTGGATGTCAGAGCTTGAACAGGAAGAGCAGAGAGTCCATACGGGAGACAGCCCAACATGGGGACTTAGAGCCTGAGCCAAACATGTAGAGTCAGAGCCTAAGTGGACGAAGAAGGTCATCTACTTGGATGGGAGGTCCAAAGCTTGAACCTGAGCAAGGAGAGGAGGGCGTTCTGGTAGAGGAGTGATCAGGAGTGGAGTGTCAAGAGAGTAAGCAGAGTGAAGAGGGTGATCCCACTGGGGATTCAAATGATCAAAATGAACATCTTCAGTAAAAGGACAAAGTAAAGTCATGTCCCTTCTATGATAATCTTGCCAAAGATGTATAACGTGAATGTAATTGTGAAGAAAGATCAGAAACCTTCAATTTGGGGCCATTCTACAATGTAATTGGCATGGACACTTCAAAACTGTAAAAAAGGAAACAAGAACAGTTCCAGTGATGGATAGTAAAGACATTTGACAATTAAATGCAATATATACTTTTTGAACTGGATCCTTTTACTAGAAAGAACATTACTGGGACAATCGTTAAAGCTTGAATAGTGTCTGAGGATTAGATGGTTGTGATGCACCAATATTAACTTACTACTTATGATGGTTATGTAGGAGAATTTCCTTGTTTGTATTAAATACACACTAAAGAATGAGGGGGAATTGGGGCACCAGGTTGGCCATTTATTCTAAAATGGTGAAAGAAAAATACTCTTTGTACCGTACTTGCAACTTCTGTGATTGTGCTATTTTTTTTAATTATTAAAATTATAATGACACAAAAAAGATAATACCAAGTATTGGTGAAGCTATAGAGCAGCTGTCCCCGGTAGATGGTTAAATGGTACAACCACTTTGGAATAGTGTATGTCAGTTTCTTATGAAGTTAAAGTTACACCTACTTTATGACCTAGTAATTCCACTTCTAGAAATATCCACAAAAGGGCTTGTACTAACATGTTCTTAGCAGATTTAGTTGACATAGTTTCAAACTGGAAAGAACCCAAATGTCCATCAATAAGTGAATGGGTAAGTTGTTGTTTATCCACACAATGGAGTACTATTCAGCAATATACAGGAACTGCTATTACACAGAAAAACATGGTTGAATTTCAAAAGAATAACATCGAGTGAAAGAAGCCAGACCTAGATGAATTTACACTTATGATTCCATTTATATGAGGTTCAAGAACAGTTAAAACAAAACCACAGAGATTGAAATTAGAATCGTTGTTGCTTTGGGGAAATGGGGATTGATTGGAAAGGGACAATAGGGAACTTTGTGGGTGTGGGTATGTTTTATATCTTGATTGGATGGGGGTTATTTGAGTGTATGTATTTGTCAAAACTCATCATACTGGGCTTCCCTGGTGGCGCAGTGGTTGAGAGTCCGCCTGCCGATGCAGGGGACACGGGTTCGTGCCCCAGTCCGGGAGGATCCCACTTGCCGAGGAGCGGCTGGGCCCATGAGCCATGGCCGCTGAGCCTGCGCGTCCGGAGCCTGTGCTCCGCAACGGGAGAAGCCACAACAGTGAGAGGCCCGCGCACCGCAAAAAAAAAAACAAAAAACAACAACTCATCAAACCATACACTTAAAATCTATGCATGTTATTTGTATGCTTCAACTTAAAAGGCCAATTTTTTAAAATGCACTAAATCATTATCAATGGCTATCTCTAGAGGGTAGGATTCTTTCACTTTCCACACTATGTATTTCCGAAGTATTTGGACTTTTTTCCAACAAGCATGTCCTACTTATTTAAAAGAGCCACATTTAGAATCTAAAAAATATAATTACATAATAGTAGGGAGCACCAAAGGGTGCTCAAGAAGGTAGATGTTTGGGGAGAAAATTAAGTTACATCTTCTCCTTTTAAAATATACCAAAAAAAAAAAAAAAAGTTCAGGTAAGTCAAAGAGTTAATGTATAAAACCCAGCCACAATTTTAAATCAAGCCATAACTAATAGAAAACAGAAGTTAATACTCATCTGATTTCTGAATGGCAGATAAACTATTTAATATTAAAAGCAATGTTAGGAACTCTAAAGGAATAGATTTCTGCTACATAAACATACTGCTATATAATAAAATATAAACAAAATTAAATGCAACAGGAAGTGGGAGATTTATAAAAACATAACTTTTGACAGATTTATAGGCAAAGTATGTGAATTCTAGAAATGAAGGAAGACTAGAGGAAAGGAAGGAGGAAGGGAGAGAGAAAAAAGTAGGAAGGAAAGAGAAAAAAGAAGAAAAGGAAAGGAGAGCAAAGGGGAAGGGAGGGGAGGGACTTTAGGACAGAAGGAAAGGAAGCGGGGGGGGGGGGGGAGCGGGGAGAAGAGAAATGGCTAATCAACAAGTGAATAAAAAATAAACCTGAAATTTTACCTTTCAAATTAGCACACATTATTTTTACATTACAGTATTTGATGGCAGTCATAGAGTGGCAAGACGAATACTTGGTCACATGTAAGAGCGTAAATTACTACATTTCTGGAAACCAATCTAGCAATGTGTATCAATAATCTTTAATATGTTTCTATTCTTTGAATCAGAAATGTCTCTTTTTGGAATCTGTCTAAAGGAAGCAATCAAAAAAGTCGCTCTTTTCAGGATTATTCATAATAGCCAAAATAATAAAAACAACCTAAATGCCAACATTATGGAACTAGTTCGTTAAGTCACAGGGTATCTGATGATTATTCTACCATTAAATGGTGTTTACAATGAGTTTTTAACAGCGCCTTTTTAAAATGCTCATAATAAATTAAAAAATAGCAAGCCGGGACTCAAGTTTGGCTCCGAAACAGAAATTCCCCGTTGGTGAAAAAAACCCACTGTCTCTAGACACACTGCATTTCCGCGCCTTCGTTATATTTAAATATTTTAAACTTCAAATGGTACCTCTGTCCCAATATGCATGTGTATTACTCAGGATTTGTTCAGGAAAACACAAGCCACTCTATGTCTTCCGGGTATAAAGGGCATAATATAGCAACAGGGGCTTACAGGACTGTTGGAAGAGCCGAGGGAGCGGAACTCAGGGCAGCTACTGCGAAGGTAGAAGTGGACGTGGAAGGTGTCAGCCTGAAGTTTGGCTCCTGAGAGCTTGCTGGGAAGCCTTCTCACTCATATCTGTGCAGCATCTGGCTGTTGCCACCTCTGCAGAATAATGGTTTCCCTCTCCTTTTTGCATTCCAGATTCCCCCAAATTCCTTTCATGCAAACTCCTGCCTGGAAGCAGGGGTGGGAGGTGGAGAAAGGGGGTGTCTTCTGGGAAATGTAGTTCCCTACTGCTCTGCATTGCGGAGGACGGATGGGAGTGATGCTGAATGCTAAAACAGTTTCGCCAGCGCCACGTGCCAGGTCTATCTGAGAATCACCCGCATGTTTTCCTGTCGGTCAGGGAAGTAGTCAGAAGGCGACAGGTGTTAGGGTTGAATAGAAAAATAATCTAGTTTATAGATATCAGAGGTAGTATTACATTTTTATTATTGAAATAATGTGTGGCATTCCCAGCTTATTTTATTACAAATTTGCAAAACAAAACATAAACTGTATAATTTAAACCAAATTATACAACCTTTTTAGAAAGTTTAGAAAATGACAAGATTCAAAAACTGTTCACCTGAAACCTTCACATTGGTAGGAATGTAAAATGGTGCAGCCACTGTGTGAAACAGTCTGGCAGTTCCTCAAAAAATTAAACAATAGAGTTACCAGTTCCACTCCCAGGAATATTCTAAAGAAAAATGTAAATATATGTTCACACAAAACCTTGTACACTGATGTTCATAGCAGCGTTATTCTTTTTTTAAATTTTTTATTGAGGTATAGTTGATGTACAATATTATTAATAAATAAGTTTCAGGTGTACAACGTGATTCACAATTTTTAAAGGTTATACTCCATTTATAGTTATTACAAAATATTGGCTATATTCCCTGTGTTGTACAATATATCCTTGTACCTTATTTATTGATTGATTGGTTTATTGATTTGGCCGTGCTGCATGGCTTATGGGATCCTAGCTCCCCCACCAGGGATCAACCTGGGCCCTCAGCAGTGAAAGCGTGGAGTCCTAACCACTGGACCGCCAAGGAATTCCCTAGCTTTTTAATTTTATACATAGTAGTTTGTACCTCTTAATCCCCTACCCCCATCTTGCCCCTCCCTGATTCCCTCTCTCCACTGGTAAACCACTAGTTTATATCTGTGAATGTTTCTTTTTTGTTATATTCACTGGATTGCTTTATTTTTTAGATTCCACATATGAGTGATTTCATATGGTATTTGTCTTTCTGTATCTGACTTATTTCACTTAGCATAATACCCTCCAAGTCCACCCATGTTGTTGCAAATGGCAAAATTTAATTCTTTTTTATGGCTTAGTAGTATTCCATTATATATATACCACATCTTCTTTATCCATTCATCTGCTGATGGATGTTTATGTTGTTTCCATATCTTGGCAACTGTATATAATGCTATGAACATCGGGGTGCATGTTTCTTTTTGAATTATTGTTTGTGTTTTTTGTGGTTATATACCCAGGAGTGGAATTGCTGGGTCATATGGTAGGGTAGTTCTATTTTTAGTTTTTTGAGAAACCTCCATACTGTTTCCCCACAGTGGCTGCATCAATTTACATTAACAGTGTATGAGGGTTCATTTTTCTCCATATCCTCCCAACATTTGTTATTTGCGTTCTTTTTGATGATAGCCATTCTGACATGTGTGAGGTGATATCTCATTGTGGTTTTCATTTGTATTTCCCTGATTATTAGTGATGTTGAGCACCTTTTCATGTACTTGTTGGCTATCTATATGTCTTATTTGGAAAAATGTCTATTCAGATCTTCTGCCTATTTTTTAGCTGGGTTTTTTTTTTTCATGGTAAGTTGTATGAGCTATTTATATATTTTGGATATTAACCCCGTATTGGTCCTATTATCTGCAAATATTTTCTCCTATTCAGTAGGGTGTCTTTTAATTTTGTTGATGGTTTCCTTTGCTGTGCAAAAGCTTTTAAGTTTAATTAGGTCCCATTTAAAAAATTTTTGCTTTTATTTCCCTTACTTTAGGAGACAGATCAAACAAATATATATTGCTACAATTTATGTCAAAGAGTGTTCCACCTATGTTTTCCTTTAGGAGTTTTATGGTTTCCAGTCTTACATTTTGAATTTATTTTTGTATATGGTGTTAGAGCATGTTTTAATTTCATTCTTTTCCATGTAGCTGTACCGTTTTCCAGGCACCTGGAAAAGCTGTACAGTTTTCTCTTATTGAAGAGACTGTCTTTTTTCCACTGTCTATTCTTGCCTCCTTTGTTGTAGATTAATTGATGATAAGTGCATGGGTTTATTTCTGGGCTGTCTATTCTGTTCCATTGATTTACATGTCTGTTTTTGTGCTAGTACCATACTGTTTTGATTACTGTAACTTTGTAGTATTGTCTAAAGTCAAGGAGCGTGATATCTCCAGCTCTGTTTTTCTAAACATTGTTTTGGCTACTCAGGGTCTTTTTTGTTTTTGTACAAATTTTAAAATTATTTGTTCTAGCTCTGTGAAAAATACCCTTAGTATTTTGATAGGGATTACATTGAATTTGTAGATTGCCTTGGGTAATATGGTCATTTTAATATTATATCTTCCAGTCTATGAACATGGTATATCTTTCCATGTGTTTGTGTCATCTTCAATTTCTTTCATCAGTGACTTATAGTTTTCCAAGTACAGGTCTTTGCTTCCTTAGGCAGGTTTGTTCCTATTTTATTCTTTTTGATGTGATTGTAAATGGGATTGTTTCCTTAATTTCTCTTTCTGATAGTTTGTTGTTGTTAGTGTATAGGAATGCAAGAGATTTCTGTGCATTAATTTTGTGTCCAGCAACTTTACCAAATTCATTGATTAGCTCTAGTAGTTTTCTGGTGGCATCTTTAGGATTTTTTATGTATAGTATCATGTCATCTGCAAACAGTGACAATTTTACTTCTTCTTTTCCAATTTGGATTCCTTTTATTTCTTTTTCTTCTCTGATTGCCATGGCTAGGACTTCCAAAGCTATGTTGAATAATAGTGGCGAAAGTGGACATCCTTGTCTTGTTCCTGATCTTAGAGGAAATGCTTTCGGCTTTTCACCATTTAGAATGATGTTTGCTGTGGGTTTGTCGTATATGACCTTTATTATGTTGAGGTAGGTTCCCTCTGTGCCCAGTTTCTGGAGAGTTTTTTATCACAGATGGATGTTGAATTTTATTAAAAGATTTTTCCTCATCTATTGAAATGATCATATGGTTTTTATTATTCAATTTGTTAATGTGGTGTATCACATTGATTTGCAGATATTGAAAACTCCTTACATCCCTGGGATAAATCCCACTTGATCATGGTGTATGATCCTTTTAATGTATTATTGGATTCTGTTTGCTGGTATTTTGTTGAGGATTTTTGCATCTATGTTCATCAGTGATATTGGCCTGTAATTTTCTCTTTTTTTGTGATATCTTTGTCTGGTTTTGTCTGGTGATGGTGGATTCATAGAATGAGCTCAGAAGCATTCCTTCCTCTGCCACTTTTTGGAATAGTTTCAGAAGGATAGGTATTAACTCTTTTCTAAATGTTTGGTAGAATTCACCTGTAAAGCCATCTCTGATCCTGGAGTTTTGTTTGTTGGGAATTTTTGTTTGTTTTTGTTTGTTTGTTTTATTTTGTTTGTTTTTTACTGATTCAATTTCAGTACTGGTAATTGGACTGTTCACATTCTCCATTTCTTCCTGGTTCAGTCTTAGGAGACTGTACATTTTTAAGAATTTATCCATTTCTTCTAGGTTGTCCATTTTAAGCAGTAACAGCCAAAACATAGAAACAATCCAAATATCCACCAACTAATGAATGAAAAAGCAAATGTGGTATATCCACACAATGGAATATTATCTGGTCATGAAAAGAAATGAATTACTGATACATACTACAACATGGATGAATCTTGAAAATAGTATGCTAAGTGAAAGACACAAAGGCCACATACTTTATGATTTCATTTATATGAAATGTCCAGAATAGGCAAGTATATAGAAACAGAAAGTCAATTAGGGTCTAGGGAAAATGGGGACTGTGGAGTGATTGTTAATAGTAATTGCTACTACCAGGTTTCTTGGGGGGGGGGTGATTAAAATGTTCTAAAATTAGATAGTGGTGATGGTTGTGAACACACTAAAAATCATCAACTTGTACACTTTCAAAATTGTGGTAAAATATACATAACATAAAATTTATCATTTTAACAATTTTAAAATGTACAGTTCAGTGAAATTCAGTACATTTATATTGTTGTGCAACCATCTCCACTATACATCTCCAGAACTCTTTTCATATTACAAACTAAAACTCCATAGCCTATTAAACAATAACTCCTCATGCCCTCCTCTCTCCAGCCCTTGGCAACCACCATTCTACTTTCTGTCTCTATGATTTTGACTTCCTTAGGTACCTCATGTAAGTGGATCGTACTGTATTTTTCTTTTTGCGAGCAGCTTATTTCACTGAGATAATGTCCTCAAGGTTCGTCCAGGCTGGAGCATGTGTAAGAATTTCCTTTCTTTTAAAAGGAAGATAATATTCAGTATATATGTGAATATATACACTGGTTGTATATATTCAGGTTGCTTCAAGCTTTTGGCTGTTGTGAATAATGCTGTTATGCACATAGGTGTTCAAAATATCTTTTTAAAACCCTGCTTTCAGTACTTCTGGGTTTATCCCTAGGATTGGAATTGCTGGGTCATAGAGAAACTCTGTTTTTCATTTTTTTGAGGAACCACCATACTGTTTTCCATAATTGCTGCACTATTTTATCTTCCCACCAGCAATGCACATGGGTTCCAGTTTCTCCATATTCTTGCCAACATTTGTTATTTTCTGTTTAAAGAAAAATTTTTTTTAAATGATAGTCACCTTAATGGACGTGAAATGGTATCTTACTGTGGGTTTTTTTTTTTACGCTTCACAAATTTGCATGTCATCCTTGTGCGGAGGTCATCCTAAACTCTGTTATCATCTCAATTTTAGTATATGTGCTGCTGAAGCAAGCACTTGTGGTTTTGATTTGCATTTTCAATTGGTTGCTTTTAAGGCATTACCTCTCTTTATTAATTAATTAATTAAAAAAAATTGGGTTGTGCTGGGTCTTAGTTGCTGCAGGTGGGCTCCTTAGTTGCGGCTTGCCGGCTCCTTAGTTGTGGCACCTAGGCTCCTTAGTTGTGCCATGTGAACTCTCAGCTGTGGCATGCATGTGGGATCTAGTTCCCAGACCAGGGATTGAACCTGGGCCCCCTGCATTGGGAGCACGGAGTCTTGACCACTGTTTCAGCAGGTAAGTCCCCAACTGTTCACTTTTAAAGAGTGAATTTTGTCATATAGTAATTACATCTCAATTTGAAAAACTGTTCGTTGAGAGACCCTAGAAGCACTGAGCACACCTAATGTTCAGATCTTGGCTTCTAAATATCTTTCTTCACTAAAGCAGCCCCAATCTGGGGCAGAGAAGGTAGAAGGTAAGCCTGGGACATTTCATTGTGCCAAAAATCAAGGAAGTGCTCAAATAATGATGGGACATGTCTAAAGGACAATGGCCAAATTTGGGACAATTTGAGCATCAAAAAGAACAATGACTGTAATTGTAATATAATGCATAAATAACAATCTATGAATTCATGGTAATAAAAAGGAGAGAGAGAGAGAAAAAAAGTGATTCTTTATGGAAGAGGGCAAGGAATGATAGAATTTAAAAATCATCATTTTTTGCAACTCCTAATGAAATAATTGGTTCAAGCAAGGATTAGTAATATATGCTGCAGCCATTAAGTGAACAATTATCAGGAAACCATACATCCACATGGTATCATCCCCAGATTACCTATTAATTGCAAATGGAAACACATACCTTTGCAATGGAGAAGTCTGGCGATCACAACTTTAAACAAGTGATCAAATTCAACATGACAAATTGTAGAAAATATCGATATTTGTGCTTCCTAATATGAGGCAATATTAAGTACACAACATCAACTATTAAGTATTCTTACTAAAATCGTTTGCCTGAACGTAATCAAGCTTCTCTAGACCTGATCTCCATTTTCTAGGAATTCAGGGGATAGTGGGACAAGTGAAAGGATGCCATGTAGGATATTCTACAAGGCAATTGACCTAAAATCTTCAAAAAGTCAATGCCATGAAGAAAAAGAAACAGCATCAGCAATGGGACTGCTGTACAGTCTGTCATACAGAGTGAAGTAAGTCAGAAAGAGAAAAATACTGTATGCTAATGAATATATATGGAATCTTAAAAAAAAGAAAATGGTACTGATGAACCTAGTTGCAGGGCAGGAATAAAGAGGTAGACATAGAAAACGGACTTGAGGACATGAGGTGGGAGGGCGAAGCTGGGGTGAAGTGAGAGTAGCATCAACATATATACACTACCGAATGTAAAATAGTTGGCTGGTGGGAAGCAGCCGCATAGCACAGGGAGATCGGCTCGGTGCTTTGCGATGACCTAGAGGGGTGGGATAGGGAGGATGGGAGGGAGGCTCAGGAGGGAGGGGAGATGGGGACACGTGTATGCATATGGCTGATTCACTTTGTTGTGCAACAGAAACTAACACAGTATTGTGAAGCAATTATACTCCAGTAAAGATCTATTTAAAAGAAAAAAGACATTTGAGAGACCGAATTAAACAATAACAACCGCAACAAAACACAACACCTGTGCAGTAAGGGCCTACTGCTGGCTGCATATAGATTTTGTAAATTGATGCTAAAATGACGCAGGCACATTATTTATCATGCTTTAATGATAATCTAAAATACTCATTGTTAAAATTTTTTAACGAATGTAAATTTTTATTGTAAATCTCTTTCGTATTCCCTCCCTTATGGGAAAAGAAATTATAATCACATGAAGGGCTGTGCCTGAAAGCAGATAATATAGCATGTGCTTCACGATATTTGCATGCTTTATCACTAAATCACAGATTCAATCTGGAAGAAAAGAGAAATGTATGGAACAATTTTTCATGTCATTAGGCAAGTAAAATCATTCCACTTGTTAATGCCATTAACTGCAGTATGGGCCACTTCATAACATAATATTTCTAGACAAAGTGAAGCTTTAAAATAGCAGTCCTTGGGACTTCCCTGGTAGTCCAGTGGTTAAGACTCCACTCTTCCAATGCACGGTGTGTGGGTTCTATCCCTTGTTGGGGAACTAATATCCCTCATGCTGCGCCATGGCCAAAAAAAAATAAGTGTATATGAAAAGAAAATAGCACCGTCCAACAGAAATGTAATGTGATCCACGAAGTGAACCCATACATAATTTTACATTTTTTAATAGTAATGTTTAAAAAGTAAAAAGAAATATGTAAAATGAATTTTAATGATATATTTTATTTAATCCAATATATCCAAAACATTATCATTTCAATAAGTAATCAATATAAAAATTATTTAAGAGATACTTTACATTCTTTGATTTAAGTGTCTCTGAAATCTGGCATATAATTTACACTTTCAGCACATTTCAGCTTGGACTGGGCACATTTCATATACTCAATAGTGGCTTCCCTGTTGGACTAGACAGTGCAGGTCTAGAATATAAATACTGAAATACTGAGTCTAAATGGGATTGGTTTTAAGTGCTACAGAGGAGCAATATCAAATACAGAATTTGCAAAAGTGAACTTTCCTAACATGTACTTTTGATTTGTTTTGGTACTAAAATGTTTTGTCGGGGGTGAAAAAATAAGATGACAAATTCTGTTTACCTACCAAGTGATTAATATTTTTGCACTTAAAAGAGTGGAGATGACAGTGGTGATGGAGGGGAAGAACCTCCAGTTTTACACATCTGCATTCAATATCACTAAACACGGAACTAGCTTATACAGTTTGCCATAAGTGTCTGAATGCAAGGGACGTAAATGTTCCAAATCCTACCAATTCTCCCTTCAAATCAGCTAACCTTTTAGGTTCACTACCCAGACCTTAACCCAAGTTCTTTTCCATTGGCACCTGGGCAGGTAGAGAAGGCTTCTCTGTTTTCTCTGCTCCGGAAATTGCCCCAGCCCTGCCTCACAGGTACCACCAGGTCTGTCCTCCTTTTCCACATCCTGCCTCACAGACCCTCCTGTAGGTGCAGCTCCAGCCACCTCACTGTGACCCAGCCATCCTGGGTGGACAGATTCTACTATCTGGCCTAACCCTGTCTTTCCACCTCGAATGCTATCTTCCCTCCGTAACCCAAGCTCACCCCTGATGTTGCGCTTTCTATCACATCATTTCCCTCAGCTAAGACGTTCTTCCCTCCCTCTGTCTGGCTAGTTAAGTTCTATTTGCCTTCCCCTGCTTGGTGTAAATTTCATTTCTTTCAAGGAAGTTTTGTTGTTCAGACTGTTGGCAGGCTGCTTTCCCCTCCTTCTCCACCTGTCCTCCGTGCCATTCACTGTCTTGTGATTGTCCCCATGTGTATGTTACCTTGCTCGGGAGCCTGCAGGGCCAGGTCACTGAGTCCCGCATATTGCGACCTCTTTGTTCTCCCCTCAGCATCCTGCGCAGGGCAGAGCCCACAAGAGGCTCGCAGTTACTCACAGGACTTCCTTCCCGAGGCCTCTCCACAGTGCCGAGATGTCTAGAAAGTCAAAAAACACGCTTAATGCTCGTACTTGAAAAAAGTGTCAGGGCCATGGGAAGCATTTGCTTTTTGTGGTAGATTGATTGCAAAAATATCCTCAGTTCTCCAACCTGTCCTGTATCCATGCCTGTTGTTATGTGACTTTGTGGCTCCTCCTACCAGGAGGTGGACCCCGCTTCCCTAGCCTTGAATCTGGGTGGGCTATGTGACTTGCTTTGGCCATGAGAATCAGGTAGAAGAGACAAAGCACCAGTTATGACCCTAGGCCTCCAGGTAAACACGGTCAGAAGTCTGGGCTCCTACATGCTGGTCTCACCCTGCCAGTAACCAACGAGGATACTAGGGCAAGACACTTCACCTCCTGGGTCTCCATTTCCTCATCCATGAAATAAAGAGATCCAACCAGGATAATCCTAAAGAGACTTCTAGGTCTTTATCACTTCATGTTCATGAAAACTGTGAATATATGTATATTATATATAGCTGCTCTCACCCAACTAGACTACTGAATTAAAATTTTGCCAGCCATTGTGGAAAATGAAAGTATTCTACACACGCAACAGATAATCGAGACATTGTGTCCACACAGTCTTAGCAATCATTAATAAAATCTTGAACCATCTTTGGAAATAGTCACTAAAAAAAGCAACTAGTATTTGCCAGGTGCTTTCGTGTACCCTCGTCTCATTGAATTCTCACAACTCTGTAAGATTAAGATGGATAATCTCTCTTTACGTTAGGGGAAACAATCCCCAAATTAATTAAGTTACCTTCAGGTACTTGGGTGTGAAGACAACCTACTAAAACACTTGTAAAGGTGGTAAATTTTAAATACTTTAATCCTCTTCCTTCAGAGTTTATGCCAAGGGGAAGGTCCACAGTCAGGGATTTCCCTATAACTTCTGTTTCTTTGGGAAGTTCTCCCAGCTAGAGCCTGTCATAGCCAGATGGGCAGGGACCCACAATTCACAGAATAACGTTCGCATTTAAATTGTAAATGTCATATACCAATAAGTTCATAACTCTCTTTACACAGTACACTTACAGCTTTAAACTGTGGCCCTTTAATGAACATCAGTACTGATAGTGCACTGTAATTCATATTCTCATAAGTAGCTAGTAAATAAAACGTAAAGAATTGCATGTTTTGCCTTTTTATAAAGGTCACATTTGTTACGTATAAACACTTAAAATATGCTATAATTTTTGTAACCCTAATTTGAAATTTCTTTATGTTGATATAATATAGACTTGATAAAAGGAAGAAATGTGCTGTCTACTAAGAGAAACAGTTTCCACCTTCATCTGAGCCCTTTAGGGTATGGAGAACACCGCTCTTATAGGATGGCTGGTTTCATATTAGCTCTTTCTAGAGAAGAACAGAATACACCTAGTTTGTTTCCAGTGCCTAAGTAGGCAATTGCTCTAGAAGGACGGTGGTCTACACATACTCCAATCCAATTCTCCCCCCACTGCCCAAATCACACAGTGAACCGATTGACTCACCAATTCAAAGGAGCATTTAACAAAACAAACCCAAAACTTCAGATGTAGATGTCTGCTTCTAGCTATGGCAGAGGAGCTGGTATCAGAGTTATTCTCCTACTGAAAACCACTATGAAAACTAGATTTGCTTAAAAGCTGTTTTTTTTTAAAATTGAAATATAGTTGATTTACAATACTGTGTCAGTTTCAGGTGTACAGCAAAGTGATTCAGTTTTATATGTATTTTTTCAGATTATTTCCATTATAGGTTATTACAAGATATTGAATATAGTTCCCTGTGCTATATAGTATATCCTTGTTGCTCATGTATTTTATGTATACCTAGTTTGTATCTGTTAATCCCATACTCCTAATTTATCCTTCCCCTGCTTTCCCCTTTGGTAACCATAAGTTTGTTTTCTATGTCTGTGAGTCTGTTCCTTTTCTTTTCTTTTTTTGGCCATGCTGTGCAGCTTGTGGGATCTTAGTTCCCCAGCCAGGGATTTAACCTGGGCCCTCGGCAGTGAAAGCACGGAGTCCTAACCACTGGACCGCCAGGGAATTCCCATGTTTCTGTTTTGTATATAGGTTCATTTGTATTATTGTTTTAGATTCCACATATAAGTGATATAGTATTTGTCTTTCTCTGTCTGACTTACTTCACTTAGTACGATATTCCCTAGGTCCATCCTTGTTGCTGCAAGTGGGAATATTTCATTCTTTTTTATGGCTGAGTAATGTTCTGTTGTATATATATATACCACATCTTAAGCCAATTGTCTGTTGATTGGCACTGGGTTGTTTCCATGTCTTGGCTATTGTAAATAGTGCTACTATGAACATTGGGGTGCACCTATCTTTTTGAAGTAGAGTTTTCATCTTTTCTGTATATATGCTCAGGAGTGGGATTGCTGGGTCAGATGGTAACTCTATTTTTAGTTTTTAAAGAACCTCCATATTGTTTTCCATAGTGGCTGCACCAATTTACATTCCCACCAATGGTGTAGGAGGGTTCCCTTTTCCCCACACCCTCTCCAGCATTTATTATTTGTAGATATTTGATGATGGCCATTCTGACTGGTGTTGGGTGATATACCTCATTGTGGTTTTGATTTGCATTTCTCTAATAATTAGCAATATTGAGTGTTTTTTCTTGTGACTGTTGGCCATCTGTATGTCTTCTTTGGAGAAATGTCTGTTTAGGTCTTCTACCCATTTTTTTTATTGGGTTGTTTGTTTTTTTGATATTGAGTTGCATGAACTGTTTGTATATTAACTCCTTGTTGGTTACATTGTGTGCAAATATTTTCTCCCACTCCGTAGGCTGTCTTTTCATTTTGTTGATGGTTTCATTTGCTGGGCAAAAGCTTTCAAGTTTGATTAGGTCCCATTAGTTTATTTTTGCTTTTTATTTATTTGCCTCAGGAGACTGATCTAAGAAAATATTGCTACAATTAATGTCTAAGAATGTTTTGCCTATATTCTCTTCTAGGAGTTTTATGGTGTCATGTCTTATATTTAGGTCTTTCAACCGTTTTGAGTTCATTTTTGTATATGGTGTGAGGGAGTATTCTAATTTCATTGATTTACATATAGCTGTCCAGCTTTCCCAACACCACTTGTTAAAGAGACTGTCTTTTCTCCATTGTATATTCTTGCCTTCTTTGTTGTAGATTAATTGACCATAGTGTGTGGGTTTATTTCTGGGCTCTCTATTCTGTTCCATTGATCTATATGTCTGTTTTTGTGCCAGTACCATGCTGTTTTGATAACTGCAGCTTTGTAGTATTGTCAGAAGTCTGAAAGGGTTATGCCCCCAGTTTGTTTTTTTCCTCAGGATTGCTTTGGCAATTCTGGGTCTTTTGTGCTTCCATATAAATGTTAGAATTATTTGTTCTAGTACTGTGAAAAATGTCATGGGTATTTTGATGGCGATCACATTAAATCTGTAGATTGCCTTGGGTAGTATGGCCATTTTATTTTTTATTTTTTTTTTTGCGGTACGCATGCCTCTCACTGTTGTGGCCTCTCCCATTGTGGAGCACAGGCTCCGGACGTGCAGGCTCAGCGGCCATGGCTTATGGGCCCAGCTGCTCCATGGCATGTGGGATCCTCCCGGACCGGGGCACGAACCCGTGTCCCCTGTATCGGCAGGTGGACTCTCAACCACTGCGCCACCAGGGAAGCCCTGTATGGCCATTTTTAACAATATTAATTCTTCCAATCCAAGAGCATGGGATACCTTTCCATTTCTTTGAATCACCTTCAGTTTCCTTTAATAATGTTTTATAGTTTTCAGTGTAAAGGTCTTTCACCTCCTTGGTTAAATTCCTAGGTATTTTTTTAATGTGATTTTAAATGGGATTTTTAAAAACTTTCTTTCTGATATTTCATTGTAAGTATAAAGAAATGCAACAGATTTCTGTATATTAATCTTATATCCTGCTACCTTGAGGAATTCATTTATTAGTTCTAATAATTTTTGTGTGAAGTGTTTAGGATTCTGTATATCAAGTATCATGTCATCTGCAAATAGTGACAGTTTACCTCTTTCCTTCCAATTTGAATACCTTTTATTCCTTTTTCTTGTCTGACTGTAAAACGATTTTTTTTTGTTTTTTTTCTTTTGAAGGCATTCGAGAGTAAGCAAGATAGCTAGGACTTGAAGGACTATTGTCCTAAAGCAGAGAGAAGTGCATCGATTGTGTTCTACATTCTTAGTGACTTTTTCCTCTCAGAGTGGTTGCCAATTCACGGTTCTGGCCACAGAGACTGAATATAAAGCAGAAGCATAGAACCTGCAGCAAGTTTACTGGGCTAAGGGAGACAAAAATTGGAGTTCAGGGCTACCTAGGTAGGTGGGATTTGAGGGGAAAAGATCCCAGAAGAGAGAGAAATGCAAAGAAGTGAGCCTGAAATTCTATTTATAATCCCATCTCAACATTTGTTGACACTTAAATTGAGCTCATGAGATTCCAAGAAAATGAACATAAAGTTACCAAGGGGCTAAAGAGCTAAGCAGAGATTTTGGTAGTCTCACATTTATGAGGAGACACACGTAGGAGTTTAAAGTTCACCAACTGAGACCCATGAACAGGTACTGCTCTAGAGGTAAATGCACACTGGACATAGACCAGCTTTAACTTGACCAAGGTGATCTGCCTTAATCTGTCTGCCAGTGTGAGGAGGGCATCCACGCGGGAAGCTGGCCTAAGGCCCAGTGTAGGAGCCAGAACAACATGGGGAGGGTATTTCATTGCAGAGCTGCCAGCACAGGGTGACCAGCGTGTCCATGGGGTAGGGGAGGGGCAGGCTGGCATAGGAAATGCATTCACAAGTGGGGGTGGCCCATCCTGGGGACTCAGAGCCCAAGAAGGGTGAGGAGGATATCCCAATGGAGAGGGGAAGGGGCCGTCTTGAGTGTGAGGTCCTGAGCAGGGTGGGGAAGGAAATCACATGGGGTTGTTGGGGAGGCCCAGAGTTGGGTTTCAGAGCCTGAGCAGTGGAAAGGTGGGCATCCATGTAGAAGGCCAGCCTGGCATAGGGTGTTGGAGCCCAAGCAGGGAGAGGAGGGTGTTCATGCAGTGGGCTTGTCCTATGTGAGAAGTCAAAACCTGAGTGGGAATTTTGCAGGAGAGAGGGGCTGGTGGCGGTGATGCAAAATTGGTTATATAACTAAGCATAATAAGGATGAATGGAGCCACGTTTCTCACTATTAGAGAAAGGCGTTACAAACATGACTTGAATAAACCCTGTGATGTTGGATTGGAATTCAAGGTATTGGTGTGAGCTTATAGTTTTCAAAAGAGATAGAAATAAATGTGTGTGTGTGTGTATACGTATGTATTCTCTTGCTCTGTCTACTGAAAGGACCTGGGAGAAGGAACATCCCAACATGAATAAGCACAAGTAAGCCTGAGATATGTTCTGATGGAAAGCCAGGAGGTACTCAAAAATGATGGGACTATGTCAAAAAGACACTGATAGTAATTTGAAGGGATTCCCATTGGTCAAGTCAGGGACAATTTGAGAATCAAAAATAGTAATGGATTATAACCATTTAATTAATCAGGAAGTTCATACTGATATAAATAGGTAAACAAATTGGCAGAAAGTTTGATGAGGAGCAGGATATTACATAGTTTAAAATTACTTCCCCCTAAATATTTATTAATTACAAAGGGCAATAGAGCAACTTTAACTACATACTGTATGATTCCATTTATATGGCATTATGAAAAGGCAAAACTACAGAGATGGAGAACAGATCAGTGGTTGCCAGGTATTAGGGGTGGAGGGAGGGCTTCACTACAGTGTTTCTGGAGTAATATTTTATGGCGTGATGAAACTGTTTGCATCTCGTCTATGGTAATGATTACATGATTCTATGTATTTGTCCAAGCTTATAGAACTGTGCATCAAAAAGTGGAAAAGCCTGAGAGACAACACCTTAATCAAACAATCAAAGTGAACATCATCAGTAATGGGACAAACTGAAGCCCTGTGATCCCTTAGGGGATGCAACGAGAAGAATGCACCATCACTTTTGTGATATTCCCGCCAAAGATGCATAACCTGAGAACTCGTTTGGAGGTTCTAGCAGGGGAACACAGCTATACCCTTGGTGGAAGATCCGTCCTCCTCTTTCAGGGAAGTTCGTCCTCTTTGACCCAGTCAGTGTGTAGCTTTGGGAGGAAGCATGTGGAACCATGATCAAGGACGGGGACACCCACCTAGCCAGCCAGATCAGATCAACCCTGGCAATCAATAGGGTGACAGATGTCACAAGCAGATCGCTCTCATATCCTAAAGATGCATAAACTGCATCTAATCATGAAGGAGCATCATACAAACCCCAATTGACCCACATTCAGCAGAATACCTGCCCTGGGATCTTTAAAAGTGTTAAAGCCAGGAAAGTCATGGAAACATGAGAAAGTCTTCTATAATTTTCAGCCGCAAATCATGTACATGTTTTGTTAGATTCATGTCTAGGTATTTCATTTGCTTTTGAGTGGTTATAAATGGTCTTGTGTTTTTAATTTTTTTTCACATCTTTGTTGTTAGTATATTGAAGTATGTTTGATTTTTGTGTGTTGATTTTGTAGCCTGTAACCCTGCTGAAGTGTTGTTTCTCAGACTTTCCTTGAACATACTTTAGAATTCCATCTGACCTCTCTACACTGATTTTTTTAAAAATTGAAATATAGTTGGGATCCCACAAGTGCCCTGAGCCCTGCGCTTCAGGCAGTCAGAGATCTGCGCTGGGCTGAGAACCTTGGAGTCTTGGCGTTTGGCTTGCTGTGCATTCGGTCACTGAACCTCGTTCGTTAGCACTTCTAACAAAGCCAGGACCTGGGGAAGTCTTCCGGTCGCTGGAAGGTATAAGTCCAGTGTTTTGAAGCAAAGACTCTGTAAGAGTTGCAGAAGTCTTTCCTGCTTCATTTTCCAGCACCTCATACACGGCGTCGGCCTCGCAGAAGAATATGAAAGAGATTCATTGTAACTGTGATTCAGTGAGGAGAGGCATCTGAAGGCTGGTCCTGGGAAAAATTTTCCGGAGGTGGATCAAAAAAGATCTTGCAACTGAACTGCCCTGGAACCCGAGGGGAGGGCGGCCTCACTGGGGCTGCTGGCTCTGGAGGAGCCCCACCAGCCGAAGCCGCGACAGTCCTTGGGACCGCGGGCGAGTTGTTTCAACAAGTAACTTAAAGACAAAATGTAAAAACAAGGAGGTTTGTGCCTGAGATCATGTTGATGTGAAACCAGGGATGGCCACCTTATGCCAGGAGTTGCCAGTCTGCCACCTGCTAAAGAAGAGGATGTGTCACCAATACCTGCCGTTGGAATTTCTCCCCGGGCACAGAGTGAGTACAACTTGGAGGAGCTTCAAGATGGCGGAAGAGGGCTTCCCTGGTGGCGCAGTGGTTGAGAGTCCGCCTGCCGATGCAGGGGACACGGGTTCATGCCCCGGTCTGGGAAGATCCCACATGCCGCGGAGCGGCTAGGCCCGTGAGCCATGGCCGCTGAGCCTGCGCGTCCGGAGCCTGTGCTCCGCAATGGGAGAGGCCACAACAGTGAGAGGCCCGCGTTCCGCAAAAAAAAAAAAAAGATGGCGGAAGAGTAAGACGCGGAGATCACCTTCCTCCCCACAACTACATCAGAAATACATCTACATGTGGAACAACTTCTACAGAACACCCACTGAACACTGGCAGAAGACCTCAGACCTCCCA
This sequence comes from Stenella coeruleoalba, assembly GCF_951394435.1. Lineage (NCBI taxonomy): Eukaryota > Metazoa > Chordata > Mammalia > Artiodactyla > Delphinidae > Stenella > Stenella coeruleoalba. Next base: position 138,692,105 of record NC_137147.1, on the reverse strand, counting down.
AAAGGCAAGAAACTCCCCAGATACCTGGGTAGGGCAAAAGAATAAACAGAGACAAAAGAATAGGGACGGGACCTGCACCAGTGGGAGGGAGCTGTGAAGGAGGAAAGGTTTCTACACACGGGAAGCCCCTTCCCGGGCGGAGACGGCGGGTGGCGGAGGGGGGAAGCTTCGGAGCCACGGAAGAAAGTGCAGCAACAGGGGTGCAGAGGGCAAAGCCGAGAGATTTCCGCACAGAGTATCGGTGCCAACCAGCACTCACCAGCTAGAGGCTTGTCTGCTCAGCCGCCGGGGCGGGCGGGGGCTGCGAGCTGAGGCTCGGGCTTCGGAGGTCGGATCCCAGGGAGAGGGCTGGGGTTGGAGGCGTGAACACAGCCTGCAGGTGGTTAGTGCACCGCGGCTAGCCGGGAGGGAGTCCGGGAAAAAGTCTGGACCTGCCGAAGAGGCGAGAGACTGTTTCTGGCCTCTTTACTTCCTGGTGCGTGAGGAGAGGGGATTAAGAGCGCCGCTTAAAGGAGCTCCAGAGACGGGCGCGAGCCGCGGCTAAGAGCGCGGACTCCAGAGACGGGCATGAGACGCTAAGGCTGCTGCTGCCGCCACCAAGAAGCCTGTGTGCGAGCACAGGTCACAGTCCACACCTCCCTTCCGGGAGCCTCTACAGCCCGTCACTGCAAGGGTCTCGTGATACAGGGACAACTTCCCCGGGAAAACGCACGGTGCACCTCAGGATGTGCCACGTCACGCAGGCCTCTGCCGCCGCAGGCCCGCCCCGCACTCCGTGCCCCTCCCTCGCCCAGCCTGATTGAGCCAGAGCCCCCGAATCAAAGGCTTCTTTAACCCCATCTTGTCTGAGAGAAGAACAGACGCCCTCCGGCAACCTACACGCAGAGGCGGGGCCCATCCAAAGCTGAATCCCAGGAGCTGTGCGAACAAAGAAGAGAAAAGGAAATCTCTCCCAGCAGCCTCAGGAGCAGCGGATTAAATCTCCACAGTAAATTGATGTACCCTGCATCTGTGGAATACCTGAATAGACAATGAATCATCCCAAATTGAGGAGGTGGACTTTGGGAGAAACGATATATATATTTTTTCCCCTTTTTCTCTTTTTGTGAGTGTGTATGTGTATGCTTCTGTGTGTGATTTTGTCTGTATAGCTTTGCTTTTACCATTTGTCCTAGGGTTCTGGTTGTTTTTTTTTGTTGTTACTTAAAATTTTTTTTCATAATAATTATTTTAATAACTTTTATTTTATTTTATTTTATTCTTTCTTTCTTTCTTTTTTTTCTCCCTTTTATTCTGAGCTGTGTGGAGGACAGGCTCTTGGTGCTCCAGCCAGGTGCCAGGGCTGTGCCACTGAGGTGGGAAAACAAAGTTCAGGACACTGGTCCAAAAGAGACCTCCCAGCTCCACGTAATATCAAATGGTGAAAATCTCCCAGAGATCTCCACCTCAAAGCCAAGACCCAGCTCCACTCAACGACCAGCAAGCTACAGTGCAGGACACCCTATGCCAAACAACTAGCAAGACAGGAACACAATCCCATCCGTTAGCACAGAGGCTGCCTAAAGTCATAATAAGGCCACAGACACCCCAAAACACACTACCAGACATGGACCTGCCCACCAGAAAGACAAGATCCAGCCTCATCCACCAGAACACAGGCACTAGTCCCCTCCACCAGGAAGCCTACACAACCCGCTGAACCAAACTTAGCCACTGGGGACAGACACCAAAAACAACAGAAACTACGAACCTGCAGCCTGTGAAAAGGAGACCCCGAACACTGTAAGTTAAGCAAAATGAGAAGACAGAGAAACACACAGTAGATGAAGGAGCAAGGTAAAAACCCACCAGACCTAAAAAATGAAGAGGAAATAGGCAGTCTACCTAAAAAAAAATTCAGAGTAATGATAGTAAAGATGATCCAAAATCTTGGAAATAGAATGGAGAAAATACAACGTTTAACAAGGACCTAGAAGAGCTAAAGAGCAAACAAACAATGATGAACAATGCAATAAATGAAATTTAAAATTCTATAGAAGGAATCAATAGCAGAATACCTGAGGCAGAAGAACAGATAAGTGATCTGGAAGATAAAATAGTGGAAATAACTACTGCAGAGCAGAATAAAAAAGAATGAAGAGAATTGAGGACAGCCTCAAACACCTCTGGGACAACATTAAAAGCACCAACATTCAAATTATAGGGGTCCCAGAAGAAGAGAAAAAGAAAGGGTCTGAGAAAATATTTGAAGAGATTATAGTTGAAAACTTCCCTAATATGGGAAAGGAAATAGTTAATCAAGTCCAGGAAGCACAGAGAGTCCCATACAGGATAAATCCAAGGAGAAACATGCCAAAACACATATTAATCAAACTATCAAAAATTAAATACAAAGAACAAATATTAAAAGCAGCAAGGGAAAAACAACAAGTAACACATAAGGGAATCCTCATAAGGTTAACAGCTGATCTTTCAGCAGAAACTCTGCAAGCCAGAAGGGAGTGGCAGGACATATTTAAAGTGATGAAAGAGAAAAACCTACAACCAAGATTACTCTAGCCAGCAAGGATCTCATTCAGATTTGACGGAGAAATTAAAAACTTTACAGACAAGGAAAAGCTAAGGGAATTCAGCAGCACCAAACCAGCTTTGCCACAAATGCTAAAGGAACTTCTCTAGGCGGGAAACACAAGAGAAGGAAAAGACCTACAATAATAAACCCAAAACAATTAAGAAAATGGTAATAGGAACATACATATTGATAATTACCTTAAATGTAAATGGATTACATGCTCCAACAAAAAGACATAGACTGGCTGAATGGATACAAAAACAAGACCCGTATATATGCTGTCTACAAGAGACCCACTTCAGACCTAGGGACACATACAGACTGAAAGAAAGGAGATGGAAAAAGATATTCCATGCAAATGGAAATCAAAAGAAAGCTGGAGTAGCAATTCTCATATCAGACAAAATATACTTTAAAACAAAGACTATTACAAGAGACAAAGAAGGACACTACATAATGATCAAGGGATCAATCCAAGAAGAAGATGTAACAATTGTAAATATTTATGCACCCAACATAGGAGCACCTCAATACATAAGGCAAATACTAACAGCCATAAAAGGGGAAATTGACAGGAACACAATCATAGTAGGGGACTTTAACACCCCACTTTCACCAATGGACAGATCATCCAAAATGAAAATAAATAAGGAAACACCAGCTTTAAATGATGCATTAAACAGGATAGACTTAATGGATATTTATAGGACATTCCATCTAAAAACAAAAGAATACACATTCTTCTCAAGTGCTCGTGGAACATTCTCCAGGATAGATCATATCTTGGGTCACAAATCAAGCCTTGGTAAATTTAAGAAAATTGAAATCATATCAAGTATCTTTTCCGACCACAATGCTATGAGACTAGTTATCAATTACAGGAAAAAAATCTGTAAAAAATACAAAGACATGGAGGCTAAACAGCACACTACTTAATAACCAAGAGATCACTGAAGAAATCAAAGAGGAAATCAAAAAATACCTAGAACCAAATGACAGTGGAAACACAATGACCCAAAACCTATAGGATGGAGCAAAAGCAGTTCTAAGAGGGAAGTTTATAGCTATACAAGTGTACCTTAAGAAACAAGAAACATCTCAAAATAAACAACCTAACCTTACACCTAAAGCAATTAGAGAAAGAAGAACAAAAAACCGCCAAAGTTAGCAGAAGGAAAGAAATCATAAAGATCAGACCAGAAATAAATGAAAAAGAAATGTAGGAAACGATAGCAAAGATCAATAAAACTAAAAGTTGATTCTTTGAGAAGATAAACAAAATTGATAAACCATTTGCCAGACTTATAAAGAAAATAATGGAGAAGACCCAAATCAATAGAATTAGAAATGAAAAAGGAGAAGTAACAACTAACACTGCAGAAATACAAAGGATCATGAGAGATTACTACAAGCAACTGTATGCCAATAAAATTGGCAACCTGGAAGAAATGGAGAAACTCTTAGAAATGCAGAACCTTCCGAGACTGAACCAGGAAAAAATAGAAAATATGAACAGACCAATCACAAGCACTGAAATTGAAACTGTGATTAAAAATCTTCCAACAAACTAAAGCCCAGGACCAGATGGATTCACAGGCGAATTCTATCAAACATTTAGAGAAGAGCTAACACCCATCCTTCTCAAACTCTTCCAAAATATAGCAGAGGGAGGAACACTCTGAAACTCATTCTATGAGGCCACCATCACTCTGATACCAAAACCAGGCAAAGATGTCACAAAGAAAGAAAACTACAGGCCAATATCTCTGATGAACGTAGATGCAAAAATCCTCAACAAAATACTAGCAAACAGAAACCAACAGCACATTAAAGGGATCATACATTATGATCAAGTGGGGTTTATCCCAGGAATGCCAGGATTCTTCAATATATGCAAATCAATCAACGTGATACACCCTATTAACAAATTGAAGGGGAAAAACCATATGAACATCTCAAATGATGCAGAGAAAGCTTTCGACAAAATTCAACACCCATTTTTGATAAAAACCCTCCAGAAAGCAGGCATACAGGGAACTTTCCTCAACATAATAAAGGCCATATATGACAAACCCACAGCCAACATCGTCCTCAATGGTGAAAAAATGAAACCATTTCCACTAAGATTAGGAAGAAGACACGTTTGCCCACTCTCACCACTATTATTCAACATAGTTTTGGATATTTTAGCCACAGCAATCAGAGAAGAAAAAGAAGTAAAAGGAATCCAAATCGGAAAAGAAGAAGTAAAGCTGTCACTGTTTGCAGCTGACATGATACTATACATAGAGAATCCTAAAGATGCTACCAGAACACTACTAAAGCTAATCAATGAATTTGGTAAAGTAGCAGGATACAAAATTAATGCACACAAATCTCTTGCATTCCTATGCACTAATGATGAAAAATCTGAAAGTGAAATCAAGACAACACTCCCATTTACCATTGCCACAAAAAGAATAAAATATCTAGGAATAAACCTACAGAAGGAGGCAAAAGACCTGTATGCAGAAAATTATAAGACACTGATTAAAGAAATTAAAGATGATACAAACAGATGGAGAGACATACCATGTTCTTGGATTGGAAGAATCAATATTGTGAATATGACTACACTCCTCAAAGCAATCTACAGATTCAATGCAATTCCTATCAAATTACCAATGGCATTTTTTACAGAACTAGAACAAAAAGTCTTAAAATTTGTATGGAGACACAAAAGACCCCGAATAGCCAAAACAATCTTGAGAAAAGAGAACAGAGCTGGAGGAATCAGACTCCCTGACTTCAGACTATACTACAAAGCTACAGTCATCAAGACAATATGGTAGTGGCACAAAAACAGAAATATAGACCAATGGAACAGGATAGAAAGCCCAGAGATAAACCCACGCACCTATGGTCACCTTATGTTTGATAAAGGAGGCAAGAATATACAGGGAAGAAAAAACAGCCTCTTCAATAAGTGGTGCTGGGAAAACTGGACAGCTAATGTAAAAGAATGAAATTAGAACACTCCCTAGCACCATACACAAAAATAAACTCAAAATGGATTAAAGACCTAAATGTAAGGCCAGACACCATCAAACTCTTAGAGGAAAACATAGGCAGAGCACTCTATGGCATAAATCACAGCAAGATCCCTTTTGACCCACCTCCTAGAGAAATGGAAATAAAAACAAAAATAAACAAATGGGACCTAATGAAACTTAAAATCTTTTGCACAGCAAAGGAAACCCTAAACAAGACAAAAAGACAACCCTCAGAATGGGAGAAAATATTTGCCAATGAAGCAGCTGACAAAGGATAAATCTCCAAAACATATAAGCAACTTATGCAGCTCAATAACAAAAAAACAAACAACCCAATCCAAAAATGGGCAGAAGACCTAAATAGACATTTCTCCAAAGAAGATATACAGATTGCCAACAAACACATGAAAGAATGCTCAACATCATTAATCATTAGAGAAATGCAAATCAAAACTACAATGAGATATCATTTCATACCGGTCAGAATGGCCATCATCAAAAAATCTAGAAACAATAAATGCTGGAGAGGGTGTGGAGAAAAGGGAACCGTCTTGCATTGTTGGTGGGAATGTAAATTGATACAGCCACTATGGAGAACAGTATGGAGGTTCCTTAAAAAACTACAGATAGAACTACCATATGACCCAGCAACCCCAGTACTGGGCATATACTCTGAGAATACCATAATTCAAAAAGAGTCATTCAAAAAGAGGCATATACTCTGAGAATACCATAATTCAAAAAGAGTCAAATGTTCATTGCAGCTCTATTTACAATAGCCAGGCCATGGAAGCAACCTAAGTGTCCATCAACAGATGAATGGATAAAGAAAATGTGGCACATATATACAATGGAATATTACTTAGCCATAAAAAGTAACAAAACTGAGTTATTTGTAGTGAGGTGGATGGACCTAGAGACTGTCATACTGAGTGAAGTAAGTCAGAAAGAGAAAAACAAATACCGTATGCTAACACATATATATGGAATCAAAAAAAAAGCAAAAATAAAAAAGGTCAGAAGAACCTAGGGGCAAGACGGTAATAAAGATGCAGACCTACTAGAGAATGGACTTGAGGATACGGGGAGGGGGAAGGGTAAGCTGGGACAAAGTGAGAGAGTGGCATGGACATTTATACGCTACCGAACGTAAAATAGATAGCTAGTGGGAAGTAGCCGCACAGCACAGGGAGATCAGCTTGGTGCTTTGTGACCACCTAGAGGAGTGGGATAGGGAGGGAGATGCAAGAGGGTAGACATATGGGGACACATGTATATGTATAACTGATTCACTTTGTTATAAAGCAGAAACTGACACACCATTGTAATGCAATTATACTCTAATAAAGATGTTAAAAAATTTTTTAAAATTAAAAAAAAGAAATATAGTTGGTGTACAATTTTATGTTAGTTTCAGGGGTACTACAAAGCAATTTGACATTTGCATGCATTATGAAGTGATCACCACCAGAACTCTAGCAGCCTTCTGTCCTCAAACAAAGTATTACAGTATTATTGACCGTGTTCCTTATGCTGTATAATACATCCCCATGGCTTATTTATTTTATACACAGTGACGTTTTTTAGATTTATTGATTTATTTTAAAATTATTTCATTTATTTTTTTTATTTATTTGGCTGCGGTTGTGGCATGCGGGATCTTTAGGTGCACCATGTAAGATCTTTCAGTTGTGGTATGTGGGATCTAGTTCCCTGACCAGGGATCAAACCCAGGCCCCCTGCATTTGGAGTGCAGAGTGTTAACCACTGGACCAGAAGGGAAGTCCTTAGATTCGTTTATTTTTAATAGTCCATGCTTCTTAGTACCACCTTCTTACCTTAGCTTTGTCGTTGTTGATGGTAATGATTTTTTGTTTGTTTTTATTGTGGTAAGAACATTTAACATGAAATCTACTCACAACAAAATTTTAAGTGTGTAATAGCGTATTGTTAATTATAGGCATGATATTGTACAGCAGATTCCTGAATTTCTCTTTATGTTTTTCATCTGTTTTCTCTTTGTTGCTCAGATTGGATCATTTCTATCCTTCTCGCTTTAGGTCCACTCCTCTGTCATTTCCACTCTTTTACTGAGCCCATCCAGTGAGTTGTTGTTGTTGTTGTTGTTTTTTAATTTCAGTTGTTGCTTTTTAAATTCTGAAATTTTCATTTGGTTCTTTTTATATTTCATATTTCTTTGAATTTTTGCTAAACAATTAAAAATATGTCATCCCTGAATACCCCAGTATGCCTCTGTATCAAAGTGGAAGCTCAGCTTCCACTAAGTGATGCTGCTGTAAAAAGCAGCCCCAAACTTCAGCAACATAAGACAAAGGTTTATTTTCCTTCGCATTACATGTAAATTGTTAATCACCATTGGCTATACTCCAGCGTATGGATAGGCTGAGTCTATTTCACCTCACTCTTCATCCTGGGATCCAGGATGAAGGAGCAGCCCCTAGCTAGGTCATGCCATTCCCATGGAAGAAGGAAAAGAAGAAGAGAGCAGGCAGAAATTTGCAGTGCCACTTCAAGCTTCTGTCAGACTGACAAAGTGTCACTTCTGCTTATATTTCACTGATCAAAGGTCAGCATGATGTCAATGGAGAGGGAAAATATACTCCTTCTAGAGGAAAGCCTGTATATCACAGGGCAAGAGATGAAGGGAGGGGAGGATATATAATTCTTATCCAGAAAAGAAGGATCAAATAATTGAGAACAATAATACATCACTAAAGCATTTCCAAAGAGTAAGGACATTTCCTACTTAATCAGAACCCATTGTCACCTCTAACCAAATTAACAACAATTCCTTAATATCATCTAATACTCAGCCTATATTTAAAATTTTCCAATTATCCCAAAAGTATATTTAAAATTTAATTTATTCAAACCAAAATCCAATCAAGGGCCAATGTAACATGGTTACATGTCTTAAAGTCTTCTAAAATCGAGAACAGTCAGGAGACTGCATTTTTTTCATCATGGGATGTTTTTTCAAGGGACTTGGGCATTTGTCCAGCAGTATCTTCTACCTTCTGGATTTGTTTGGTTGACTCCTCATTGTGTCAATTTAACCTGTTCCTCCATCCCCAGATTTCTCATTAAATGAAAATTAGATATAAACAATCAGTTAAACTGAGGTTACATATTTTTGGAAAGAACATTCTAGTACTACTGTGTTGTTCATATTACATCACACCAGGCGGCATATATGTCTTGCTGTCTTACCATAAAGGATGATAAGATTGATCATTGTGTTAAGGTGTTGACAACCTGATTCCTCCAATGTAAATTTTTCCCTCTTGTTAATATCACACCTGTGGTGTGAGACTCATGAACTATGTGAATAGCTGGTTCCCAACCAACCTTTCATTCAAATGCTTTGGCTTCCATTGACAAGCTTGCCTGAATTAATTTTTTTCAGTTGTAGTAAAATGATAATTTTTATCATTACTTTTACATTTGTTAGCTGGCAATCTTGTGTAAAGAAGGGTGTTCTTTATCATCATATCTAGTATATTTATGAGATAGCGAGATAGATAGATAGCTATTAGATTAAAAAATAAAGCTCTTAGGATCCTATACATTGACTTTTTAATCTTACTTTTAAGAAGCTAGTATTATATCATAAACACTTTTCTCTATATATTCTTCAAAATAGTTTTGATGGCTTATAATATGCATTATGGTGTTGAATGGCTATGATGAGTATTAATCTAATATACAGAATCTGTATGCTGAGCATTCTAAAACAGGTCTTTTGTGTTTCCTTGACTTCCATGGCTTTGATATTTTAAAATATTACAGGGCATGTATTTTGTAGAATATCAGTCGATTTGAGTTTGTCTGATAATTTCTCATGATTAGATTTAGGTTATGCATCTAGAATTTCTAGAATTCTGGAATTTCTATCTGGTTCTTTAAAAAACTTTTCTCGTTTCTCCATTGAGATTCCCTGTTTGTTCATCCACTGTGGCTACATTTTCCTATAGTTTCTCTATCATATTTATTATACTTGTTTCAGCTAATTCCAAATCGAACATATAAGTCACTTATGGGTCATTGTATACAATATGTTATAGAAAATCTAGGTTAAGTTATAGTCCTCTAAAGAATATTGCATTTTGTTGTGGCAACAGTTAAATTACTTGCAGATTATCTTGATCCTTGGGGGCTTAGTTTTAGCCTTCATTAGAGAAGGTATATTCAGTTTTTCCCTTGGTCCTCAGATGTGGTCTTTGCTCCTAAGGTGTAGCTCTTCAGGAATGTCAGTGGAAAGCTCTAGCTGTTTGCCAAGCTCCTCTATTTTGGTTGGACTTAAATGCCAAACTTAAACTCCTGAGTCCTAGGCAGCTGCTAAAATCTCAGCTCAGTTCCTTAACCTCTTTTTTGCTGAGTTTCTTGAAGTCTTGTCCTCTGCATACACAATTTAGGAATCAGTCAAGGATTAAAGGGATATTTATATTAAAATTTTGGATCTCCTTCTTTTGTGACTGATTCCTTTCTGGGTCGTTCTCTCCCCTGCCCCTTCCTGCTCCCTGATTTCCAGTGCTTCTGGATCATTTCCAAAGCTCTGAATTCTGTCTCATACTAGTAAAACTGCCACTCTATGCTTGAGCTCTATTAGCCTAGGCACTTCAGTAAACTATGAAATGCCCCAAGGGGAAAAGCTGATTAAATGTCGGTCTCACCCAGTGAGCTTCTCTTCTTCAAGGATAACATCCTTCCCATTTCCCTCTACTTTGAGTTGCTCTCCAGTGCCTTCACACAGTTGTTTTTTATATTTTGTCCAGGATTTACAATTGTTATTGGCAAGAGAGTTAATCTAATACAGGCTACTCCTCCATTCCATAACCTAGAACCGGATAGGTGTGTTTTGATTCAAGGTTATTTAGAATTCATTATAAAGATGAAGAAGTAAATCAAACAAGCAGTAATAATATTTACATATTAATGAATTTGTTTCTGTTTGGTACTTTAGGTGTTTGTAATGTTTCATAGAATTTGGCATGCTAGGATTGCAATTCTAACTTATAATGTGTAATTAAATAATTTGTTTAAATTTGTTGCTTAATGTTTAAATCTCACTTATTTTGTAAACAGTATGGGAACAATTAAAGGCATTTTAGATTCATATTTATATTTAACTTATTGGATTTACAAATATTCTTAAATACTTCAGAGAGGTCTCCCTGTAAATCAGATACTGAAATACTTAAACAGGAAATTGACTACATTAGATTCAAAATTCAAATTGAAATAATTAAAGCATTTAATTAAATTTGTAAATAGGACCAAAATTAATACAAGCTCCTTATTAATGATTATTAAAATTTTCTACACTTATAAGGAAAATAAGAAAGTGATTAATATTGTAAATTGAATAATTGTATTTTATTTATTTATTAAATTAATTTTTATTGGCGTATAGTTGATTTACAATGTGTTAGTTTCTGCTGTACAGCAAAGTGAATCAGTTATACATATGCATATATCCACTCTTTTTTTAGATTCTATGATGGGATATATGGACCTATATGGATAGGTCATTACAGAGTATTGAATAGAGTTCCCTGTGCTATACAGTGTATTTGTAATTTTAATAAATTGAACAATTAATTTTAAACTAATATTCTAAATGAGCATGCATTGACATAAACTCCATGGGTTTGGACTCTGCAAGACTGGGTTAAAATGGCTGTGGATCACAATTTACTTAATGTCTGTCATCCATGATTTCTTTATCTGTAAAATGAGGATAATGATACCTCCCTAAAAGTACATGTTGCAATAAATAGTAATGTTCACGATGGTAATAATAATGATTAATGATAATATTTTTAAAGGAGAGTTATAAAACAATGTACAAACTATGATTCCATTTTTTGGTTAAAAAATAAGATATGCAAAGACAGGTATTAAAAAATCTCCAAGAGGTTATATACATTAGTTTTTACATACAATTATCTATCATATAAAACTTTTTTCCACAATATAAATATATTATGATATCTATTTGTTGTATGTATATGTGTTCATATATAAAACTTCTAGTTGTAGTTGATCATTTCATGGGGAGGGATTATGAGTAACTTTTACTACTTGTTTCTTAATTTCATTTATTGTCTGTGTTGAGCAGATATAACATAATCAGCACAAACACGTACCTGAACATTTTAAAGTCAAGAAAGAGACATATTTCCTTGGTTTTAATCTTGCATGGAGATCTTGCCACAAGGGTCCAGGGAGATAGAAGTCATGCTCAGTATCATCCATTATACAACCATTAAGTCATCGAAAAATCCTTGTGTGGAGTATTTGCTTTGAGATTGGGTGCAGCCTGATTTCCATCCACACGTACTTCATTTCTGCCAGTAAATGTGATCTTGCTTCACAGCATAATGAAGGTGCAAGCCTCTGCCTGTCCGAGTCTCTTAGTAGAGTATGTGTGTTGAGAAACCTTATAAGTAGTAGGGACCCTTGTGTCCTTGCCTTTTCTCCTTTTGCCACCCCTTTTCACTCTTCATGCTCTCTTATAAAGACTTAACCCCTCTCGAGGCCCCCCTGAGCCTCTGCCCATCCCAGGGGAAATTTCCAAATCTGTCTCTGAAACTCCTTCCTCTTCCCAGGACCCAGGTAAGAATTTCCAAGTTTCTACTGGACATTCCCACCTCAAATTCAGCAAACCAAACACTCGCAGTTTCATGGCCTGCAGACCAGCTTTTTCTCCCCCTTTTTGGATAATGGTTAATGGGATCTCCAATTTACTTAACTAGATAAATGTATTTAACCTCATATGTCCTTTCATCCTGGAGGCTTTTTCTGACCATCTCTCTCCCAGAGAATAAACCCTCTCTCACCTGACCAATCCGGGCTCCATGGTACATACACCTCTTAGAGCACCTCTCACTTTGGACTATGACTCTTTCATTATATTTTTTTGTCCTTGACAAGATCGTATGTTCTTTGAAACTAGGGATATATCAGGGTGTCCTAGAACTGACCACAATGCCTGTAAGATATTCTTATCACTTGTTAATGTCTTGAAGCAAAAGCAATGCATTTTACTTCCCCAGTGAGAAGAGGCAACCCTTCTTTACAGAGGAATCCCAAATAATATATGTAGATAACCCCACCTCCTACTTCATGTATGGCCTGGACTGTTACTCATTTCTAAAGGGTAGCACATAGGAAAGGAAAAAATAATAACTTTATAGTCTAGAAATCTTGCAAACACCACCTTTATCAAGTGATGACGGTCAACATCATCAGTGATATGTATGTACCAGGGGTATCAGGGGTACCAGGTACCCCTGATAGCGTGTAATGGGAAGGGCACTTCACCTCTGTGCTGTGCTTCCTCCAAACCTGTAATCCCAGTCCAACCTTGAGAAAACATCTGACAAACCCAGACTGAGGGACATTCTACAAATACCTGACTTGTACTTCTCAAAACTGTTGAGGTCATTAGAAACAAAAATTTAAAAAGGAAAGACTTGAGGAACTCACTGACTAGAGGAGACTAGGGAGAAATGATAACTAAATGTAATGTGGGATCTTGCATTGGATCCCAGAACAGAAAGAGGACATACTGGTGAAATCTGATAAAATCTGGAGTTTAGATGATGATAATGTACCAACGTTGCCTTTTTAGTTCTGACAAATGCACCATGGTAATTTAAGATGACAGTATTTGGAGAAACTAAAACTGGGTAAATGAAGAGCTCTCTGTACTACATTTGCAATTTTCTGTAAGTCTAAAAATTTTCCAAAATTAAAAGTTTATTTTAAAAAATCACTCCCCCATGTACTACGCCCTCTGTAAGGGCTGAAAGGTTAAACATCTCTGTTTGGATATAAATGGAACCCAGTTAGTTAGAAACTGTGCAGTAGAGTTGAGCAATTAAAGCAACATAATTTATTTTTTATTTTATGCTGATTACAAGGGTCTGTACAAGAGAATGCCGATTGCCTGCACATCCATTCTTTTTTTTTTAAGATTTTTTTAAAGATTTTTTTTTTGATGTGGACCATTTTTAAAGTATTGAATTTGTTACCATATTGCTTCTGTTTCATGTTTTGGGCTTTTGGCCATGAAGCATGTGGGATCTTAGCTCCCCGACCAGGGATTGAACCCACAGCCCCTGCATTGGAAGGTGAAGTCTTAACCACTGGACCGCCAGGGAAGTCCCTGCACATCCATTCTTAACTAACTGAACCCACATTGTCACTCAGCTGAATGGCTATATTTACTGCCTCCCTGGTAGCCCGAGGTGACCCTGTGACTAACTTCTGGTCAATGCTATGGAAACAAGAAGTGTATGCCATTTCCGCGAAGGCTCCTTCAAAGGGCAGGGCGCTCCCTTTCTCTTTCCTGCTGCTGGTATGAGAATGGGAAGGGCCTAGGTGGCACACCGAGGTGGTTGGAGCCGCAAGAGGGCATGGGTCTGGGTCTTTGATGAAGTCTTGGAGGTGTCATACCTAACCCTGACTAATACAGGGTCATATGCATCCATTTATTAAAAGGGAAAAATTCAGAAAAGTAGATAGGCGCATATGAAGGAAAGTAAAAATGGCCTGTAATTCCATGTAGAAATGGCTGGTTTTGACATATCCGTTTATAAGATAAATACATATCAGATTTTTAAAAAAACTCTTAGGATCCCATACATGGAGTTTTCTATCTTACTTTTAACAACTTAATATTATATTAGGGGCATTTTTCTGTATATTTATTTTTTGAAAATATTGTTTTGATGTTTGTACAATGTATAATGCTACATTGTACAATGTACAATGCTAAAGACAATGATGTCTTTAGCAGGTCATTCTCTGTTTTATTAGGGCACCTGGTGATGAATGACTGTGATGAATATGAATTTAGTGTCACACAGACTTGTGTTCAAGTCTCACTTGGGCCATTGAGTGTGTAACTTCAAGCAAGTTGTGCTGCCTCTTGAAAAAAATGGGGATGCCTTTTAGAGTTATTGAGAGGATTAAATTAGTTAATGCATATAAAATCTCTAGCACAGGGCCTAGATCTTAGTAAATTCTTAATATATATAAACTATTGTGATTGTCATTATCATCCTTTAACCAGTTCCCTCTTCATGAACAGTTAATTGTCAGGGGCTAATTAAGAAATAGACAATCCATTATAGTGCAATTAAAAACAAAGAAATAGAAACCACATGAAACCTTAGAACAGAAGGAATTTAATGCAGGGAATTGGTCACAAAGGTGATAGGAAAGCTGAGAAATAAAATAGGGGAAATGAGATAACCCAAAGATTAGCAACAGCAAGAAGGCACTAAAGTGTTAGGCATAAGGAGAGAGGGAAAAGGCAGTGTAACCAGAGCCCAGGGCCAGGGTCACCTGGTAGAGGCTATGATGATGGCAGACCTTTCCAGTGGGAACTAGAACAATGGAGGAAATTCAGCTGCTTCTGAAGATGCCACCTGATGCGAGGAGGGCTGGATTTTCTCCCTCCCACATCATAATCTCCCTCCAGAACCTCCCATTGCAAATCCATGAAGGGACCTTGTCCCTCAGTCAGTACCTTGGCTATTTGGGGCTCTTTGGGGTTATTTGCTTGATGAAAATATCTTCATACCCAAGTGGTCTGAATCCTTCTTTTCCCATGACTTTATTGGGTTACTTTGGTCTTTAATTGAACTTTAATATTGGACATGCAATTACTATTCTTCAACTATTTCCAGATTCTAAATGGCACCCCATTGACTCTCCCAGGTCCCAGATATGGTCATTCCTGCACCAGATGTATAGCAGCAACCTAATTTTCCCTTGATAATTGATACCAATAACCCCAGACAGTAAATCCTCCTTTCTCAGCCTGACAATTCAGTGACCTGAGGAATCCTAAATGGTCAGGTGGCATACTCAACTTCACATTTAATATTTTATCTCCTGAGGAAATAATACTTCTCCTGAGGACCTAGATCACAAAAGTAGCAGAGCCCCAAGGTTTGCGGATGGGAAACAAGAGCTCTTCCAGTGATTTATCAGGTGTAACAGTGAGAGTAGCCATTTCCAGTTTCACACCTTAGTTCCCAGACCCTTCAGGGCAGCACTTCAGCCTTGCAGGTGTTATCTCCCAGTAGATACCACAAAAAGTCTTTAGCAGGTCATTCTCTGTTTTATTAGGGCACCTGCTTCTGGGTGATGGGGTATGGTGATAAAACCAGTAAATTTCGGGCTTCCCTGGTGGCGCAGTGGTTGAGAGTCCGCCTGCCGATGCAGGGGACGCGGGTTCGTGCCCCGGTCCGGGAAGATCCCACGTGCCGCGGAGCGGCTGGGCCCGTGAGCCATGGCCGCTGAGCCTGAGCGTCTGGAGCCTGTGCTCCGCAACAGGAGAGGCCACAACAGTGAGAGGCCCGCGTACCGCAAAAAAACCAAAAACAAAACAAAACAGTGAATTTCATAGGCAGGGGTCTATTGATGCATTTCTATTGCTATGAATTGAGTATTTTGGTAAAAAATAAATGTCATATGGGGTTTTTTAAAAAAATTATTTTTTTATACAGCAGGTTCTTATTAGTTATCCATTTTATACATATCAGTGTATATATGTCAATACCAATCTTCCAATTCATCCCACCCCCACCCCCCACCCCCAATTTCCCCCCTTGGTGTCCATACGTTGGTTCTCTACATCTGTGTCTCTATTTCTGCCCTGAAAACTGGTTCATCTGTACCATTTTTATTGGTTCCTCATATATACGTTAATATACGATATTTGTTTTTCTCTTTCTGACTTACTTCACTCTGTATGACAGTCTTTAGATCTATCCACAACTCTACAAATGACCCAATTTCGTCCCTTTTCATGGCTGAGTAATATTCCATTGTATATATGTCCCACATCTTCTTTATCCATTCGTCTGTTGATGGGCATTTAGGTTATGTCCATGACCTGGCTATTGTAAATAGTGCTGTAATGAACATTGGGGTGCATGTGTCTTTTTGAATTATGGTTTTCTCTGGATATGCCCAGTAGTGGGATTGCTGGGTCATATGGTAATTCTATTTTTAGTTTTTTAAGGAACTTCCATACTGTTCTCCATAGTGGCTGTATCAATTTACATTCCCACCAACAGTGCAAAAGTTTTCCCTATTGTCCACACCCTCTCCAGCATTTGTTGTCTGTAGATTTTCTGATGATGCCCATTCTAACTGGCGTGAGGTGATACCTCATTGTAGTTTTGATTTACATTTCTCTAAAAATTAGTAATGTTGAGCAGGTGTTCATGTGCTTCTTGGCCATCTGTATGTCTTCTTTGGAGAAATGTCTATTTAGGTCTTCTGCCCATTTTTTAATTGGGTTGTTTGTTTTTTAAATATTGAGCTGCATGCGCTGTTTATATATTTTGGAGATTAATCCTTTGTCCATTGATTTGTTTGTAAATATTTTCTCCCATTCTGAGGGTTGTCTTTTCGTCTTGTTTGTAGTTTCCTTTGCTTTGCAAAAGCTTTTAAGTTTCATTAGGTCCGTTTGTTTACTTTTGTTTTTATTTCCATTACTCTAGGAGGTGGATCAAAAAAGATCTTGCTGTGACTTATGTCAAAGAGTGTTCTTCCTGTTCTTCTAAGAGTTTTATAGTGTGAAGTCTTACATTTAGGTCTCTAATCCATTTTGAGTTTATTTTTGTGTATGGTGTTAGGGAGTGTTCTAATTTCATTCTCTTATGTGTAGCTGTCCCATTTTCCCAGCACCACTTATTGAAGAGACTGTCTTTTCTCCATTGTATATCCTTGCCTCCTTTGTCATAGATTAGTTGACCATAAGTGCGTGGGTTTATCTCTGGGCTTTCTATCCTGTTCCATTGGTCTATATTTCTGTTTTTGTGCCCCTACCATATTGTCTTGATGACTGTAGCTTTGTAGTATAGTCTGAAGTCAGGGAGTCTGATTCCTCCAGCTTGGTTCTCTTTTCTCAAGATTGTTGTGGCTATTCGGGGTCTTTTGTGTCTCCATACAAATTTTAAGACTTTTTGTTCTAGTTCTGTAAAAAATGCCATTGGTAATTTGATAGGGATTGCACTGAATCTGTAGATTGCTCTGTAGTGTAGTCATGTTCACAATATTGATTCTTCCAATCCAAGAACATGGTATATCTCTCCATCTGTTTGTATCATCTTTAATTTCTTTCACCAGTGTCTTATAGTTTTCTGCTTACAGGTCTTTTTTCTCCCTAGGTATTTTATTCTTTTTATTGCAATGGTAAATGGGAGTGTTTCCTTAATTTCTCTTTCAGATTTTTCATCATTAGTGTATAGGAACACAACAGATTTCTGTGCATTAATTTTGTATCCTGCAGCTTTACCAAATTCATTGATTAGCTCGTAGTTTACTGGTGCCATCTTTAGGATTCTCTATGTATAGTATCATGTCATCTGCAAACAGTGACCATTTTACTTCTTCTTTTCCAATTTGTGTTCCTTTTATTGAGTTTTCTTCTCTGATTGACGTGGCTAGGACTTCCAAAACTATGTTGAATAATAGTGGCGAGAGTGGACATCCATGTCTTGTTCCTGGTCTTACAGGAAATGCTTTCAGTTTTTCACCATTGAGAATGATGTTTGCTGTGGGTTTGTCGTACATGGCCTTTATTATGTTGAAGTAGGTTCCCTCTATGCCCACTTTCTGGAGAGCTTTTATCATGAATGGGTGTTGAATTTTGTCAGAAGGTTTTTCTGCATCTATTGAGATGATCATATGGTTTTTATTCTTCAATTTGTTAATATGGTATATCACATTGATTGATTTACATATATTGAAGAATCCTTGCATCCCTGGGATAAATCCCACTTGATCATGGTGTATGATCCTTTTAATGTTTTGTTGGATTCTGTTTGCTAGTATTTTGTTGAGGACTTTTGTATCTATATTTACCAGTGATACTGGTCTGTAATTTTCTTTTTTTGTAGTATCTTTGCCTGGTTTTTGTATCAGGGTGATGGTGGCCTCATAGAATGAATTTGGGAGTGTTCCTTCCTCTGCAACTTTTTGGAAGGGTTTGAAAAGGATGGGTGTTAGCTCTTCTCTAAATGTTTGATAGAATTCACCTGTGAAGCCATCTGATCCTGGACTTTTGTTTGTTGGAAGATTTTTAATCACTGTTTCAATTTCATTTCTTGTGATTGGTCTGTTCATATTTGCTATTTCTTCCTGGTTCAGTCTTGGAAGGTTATACCTTTCTAAGAATTTGTCCATTTCTTCCAGGTTGTCCATTTTATTGACATAGAGTTGCTTGTAGTAGTCTCTTAGGATGCTTTGTATTTTGCAACGTCTGTTGTAACTTATCCTTTTTCATTTGTAATCTCATTGAGTCCTCTCCCTCTTTTTCCTGATGAGTCTGGCTAAAGGTTTATCAATTTTGTTTATCTTCTCAAAGAACCAGCTTTTAGTTTTATTGATCTTTGCTATTGTTTTCTCTGTTTCTGTTTCAGTTGTTTCTGCTCTGATCTTTATGATTTCTTTCCTTCTACTAATTTTGGGTTTTGTTTGTTCTTCTTTCTGTAATTCCTTTAGGTGTAAGGTTAGAGTGTTTTTTCTGAGGTTTTTCTTGTTTCTTGAGGTAGGATTGTATTGCTCTAAACTTCCCACTTCGAACTGCTTTTGCGCATCCCATAGGTTTTGGATTGTCTTGTTTTTGTTGTCATTTGTGTCTAGATATGTTCTGATTTCTTCAGTGATCTGTTGGTTATTTAGTAACGTATTATTTAGCCTCCATGTGTTTGTGTGTTTTACATTTTTTTCTTTGTAATTGATTTCTAATCTCATAGCATTATGGTCAGAGAAGATGCTTGATATGATTTCAATTTTCTTAAATTTACTGAGGCTTGATTTGTGACCCAAGATATGATCTATCATGGAGAATGTCCCATGTGCACTTGAGAAGAAAGTGTAATCTGCTGTTTTTGGATGGAATGTCCTAGGAATATTAATTTAATCTATCTGGTCCATTGTGTCACTTAAAGCTTGTGTTTCCTTATTAATTTTCTGTTTGGATGATCTGTCCATTGGTGTAAGTGAGGTGTTAAAAGTCCCCCACTATTATTGTGTTACTGTCGATTTCCTCTTTTATAGCTGTTAGCAGTTGCCTTATGTATTGAGGTGCTCCTATGTTGGGTGCATATAGTTTTATAATTGTTATATCTTCTTCTTGGATTGATCCCTTGATCATTATGTAGTGTCCTTCCTTGTCTCTTGTAACATTCTTTATTTTATCTATTTTATCTGATATGAGTATTGCTATTCCAGCTTTCTTTTGATGTCCCCTTGCATGGACTATCTTTTTCCATCCCCTCACTTTCAGTCTGTATGTGTCCCTAGGTCTGAAGTGGGTCTCTTGTAGACACCATATAGATGGGTCTTGTTTTTGTATCCATTCAGGGAGCCTGTGTCTTTTGGTTGGAGCGTTTAATCCACTCACGCTTAAGGTAATTATAGATATGTATGTTCCTATGACCATTTTCTTAATTGTTTTGGGTTTGTTTATGTAGGTCCTTTTCTTCTCTTGTGTTTCTCACTTAGAGAAGTTTCTTTAGCATTTGTTGTAAAGCTGGTTTGGTGGTGCTGAATTCTCTTAGCTTTTGCTTGTCTGTACAGCTTTTGATTTCTCCATCGAATCTGAATTAGATCCTTGTTGGGTAGAGTAATCTTGGCTGTACGTTCTTCCCTTTCATCACTTTAAATATGTCATGCCACTCCCTTCTGGCTTCTAGAGTTTCTGCTGAGAAATCAGCTGTTAACCTTACGGGAGTTCCCTTGTATGTTATTTGTCATTTTTCCCTTGTGGCTTGCAATAATTTTCTTTGTCGTTAATTTTTATCAGTTTGATTACTATGTGTCTCAGTGTATTTCTCCTTGGGTTTATCCTTCTTGGGACTCTCTGCACTTCCTGGACTTGGGTGGCTATTTCTTTTCTCATGTTAGGGAATTTTTCAACTATAATCTCTTCAAATATTTTCTCGGGTCTTTTCTCTCTCTCTTCTCCTTCTGGGACCCCTATAATGCGAATGTTGTTGCATTTAATGTTGTACCAGAGGTCTCTTAGGGTGGCTTCATTTCTTTTCATTCTTTTTTCTTTATTCTGTTCTGTGGCAGTGAATTCCACCATTCTGTCTTCCAGGTCACTTATCTGTTTTTTCTGCCTCAGTTATTCTGCTGTTGATTCCTTCTAGTGTATTTTTCATTTCAGTTATTGTATTGTTCATCTCTGTTTGTTTGTTCTTTAATTCTTCTAGGTGTTTGTTCTTGAATTCTTCTAGGTCTTTGTTAAACATTTCTTGCATCTTCTTGATCTTTGCCTCCATTCTTTTTCTGAGGTCCTGTATCATTTTCACTATCATTATTCTGAATTCTTTTTCTTGAAGGTTGCCTATCTCCACTTCATTTCGTTGTTTTTCTGGGGTTTTATTTTGTTCCTTCATATGGTATATAGCCCTCTGCCTTTTCATCTTGTTTATCTTTCCGTGAATGTGGTTTTTATCCACAGGCTGCAGGATTCTAGTTCTTCTTGCTTCTGCTGTCTGCCCTCTGGTGGGTGAGGCTATCTAAGAGGCTTATGCAAGTTTCCTGGTGGGAGGGACTGGTGGTGGGTAGAGCTGGGTGTTGCTCTGGTGGGCAGAGCTCAGGCAAACTTTAATCCGCTTGTCTGCTGATGGGTAGGGCTGAGTTCCCTCCCTGTTGCTTGTTTGGCCTGAGGAAACCCAACACTGGAGACTACCGGGCTCTTTGGTGGGGCTAATGGCAGACTCTGGGAGGGCTCACGCCAAGGAGTACTTCCCAGAACTTCTGCTGCCAGTGTCCTTGTCCTCACAGTGAGACAGAGCCACCCCCTGCCTCTGCAGGAAACCCTCCAACACTAGCAGGTAGGTCTGGTTCAGTCTCCTCTGGAGTCACTGCTCCTTCACCTGGGTCCTGATGCACACACTACTTTGTGTGTGCCCTCCAAGAGTTGAGTCTCTGTTTCCCCCAGTCCTGTCGAAGTCCTGTAATCAAATCCTTCATATCCAGCCTTCAAATTCGATTCTCTAGGAATTCCTTCTCCCGTTGCCAGACCTCCAGGTTGGGAAGCCTGACGTGGGGCTCAGAACCTTCACTCCAGTGGGTGGACTTCTGTGGTATAGGTGTTCTCCAGTTTGTGAGTCACCCACCCAGTGGTTATGGGATTTTATTTTATTGCGATTGCACCCCTTCTACTGTGTCATTGTGGCTTCTCCTTTGTCTTTGGATGTGGGGTATCATTTTTGGTGAGTTCCAGTGTCTTCCTGTCAATGATTGTTCAGCAGTTAGTTGTGATTCTGGTGCTCTCACAAGAGGGAGTGAGTGCACGTCTTTTTACTCCACCATCTTGGTCCAATCTCTCTCGTATGGGATTTAACAATGGTAAATACGATTTTCTCTAATTCCACAGATGGTATGCTTGCAAGAGCATGTCAGACAGGGAAGAGAAACCAATACTCTCAAATAGTAATTTATCCCATTTCGGACAAACTGATGAGTCCAATATAGCACAGTTGCTAATGGGTAGTTGACTATTAATGGGTCCTCCTGGGAAATGGTGTTTAGCCTTGGTTTCTGCTGTTAGCTGATCCAATCTAGATTCATAATTCCATTTGGTGGATGTAGCCACCTTAGTATTAAATGACTCCTCTGCAATGGATGCCCTCTAGTGAACTTTCACATGGGACACAAATATCCCCACACTCTTATTTATGATGTCCATCCTCATTCCTCTTACACAAACATTCTTGTCACCAATCTTACACTCTTATTCTTTCCAAGTCCCTAACTGGGTGTTAGCCACTGTCCCAAACTCAGTGTAGATCCATTTCTCAGGTTATTCTTCCCCCGTAGTGAACAGTCATTGCTCCAAGCTCTGCCTACTGGCTGGAATTTCCTTCACCACTATCCTTGAGGGTCATGCCTAATTAGACTGTAATATGGCAGCCTCCACTTCTGGCTAGAGCACCTGTAAACCAGGCTCGAGTTCTTTCTTTCTCTATCAACTACGCAAAGGAAGGTCCTCAGAAGGGCACAGGTGTGAAGTGAAGGAGCACCAGCACTACAGCAGAAGGTGGTAGATGTAACTTGCTGATGCCATACAGATCTACTTGAACCTGACCTCCTAGATACCACTTCCATTTGAAAAGCAATTGTTTCTGTATACACCAACGCTTATGGCTTAGTGAATCAGAGAGCACTCAATTCATGACAGGAAGCTCAAGCAACATAGTCACTCAGAGGCAATGGTATAGTGGATCCTATATCACCCTGCCCATAGGTCCCAATCCAGGACTGAGACACTCATTACCCTGCTGTAATGACACTATTATGAGAACATGATCACAGTTGATCCCCTTCTGGAAATTTCCCAGAGCCCATGGAAGCAGCCTTGCTCAAAGTTATGCTCCCCTCCCTGGGGCAAAGACCACATCCAGTACCTGGGTGATGTGGCAATACCTGGCTCCCTTTCCTCTTCAAGGCAAGACAACTTTATAGAAACATCCCAACTTCAGAACTCCCTGTGTGATCAACTGAGGCCTCTGTTGCAACTGCATCACAGTTCAACTCCTCCCCTTGCCCAGTCCTGACTCTTTCACTCTCTTACAGTTGTTGCACCCAAGTGCAGTCCCCAGTATGTCTCCTGTACACCAGTCTCCATCTCAGACTTGGCTCTGCGGGGAACCAACACACAGTCAAGTATTTAGACTCTATGAAGTCCTTGAGGCATGCCAGGGTCTTCTTCTCAAAGGAAGGATAGTTATCAGCTGAGAAAAGCACAGCTTTGCTTCCAAACTCTATGGGACTATGCTGTGATTCTCTTACTGAGATTTCCTATTCCAAAAAACTTTGAATACCATTGAATCTGTTGGGTCATAGGCCTGAGTGACAGCCTGTACCCACTAAAGAATCTGCTCTTACTCTGAGCCCCTCTTGAAACTCACAGTCTTGCAAGTTACTTGGTAGATACAGAATATATATCCACTGAAATCTAAAGAAGCTCAGAAATGGTACAGATAGTTCAGGAAAATACATTAATTTTATAGACACTTTCTGATGTCTACTCTGTGTCAGTCACTCTGGGAGATGCAGGAAAGAAATGAAAAGTGGCTTCACACTTAGAAGAATTTCATCTAGTTAGCTGCAGAGCAATAAAAGTCATGATGATGGCTTTTTGTGGGCAGTGCCAGACTACATTTATGTATGAAGTGTCACAAGCACGCAAGAAGAAAGTAATCATTCCTGCCCTGGCGGGCTGAATAGGAGGAGTAGGTGATATTTGGTCATATTAAACTGTGAGCTGATCGGCTCAATGAACAACAAAATACGTTTTTGAGGCCAAATATGAAAGGTGTAAAGATATTTAATGACCCTGAGATTTAAGCTGTTCCTAAGTATGTAATTCACCTATCAGATAAATTTGCTTTCTGGGTTTGGAGCCTAAAAAATGCAACAGAATGAATTTCTGTTTCAACTTTGTGAAGGGGGAATTTAAAAATAATTTCTGACTTCTCTTCAGAACAACAGTACAATCCTCACCGTTGTCATTTGCTGCTCATGGCCTGGCATTGAACAGTGATAAACAGCTATACACTTAATTATAAATTATGTGCTAAATGGATGTTCGAAGTAGATTGTTGGACATATAATATCCTCACCAAATTCTGAGAGTTGAGTACAGCCTTTCTTTTGTCTCTTATTGATGAATCGGATGCAAGATACTCAGAACACCCTAGCATTAATTGTTATTCACTATTTCTAAAGTTTTTTTTTTTTTTAAATAGGAAGTCTTCTTAGAAATAAAGTCAGGAAATGTTCAGCAACTTGGAGAAACAATCTGTATACAATATCTCATACACTCTTAAGTCAGACACGATCAAGATTGAATAATTTATATTTTGCTATTGACATAAAAGATTATTCTGAACTTTTTCTTACAAAAAAAGGAATCTCTCTGATGCCTTTTTATTCTAAGCTCACACACACACACACACACACACACACATATACACAGAGCTATTGAAATGCCTTGCCTTATAGTGTCATAGCTAATATTTTAAGGCTTAGTGTATACTTGAAGTGATGTTGATAGTTAACAATAGTGTGTGTAAGCAATGTATCTCTGATAGTTTTCTTGATAAATTCAAGGCTTTTTGGCTGACTGTTTGTCAGACCTGATTACTGGATGGTTGCTGTTTCCAACCTTGTAAACTGGCAGGAGATATATCAGGTTTGCCTCTTTTTTGTTGTTCAGTTATGCTTGCTTTGTTAGTGTTATCTTTGATCCAAGGCCCCTTTGACGCCCAATTTTACAATATTTTGGGAGGGTTACTTAAGTTAAAAGGAGATAATATAGTCTGTAAATCCATGTAACCCAATGCCGGTAAATGTCAGTGCATTGCCGCTGGCTGGAAGAGAGGAAACTCTCAAGGGCACCGTTGTCAGCTGCTCCAGGTCATGGACCCACCTCTCATCCCTCACCTCCTGGGGTTCCCCTGGAGAACATGTGGATGTCATGGTATCGGTGTGATATGAACTAAGTATTATCACTAATCTAATTCTGTGTATCTGAAATCCGACAGTAAAAGAATTTAGGGCCCAGTGAGGTAGGTGAAATCTGAGGGCGCAGATCTGTCCGCGGCATCTACAGATGGATTCCACTGCTTTCTAGTAGAGGTGGCAGAGCTTGTGATGTTGGGGAACACGCTCTTCAGCAGCTCTCCTGGACGGGTGGTTTAGGCCAGGGCTAACCCGGAAGGCGGTCAGATTTCGCTGTGTGTCCTGTGCGGGGTAAACTAAGGCAGCTCTGCATCTATCCTGAAAGAGAGAGCCCTTGAGACTGGGTGATGTGTAGGCTGCTGCGTGATTGTGTGGGCCAAGTGTCAGCCCCTTGGAGACCACTGCAGGGGTGCAGTTGGAAGGGGCCTAAAAGACTAGATCTTAAAAGTTCTCACCACACAAAAGAAGAGGGTCTTGCTTGTGGGGCGGCCTCAGCAGGGAAGGAGGTAGAGAGTTGGGTCCGCAGGGGCTGGTAAGGTCCAAGAGAGCAGTCCTCGCATGCAGTCCTCCTCAGAGGAGGTTATTCTACAGAAGCCCAGAGCCGCTGGAGGGGAGGGGCTCACTTCAGGTGTCAGGAGCCCCACCTGAGAGCCTGTCACTCCTGCACCTGGCAGGTGCTGTGTAGGAGGGATGACCAGGCCCACAGCTGCCTGTTCTGTGGGCAGCAGAGACAGTGATGGTGGCTTCTCCAGCCCGGGGGTCTGGTGGCAGATCAGGAACATTCAGTCACTCACTAGGAGAGCTCCCCGCCAACTCTAGCCTGGCAGGGGACCCTCTCTGACTTGCCACCAAACCTAACTGTCATCAGCCCCTGAGGCGGCCTTGGCCTAGTGTAGGGGCTGCTGGTCGGACTTGTTAGGTTCAGTTCTGTCCACTGACCTCCTGTGTTCTCTTTGATTTCTGTTTATTTTTATATATTTAAATGTTTATGAATAGGTAATACGATGACATAGTCCAGAATTCGAGAGCAATAAACGGTCCTATACAGTGAAAACTCTCTTCTATCCCCCAGTCTGTCCTTCTCTCCAGAGGTAACTGTTGTCAGATCCTTGTGACTATCTGAGGTTTTATATACATACGTGTATGTGTATCTCAACAAGCATCTATTCTTTTCTATCCCTGGCACGCTCATGGTAGAATACCATGTCCGTGGTCTTATACTTTTTTCATTTAATTTATCTCAGAGGTGTTTTCATATTAGTTCATTAAGAGCTTTGTTATTATTTTTAACAATCACATGACTTTCCTCTGTATGTATGTATGGTACCTTATTTAACCAGTCACCTGATATTTAGATGGTTTCCAATCTTTTGATTACAGTGTTACATAGAATGACCTGGTACAGTGCAATTCCCATGTGTGAAAATATCTGTAAGGATTAATTCTGAGAAGAGGAAAATCCCAAGGCAAAAGGTACGTATACTCATTATTTTGAAAGATACTGCCAAATTATCCACCATAAGTGCCGTACTAATTTTCAGTCCCACAAGGACTATGTGAGAGAACTTGTTTATCTGAATCTTTACCATCCTAATGTGTTATCAATCTTTTTGATTTCTGCCAGTCTACTAGATTAAAAATGATATCTTGGTGGGTTTCTAATTTGTTTTTCCTTAATAAGAGTGAAGTTGAGCATATTTTTATATGTCTAAGATGAATGCATGAGTACATTTTTATCTGTGAACTGGTTGTTCAAATCTTTTATCCATTTTTCTATTGAGTTATTTGTCTACCAGTGATTTGTATGTCCCTTTGGGATGTAGTTTGAGTATTTCTGGCACTCGCATTTTGATTTTTCTCATGGAATGTTGAGTGTGTGGGTAACCAGATTTATCATATATGTATATATGTACATATATATATGTATACATTCCCCTCCTGCCCCTTTTTGCATGGCTTCTGGATTTTTGTCTTAGAAAAGGATTCCTCACTTCTTATATTGACATTTTTTCACCTTTATTTATTCTAGTACTTTGATGGTTTCTTCCACTCTTTATACATACATTTTGATCCATTTGTCATTTGTCCTTACGTAAGTTGTAAGACATGGGTGTTCACTTGATTTCCCAGATGGCTACCCAGATGTTGCAATACCATTTATTAAATAATTCATCTTTTCCCCACTGATTAGAACTGTCACCTTTATTACCACATTTTTTGTTTGTATTTAGATCTATTTCTGAATCTTCTATTATTTTCCGTTGATTTCAGTACCACCTTTTAAATTACTATAGTTTTATGTTTTAATATGTGAAAGGAATGTTGGCCCTTCATTATTTTTATTAGAATTCTTCTAAATATTATTGTTTATTTATTGTCTTATTGTTAAAAAAAATTAGAACCAGCATGTCTAGACACACATATACAGATGAAAAAACCCATGTTAACTTAAGGAAAATTGACATCTTTGACATACTGATTGATCCTTCCCATGCATGTGGGAAATTTATATTTGTTCAAGTAATTTCTTGTGCCCCATAGAAGTAATTTAAAGTTATATCATAGATCTTGCCCTGGAGTTCAAGTCTGCCATCGTGTGGTCACTGTTAGACCAGTGAGAAGGGTTAACCACCCAAGGGACCACCAGTAGTATGCATAATTTTTTTAGAAAATCAACTTTATTGATTTATAATTTACATACAATAAATTGCATCCTATTCATGAATTTTTATTCAAAAAATAAAATGTCAAAAAATTGTTCACTGCGATGAAATACCGCTTCACACTTCTCAGAAAGGCTTTCATCAGAAAGACAACAAATAACAAGTGAAGGAGAGGATGTGGAGAAAAGGGAACCCTCACGCACTGTTGGTAGGAATGTAAATTGGTGCAGCCACTATGGAAAACAGTATGGAGTTTCTTCAAAATATTAGAAATAGAACTACCGTACAATCTAGAAAATTGATATACTTCTGGGTATTTTTCAAAAAAACCCCAAAACATTAATTTGAAAGGATATATGCACCCCTATGTTCACTGCAGCATTATTCACAATGACCAAGATATGGAAGCAACCTAAGTGTACATCAATAGGTGATGGATAAAGAAGATGTGGTATATATACATATACGTATATATACACACACATACACATACACACACACACAGTGGAATACTACTCAGCCATAAAAA
Organism: Stenella coeruleoalba; assembly: GCF_951394435.1. NCBI lineage: Eukaryota > Metazoa > Chordata > Mammalia > Artiodactyla > Delphinidae > Stenella > Stenella coeruleoalba. The sequence goes on along the minus strand of NC_137147.1, from coordinate 138,663,776 downwards.
GAATGAAGTCTTGCCATTTGTGACAACATGTATGGACCTAGAGCATATTATAAGTGAAATAAGTCAGATAAAGACAAATACCATATGATCTCACTTATATGTGGAATCTAAAAAAACAAAACAAACCAACCAACAAAACAAAACAAAAACAGCCTCATAGATACAGAGGACAAATGGGTGATTGCCAGAGGGGATGAAGTGGGGGGAGCAAAATAGGTGAAGGGGATTAAGAGGTAGAAACCTCCAGTTATAAAATAAATGTCATGGGTGTATAATATACAGTGTAAGCAATATGGTCAATAGTATTGTAATAACTTTGTATGGGGATAGATGGTTACAAGACTTGTGGTAATCATTTCATAATATATTCAAATGTCAATATCACTGTGTAATACACCTGAAACTAACATAATATTGTACATCAACTGTATTTCAATTAAAAAAAAGGAAAAAATATAGTTAAATTTTTTAGCTATAAAATGACACTAGAAAGGAGGGTGCCAGGAGCTTTTCCCAAACCATGAGTGCATAGTTTAATCAAGGACTGCTTGCTACACTCCCTGCTGCATTTGCCTCCCTCTGGTCCCAGATAGGTCATATTCAACTCCTTTTTGGAGTCTGTGACCCCAAAGCATCATGGGTTCTTGGAGCTGGAAGATGCCCTTTGGAGGCTAATGAGTCCAGCTGACCAGACCAGTGTCATGTAGGAGAAAGAATGATGCATCAAGACAAAGGAGACCTGGGCATCCTCATGTAGGCCCATCTGGTATCCACCTGACTGGCCAACACGTTCAGCTTTTTTGAGACTCAATTTCCACAACTGTGACAGTGGAATAAGTAATACCTGCTTAGTCTATTTTTAGGATTGTTGTGAGGGTGAAATGAGAGTGTGTGTGCAAGGTATTAGTAAGTCAAAAGGTAATGAAAATACAAGGGGCTATTATTAAAAAGGTAGGAAAATAAGATGTGGACATATTAAAATCCCCTGTACCCAAGGTCATCTATTTGGCTTGGTGGTACCAATCAAAAGAGCTCTGTATCATTCAACAAACTTTATAGAGCTTACCTTCTGTCCAAGCATTGTGTAAAGGATACAAAACAAGAAAAGAAAGACATGGTTATCCCTGCTCTAAAGAAACTCATCATCTAATGGGGTAATATATTTCTTTTTGAGTGCTGGTAACAAGAGTATGTTTACTTTGTGAAAATCCATCGAACTGTACAACAATAACTTGTATAGTTTTCTGTATACACATTAGGTTCAATAGAGTTTGCAGAAAAGTAACATTTTAACTATATGTTTGTAAGATGCATTCATTGATTTCAATGTGGCATTGCATTTTATTATATGTTCCACTAGAATTTATTTGCCCATTCTACGGGTGATGGACATTTGGATTGTTTCTGGTATGGGACGTTTGTGAAAAATGCTTATATGTGTCTCCTGGTGTGCATGAGCACAAGTTGCTCGGGGAGGGGGACAGCTAAATCATTGTTTGTGGCCATCTTCAAGTTTACTGGATCGTGCTAAACTGGTGTTTGAAGTGGTTGCTCCAATTCTCCTTCCCACCAGTAGTGTGTGAGATTACTCTAATTGGTTTGACAGTCATTACAATTTTTGCCAGTCTGACCAGCGTCCTGTGGTATCTTATCGTGGTGTTACTTTGCATTTTCCTGATGTCAAACCTATGTTTACTGGACTTTTGGATTTCTTCTTTTGAGAACTCCTTCCTCGAGACTTTGCCCATTTCTCTACTGGGTTTTTCTTTTCTTACTGATTTGGATTGAGGATTACTCAAGAATTCTGGGACTCTGAGTGGACAGGTACTCAGAAGCATCCTAATATATCCCATGGGAAGAAGTTATAGCTTCCACATCTCTGAGGTCACCAGCTGTGCTTCTTTTCTCAACGTGTCACTGGGGAGGATGGATTTTCCATTATGTTTTTATTATTGATTCCTATCTTAATTGCATTATAGCTAATGCTTTGAAATTGTTGAGATTTGACTTATGGCCTTACTGTACAGGCAATTTTTGTAAATATTCCAGGTGTGATGTGAAGGATGTATATTTTGCAGATGGTTGTTGCAGACACACCATGTGTGTTACATCGAGTGCGTTACATGTGCTCTTCAAATCTGTACCCCTCGGTGATTTTTTGGTCTGCTTGTCCTATTAATTACCGAGATAAGCATATTAAAATATTCCATTGAAATTACAGATTTGTCTATTTATCCTTGTAATTCTTTCCACTGTTGCTTTACATATTGTAAGACTGTTTCTGTCTACTTTTGCTTTACGTAGTACAAGTCCATGTCCTTAGCCCAGCTTGCTGTCATAGGAAAACAAGCCCCTATGTCTGTCTGGTAGTGTGTCTACAACCCCTGTATCATGAAGTTTTCCTTTTGTCTCCCTTTATAATCCTGCCTCTCTTACTTTACAGAAGGAATGCACCTTACCCATTTCCCTTCTTACTATGCTTCTTTGCCTCTGGAGCACCAAAGGGTACTCTGAAATATTAGTTATTAATATTAATCAAGACACCATAAATTGAAAGCAAGGCTTTGTGTTTTTCATTAGTTAGACATTTATGTGTTAGGGACACAGCATAGCATTAGATGATGATAGGATTTGGGGCTTAAAATATTTTAAATAGGATTTAAAATATTTAAGAATATTTTAAAAGTTGAATGACGTTACTTAACAAAATTTCTCCCATTTCCACCCACTGATATATATAAACATATTTTCTAATGATTTACATATATAGAAATGGAAAGAGGAATAGAAATTATGCTGACCCTTGTTTCATTCTAATAATCAGTCATATTTATCACAGCTATAGAACTAATTGAAAAGCAAAAGCCCCAGTCATTTCATTAAGAAATACATACATACTTTAATATAATTTAAATATGATACATATAATGTAACTTGAAATTTTATGTTTAAGAAACATAAAAATTTATAATTATGATGTTTTAGCTAAATTTAAATCAATTTTCCCATGTTTTAGTTGCAGATAAGGCTGATAAGGTAATCAGTTTTCAAAACTTTGAAATATAAATGTATATTTTTATGTAAAATTCTGAGTTCAAGGAGAAAAAAGAATTATGTAAAATTTTTGACTGTTAAAGATGAGTTCATTCATATGTTTTAAATGGAAATCAAAGTGCATGGTGTTTACTTTCCATTGAGTGTATTTAAAAGAATGATGTGAAAGTTTTCTTTTAAAATGCCAATTTCTGTAATGTGCAAGAAATAACAAAAGTTTTTGAGATGAACTTTTAAAAAGTGTACAATTCTTTTACGGGTATGTGAGAAGAACACGGTGAAGACGCTGACCTCATGCTGGCCTAGTCCATCTCCTGTCTCTGGGCATTCAAATCCCGCTGGACACTTGAAGAACTATGAATTTCCTGGGAAGAAGTTTCCTCCCTCGTAAAAGTGTTTCAGTATCTCAGCACATTTACCATCTGGGAATACTGATACTTACCTTTCTATCTAATGGAAGGTACGTGTGAGAAAGGGCTTTATTGTCCAATCAGGAAAGGAGTGTCACCGTGTAGCAGTGAGTGCCCAGAGCTGGAAGTACTCCAGAGGAGCTGGAATGGTGGACCTTGCTCCGTTTTAGAGCTCACATCTGATTGCCCACCTTACTCCTGTTGGAAAGAATAGGGAGGAAGGGAAAATGAACAGACTAGTTATGAAGTGCCTACCACGTTTGGGTATCTTACTTGTACTTTCCTGTACGTTGTTTGATTTCCATAACAATTCATCCCTACAGATGAAGAAATGGAACCTAAGGAAGATGACAGGTGTGCCAAGTTTGCACAGCCTGTCAGTGGCGAGGCTGGGGTTTGATCCCAGGTCTGTCTGACGTGGCTACATCCATGGCCTCACTATCAGAAGATGCATGTGCTCACAGGCAAATTACTTAGCGTCTCTGAGCTCAAGCTCCCTCATCTGTAATGGCATAGTAATAGCTATTTTGCAGGGTGGTATTCACAATCTAGGGAGTTAATGTGTGGACATAGTCAAATCTTTAGCATAGGGCCTGGCCCATGGAAGACCCTGAAGATATGAGAATGAACTATTCAGGCACAAAGTTGGGTATTCTGGCACAATACTTCTGCCAGCAAAGTGATGGCTAGTATTGGGGACACTAGCTGTGTCTTGAAGGCAACAAGCTGAGTGGGGACTTGCCTTAAACTTTGAGACCAAGCAGCTAAGACTGAAGGCTGGACTTGGACTTGGGGGTAGCCAAAAGGAAAGATGGCTGTTGCCTCCCAGACCTGTCCATTCCAACCCCTCCTAACCAAGAATTTCCCACCATCCACTGTGTCAAGACAAAACAATGCGGTCCACAGAGCCCATTCTTCTGTCTGCAGGAAAAGAATAAAACCTCATGTTACCTCACCCAGGCAAGGCAGCAGCCACAAGGAGACACCCTGCCTGAACAGATTGAGAAACCAACAACTCTTTTAGGATCCCTAAGAGAGATAGGACACAGGGTAAACCACTGCCCCCAAGACTAGAGAGACAAACAAGCAGGTACAGAGAATAACAGCTTAATGGAGCAGAGATTCACCAGGCAAAATGACTACAGGAGCCAGTGCTGGGTAGGAAAACCTGAACTGTAATGACGAATTGAGGACCCCATCACGGGGGGGACCGCCACAGTATTATGAGATTTACCTCCAGGAGCTTGATCAGGTTCCACAGTAAACAGCAGAGAAAAATCCCCTCAGGCTTCCAGGAGGGGGAGGGGAAAAGGAACCATTCTGAAATATGCCAGAGCACTCTGTTCTTCTTAACACCTGCCCTCAGAAGAAACTAGTTTTAAGTAGAGTATAACTGACCTGGGGGAAGGGAAAACCCAACTCCAGCCCACTGTAGCCAGCCTGTTCCACCTAAGGGGGAGGGAGTGGGGATGAGAAACACTTGTGAAGCTCACAGTGCTGAGGCAGAGGCTTACTAAGAGACTGAGACCTAATCACAGGACACAGGACGACGGAAAGCTTCCCCTCCTCACCACACTCCCCCCTCCCCCCAACATTACTAAAGGCCCATTTACAGCCATTCCTTCTACCTGGTACACCATGTCCAGCTATCAAGAAAAATTACAAGCCACACCAAAAGGCAAAAATTTGAAGAGATGGAGCAAGCATCAGAACCAGACATGGCAGGAATGTTGGCATTATCAGACTGGGAAGTTAAAATAACATGATTAATATACTAGGGGCTCTAACGAGTAAAGTAATCAGCGTGCAAGAACAGATGGGCTATGTAAGCAGAGAGATGGAAATCCTAAGAAAGAACCAAAAAGAAATGCTAGAGATAGAAAACACTCTTACAGAAATGAAGAATGTCACTGATGGGCTCATTAGTAGACTGAACACAGTTGAGGAAAGACTCTCTGAGTTTGAGGATATCTCAATAGAATCCTAAAAAGAAAAAGACTGAAAAAAAAAAAAACAGAACAGAATATTCAAGGGCTATGGGGCAACTGCAAAGGGTGTGACACACACAATGGAAATACCAGAAGGAGAAGGAAGAAAGGAACAGAAGAAATATTTGAAACCGTGATTGGGAATTTCCCCAAATTAATGTCAGACACCAAACCAAAGATTCAGGAAGCTCAGAGAACACCAAGGAGGATAAATGCCAAAAAACACCCTACACCTGGGCACATAATTTTCAAATTACAGAAAATCAAAGATAAGGAAAAAATCCTGAAAGAAACTATAGGGGAAAAAAATATCTTATCTATAGAGAATCAAAGATAAGAATTACACGCAATGTCTCCTCAGAACCCATGCAAGCAAGACAAGAATGGAGTGAAATATTTGGGCTTCCCTGGTGGCGCAGTGGTTGAGAATCTGCCTGCTAATGCAGGAGACATGGGTTCGAGCCCTGGTCTGGGAAGATCCCACATGCCGCGGAGCAACTGGGCCCGTGAGCCACAACTACTGAGCCTGCGCGTCTGGAGCCTGTGCTCCGCAACGGGAGAGGCCATGACAGTGAGAGGCCCACGCACCGCGATGAAGAGTGGCCCCCGCTCGCCACAACTAGAGAAAGCCGTTGTGCAGAAGCGAAGACCCAACACAGACAAAAATTAAATAAATTAAAAAAAAATTAAAAAAAAAAAAAAGAATGGAGTGAAATATTTAAAGTGTTGAGTGAAAAGAAACCACCAACCTAGAATTCTGTACTGTGTGAAATTATCCTTCAAAACTGAAGGAGAAATAAAGGCTTTCTTGGACCAACAGAACAGAGGGAATTTGCTGCCAGTAGATCTGCTTTGCAAGAAATGTTAAAAAAGTTCTTTAGAGAGAATGAAAATAATATAGGTCAGAAATATGATCTACATTAAGAAAGGAAGAACATCAAAGGATTAAGTGAAGGTAAAACAAAAACTTTTATTTTTCTTATTCTTTTAAATTTATTATTTATTGTTAAATACTATTATTACATTTTTCTTATTCTTAATTGATTTAATAGTTTGTTCAAAATAATAATGGCAATAATGTATTTGATTATGATGCATGTATATATACATTTACATATGCTTATAGATGAGTGAAATGGTATATGGGAAGTCTCTGTACCTTCCTCTTAATTTTTCTGTGAACCTAAAACTGTTCCAAAAAAATAGAGTCCTTTAAAAAAAAAGTCTATGGTTGGGATGGACATTAGTATTGTTAAAAAAAAAAAAAAAAAAAAAACCAACTTCATAGGTGATTGTAACATGCAGCCAGGGCTGAGAACCATTATACAAGGAGAATTTCATTTAAAATTACTGATGGATGTTTTTCTTTGATTGATTCCCTTCACAAAATATTACTGAGCTCTTACTAGGTGCTAAGCACTGTGATAAGAGATGATGAACCAAAAAGACCAGTCTCCTGTTCTCATGTAGATTACAGTCTAAATAAAATAAGTATGCAATTCTTTAATAGTTACTACAGCTAAGAACAGGGCAGCCTGAACTCATCTAGGGGTTAGCAAAGGTGTACCTAAGGAATTGACTTTTTTTTTCTTTTCTCCTTGCGGTATGCGGGCCTCTCACTGTTGTGGCCTCTCCCGTCGCAGAGCACAGGCTCCGGACGGGCAGGCTCAGTGGCCGTGGCTCATGGGCCCAGTGCTCCACGGCATGTGGGATCTTCCCAGACCGGGGCATGAACCCGTGTCCCCTGCATCGGCAGGCGGACTCTCAACCACTGCTCCACCAGGGAAGCCCTAAAGATGTATATTTATCATCAGAATGGCCATTATCAAAAAATCTAGAAACAATAAATGCTAGAAAGGGTGTTGTGAAAAAGGAACCCTCCTGCAATGTTGGTGGGAATGTAAATTGATACAACCACTATGGAGAACAGTATGGAGAATCCTTAAAAAACTAAAAATAGAATATACCCTGAGAAAACCATAATTCAAAAAGAGACATGTACCACAATGTTCATTGCAGCACAATTTACAATAGCCAGGACATGGAACCAACCTAAATGTCCATAGACAGATGAATGGATAAAGAAGGTGTGGCACATATATACAATGGAATATTAGCCATAAAAAGAAACAAAATAGAGTTATTTGTAGTGAGGTGGATGGACCTAGAGTCTGTCATACAGAGTGAAGTAAGTCAGAAAGAGAAAAAAAATACCGTATGCTAACACACGTATATGGTATCTTAAAAAATGGTACTGATCAACCTAGTGGCAGGGCAGGAATAAAGACATAGACATAGAGAATGGACTTGAGGACACGGGGTGGGAGGGGGAAGCTGGGGCAAAGTGAGAGTAGCATTGACATATATACACTACCAAATGTAAGATAGCTAGTAGGAAGCAGCAGCATAGCACAGGGAGATCAGCTCGGTGCTTTGCAATGACTTAGAGATGTGGGATAGGGTGGGTGGGAGGGAGGCTCAAGAGGGAAGGGATATAGGGATATATGTTTGCATATAGCTGATTCACTTCGTTGTACAACAGAAACTAACACAGTATTGTGAAGCAATGAAACTCCAATAAAGATCTATTTTAATAAAGATGTATAGGGCTTCCCTGGTGGCGCAGTGGTTGAGAATTCACCATATATATATATATACATCTTTAAGAACACTTTTAAAATCATGCCTAGGACCATGGAGCTTATAATGTGATGTGGGATAGTGCCCCTTTCCCAGAAGAGGAATCCATTAAAACCCTACCAGTTCATGTATGGATGTGTCCCGTTCAGCTCTTCTAAGCAGAGGCAAACAGCTTATTTCATGTAGTACAGAGATTGGAGAGGGTTACCTAGGAGCCAGAACTCCCATTACAGAGAGTAAATGAGGATAAACGGAATATATGGAAAGAGCCCTTCCTTAGTCTGAGTGGTAGAATTTGATACTGGAAAATTCCTGGACTGATAATCAAATCAAAATCCAATGCATTATAGTTAAGTTTTTAGAAACGTCCTGGCTTCACGCATCTTAATGATTATTCTTTCACGTGGTCTAGAACGTTGAAAGAAGACTTCTCTGGATGGCATTCTAATTGTACCAATTTGAATCAATCACTTTGAAAGTTGAAGTATTCAAAAAAGTATATATGACTAACCACATGCTTGACATTAAAGAAATTTTTTTTTTACAGAATGAAATAATGCTGTTTGCAGCAACATGGACAGACCTAGAGATGATCATACTAGGCAAAGTAAGTCACAAAGAGAAAGACAAATACCATATGATATCACTTATATGTGGAATCTAAAATACAACACAAATGAACCTATCTATGAAACAGAAACAGACTCACAGACATAGAGAACAGACTTGTGGTTGCCAAAGTGGGGGGAGTGGAGGAGGGAAGTATTGGGAGTTTGGGGTTAGCAGATGCGAACTATTATATATAGGATGGATAAACAACAAGGTCCTACTGTACAGCACAGGGAACTATATTCAATATCCTGTGATAAACCATAATGGAAAAGAATATATATGTATAACTGGATCACTTTGCTGTACAGCAGAAATTAACACAACATTGTAAATCAACCATACTTCAGTAAAATTAAAAAAAAAATTTACACCACACTTTAGAAAAATCACTCCCCTTCATATTTTACAAATAGAACTTATGTTTGTAGTTTCTGAGATAATTTTTATATGACTTTGATTATCTTACATATGTCAAAAAGGAATAGAGTTACATCCCACATATAAAGGCTGAGTGGTTTACTCGTGCTACATGGCAGTACTGAGAATGGGACAACCAGATGTGCCGTGCCTCCTGAGGTGATGAAACATGCAGTGCACAGCAGCACAGAGGCAGTGCCCTTGCCTAAGAAAGAAAAAATCCTGAACCCGAGTCTAATCAACCAGTGGATCCAACATGTTAAACAACATCACAAGGATACAGTCAGTTTAAAGATACCTTTTCATTAAAGAATATCACCACTTTCCAGATTATTGGTATACACTATTGAACTAGTTCCACAGAATTAAAAATTTACACACCCACCATAATGAACAAGAATTCATCTTACTGAACCTTGACCAGAATTGCTTATTGTATAATTAATTTTAAATACTGTACACTATTTGTATTAGGCAAAATGGCATTTGTTATTACATTAATTTGCATACAGGTGAGGCTAAATGTATTTTTGCCTGTTAGTTATTTTTTCTTTCTTTTTTTTTTTTTTAGAATCGTCTATATTTTTTGCCTATTGATCTGTTTGATCCTTGATGGTTTTCTTACTTCTACTGGAGGCCTTTATTTGGTAAAGATATTTACCACTTACCATGTTTGTTGCGATCTTTTTCCAGCTTCTAGTTGGTCTTTTAATTTTGTTTATAGTCTCATATAGATTTCAAACATTTTAATGCTGTTAAATGTGCTGCTACTTTCCTCTGAGTTTCTGACACTGCTCTTAAAATTAGGAAGTTATTTCTCATTTAGGGAGATATGCTGCTTGATGAATAGAACCTGATAGATATGCAACTCTGTTTTTTTCTATTTGTGGCTTGATGCTTACATATTTAACTCCTTGATCTACCTACACATTTTTTTGGCGTAAGGTAGGAAAACAGGATCTAACTTATCTTTTTCCCCAAATAAAAAAACCTGTGGCTTGAGTACTATATTGAATAATTCCTATTTTCGTATAATTATTAGTAAGTGAAGTTATAATGTCATCAAGAGCCCACGTTCCTTCTTTATTGCTGATCTAGAAAGACCAATTTTGCCAAGACCTGAATTGCTTTGGTCTGGATATATTTTGCTCTATTTTATTGTTTCTTTGAGGTAAAAATGGAGGCTAGCTTTTTCCTCCCTTATATTACTGAATAACAAACAAGAGATCAACTCATTTGCGTTTGATATTAGTGAATATTTTGCCTGTTTCACATTTTGTAATTTAATATCATTTAATTTTCACTGGTAGCAATACGTTTTGATTTCTGTTTGCATACACTAGCTAAAACTAGGAAAGTCAATTTCTTAAATTACTAAAGGTGAAATCCTGACTGATTCTGGCTTTAAAATATACTCCTAAAGGGAAGTTCAAAATTTAAAAAAATCAATTCACAAACAGAGAAAATAAATAACAGGCAGCCTGTCTACTGAATTAAAGGACCACATGAAATAAAGAGAAGGTGAATTTTGTCATGGGAGGAGGGGACAAGAGGGCTGCCTGCCCGAGGACAGAGCCAGAGTGGGGGACGGCCCAGACATTCCAGAGTCGCTGTGAGATCCAGGGAGAACCCAGCAGGTCTGCATTCTGGTATGCTGCTGGAAGATATCTTTTAATATATTGAAAACCCCATGGTGAAAACATTGTCTGCCTCAGGATACAACACTGGGTTTAAATATACTAAATGATGCCAAAGAAGGAGCATATGCCAAGTGTACACGAGCCTTCCACGACCATTCCTGTATGTCAGAATTGAGCACAGGTCCTGGGAATGAGTAGAAAAATCATCCAGTGAAGACAGAGTTATGTTATCCATTGAATTATTAATACACTGTTAAAATATTTCACTCTTCACACAGCTGACATTTTGAGTTCATTCTTTTACAAATTAGTAAAGAAGCAAGCCAAATTGCTCAAGCTAAGTTATACAAGCTTTTCAAAGGTAAGAGCAGAAAATGTTCAGAAACTGTTCAGTGAGGGCCCACACTAGCTAGACCAGAATGTCTCAATAAATTAAAGCTAAAGGTAAACATGCAGCTTAGTTTACCATGCTTTTGTAATAAATATAAAGTGTTCGTATTGATGTATTTTATGTTCCCACCCCTTGGGGGAGGAAAAAACCCATAAATGTCTGTCCTTAGAAGCAGAGAGTATCATGGTATCGATATGACCCATCACTAAATGGTAGAGCTAGCCTGGGAAGAAAATGGAAAAGTTTGGAACAACCTATGCCTTCACTGGACATGTAAAACCTCTCCACCTGATGGTGTCATTACCAGCATAATGGAACACTCTTTGACAATGCCTAGGGTCTATTTAAATATTAGACCAAGGTGGAGCTGGCCATGCAGATGTGCAATACAGTACATCTTCAAATGTCTGCTATGGGTCTGTCCCCAACCACTGCAATTAACTGTTGGGACCCTGTGTGGGTCTCACCTCGTCCATGAGCCTGCAGGGATGGGGCACTAACCCCTGAATATTCCTGCTTCTGGTCTAGCTCCCAACAAGCTCTCCTGTGTACTCACTGAAGAGCATTCCAGAGGGGCCCACAGTTTATAGAGGCGCTGTCTGGAAGGTCTCACAGACATTAATTTATATTGGAAAAAAAGAAAAAGAAAACATTTGGGAGAACCATGGCTGCCTTTGTGTACAAAATAAAATTTGTTTTTATTGTTTTGCACTTTAAACAACAGATTCTTTTGCAGCTGAACTTCTAGACCCAAATCTTTTCGACCTTGAATTACACTTGAAAAATGAGCACAGATTGTGAAAGATGATTGCGAGGTTGTGGAAAGTACTGATGTCAGAATCAAAAGAACAGAGTTTAAGTTTCTGCTCGTTTAGTTTCTGAATGTGTGATCCTGAGCAAGCCACTTGACCCATATACAAAAGACGTAAACAAAATAGAAGGAAAAGTTAATGTTAAAGAAGATACATGCAAACTTTGGGCTGGCCAAAAAGTTCATTTGGCTTTTCTTCCATAGGATGGCTCTAGTAGCTCTTAGTTGTCTTTAACTTCATTTGAAACAATTTTGTCAGATTGTATGTGACAGCTGTCATATCAGCGTGTATTTAAAAAAACATCAAAACTGGTGAATTTTTGGGTAGCCATTTTAATACTGAAGATTGAAGAAGAAAAGCAACATTTTTGGCATATTATGCTTTAATATTTCAAGAAAGGTAAAAACACAACTGAAATGCAAAAGATTTGTGCAGTGTATGGAGAAGGTGCTGTGACCGACTGAACATGTCAAAAGCAGTTTGCGAAGTTTCGTGCTGGAGATTTCTCACTGGAGGATGTTCCACAGAGTTGGGTAGACCAGTTGAAGTTGATAGCGATCAAATCGAGACATTAATTGAGAACAATCAATGTTATACCACATGGGAGATAGCTGACATACTCGGAATATGCAAATAAAGCTTTGAAAATCATTTGCACCAGCTTGATTATGTCAATTGCCTTGATGTTTGGGTTCCACATAAGTTAAGCGAAAACAACCTTCTTGACCGTATTTCCTCATGCGATTCTCTACTTAAACATAACGAAAACGTTCTGTTTTTATTTTTTATTTATTTTATTTTATAATTTTTAAAAAATTTTTTATTTTTTTTGTGGTACGCGGGCCTCTCACTGTTGTGGCCTCTCCCGTTGTGGAGCACAGGCTCCGGACGCGCAGGCTCAGCGGCCATGACTCACGGGCCCAGCCGCTCCACGGCATGTGGGATCTTCCCAGACCGGGGCACGAACCCATGTCCCCTGCATGAGCAGGCGGACTCTCAACTATTGCGCCACCAGGGAAGCCCGAAAACATTCTGTTTTTAAAACAAATTGTGATGGGCAGTGAAAAGTGGATACTGTACAATAATGTGGAATGGAAGAGATCGTGGGGCAAGCGAGATGAACCACCACGAACCACACCAAAGGCCAGTCTTCATCCAAAGAAGGTGATGTTGTGTGTATGGTGGGATTGGAAGGGAGTCTTCTATTAGGAGCTCCTTCTGGAAAACCAAACAATTAATTCCAACAAGTACTGCTCCCTATTAGATCAACTGAAAGCAGCCCTCGATGAAAAGCGTCCAGAATTAGTCAACAGAAAATGCATAATCTTCCATCAGGATAATGCAAGACCGCATGTTTCTCTGACGACCAGGCAAAAACTGTTACAGCTTGGCTGGAAAGTTCTTATTCATCTGCTGTACTCACCAGACATGGCACCTTCAGATTTCTATTTATTTCAGTCTTCACAAAATTCTCTTAATGGAAAAAATTGCAATTCCCTGGAAGACTCTAAAAGGCACCTGGAACAGTTCTTTGCTCAAAAAGGTGAAAAGTTTTGGGAAGATGGAATTATGAAGTTGCCTGAAAAATGGCAGAAGGTAGTGGAACAAAAAGGGTAAATACGTTGTTCAATAAAGTTCTTGGCGAAAATGAAAAATGTGTCTTTTATTTTTACTTAAAAACCAAGGGACAGGGACTTCCCTGGCGGTCCAGTGATTAAGACTTTGCCTTCCAATGCAAGGGGTGCGGGTTTGATCCCTGGTCCGGGAGCTAAGATCCCACATGCCTTGTGGCCAAAAAAACCAAAATATAAAACAGAAGCAATATTGTAACAAATTCAATAAAGATTTTTAAAAATGGTCCACATCAAAAAAAAAAAAAAAAAAAAAAAGAAACCTAAACCCCCCCCCCCAAAATGAAGGAGCTTTTTGGCCAACCCAATACTAACATATTTAACATCCCATATCCTCTAAATAATCTTTACAAGATTATTTTCTGTAATAATCAGTAATAATAATTTTCTTGATTTGTTCTTTAGTTTTTTATAACAACTAAGTATTTAAAAAGAATTGATATAGGGCTTCCCTGGTGGTGCAGTGGGTAAGAATCCGCCTGCCAATGCAGGGGACACGGGTTCAAGCCCTGGTCCGGGAAGATCCCACATGCCGTGGAGCAACTAAGCCCGTGCGCCGCAACTACTGAGCCTGCACTCTAGAGCCCGCGAGCCATAACTACTGAAGCCCACGCGCCTAGAGCCCGTGCTCCGCGAAAAGAGAAGCCACTGTGATGAGAAGTCCACGCGCTGCAACAAAGAGTAGCCCCCGCTCACCACAACTAGAGAAAGCCCACGCACAGCAACGAAGACCCAACGCAGCCAAAACAAAAAAGAATTGATATAAATTTTAAAGATATTTCACATGTGAAGTAAAATTTGCACTTACCAATAAAAAATGTATTTCACAATAGGCACGCTATTTCAGTTTTCAGTAAAAACTCTAAGAGGTCACAAAGAGTGATGGAATTGAAGTAACTCAGGCTCTGCTTCTTCCCTCATTGCTTAATGTCAAATTTACCATCTAAAGGCATCTAAATGCACCTAAAATCGTATCACAAGCTCTGGAGGCACACACACTACACCAAAGAAAGCTTGAACGATCCTGAATAGTTTGAACTTAATCTCAAAACAAAAGTGCATGGCTGAGTGTGTTGGGGTCAATGCTATAATTGGGAGTTTCCCAAATTAGTCTCCACATAAAGCATAATGCTTACCAAAGTATAAGTGATAAACAAATGTGCTAATGCAAAGCTTACATATGTTCTTAAAACTCGACAGTAACTACTATTGTTTAGAACATAGACCAATAACATTTTTTTTCAGGGAAGAGTATTTAAAAAAAATGTTATTGAAGTATAGTTGATTTACAATGTTGTGTTAATATCTGCTGTACAGCAAAGTGACTCAGTTATACATGTGTGTATATATATATATTTTCTTTTTCATATTCATTTCCATTATGGTTTATCACAGGATATTGACTATAGCTCCCTGTGCTATACAGTAGGACCTTGTTGTTTATCTGTCCTATATGTAATAGTTTGCATCTGCTAATCCCAAACTCCTAGTACTTTCCTCCCCCCAGGGAAGAGTGTTTTTTTGGGGGGGAGTGAAGAGTATTTTATCATTGACATGTTTTAGAAATGTCAGAAGTAGTGATAACAAAAAGCAGATCAGCTTTCGGTCAGTTTTATTATTATTTCTAAATTCTCTTCAGTGTTCCCCTGTTGCCTGCTTACCTTGCCCTTGGTAATCCACCCTCCCAAGTCTCTTGCATTTTGCCACTTTAATGGTGAGATACCCACTGACTCACACCCGCCAGTCCACCTCCGCCAGCAGCCTATCACGGCCCAGGGCTCATATTCACAGAGGGTTTTACATTTAGATGTGCCTTCTATAGGAATCTATTCTTTTTTTTTTTTTTAATATATAAAATGGTATTTATTCTATGGCCCTGGAAGTTTTGGGACCAAACCCATAACTTGCTGTTCACTGAGTGCACAATCCTGTTTGCGTCAGCATTGTATTCTGCGTTCTATTACTCTGATATGTTGTTTCAGTTGAAAGATATTATGCTATCCTAATTCCCATACAACATACCACATTTCTAATTCAAATCTTTGGTCAAGGATCATATTTTTTATGAAGACCATAACATTCTTACTTGCTGTCTTTTTTGAGGCCCTGTAAACCTTCCTACCTAATTATTATTATCACTAATTAGTAGTCATGGTAATTACTTCCTGGCTGCCTGTCTTCTACATTAGAATGTGAACTCTTCAGGAAAATGACCTATTTCTTCTTCACCTTTCTATCCACAGTGCTTAATTCTGTGTCCTATGTATTCTAGGTTCTCAAAATTTTATGCTTAGTGAATGAATATTAAATGAATGAACTGAAATTCTGCATATATGATTTTAGTTTCCACATAAACTCCAATTGTGGTGGGTTGAGAAAAAATACACAATTATCTTTGTCTGTATATGTTGAAGGTTTGTATACATCCTCCACAAGTGGAGGATATTGATTTAAGAGGTGAGATTGTGAATGTGGATTTGAGGAATCTTCTTAATATTTAACAATGAGAATTTCCTTTTCTGTTCAAACTTATTTGACTGTGCCCTATTTTCTTCAGTAAAAAGTATAAACTCTTAAGCATCTAGTCAAGGTCCTTCCTGATGTGCTGTTTCCTTATTGTTTAGTTTCACGGTTCGGCTTTTCCCTATGATGCTTCTTTCACTTAGAATGTTATTATGTAGTACATTTCTTTCAACCTTATGAAGCTGTTCTTGTGGTCACAGAGACAGACCAACAAGAATGAAGGAAGATGTTCACCTTACAATTTTTAACTTGTGTCATTACTGGACTGCTACACGTACATTAATATTGTTTAAAATTCTGAAATTATCTTTTGACTAGCACAAGCATAATGTATTGTACATTTGGGGTGTTTAAAGTAGGTTATTTTGTTGTTATATGTCAATGTTAAAATGTGCCACAATTTTTAATAACCATTTTGTCATTTCTACAAAATGACAAAGTAATAGATGTAGCTGAGCCTCTTTGCACTACTAGGGTGACCAATCCTATGAGTTTTCTAGGAACTAAGGGGGGTTTTCTGGGTTACAGGACTTTCAGTGCTAAAACTGGGACAGTTCAGGCAAACCCAGATGGTTAGCCATCCTACCTGAGCCCCTCAGAGAACAGCACGCTCTGATCTTACAGGATGGCTGGTTTCTCACGTGCTGAGTCTGGCAGTCTTTTCTGAAGAGAAGCAGAAGCCAGCCATTTCCCCTTCATGCTGAAACAGGCGCTCAGACTAGGAGCTTTCAGCCTAGAAGCATGACTGCCTCCATATACCTCTGTCCTCTCCTCCCTAAACTGATGACCTCTCTCTAACTCAAACAGAGCATTTCTTTGATGACAACAACAAATGCTATTAGGTAATGTCCTTTATATAAGTCACAGTAGAGTGTCCTACAACTAATGCAAGAAGAATGTAGAAATTTTGCCAATTTTAACGAACATAGAGATTTAGCTTTCTGAAGATCATCTGAGGCTGCTGCTGCACCTGTGTGATGTAAATCAGAAAGCCCTGGATTTGGGGTTTCAGAGCTGAAATTTGAAGTGTCCAAGATAGTTGAGGGATCCAGACTTCGGACTATGTAATGAAATAAGAGGCTTGGAGAGTATATGCTCCTGCTAAAACTGTACCCCATGTGAGGTAAATAACTAAAAAATCAATACACAGTGTTATGACAACCAAGCTATTGTCTTGTGGTGATTTTGTGCTGAAACAGATAGCGGTAAAAGAGACTGGTGGAGTTTTTCATGCATACTGTGTTGCCCTCCAACCAAAGGCATGACCCGGGGCAATCCATAAATGATGATTTATGGCAGGACTCAGTTGTTGAAATAAGTCATTTGTGATCAAGTTTGATGAACATCTTTGCCTGTTTTTACTTTAAAAACAATAAAATAAAAGGCATCTAGGTCTGAAAGATAATCATCGACATGTAAGAAGAATAGCTTACAGAAACTTCATTAACTGAACACTTAAAACTTGGTCTTTTGCAGCACCCGTAAGAATTAAGCTGCAAGGTCAGTCAGAACAAAGACAATTGTCGTTGATGAATGATTGAACATGCATTAGCTTCATGAAAGTGGAGAGCCAAATAGGAAGGTCCCAGAACAAGGGTATGATTTGAACACTCACATCTGTGTTTGTTGGAAGGTATATTGGTACAATTTTTGGGGGAGGCCATTTGGCCTTATACAAAAATTTTAAATACAATGTCCTCTGAGCAAGGCCATGTCTAAGAATTTGGTACATTGACATATTGGCACGGATCTGCAAAAACATATGAACAAGGAAAGCTTATTGGTGAATATTTATAATATCTGTGATAGTGAAAAGTGGACAACCTGTATGTCTCCTAGTAGAGTTAAAAACTTCATTGCAGATCCATACTGAAGAATGCTATGCAGCCATCAGAAAGCAGGAGGTAGGTTTATGTGCTTTGGCTTGGAAATAGGACTGGGATATATTGGGGAGACGATGGCAAGTTGCAGGGCAGCATGCATAGTATGATTTTATTTTGTAAAATAAGTTTAAGAAAACAATCTGAATACAGATTTAATGTGCGCCGCTAAATAATTCAGGAAATACTATATTTGCAGCAAACTGTTAAGGGTGGCTAATGCTTGGGAGGGGAGGGGGGTGCTTCATTTGAATTTTTTAGGATGTACTTACCTTACTTTTTGTGTTTTAAGACAAAATTTATTTTTTCTTTCTTTTGAGAACCAGGGAGCACGTTGTCAGTTAGGTCCTGACTGAAAATCGTCGTACTTTTCCCTTGCACTGACCACATCCGAGACAAAAGACGGTGGCGATTGGCTATAAAAAGACACCATTGACACTGTAAGTAAAACCAGGCTTCGCCGTCAAAAGAGAGAGCTGCTCTATCCTATGGTATTTTTGGCAAAAGATTTCAGCTGGGTAATGTACTAAAGTCACTTATCAAATAGAGATAATATATTTATTTAAGGAATTAAAGTTATATATTTGTGCCTATTTATATTGCTCTATTTTAAGTTTGGAGGTTGGAGAATGCTTTTTCCTCTTCCCTAAGTTATTTCTCATTTCCTGGGTCTTCCCAGGCCTACATCTGTCTCTCTCTAGACACCATTCAATTAAAGTAAATTTTAAGATATTTTAAAACAGGAAGCAGAAGCTGTCTTGTGAGTGGCTCTAAAAGAAATGTTATTTCTGGACGTTTCCAAGTGGGCTAAGGGAATGGAGTGGGTCAGGACATACTTGTGGGATCCAACAAGCAATACAACAATTATTAAGAGACTGAAGAGCAACTACCCAAAGACCAAGAGGACTCACCACTATGACACTTCTGTCTCCACCCGTGAATAATGCCTCAACATAGTACCTATGAAAGCAGCCAAAGAACTAACAGAGAGTATTAAAAATATATTATTCAATTGCTTTGAATAATAGCAGTTTAACCTTGGAAAACATCATTTGAACTCTTATAAAGGGATTAAAAAAACTTTTAACTGAAGTAGAGTTTACAAACACAAAAGTACACATATAATAAAGGCACAGCTTGTTAAATTTTCATAAACTCAACACTTCCATGTAAGTAGCACACAGATTAAGAAATAGTACATTATCAATACCCCAGGAACGCCTTATTGTTCTTAATGTCAGGTGACAGTATACGTGTGGGCCTCTTTCTGGGCTCTCCTGGGAAGGATCAACGTTGTCACAATATTGAGTTCTCCAGTTTATCAACATGGTTTATCTCTCACAAAGGGAAGCTTTATGATTCAACAGCCTTCCTGGAAAATGCAGGAAAATCAGGAAAAAGTGACTAAGTTCATCAGTTTCCCTGGGGCTTCTGAGGGTACCTGCAGGGAGATGTCCTGCTTCACCACTTCCTCCAGGAAGAAGGTGGATACACCCCTTGGTTCATGGAGTGGGTAGACTTGCCAGGTAGAGCCTCCAGTTTTCTAGCCATCACCCCCATTTCACCTTCCCAGTCACTGCAGGTATTCAGTGGCTTCCTCCCTCCGTAGGACGTACTCCATCATCTTATGCCACTTTTTTCTCCAGTTCCTCTGCTGAGAATTTTTAGGATGGCCCAGAGCAAAGCACTTTGGTGGCCTTCCATCTTAGCGCAGGGATCTTGGCCCAGCCTCCTTCCTTTCTGGTCACTTCTAGTGGTGCTGCTAAGTTGTTCCTTGTGGATTTTGACCTCCTATCCTGGAACTTTCCTAAATTTATTCTTCATGCTTGTGTGTCTTAAGGACAAACAGGGATACATTCTTATTTTTTATTGAAGTATACTTGATGTACAATATAAGTTACAGGTATACAACATAGAATGCACAATTTTTAAAGGTTATACTCCATTTATAGTTCTTATAAAACATTGGCTATATTCCCTGTGTTGTATAATATATCCTTGTAGCCTACTTTATCCCTAATAGCTTGTAACTCTTAATCCCCTACCCCTATATTGCCCCTCCCTTCTTCTCTCTCCCTACTGGTAACCACTAGTAGAACCACTATAGAACCACTTGTTCTCTATATCTGTCAGTCTGCTTTTTTTGTCATTGTATTCACCAGTTTGTTGTATTTTTTTTTAGATTTCACATATAAGTGATATCATACAGTATTTGTCTTTCTCTGTCTGACTTATTTCACTTAGCATAATGCCCTCCAAGTCCATCCATGTTGCTGCAAATGGCAAAATTTTATTCTTTTTAATGGCTGAGTAGTATTCCATATATATATATATATATATATATATATATATATATACACACACACATACATATATATATGTATATATATATATACACACCACAAATTCTATATCCATTTATCTGTTGATGGGCACTTAGGTTGCTTCCATATCTTGGAATATCTACATTCTTTTTCTATATTCTTTTCCATTATGATTTATCCCAGGAGATTGGATATAGTTCCCTGTGCTATACAGTAGAACCTTGTTGTTTATCCATTCTAAATGTAATAGTTTTCATCTTCCAACCCCAAATTCCCAGGCAATCCCTCTCCCTCCCCCTCCCTCTTGGCAAACACAAGTCTGTTCTCTATGTCTGTGAGTCTGTTTCTGTTTTGTAGATAGGTTCATTTGTGCCATATTTTAGATTCCACATATAAGTGATATCATATGGTATTTGTCTTCTGTTTCTGATTTACTTTACCTAGTATGATAATTTCTAGTTGCATCCATGTTGCTGCAAATGGCATTATTTTGTTCTTTTTATGGCTGAGTAGTATTCCATTGTATATATGTACCACATCTCTATCCATTCATCCATCGATGAACATTTAGGTTGTTTCCATGTTTTGGCTATTGTGAATAGTGCTGCTATAAACATAGGGTGCATGTATCTTTTTGAATTACAGTTTTGTCCAGGTATGTGTCCAATTGTGGGATTGCTGGATCGTATGGTAATTCTATTTTTAGTTTTCTGAGGAACATTCATACTGTTTTCCATAGTGGCTGCACCAACTTAACATTCCCACCAACGGTGTAGGAGGGTTCCAAAAGGGATCCATTTTTACCTGAAATGCTTCGCCCTAATTTCCATGATAAAATTTTTAACATAAAGAAGAAAAAATTGAAGAGTTCATACAAATCAACTAGAGTTAACAATTGTTAACATTTGCCATATTTGCCACACTGATCTTGTTAAAGTGTTGTAAAGTAAATACAGATGTTATCATATTTCAGCCTAAACATCAGAATCTCTAAAAATTAGTACCTTTTCCTACAGGACTAGAATAACATTATCATCTCTAACAATATTAACGATAATTCCATTATATAATCGAATATCTAGAAGTTACTCAAGATTTTCCAACTGTTCCCCAAATATCTTTACAGCTGCTTTATTCATGTGTTGTTTTGCCGTATGTTTCTTCATCTTGGACTACCTTACCATTCACTTGTTGAAGCCCCACCATCTGGATTTGTCTGCTCGCTTCCTCAGAGCAGTGTGAGCTGTGTCTTCATCTCAGCCAATTCCTTTCACCTAGGAGTTAAATATTTTTTGGCAAAAAAATGCTTTATAGGTGGTGATGTATATTTCATATTTCATCATATTAGAAGGCACATACATCTAATTCTCTCAATATTTGCAATGCTAAGATTGATCCTTGGGTGAAGATGATAACAGCCTTACCCTAGGATTATAAAATTACATTTTCCTGCTTGTGCTTTTAGCAAGTAATCTGTGAAGTGAAATTTTGCAAACGTGTAAAACACTGGTTCCCCATCGATCTTTCATAAAATGCATTTAACATCTTTTGTTGATCCTTACCTGAATCAATTCTCTCACTAAGGGGTTGTAAATTGATTTCCTAATTCTATTATTTCTTTTACATTTATTATCTGGCATTCTTCTATAACTAAGGCTCTCCCTCATCAGCAAGGTTTATTTGATTATCCTGATAATAATTCCTAATGAAAAAGCAGAATAAATGCCTAATTACTTTCCTTTAAAAAACTGTTTTCAAAGTAAGAAAGTAATTACCAATTTTCAAAGTTAATGTTTAGCCACCACCACTGATAACAAATGAGTTTGTTGTTTTATTCTTATTTGAATATCATTATGGATTTTTAATATGATATCATTATGAATTCTAAATATTTCAAACAGTTACATTAAGTATTTTTTTATGTTTACATTGTTATACATTTGGCCAGTAGAACCCCTTCAAGCTGGCTTATTCCTTTTTTTTTTTTTTTGCGGTATGCGGGCCTCTCACTGTTGTGGCCTCTCCCGTTGCAGAGCACAGGCTCCAGACGCACAGGCTCAGCGGCCATGGCTCATGGGCCCAGCCGCTCCGCGGCATGTGGGATCTTCCCAGACCAGGGCACGAACCCATGTCCCCTGCATTGGCAGGCGGACTCTCAACCACTGCACCACCAGGGAAGCCTCTGGCTTATTCCTTTGACAAACTTTTATAAGGCTTTGAAAGTTTCACAAGTTTCTTAAACTCTCTAAGCTCCAGCGTCTTCACTTATAAGATACAAATAGTGGTACCTACCTCATAGGATTAATAATAAGAATAAATGGGATAGTGTTATTTGGCATGGTAACTGACATTCAGTAGGCAGGTGATAAGGCATAGTTTTTATTATTATTGTTCCAAGCTTTGCATTTAACAACGCTAGTAACCTTGGATAAGACATTTGTCTTCTCTGGGCCTCAGCTTCTCTATCTGTACAATGGGAGATTTAAACTTTGAGGTCCTTTCCACTTTCAACATTCAGTAATTTTTTTGGTAACCATACCAGTGGTTTTGTATGGGCTTAACAAGAAAACAAAAACAAAACAAGAGAAAAACCCCAAGAAGGACATTTATGAAAATCCCATAGCTAACATCATATTCAATGGTGAAAGACTGAAGGTTTTCTCCTTAAGATCAGAAACAAGATAAGAATGTCTTCTTTCATCACTGCTATTTAACATTATTCTGGAAGTTCTAGCCAAAACAATTAGGAGATGAAACATGTTGAAGGAGCATTGAAGTAGTGCCATAGGACTGAGCCACTGTGCAAGGGCTGGGAGAGGTTTTTCTCTCCATGTCTGTCTCCCTCTCTCTCTCTGCATTCATTTCCTGGTATCCAAGGAAATCTGTCAAAATGCTTGCTGAATATAAGCTAAAGGAAAAGAGACTTCAGAGACCACATACAACAAAGATTGCAGACTTTACAAAAATAATTTAGAAAAGTAATTCAGCAAACAAACAGCCAAAGCTTACAGCAGGCAACAAAAACAAACACTGAAGGAAGGAACAAGCTGATCTCCAGAGCTGCTACATTATAATATTCAAAATGCTCAGTTTTCGAAATAAAATTATGAACCATGAAAAGCAGCAAGAAAGTATGGCCCATTCACAGAAGATATTAACAGAAACCGTCCCTAAGGAAGTTATTGAACTTACTGGAAGGAGACTTTAGTGCCGCCCCCCAACCCTGTCCCCAGCCGCACCACCGCCTCGCTCAGGAGGGACCCAACAGCCGAAGCCCTATTTGCCCTCGGGGCCAACCACGAGGTTCAGTGCCTGGAGCCCAGAAGTGAAACTGAGAAAAAGCAGACTCACAAGAGAAGAAAAATGTTTAAATGACATATGTACAGAGAAACCAAGATGTCAGAGGAGTAGGAGGATGTGGAGTTCATCTCTCTCCACAAATGCATCAAGAATACATCTGCAGATGGAACAACTCTCACAGAACACAAGCTGAACACTACAGAAGACCTTGGGCACTGGAAAGAACAAGAAAGATCCCGCCATAACCAGGTAGGATGAAAGAAAGAAGGGAAAAAGAAGAGAAGAGGAAGCAGGATGGAATCTGTGCCCCTGGGGAGGAGCTAAAACAGAGGAGAGGTTCCCACATCTGGGGGAGCCCCCTCACCAACGGGGAAATCAGTTGGGACAGAAGGGGAGCATCTGAGGCTGTCAGAGGAGGGTGAAATGGCCAGTCTGTGGCAGACGGGACAGAGTGAGACCTACACAGACAGTCCGTGCCACAGCCCTGCACGCCTCAGACTGGGACATGTGTC
Organism: Stenella coeruleoalba; assembly: GCF_951394435.1. Taxonomy (NCBI): domain Eukaryota; kingdom Metazoa; phylum Chordata; class Mammalia; order Artiodactyla; family Delphinidae; genus Stenella; species Stenella coeruleoalba. Next base: position 138,639,642 of record NC_137147.1, on the reverse strand, counting down.
CGCTAATGCACACGGGGGCTGAAAGCTGGAACGTGGGGACTGCAGGGCAAACCCAGGAGGAGGAGTGCTGTTGGCTTCAAGGAGACAGCATGAGGGGATGGGAGGGAGGAAATCCACAACCAGGAATGCTTGTGGAGGAAACCCAGACTGCCATAGAAGCAAGGCACCACTGATGAGTGATGCACAGGGGGTGGAACCACCATTGCAGCCTCTCTTTCCCCATGCGCCGGCCCCCTGCCCCACCAGGCACTAGGAAAAGCCCCCACCAGGGCTGACCTTTTCACACTGGCCAGCAGGCACTGGGAAAGGCTCCCACTAGGGCCGGATCTCTCGCGCCCATGGCCACCAGCTTTCCCGTGCACCTGTTGCCACCGGAGCCCCTGCGACCCACGCATTCATGCTACCTCCATGCCTTGTCCTCACCGGGGCAGACCCGAGTGCTCCAGGGCAGCCTCGGGACCAGACTCCTGTGGGTGGCCCACACACAGAGGTGGGGCTAAAACCACAGCTGAGCCCCAGGGGCGGGGCGACTAAGGAAGAGGAACAAAAATCTTTCCATGCAGCTGCACAAACTGCAGATTAAATCCCCGTGACTGGCTTGGTAAACCCTGTATCTATGGAATATCTGAATGGACAATGAGCGTTCCCACAACTGAAACCGGCTTAGCTCTAGCAGCTGTGGACTTTGGGGACTAGAACATGTGGGAGCTGGGCCAAGTCAAAGTCTGAGCTGCCCTCACAGTGCCCACAGAGGGACCAGAGACCTACCTAGAAGTTGTGGAGGGCCTCCTGGGGAGGCAGAAGTTGGCTGTAACTCACAGTGGGGGCAAGGACACTGACAGCTGAGACCCCAGGAAAATATAATTATTACTATTTTTTTAATGTTTTGTTTTGTTGTTTTTTATTTTAAAAAAATTTTTTTAGTTAAATTTTTTTTAATATATTTTTTATTTTTAAAGTATTCCTATTTCTACATTACTTTTTTGTCGTTCTGTGTTGTTTCCTTGTTTTTGTTCTTTCCTTTATTCTATTTTGTTTTTATCTTTTTTCCCTTTATTCTATTCATTCTTTTTTTTTATCTTCTTTTAAAACATTTTGTGTGTTTGTTTTGTTTTCTTTGCTTTTTCCTTCAGTTTGCCTTCTGCTTTCGTTTTGTTTTTTATTTTTTGTTTTTAATTGATTTCATTTTGGGATTCTTTTGTTTGTCTGGTTGTTCTCTTGTTTTCTGTTTTCTCTGTTTTTGTTTTTGTTTCTTATTTTGTAGGTGTGTGTTTCTTTGGTTTTTTGTTTGTTTGGTTTTGCTTTTACCATTAGTCTGGGGTTTTGTTTGTTCGTTTGTTTTTAATTGTTGCTGTTGCTGTTTGCTTGTTTTTGTCTTTGCTATTTGTCTTGGGTTTTGTTTGTCTGTTTGTTTTCATTTGTTTTCTTCCCACCCTTCTTTGCTAAGCCTATGGCTTGTAGGGTCTTGTTTCCCAGGCTGGGTGTGAGGCCTGAGCCTCTGGGGTGGGAGTGCAGAGTCCAGGTTGCTGGAACGCCAGAGAATTCCTGGCCCCAGGGAATATTAATCGGCAAGAGCTCTTCTGGAGCTCTCCATCTCAACTCCAAGACCCGGCTCCACGCAACTGCCTGCAGGTTCCAATGCTGAATGCCCCATGCCAAACAACAAGCAAGACGGGAACACAAACCCACCTATCAGCAGACAGGCTGCCTAAATTCACACTAAGCCCACAGACACCCCAAAACACACCACCTGAAGTGTCTCTGCCATCAGAAGGAAAAGATCCAGCTCCACCCACCAGAATGCAGACACCAGTCTCTCCCACCAGGAAGCCTACATAGCCACTAGACCACCCTCACCTACTGGGGGCAGACATCAGAAGCAAGAGGAACTATGACCCTGCAGCCTGCAGAAAGACCTCAAATACAGAGAGTTAGACAAAATGAGAAGACAGAGAAATATGTTGCAACCAAAGGAGCAAGGTAAAAACCCACAAGACCAAATAAATGAAGAGGAAATAGGCAATCTACCTGAAAAAGAATTCAAAGTAATGATAGTAAAGATGATCCAAAATCTCAGAAATAGAACAAAGAAAATATAAGAAACATTTAACAAGGGCCTAGAAGAACTAAAGAACAAACAGTGATGAACAACACAATAACTAAAATTAAAAATACACTAGAAGGAATCAATAGCAGAATAACTGAGGCAGAAGAATGGATAAGTGAGCTGGAAGATAGAATGGTGGAAATAACTGTTGTGGAGCAGAATGAAGAAATAAGAATGAAAAGAATTGAGGACAGCCTCAGAGACCTCTGGGATAACATTAAACGCACCAACATTCGAATTACGGGGGTCCCAGAAGAAGAGAAAGAGAAAGGGTCTGAGAAAATATTTGAAGAGATTATAGTCGAAAACTTCCCTAACATGGGAAAGGAAATAGTCAGTCAAGTCCAGGAAATGCAGATATTCCCATACACCATGATCAACTGGGATTTAACCCAGGAATGCAAGGATTCTTCAATACACACATATCAATCAATGTGATACACCACATTAACAAATTGAAGAATAAAAACCATATGATTATCTCAATAGATGCAGAAAAATCTTTTGACAAAATTCAACACCCATTTATGATAAAATCTCTCCAGAAAGTGGGCATAGAAGGAACCTATCTCATCATAATAAAGGCCATATATGACAAGTCTACATCAAACATTATTCTCAATGGTGAAAAACTGAAAGCATTTCCTCTAAATCAGGAACAAGACAAGGGTGCCCACTCTCACCACAAATAGGAAACCATGAACAAATAGATAAAGGAGATCTGGAGAACAATATGAAAAATTATGAAATAGTAACACAGAAATATAAATGATAAAAAAAGAGCCAAAAAGAAGTTCTGGAGCTGAAAAGTACCATAATTGAAATGAAAACTCACTAGAAGCTTTCAAGAGCAGATTTGAGCAAGAAGAAGAAAAAAATTGGTGACCTTGAAAATAGATCAATTGAAAATACCCAGTTTTAGGGACAGAAAGAAAAAAGAATGAATAAAATTTAACAGAGCCTAAGAGACCTGTAGGACCCCATCTGTCATACCAACATATGTATAATGAGGATCCCAGAAGGAGAAAAGAGAGAGAAAAGTACACAGAGAATATCTGAAGAAATAACGAACACAAACTCCCCAAATTTGATATAACACATGAATCTATACATTCAAGAAACTCAACAAATTCCAAGAAGGATAAACACAAAGAAATCCACACTGAGACACATAAGTAAAAGGCCAACAGCCAAGGACAAAAAGAAAGCAGCAAGAGTTAAGTGAGTCTCTATGGAAAAGTATCCTCGATAAGATCAACAGCAGATTTCTCACCAGACACATGGAGGCCAGAAGGGAGTGGGATGACATTTTTGAACCTTCTGAAAGAAGAAACCTAGCAGCTGAGAATTATGTAGGAGTGAAGGAAAAATTAGGACACACCTAGATGATACAAGCTAAGAGAATTTATTGATAACAGAACTGCCATACAAGAAACACTAAAGGTGTTCTTTAGGTTGAAATAAAAGGGCACTAACAGTATCCCAAAGCCATATGAAAAAAATGTAGATCTCCTGTAAAAGTGACTACATAGGTAAATATAAAAGCTGGTATTATTGTATTTTGGCTTCTAATTCTACTTTTTATTGACACATCCTACATGATTAAAGGACAAATGCCTAAAACAATTATAAATTTGTCTCAGTGGGTGCAAACATGTAAAGATATATTTTGTGAAAAGAACAACCTAAAGGGGGAAATGGAACTGTCTAGGAGCAGAGTTTTGTATGCTATTGAAATTAAGTTGGAATAAATTCAAACTAGATTGCTATAAATTTAGAATGTTAATTGTAATCCCCATGGTAACTACTAAGAAAAATATCTAAAAATTTTACACAAAAGGAAATGAGAAGGCAATCAAAATGGCACACTACAAAAAGTTAAATAAGCACAAAAGAAGGCAGTAATGGAGAAAATGAGGAACAAAAAGGTATAAGACATACAGAAAATAAGTAGCAAAGGGCAGAAATAAGTCCTTCCTTATCAGTAGTTACCTTAAATGTAAATGGATGAAACGACTCTAACAAAAAGCAGAGATTGGCAGAGCAGATTTTTTTAAAAGAATGATCCAGCTATATGTTGTCTACAACAGAGGCACTTTAGATCTGAGGGCATGCATGGGTTGAAAGTGAAAGGATGGAAAAATATATTCCAGGCAAATACTAACCAAAAGAGAACTGGAGTGACCATACTGAAATCAGAGAAAATAGACTTTAAGTCAAACACTATTATAGGAGACAAAGAAGAACAGTATATATTAGTAAAAGGGTTGATTCATAAAAGAAGTTATAAACATATGACAGAGCCCCAAAATATATGAACAGTGAAAGAATAGAGAAATAGACAGTTCTACAATAATAGTTGGAGACTTCAATATCCCACATTCAGTAATGAATAGAATATCTAAAAAGATCATAAGGGGACTCCCCTGGTGGTCCAGTGGCTAAGACTCCGCGCTTCCAATGCAGGGGGCCCGGGTTCAATCCCTGGTCAGGGAACTAGATCCCATATGCCACAACTAAGAAGTCTATGTGCCACAATAAGAGATCCCGCATGCTGCAACAAAGACCCAGTGTGGCCAAAATAAACAAATTAAAAAGATCATAGGAAAATAGACTGATAATATAATAATAGGACAACACTATACACCAACTAGATTTAACAGACATATATTGGACATTCTACCCAATAGTAGCAGATACACATCCCACTCAAGTGCACATGGAACAGTCTTCAGGTTAGGCCATATATTAGGCCACAGAAAAACCTCAGTACATTTAAAAAGATTGAAATCCTACAAAGCATCTTCTCCAACCATAATGGAATTTGAATAACATAAGGAAAGCTGGAAGGTTTAAAATATGTGTAAATTAAACAACATACTCTTAAGCAATCAATGGGTCAAAGAAGAAATCACAAGTGAAATTGCAAAACATTTAGAGATGAATGAAAATGAAAACACAACATACCAAAACTTCCGGGATGCAATGAAAGCAGTGCTAGGAGGAAAGATCTATCGATGTAAACACCTACATTAAAAAGAGCAAAGATCTCAAATCAACAACCTAAATTTACAACTAAGGAACTAGAAAAAAATATAGAAAGTTAAACCTACAGCAAGCAGAATAAAGTACATAATAAAGATTAGAAAGGAGACAAGCAAAATAGAATTATCTATTCTTTTCTTAGAGATTATCAATGAAATCAAAAGTTGGTTCTTAGAAAAGATCAAAATTTACGAACTTTTTGCTAGAATTACTAAGGAAAAAAAGAGAGAAGACTTAAACAACTAAAATCAGAAATGGAAGTGGGGACATAGAGACTGACCTTATGTGAATAAAAAAGATTGTAAGAGGATACTGTGAACAACTGCATGCCAACAAATGGGATAACCTAGATGAAATGGAAAACTCCTAGAAACATATAAATGACCAAAACTGGCTTAAGAGGAAATAGAAAATCTCAGCAGACCATTAACAAATAAAAGGATTGCATGGGTAATTTTTAAAAATTCCCAATAAAGAAAAATCCCAAACAAGATGGTTTCAATAGTGTATTCTATGAAACTCTGAAGAAGAATTAATACCAATTCTCAAACTCTTCCAAGAAATAAAAGAGGAGGGAACACTTCCTCACTCTTTCTACAGAGCCAGCATTACCTTGATGCCAAATCCAGACAAAGACATCACAGGAAAGAAAACTACAGACCAGTATGTAAATATAGATATAAAAACGCTTAATAAAATAGTAGCAAACTGAATTCAACAGCATATGTAATAAGGACTCTACACCATGACAAAGTGGGTATTGGCTTTTCTCACTCAGCATAAGTCCTTGGAGATTCATCCCAGTTGTCCAATCGATAACTCTTTCCTTTTTATTGCTGAGTAGTATTCTGCAGCATCAATCACAGTTTGTTTAACCATTTATCCATTGAATGACAGTTGTTTCTAATTTTTTTAGTTATTATGAACAAAGTTGTTATGAATATTCATGTTCAGTTTTTGTACATTTTCAAGTCTCTTGGATAAGTGCCCAGGATTGCAATTCCTGAGTCATATAGTTGTTTCATGTTTATTATTATTATTATTATTTTTGGCTGCACTGCACAGCATGTGAGATCTTATTTTCCCTGACCAGGGATTGAACCTGCACCCCCTGCATTGGAAGTGCAGAATCTTAACTACTGGACCACCAGGGAAGTCCCTTCATGTTTAGTTTTATAAGAAAATGACAAACTGTCTTCTAGAATGGCTACATCATTTTACATCCCACCAGCAATTTATGAGTGATCCTGTTTCTCTGAATCCTCAGCAACATTTGATGTTGTCACTCTTTTTATTTTAGCTATTCTGATATGTGTGTATCTTGTAGTGATTTTAATTTGCAGTTCTCTAATGACCAATAATCATGAACATCCTTTCATGTGTATTATTTGCCATCTCTATATCCTCTTCAGTGACGTGTCTGTTTGTGTCTTTTGCTCATTTTCTAATTGAATTTTTTTCTTTTACTCTTGAGTTTTGAGAGCTCTTTATATATTCTAGATACTAGTTCTTTGTCAGATTTGTGGCTTGAAGATATTTTCTCTAAGTTAGTAGCTTGTCTTTTCATTGTTTCTTGGAGCAAATGTTATTAATTTTATGAGGTGTAACTTAAATTTTTTTCTTATAGAGATCACGTTTTTAGTCAAGCCGAAGAATTTTTCACTTAATCCTAGAATTTTTCACTTAATCCTAGATCCTAGATCCTTAATCCTAGAATTTTTCACTTAATCCCAGATCCTGAAGATTGTCTCCTGTTTTTTTTTTCTTAAAGTTTTATACTTACATCTGTGATTCATTTGAAGTTAATTTTTGTATAAGGTGTGATGTTTGGGTTGAGTTTCATTTTTAATACTGTGAATGTCCAATTGCTCCAGCACCATTGCTCGAAAAGGTTATCCTTTCTCCATTGTTTTGTTTTCGCATTTTGGAAAAAATCAGTTGGGCAGATATGTCTGGGTCTGTTTCTGGATTTTCTATTCTGTTCCAATGATCTATGTGTCTATCCCTCTGCCAATACCACATAGTCTTGATTACTGGTTAATATTTTTTGAAAGCTCTGCACTAATATAATTAGTACAGTACAGTAAGGACTGAGACCCACTGCTGGAGCTAGCAAAAAAGCTTCCAAGAGGTCTAATAGTCAGTGAAAGGTTTGCTGTACTTAGAGTCAAAAGACCTGGGTTTTGTAGTCTTACTGCATCAGGAAATGACTGGGTGGCTGGCCAGATCTTTTAGCCTGAGCCTCATTTTTCTCATCCACAGAACTGGGATGCTAATACCTGTGTAGCCCACCCTCCCAGTAGGCTTGTGAGTATAAAAGGAAATATAAAGTCCATAAGGTTTAGACTAAAGCCAGTATTAAAATATAAAAGGTTATTATTTGAGGGATAAGAGGAAAATGAGATCCACAGAGATCAAGGTCCTTCTTACCAAAGGTCACCTTCTACTTGATTTGGTAGCATCCACCAGAAAGTTTCACATGTTATTCAACAAGTACTTACACATTCTTCCAGGTACTGTGAAAAGTCCCTGGGACATAGATACAAAAAGACACGGTCCTGTCCTTATGAATCTTCCTTTTTTGCGGGAATGTATTCCATTTTTCAAAAGTTAAGTGAATTCAAATTAAATGTATATTGAGCACTCCTTTTTTAAAAAATTGTATAGTTACCTTAACTACTCCCTTTTATTGAAACACTTTATTTTATTATTTTGGCTACACCACGTGGCATGTGGGATCTTAGTTCCCTGACCAGGGATCAAACCGGTGCCCCTGCAGTGGAAGCGCAGAGTCCTAACCACTGGACTGCCAGGGAATTCCCTGAGCACTCCTTTAGAATTCCAGGACCCTTCTAGATGGATGGATCCATGGAGCAATAAATCATTGTTCTGACTTCTCTGTAAGACACCAGCTATATCCTCGGACTTTCACGGGGCTGCACACTGACGTTAGAAGAGCCAAAAGGAAAGGGGGAGGGTTTCCTGGACAAAAGTAAAAACACTCTGAGACTCACATTCTTGTCAACCCTTCCCAGCTAGCCCCATCTCCAGTCCAGGATTTCTTTGCCATGTATTTATTAAAACAAAACAAAAACATCCCATGGAGCCAATTCAGAGTCCTGTAACTGTGAATAAAAAACACATTTTGCTTACTTCAAATAGGGCAGAACCTGTTGAAAGTGTCAGCCTGCCTCATCTGTATTTTCCCAGGTCTCATTTTACAAACTGATTTCACTCCAGGTTTGTCTGGACTGAAATCAATTTGTAAAAGGAAGTAGTTTAAACAGTCAGAGAAAGACTGGATATTCATCGTTCCTCTTGAGAGCCTGCAATGAAGAAAATCTCACTTGGAAAATAAAGGCTATTATTATTTAATCATTTAAAGTATTTTTACATGCTATCTGGTGCATTTATAAAGCAAAGCATTAGAGTAAAACAAAACACACAGTAGCAAAACATGCTCCAGCGCAACAAAATCAGAATCCTGTTCCTAAGCTCACAGGAGGAATATTTGGAAGTAATTCCAAGTACCATCCCAGCCATTGGTGGGGCTCTGCTGCCCCCAGGTGGCCGAAGCCCTTCTCTGACAATGCTGGTGCTCTAGTGCTGATGTTAGGGTGATTTTCAGAAGGGCAGAGTGGATGAATGGATAGGGAGGGAGATGGGTGGATTCATTCGTTTACTCATTCATTTAATAAATATAGAATTTCAACTGTTTTGCCAGGCACTGTGCCAGGTGCTGTTAGGAAGTGGCATTTGAGATCTGAGATCTGAAAACCGCCTCGGCATTAAGGAGGCAAGGGCCATGGGCAGAGCTGTCCTGTGCGTTGGTCCCAGGAAAATAGTAGGAACAGTGGCAAGGACTGGAGAAGTGACCTATGAAAATGGAGGCAGGATTTCCCAAATATGCTTCTTCCCCCAGGGGCACAGACATATCTCATAGCCTATTAGTTGAAATCCACTGGGTTAACAAGAGAAAGAATAGAGAGTAGGTAAATGTGAGCTTTGGATACACACTAGAAAGTATACAGGGAAAGTTTGAAGTGGGGACGGGAAGAGAGAGTAGGCAAAACCCTTTGCTTCACTGAAAAAAATAAGTGAACCAGATTAAAACAACAGGATACCATATTTAACATGGCTTAGCCTCAAAGATTATGACACCCAGTATCAGTAAGTCACTATAGTATTGATGGGTATGGAAACTGGTGCATTCCGTTTGACATAGCAATTCCACCATTAGGAATTCAGTGCCCAGAACTACTTGCAGAGGTATGTAGAGAAAAGAGCACGTGCCATTAGCTTCACCTGGGCTTAAACAATGGCATCACAGATGCTTAGAGCTGAGGGGTTCCTTCTTGAGATTGAAAATTGTTCTGGCAGTTGCCTCTGTGGCTGGTTACTGTTCTTATCTCCTTTTAAGATTCTTTAAAAGCCTTTATAAAATTCCCAACCTTTTCATTTCCATTGAACTCAAACATTCATTTATTGAGCACCTGGTGAATGCAAGACTTTGGTTCGGTGGGAAGAGCACAATAAAGGAATGACTTAGATTTGGTTTCCTGCGCTCAAGGACCTTGGTCTAGAGAAGATTGACTTGTAAAAATGTGAAATACAGTAATTCAATAAAATAATGCCTATAACATAGCATTATGGAAATATGGTATAGGGAAGATACAGTACGTTCTATTTAGAGGGGTAAGGGAGGGGTGGATTCCTAGCAAATGTGATATTTGAGCCTTGGAACACAACAGGATTTTGATATGTCTGGGAGGTTGAGCATGGGGGAAAGGACACCATATCTTTAGGTTGGAAGAGCATGAGCTGTTATTTGTTTAGTCAGTCTTCGCTGAGCACCAAAAGGTGCTATGTGAAATAGAGGAGTATGAGAACCACCATAAAGGGGAGATAAAAATACATCCCTGAAAAAAAAAGTCATGTAATACTAAATGATCTGGAGGTGAAGCAGAAATGCAGGCTAAATACTTTTTTTTTTGGTAGTGAATTAACCACTTTAAAACTATTTCAGTGAAGTCAGCAGGAGAAAGCATGAAGCATAAGATCCATATTTATACCACTGCCCCCCTTCTCCAAGCTTCCAGATTTTGTAAAAACTTATTGTTTTTATTTTCTATTACATGAGCAATGCATGTTTGGAAAAATGCAAGGGATAAGAAAAATATTTAGAGTAAAATTCTTCCTTTAAAATCTCCTGTTCTCTGCCCAATCGCATTTCTTTTCCTAAAAGCAAGCGATGCTCTCAGCTTGGTGTGTTTTCTTCCAGAATGATTTCTAGTGTATGTATGTAAATATATAACTCTGCTGTGATTTCACATAATGGATATATGTGTTTTTCTGCATTCTTTCTTTCAAACTCAATACCATATTTTGGAGATTTTTCTATGTTAGTACATAGAGTTAAAACTCATTCTTCTTAACTAGAATTCCACAGTAAGGCTATACCTCAGCTATTTCACCATGTCCATTTTAATGGTCCATAAGGTGAGAGCCACTAAGGTCTTATCTGATTTATATAAACAACAGCAAAAACAATCCCAACTCTGGACCTAACAAACAGACATCTTTTTTTTCTTATTTATTTATTTATTATTGAAGTATAGTTAATTTACCGTGTTGTCTTAGTTTCTGGTGTACAGCACAGTGATTCAGTTTTATATATATACACTTTTTCATATTCTGTTTTCATTATAGTTTATTATAAGATATTGAACATAGTTCCCTGTGCTATACAGTAGGACCTTGTCGTTTATCTACTTTATATATAGTAGTTTGTATCTGCTAATCCCAAACTCCTAATTTATCCCTCCCCCTGAACTTTCCCCTTTGGTAACCATAAGTTTGTTTTCTATGTCTGTGAGTCCATTTCTGTTTTGTAAATAAGTTCATTTGGATCATATTTTAGATTCCACATACAAGTGATATCATATGATATTTGTCTTTCTCTGCCTGATTTACTTCACTTAGTATGATAATATCTAGGCCCATCCATGTTGCTGCAAATGGCATTATTTTTTATGGCTGAATAGTATTCCATTGTATTTATATATAATATACCACATCTTTTTAATCAATTTATCTCAAACAGATATCTTTTTTTTTTTTTTTTTTTTTGCCGTACGCGGGCCTCTCACTGTTGTGGCCTCTCCCGTTGCGGCGCACAGGCTCCGGACGTGCAGGCTCAGTGGCCATGGCTCATGGGCCCAGCCGCTCCACGGCATGTGGGATCTTCCTGGACTGGGACACAAACCCGTGTCCCCTGCATCGGCAGGTGGACTCTCAACCACTGTGCCACCAGGGAAGCCCTCAAACAGATATCTTATTTGAAACTCTCACTTAAAGCTCCTCACCCAATTCCCTTGAACTCTACCCTGGAAAGGGAGACACAAACAATCTTTGCAACCCCCAAACCTGTCCAGGCTTCTGTCTGCAAACTACAAACTCCCTTCTCTGCTCCCAGAAATTTTACCCTGCATGGAGGAAGCAGACCTTCCATCTCCTGAATCCACATCCAATCTATGGTTTTTGCTCTCCTGCTGTCCAGTTTCCTTGACCTTTGATATCCAAAGCCAAGCATGTCCACTAAAACACCAACAAAACAAATTAACAAAACTTTTTACCCAAGTAGCAGCTCCTACAAAAGTGCTTTGACTTTCAACCCCACCGTGAATTGAAAAAATAATCAGCCCTTCTTTTTTTTTTTTTTTTTTTTGCGGTACACGGGCCTCTCACTGTTGTGGCCTCTCCCGTTGCGGAGCACAGGCTCCGGACGCGCAGGCTCAGCGGCCATGGCTCACGGGCCCAGCCGCTCTGCGGCATGTGGGATCTTCCCGGACTGGGGCACGAACCCATGTCCCCTGCATCGGCAGGCGGACTCTCAACCACTGCGCCACCAAGGAAGCCCCAGCCCTTCTTTTAAGTCTCTGAGATTCTAGCTGGTCTTCCCTGAGGCAAGTGCACTAATATCTCAATGGTGGAATGAAAGGTAACAGGACAAGGAAGCCCAGGGAGGGTGAGACCTGAGTTAATACCTCAAATATGATCTACTACAGCTTGAACATTTTCCCAAATTAGGTATACTCTATAAGCATCATTTTAATGGTTGCCCAGTATTCTAATCAACAAATATAATTTACCATTCTCTTATTTTTTTAAATTATATTATAAATGATCCATTATGGTTATCTTAGGACATACTCCCCCACCTCACCCCAAATTTGTATTATGTAATTTACATAATAGTATTTATATTATGTTAAGGATTTTGTTGCATATTCCAAATTGCTTTCCAAATAGCTGTAACTGTTTGAGTCTAGAAGGCTGTCGTACTTGCATTAAGCACTGGTAGAGCGCATAAAGACTCCTGCCCCAATCTTGAAAAAGCTATCTGTATTAGCTGTCACCGCATCCTCACCTCTTACTCATTCCTCAACTCACTGTGGTCTGGCTTCTGCCCAAACCACTCCACTGAAACTGCTTCTGCCAAAGATCTTGCTGCTAAATCTAAGTCCTTCTCTTGTTTGACTTCCTAAAAGCATTTGAAAAGCTTCTATGTTCTCCTAGGTTTCTTCTCCCCATATTCAGTCTCCTTTGCAGGTCTGTCCTCCTCTTTCTAGCCTGCCCATATTTCCCAGGGACCTGTCTTAGGCCTAATCACCTTCTCACTCTAAAACTCTCTGATACCCGAAAACTGGGTTCACCTCTTGGTGGGTGTTGAGCCAAAAGACACAACCAAGCCAAAGATCAGGAGAAGAATGGATTTATTATTACTTGCAGCAAGTAAGGAGAACACCGGAGATCTCTCCCCGGTAGGAGGTGTCTCCCTCAAACACCAAAACCGGGGAAGTTTTAAGCTAAGGGTATATGCATATTCATGAAGGGGCTTGAACAGAGGAAAATTCACTATAGAATTGGGGCAAAGGTCGACACAGTCCAAGCTTTAGTTGGGTGAAATTAGGAGGGTCAACATCACCACCTGGATAGGGGCCTTCGTTCCTGCAGAACTCAAAGACTGTATCACATAGTCATGTACATCCCTTGAGGAGGAACTAGGACTCTGTTTTATTCCTGAATAAAATTTATTTATTTCTTGACTGCTTTTCCTTTGTTCCTGCATTCCCTTACCTTTCTTAAGATCATTATTACTGAGACCTGTTTAAGGGCAAGCATTGTGGCCAGGCTTAGATCACAAAGTGGCTTAGGCCAAAATGGTTTCTCTTATGTCGAAGTCATTCCTGGTTCTCCTTCTCCTGGGACCCCCTAACCTACCTGCTTACATCTCCCCAGGCAATCTCATACATGCCTACTTCTAAATGTTGATGCCTCCTAAACCTCCAGCTCCATTCTCAGCTACCTCCAGAGCCCTATGTCCATCTGGTCACTGGACAGGCCACTCCAGTAGGAAGCCCCAAGCCCATCTCAATAGAACAATGTTGAAACTAAACTTAGCTTCCTCCTCCACCCCTGCCACCCCTGTAACCCCCATTTCACACCCATGTGAGGTGACCAAGCTAGAGACATGAGCATTCATGTCTCTCATTCCTCACTTTCAATTAATTTCCCAGTCTTGTTGATTCTAGCTCTAAACGTCTCTCAAATCAGTCCACATGTCCCATGTCCTCTGTCACTATGAGTTCAGGACTGTATCAGTGAATGGTGCCTGGATTACTGGATCAGGCCCCTAACTTGGTTATCTGCCTCTAGTTTTGCTTCCCTCCAACCCACTTTCTTTTTGTTTTTGTTTTTCGCCATGCTTCATGGCTTGCAGGATCTTAGTTCCCTGACCAGGGATCCAACCCAGGCAACAGCAGTGAAAGCCCTGAGTCCTAACTATGGGACCACCAGGGAATTCCCCCTCCAACCCACTCGACACTGCAAGGATAGTAAGCTTTCTGAAGTGCAAATCGAATTACACCTTTCCCAGCTCATAATCTTGCATTCTCTCCCCACTTCAGAATAAGATCCAAGGCCCTTGCTTCCTGAGGCAGAGATATGCGTGTCTGTAAATTAAAAAAATTACCATACAGTAAAATTGATTCTACAGTCTGTGACTTTTAACACACGTATAGATTCTGCGGTCACCACAACACTCCATCACCCTCCCTCCAAACCCCTCATGTTATCCCTTTATAGTCAAGCCCTTCCCCATCCCTAACCCCTGACGACCACTGTTCTATTCTCTACAGCTATAGTTTTGTCTTTTCCAAAAAATGTAATGCAATCTTTTGAAAAAAGCCCCTTAAGGTGGCTTTAAGTGCTTCTACCTAGCTCTCCTCCCTCACCTCCAACAACTGCCCCTCCCCCACCCTGGCAATTAGACTGAACTATTTTCAGTTCTTGGGGAGCTCCAAGCTTTCCTCCATCTAGGCAACCTCCCCCGTCCCTGCCCTTTGGAATGGGGGCCCCTCCTCTGTTCTGCACAGTGCCTAGTGTTTCCCCATTACGGCACTTCCACGCTGTTGTAATGGCCGGTTATTTATCTATCTCTTCCATGAGACACTTCCTTCTGCGCAGAGGCCTTGTTTTAGGCACAGCTACAAGTCCAGTTTCCTGCATGGTCGGACGCCACCGCACACCCACCCTTAAAGCCCCAGTATTCCCCGGGGTGTCAAGACTTTCGGAGGCCCGCGAAGCCTTAGCAAGCATGTGCACGAGGGCGGGGCGAGGCACCGTGGCCCCGCCCCTCTGCGCGGCGCTAAGAGTGGGTGGGGCCACGGCCGTTCGCGATCCCCTCATCCACCGCTTCTAGGCTTGCGCGCTGGAGGCAACCGTTGCCTGGCGCCCACGGCCCTGAGGTAGGAGCGTCGGGCGCCGACGCCATCCCGTTTCGGCCTGAGGTAACCGGCCAGGCGGCCCCAGGACGTTCCCGACGTATGGTGGAGTGCTGCGGACGATGCCCATGAAGTTCGTAGTCCTTCTAGTTTCGCTTTTGCAATGGACTTCGTCCGTGCCGACGTATCTGAGTGAGTGACCGGCCCGAGGTAGCAGCCACCCCAGGGGACACTGCTGGGGGAAATTCCCGGGTTTCAGGGCCCGTCCAAGACCCAGCTCTTCCTTTTCTTGGTCCTGCATGCCTCCCCAGCTCCACTGTCCAGGAGTCCTACCTCTGGTACCGAGGTCTGTACCTGTCCTACTCCGACCCCACCTGCGCGCGACCAGGCAGTGGATCCCAAACGTGACCGGGCTGTGCCGGGCTGAGTCCCTGGGGCTGCGGGGGTGACCTCTTCACCCCGGCGGAGACGGTCCTTGTTCCCCTGACCCCGTTTACCCGAGACTGGCTGCAGCTGTGATGAAGCGGGGTGGGCCACCTGCGCCCAGAGGGCCCGGGCGGCCGGCTTTGGTATGGCTGGCTGGCTGGCTGGGCATGGTTTTCACATTTTTAGCCGTGAATGTGAAATGTGATCTTTTCGTGACTTGCGCAGGAAGTACGAAATTCCAATTTCATTGTTCGTTAAGTTTTCCTGGAACACAGCCAGCTCATTCTTTTATGTGTTGTCCAGGCTGCTTTCCCGCCTTTTAACTGCAGAGTCCAGTAGTTGCCACGGAGACAGGATGGGCTGCAAAATCTGAACTATTTGCTCTCTGGCCCTTTACAGAAAGAGTTTGAGCCTGTGGTTAAACGGGGAGAGCATGTGGATTGAGGGCAGCTGTCTGGGACGCTCGCTGACCTCCTATGCACTTCCACAGAGCATCGTCGGGTGCACAGGATTCAAAACCCTAGCTGAGCAGAATTACAGCTTCCCACTTGTCCCTCCCCGGTGGCTGAAAACTAATAAGGTCATATTCAGGGGTGCTGAGACTATTAACATCACACGGACGCCTCGAGGTGTTTAAGTATTTAAGTGTCTGATAGCTGATATTCCAGATAGGACCATGAGGCTTGTTCATCTAGTCTAACTGTAGTTCATTGTAGCATCTAGTAATGTTGGGGTTTGATTTAACTATCTAAATAAAATTTAACCGGTAGGTGTGAAAAAAGTACTAAAGTACATGCTAGCTATGCAGAGCTGTATTTCAGACTTGTTAGAAGGTCTTAGTTAAAAATTGGATTTCAAAAATGAAAACACAGCACAACCTAAGTCATAAATAGTAGTGGATAAAGTTCTGAATAAAGTGCCCTAGATAACTAAAGTTAGCCCTTTCAATACTAGCCCTTATGATAGCTGTTCTAAACAAAAGTCTTTGTAAAATTTTTCTTTTTTGCGGTAAAGGAACAGAACATACTGAAGAGGATAATATTCTTTTCTTGCTGTCTAGTGGTCATTATTACTAACACCAGCTATTGCCTTTTGGTAGTTGTAGAGCAGTAGGTCACACTGACTAACATATATGCAGACTTTAGTTGAAGTGACATTAATTCTGTCACACAGTACTCTCTGAGACTGCTGGTTAGCAATACCTGGATACTCAACTCAGCACAGTCTCCGGCCTAACTCCATAATTTCATGGCCTGTGCTTTTTCTTTGTACCCTCTTAACCTAAACTTTCTTAAGGCTTTTAGGAAATGAAGAGATACTTCTCAGAGAAAGGAATGATTTTGTGTTGAAGATACAGATGATACAAGACATGAGGAAAATATATACAGGTCACAGATCATAGAAGATACCTTAGAAAAGGTACCTCACGTCTTTTCCATGGAAGGGCTTAAGGGATATGTAGGGCAATGCTAACATGGCTACTTTCTCTGTGAAACTAGGCTTTTCATTGTGTTTGATTTAAGTCAGTTATGTATTCTTTATTTTGTATGTCCACTATTCCAACGGTGTTGGCAAGAGAGTCATATAAAAAAAATGCTCTCTCATGCCAAAGAAAAGGCAAATAGGTTTTCATAATGAAAAGTGCATCTTTAACAATTTTTTTTTAGAATACAAGACAGTTTTGAGGTTATCTTATACAAACATCACAGGTATGTATTAAGTAATTACAGTTGTTGAAAACATCAGTACTTCTTGTAACTACTCATACCTTTTTATTAGGCCCAACCCAAGATTAGCTAGTACCAGTTTAATCTAAATTCAGCTTGATACAAATGAGAGTTGGGTGTACAGCAGTCTGCACTCGTCTACATACACATAGATCCTGATGATGCTGGATAAACATCTTTTTACTATGTACTTAAATTTATATACATTTAATTAATTTCCTTATATTTGATTTTTCCTTAGTTTTAGTTGTATTTTTTCAGTTTTAAAAATCATGCCTCTTGGGCTTCCCTGGTGGCGGGTTCGTGCCCCGGTCTGGGGGGTTCCTGCATGCCGCGGAGCGGCTGGGCCTGTGGGCCGTGGCCGCTGGGCCTGCGCGTCCGGAGCCTGTGCTGCGTGGCGGGAGGGGCCGCGGCGGTTGGAGGCCCGCGTACCCAAAAAAAAAAAAAATCATGCCTCTTTAATGCATTGCATTGTACAACTTACTTTTTTCTTTTTAAAGAGAATACTTTTTGCTTTTTTAAAAAAGTATAACTTCTAAAGTAATATTAACATAATAGTTATATATTTAAGTACTATTAACTACTATTAAAATAAATTATATAATCTGCCTTTTATAATTTTAAGTCATTAGATATTCATGGGCCTGAAGCTATAAATGCAAGAATGTGAAATAGATTTCAAAAATGAAAACACAGCACAACCTAAGTCATAAATAGTTTTAGGGCCTTTTTTTGGGTATCTCATGAATAACTTGTTTTTTCCTAGTCATCTCTTTGGATAAATCAGCAAGAGTAGAGGTAATGATAGAGGATTGTTTTAAGCTAGGACAACAAAAACTCTTAACTTGGTTCTCTAGGTTAGTGCTAAAAGAAGGCTCAATATGTGAGTCTTTTTTGTCTTTAGGAAGGCTTTTGTCCTAATGGACCACAGAAGGCAAGGGAAGTAGTAGTAAGGCAATAATTATTCAAATCTATTGGCAATTGATGGAATTGAAAAGGAAAAACTGGAAGGAAAAGCAGATTCCTTTTATTTCAAGAACATTAAAAAGATAAAATTCGCTTGGTTCTGGTGCTGCACGTTCACTTTTCACTGTTTCAAGGCCCAAGGCCATGGCACTTGGGAGAGTCTTTCAAACCTGTGAACGGAATGTCATGACACACTTCGTTAATGTTTTAGATAATGAGGAGCATGTCTTCTAATGCAAATGTCCAGAGGGTGGACTTTGGAGGTATGGTAGTTTAATTAGCCTGTCTATTAATATTTTATGGGGAAAAAGTTATGTTTTTCTGTTCTTTTCAGCTGTCTTCTGTGTTCTTTTGATAGGATCTCATGTATTTTTAAAGATTTCTTGTTTTCTGACATTAAGCAGTTGTACCAAGACCACTTGGTATATTCCGTGTTCTGAGTGGGATTAGCCCTCCTTTTGAGGAGACAGAGTAGAACATGGTATTAGAGACCAAAGTATCTGGGATGCATATCAGTGCTGGGTGATATTATTATTTAGGTTACTTTACTCAACAGAACTAGAAGAGATATATTTTAAGGTCATGAATTTGTTTTGGTTCTGATTAAATTTTAACAGTACTCATAGGATAACTTCCTGATTTTTAACTGTTTACCTAAACTAAATTTGTTTTCCTTTTTCAAAATATAATTTAGTGAAGCTGTTTTGGTTATCTGTTGCAGCATAAAAGACCACCCCCAAATTTTATTATTTCTCACGATTCTGTGGGTTGTCTGGACTCAGCTGGGCAGTTCTGCTTCATATGGTGGAGCTGAGGAAGCTCAACTTGGATGAGAGCATCCAACATGGCTGCTCATATTCCAGGGTCTTTCTCTGCATGACTTCTCATCTTTGAGTAGTCTAGCCCGAGTGTCTTTATACCATGGCAACTAGCTTCCAAGAGGGAGCTTTATAAGCCCCCTGTACACAAGCTCTTATAAAGCCTGTGCAGTGTCAGATTTGCTAATGTCCTGTAACAGGCCAAGACAGTCACATAGGGAGAGCCTGTATTCAGTGGGGGAAGAAAGACACTACCCAAAAACATAAATACCAAGAAGTGCAAAGCCATAAAGTTATATTTCTTCTTTTTTTTTCAGCTTCATTGAGGCATAATTGTCTAATAAAATTATAATATATTTAAAGTGTACAATGTGATGATTTGACATATGTATATGTTGTGAAAGAATTCCCACCATTGAGTTAATTAACACATATCACCTCACATCTTTACATTTTTGTGTGTATCATCAACTGTTGTCACCATATTATACATTAGATCCTCAGGCTTTATTTTTCTTATAACTGAAAGTTTGTACCCTTTTACCACCCTCTCTCCCTATTGCCCCTATCCTCAACCCTAACGTTATGTTTCTTTAACAGGACATTTAATTAATATAAACATAATTACTTGTTTGTTTTACCTGCCAGCAAAAATTAAAATTTGAGTTAACAAATTATAGGAAAACTGCTGGAAGAATAACAAGATGCAGTGTTTGTTTTTGTGATCATTTTTTGAGTACACACCTCTAATGAAGCATAGTTATTACAACTTTGATTTGAGTTGGAAGTACTTCAGCTCAGTTATTCAAGTTCATTTTAATTTGAAGGTGTTGGTGTTTTAGATGGCAGTTTTTACATGATGACAGCTTTCAGGTATTAATTCTTACTTGCAACACTTCTGTAGAGTATGGGAAATCTATTCTTTGTGAGCCCATTTCATGACATGGACGGAAAATACAAGCAATTTGTTCTCCGAAGTTAAGACATTCAGCCAGAGTCTGGCCCACCTATAAATGATTCAGTGTGTATGTTAAGCTTTATATACATGAGTTCTTTACTGATAAAGCCATTCTGGTTTTCACTCTGTGGTAATAAAAATCCTAGTTATATTTGAACCTTTTAAAAGATGAGCATCCATGATTTTGGTTAAATTTTGGGTACAATCACCAGTTGCTGTATCAAGATTACAGGCCAAGGGCAAAGTAAAAACATACGAGTTCTTAAAGCACAATGACCAGACATATTCCATTGAACTTTAACTTTTTTTGTCGTTATGTGAAAAGTTTAAAAATTGATCTTTCCTTCTTTACTGAGCTACTAGGTTTCCCCCAGTTATATGGAACATTTTGCTAGTACTTTTAACTTACCAGGTATTTAATGTCATACCAATTTTTTAATTTAAATTAACAATATTATTGGGCTTTAAGGCCTTAGTTTTTTAATAAAACATAAATTGCATTTTAAGCACATGATCAGATAGCAGCCATCTTATATTGAGAGATACAGATATTTTTAGAATTCCATCTTGACTTGTAGTGTTTTTGAGTGTGTTTCTTTGTACTGCCTAGGTATTACATTATGTATACATAACATCA
Organism: Stenella coeruleoalba; assembly: GCF_951394435.1. Taxonomy (NCBI): domain Eukaryota; kingdom Metazoa; phylum Chordata; class Mammalia; order Artiodactyla; family Delphinidae; genus Stenella; species Stenella coeruleoalba. The sequence goes on along the minus strand of NC_137147.1, from coordinate 138,619,173 downwards.
CAATCTATTGGTTTCAGTATTTTGCCAGTTTCAGTGAAATGTAGAAACCTTACCTCCCTTTATGTTCTTTTACCCTCTCCCATTCATAATATAATTGTCATATATATTTATTTTACATACATTGAGAACCACATCAGATAGTATTATAGTTTTTGCTTCAACTTAATTTGGAAAACTCAAGAGGAAAAGAAAAGCTCATTGAATTTACCCATATTTTTCCTCCTTCCATTATTCTTTCTTCCTTTTTAACGTTCAGGATTCCTTCTTTTATCATTTCCTTTCTGTTTAATGAGCTTCATTTAGTCATTCTTTTAGGGTAGGTCTTCTGGCCACAACTTGTCTTAATTTTCCTTCATCAGAGAGGTCTTGATTATCCTTTCATTCCTGAAGGATATTTTCCCTTGATAAAGAATTCCTAGGTTGACAGTCCTTTTCCTTTTAACACTTGAGAAATATTATGCCATTTCCTTCTGAGCTTCATGATTTCTCATGAGAATTCAAATTGTCATTTAACTTGCTTCTTTCAAGATTTTTTTCTTTGTCTCTAGAGTTTTCAGAAGTTTGACCATGATATGTCTTGACATGGATTTCTTTGGGTTTATTCTGTTTGAGATTCACTCAGCTTCTTGAATCTGTAAATTCATGTCTTTTGCCAAATTTGGGAAATTTTCAGCCATTATTATGTCTTTGAATGCTTTTGCAGACTTATCCTTTTTCTTTTTTCCTTTCAAGGCTCAGATGACATGAATGTTAGATCTTTTCGTTGCAGTCTTACCAGACCCTGAGGCTCTGTTCAATTTTTTTTTTTCATTTTCTCTCTGTTATTCAGATTGGGTAATTGCTATTGTTCTTCTTCCACTTCACTGCTTCTTTCCTCTTTCTGCTGTTGAGCCTACCCATTGAGTTTTTCATTTCAGTTATTGTGTTGTTCAGTTCTAAAACTGAATTCATCCTTATATATTCTATTTCTTTGCTGAGATTTTCTATTTATTTGCTAAGACTTTCTATTTTTCATTTGTTTCAAACATGTTCATAATTGCTTGTTGAAGCAGTTTTATGATGGCTACTTCTAAATCCCTGTCAGATAATTCAAACATCTGTATCATCTCTTACATCTCTTTAGCTCTTCCGCTACAGATTTAAATAGACCTCTGACACCACTTCAGTGGTGGATGGGGAGTGTTGTGTTGTTAACACAGGGTGGAGAAGAAAGTCCTAGCTCCTTGCTTAGTCTTCTCTACTTGAAGAGATATTCACACTTGCAGCGGCATTTCTGTGGGATAAGGGCAGAGGGGTCGGGGCAGCTCAGTGAAGCTTGATGAGGGTGAAAGTCTATGTTCTCCACTCAGCCTTTGCTGGTGGAGGGGTAGGATTGCAGTGTTTCTGTGGTTTTGGCTTCTTAAAAAATTTTTTTGTCTTGCTCAGCTATTCTTTTCCTGGTCCTTTGGCTATGCAGAGAGCAGTCTTTTCTTGGAGCCGTTTTTGTCTGTGTCCATTGGTGTTTCTGGATTGCCAGCATCTCCAGTCCCCAGTCTAGGGTATATGTGGCAAAAAGAAAACCCAGGGAATTCACTGCTGTGTCATTACTCAGGTCCTGAAGTCCCTAGTTGGTCTCTCTTCCTCTCTCCACCTTTCCAAGTCTTCTCATCTCATGCTTGTCTTACATATAATGTTCAGGGGTTTTAACTGTGCTTAGTAGTAAGGATACGGGGAAAAATACATGTTTTCTATCTTTTTGGAATTGGAAGTCCAGATATATTGTTTTAAAACATTTTATTTGGGGCTTATGGAAGAGGCAATGTGTTTTACAAGTAAACAAGAGTACCTAAGTAGGACATGCATGGGAATTATGTGATGACCTGTTTTTATTTATATTTATTTATTTTTTGTGGTACGCGGGCCTCTCACTGTTGTGGCCTCTCCCGTTGGAGAGGACAGGCTCTGGACGCGCAGGCTCAGCGGCCATGGCTCACAGGCCTAGCTGCTCCGCGGCATGTGGGATCTTCCCGGACTGGGGCACGAACCCGTGTCCCCTGCATTGGCAGGCAGACTTTCAACCACTGTGCCACCAGGGAAGCCCCTGTTTTTATTTTGGTCAAAATATGTTGGAATTAAGTTTACAGTGCTTTTGTCTATATTATTTTCCAGTTTGTGTATAAGGTACTAGCTGTTGGAAAGCAGAGAGAAGTCTTAATTGACTATCAGATATCCATTTAATTTATTTAGATAGAATTTTATCTGAGTAGTGATTCATAGTACTCTAAATAATTTAAAGAGACTGTAAATAAATTCAATATTTTGAGAGTTTATCTAAAATTTTCCTTTAATTTTTAATTATTATAGGCAATTAACCAGTGTACATTATTTTACGAGCAACATTCTTTTTACTTTAAAATCAGTTTGATGCCAAACCTCAAGTTTTTTTCTTTTAAAAATCTTTAGATAAATACCTATGCTATTAATCTAAAATTGTTTTAGTTTGCAGGTTCATAATTAAGAATGTCAGTAATTATAACCAAGTTAATGTCAAAGTAAAATACAATTCATATTAAGTATTATCAGAGGACTATAAAAGGTAGACTCTACATAGCACATTTTAATGGAAGAATTCTGTTGGTCCTTGTGACTTTACAGTATTGTATAAGTTTTATAATAACCAGTTTTTAAGATACCAAGTGTTTGGTTTGTAACACATTTCAAGTGAGATCTCATATTCACATTTTATTTATGTGTTGTTCAGTACAGTTCTTGAAAAGTTTAGCTATGTGGACCTCAAGTGCAAAAACCCAAATTCTGCATAGATTTGGATGTGCCCTATTTGCTTTCCAGTTTTGTATTCTGTGATAACTACACAATCACCATACAAGTAAAACACATAAAAATACTTTTTTAAAAGCAAAATTTTTAAAAAGACCTAAAATTGACCAATATTCTTCTGAAATTTTAAATTGTTACATTAAATAAAGAACTTCCCAAAGATATATTAAAATTACCTACTGTTATTATTACCCTATATTTTATTACCCTTTGAAGTAAAGATTTTTCATAGTAAAGCTCCCAAATTTGAGGTTATATATCTTTTAAAAGAAATCAAACCCCCACGCCCACCCTTTTTTAACCAAAGAAGAAGTGGGAGTGGTTTAGTTTTCCTCTTTATTCGGCTTAGAAACTATTGGTTCTTTGGCCAAGATTTAGGGTGACATGTTTTTTCCTTTTTTAAAATTTTAGTCTCAAAGGAACTAGGTGTGTTTCTAAATAAGCTTTTTAATGTTAGCATTTTATTACTGTCATTACATTTTATTGTAATTTTTGGCATGCTGTCACTTTTTAGGAGCATAAAAACTCTCCCCCCACCCCTTTTTTGAGAGTAAGGTTTTTCTGGAAAAAATTGTTAGTTAAAACACTTAATGCGTTTTAGCTTTACTGATTAGGAAATCTCTCCAGAAACAGATAAAGGTGTAGCCTTTGGGATGTTTACAAAAAATACAATTATATATTTCCATTCTTTTAAATAGATGTTGTAGAAGAAATTTTTTTTCACACCTATTACCAATTGAAGTTTTATTCAGTTAGATATATTCATGAAATTAGATATTTTAATTGGTGCTTAATGGTGTATTTTTAAGAACTTGAGACTTCCCAATATCATTTTCAAAACTTGATTAGTGTACAGTATATTTGCACAGAAGACAGAGCACTAAGTTTTCTTGGAGTGGTTTTTTATGCAGTTTCTTGAGCAAATAAAATAAGCCAGTTAATTTACATGTGTTAAAACCATTATTTATAGCTTAAAATGAGTAACTAAACCTAAAAATCATATTTTTTAATTTAAAAAAATTTACAATATCTTTGGTCACATAAACCATAGTTTCTTAGCTGTGATAGGGGAACCAAACCACTCCTAACTCTTTGGTAGAAGAAAAAAAATCTTATGAGTTCTATTTTCAGATTCATAATCTTAAATTTAAGAAATTTTATATTAACTTCCTCTTTAAAGTGATAAAAGTTATGGCATAATGAAACTGGTAAATATAACTCTTGGTTTATATATGTCTTCAGTTAGCTCTGCTAACTAAAATGAAAATAACGTCTATTGATAAAATTAAATTTTATAAATTCTGGTTCTTTAAAAATGATTTAAAAATGTGTTAATGTCTAGTAACTATAATGCAAAACAGTTACAAAAATGAGATTTTAAATATATAATATATGTAGAATAAAGTGCATAATCACAATGTATGGCTTAATGAATTTTTATAGTTAATGCTCCTGTGTAACCAGTGCCTAAACCAAGAAACAAAATATTACCAACTAGTTTATAAGCACTATATATATATATATATATTTTTTTTTTTTTTTGCGGTTTGTGGGCCTCTCACCGTTGTGGCCCCTCCCATTGCGGAGCACAGGCTCCGAATGTGCAGGCTCAGTGGCTATGGCTCATGGGCCCAGCCGCTCCACAGCATGTGGGATCTTTCCAGACTGGGGTACGAACCTGTGTCCCCTGCATCGGCAGGCGGACTCTCAACCACTGCGCCACCAGGGAAGCCCAAGCATTATATTTTAATGTATGCAAATATATAAAATCTTGCATAGAAATTTAAAGGACTGGAATTTTCTAAATTTCTTGCACATACAAAACTGGGTTTACCAGAAAGAACTTGTATAAAAAAGAAAGGTTTGTAGTACATGCATACCTTGTATAGAAAGGTTATGCACATAACCACATGAGTCATTAGGTTAATCAAATAAAATTCTTGACAGTGACAGATCAAACTGCTTATATTTTTCATCCATCTGATAAAGTATACTAATAAAAAACAGCCTTCCCTTAAACTCTAGTATTGTAATGCTGCTATCAAGAAAGAATTGTCCATTAAAACATCAACAATCTCAAATTAAAATTAAAGAATTAGAATAGAGAATACATCAGATAACTGTATATTTAACAACAAAACAATTTAAAAAATTACAAGTAACCCCAAACAAGATAATTTGACTGTTCATTAATTGGAGTAGAATGTAGTCAAATTATACAAAGGCGGGCTTCCCTGGTGGCGCAGTGGTTGAGAGTCCGCCTGCTGATGCAGGGGACGCGGGTTCGTGCCCCGGTCCAGGAGGATCCCACATTCAACACAGTCCCTATCAAAATTCTAGCCTGCTTTTTTTTTAGAAATTAACAAACTGATACTAAAATTCATATGGAATTGCAAGAGACTCAGATACCCATAACAATCCTGAAAAAGAACAAAGTTCAAGGAGATTTCGAAATTTAGTATTACAGCTGCAGTAAACAAGACCGTGTAGTACTGGCATAAGATTAGACATATACATATAGGAGTTTGGGATTAACATATATACACTACTATATATAATATAGATAATCGACAAGGACCTATTGTATAGCACAGGGAACTCTACTCAATATTCTGTAATGACTTATATGGGAAAAGAATCTGAAAAAGAATAGAGGTGTATATATACATATAACTGAATCACTTTGCTGTATACTGGAAACTAACACAGTATTGTAAATCAAGTATACCCTAATATAAAATAAAAATTAAATTTAAAAAGAAAGAAGAGAATAGAAAACATAAAAGTGTGCCACACATTAAAAAAAAAAAAAAGGAATAGACATATATTAATGGGATTGAATTGAGAGTCCAGAAAGGAACTCTTACACTTATGGTCAATTGATTTTCAACAAGGATGCCAAGACAATTCAGTGGGGAAAAGAATAGTCTTTTCAGCAAATGGTGCTCGGACACCAGGAAAAGAAAATGAAGTTAGACCCTTACCTCAAACCATATACAAAAATTAACTCAAACTGGATCATAGATCTAATGTAAGAGCTAAAACTATAAAACTCTTAGATGAAAATGTAGGTGTAGATCTTTGTGTCCTTGGATTTGGCAGTGGTTTCTTAGGTATGACACCAGAAGCATAAGCAACAAAAGAAAAAAAAAGATAAATTGAACTATGTCAAAATTTAAAACTTCTGTGCTACAAATGATAACTTTAAGAAAGTAAAAAGACAACTCATAGAGTAGGAGAAAATATTTTCAGATCATATAAATGATAAGGGACTGGTCTCCAGAATATATAAAGAATTCTTACGATTCAGTAATAATAAAGCAACTCAATTAAAAGCTGGGGAAACTATCAGAATAGACATTTCTCTACAACAGATACACAGATGGTCAACAGGCACATGGAAAGGTGCTTAATATCATTAGCTGTTAGAGAAATATGAGTCAAAACCACAATGAGATAGGACTTCACACCCACAGAGATGGCCATATCAAAAGGACAGACAATAACAAGTATTGGAATCATACGGAGAAATTAGAACCCTCATATACTGCTGGTGAGAATGCAACTGCTTTGGTAGTTCTTGAAAGGATTAAACATAGTGTCAGTTCCACTCCTAGGCATGTACTCAAGAGAAATGAAAATGTATTAATACATCCACACAAAAACTTGTACATGAATGTTCGTAGCAACATTACTTATAATCACTAAAAAGTAGAAATGACCCAAATGTCCATCAGCTGATGAATGAATAAACAAAATGGGTTACATCAGTACAATGGTCCATTATTTAGCCATAAAAATGAATGACAGGGCTTCCCTGGTGGCACAGTGGTTGAGAGTCGGCCTGCCGATGCAGGGGACACGGGTTCATGCCCCAGTCCGGGAAGATTCCACATGCCGCGGAGCGGCTGGGCCCATGGGCCATGGCCGCTGGGCCTGCGCGTCCGGAGCCTGTGCTCCGCGGCGGGAGAGGCCACAGCAGTGAGAGGCCCGTGTACCGCAAAAAAAAAAAAAAAAAAAAAAAATGAATGACATACTGATATATGCTACAACATGGATGACCTAGAAAATATTATACTAAGTGAAAAAAGCTAGTCACAAAAGAACACATATTGTATGATTTCATTTATATGAAATGTCTTGAATAGGCATTTCGTAGAGAGACAGAAAGTAGATTAGTGGTTGCCTAAGGCTGAGGGGTAGGGGTGGGCTTCTTTCTGGGGTGGTGTTTTAAATTTAGATTGTGGTAATTGTTCCACAACTGTGGCTATACTAAAAACCGTTAAATTGTATACTTTAAAATATGTAATAGATAAACCATGAAGATATATTAACATTGCCTAAGATTATAATTTTCTTAAAGTTATGTTAATGTGATGTTATTTTAGAGATTGATAAAATGCAATAAAAGAAAATTAATAGAACATAAGCAAATTTAGTTAAATTTATGTGATCTCAACTTATATTATGCCTTTTAGTAAGAACCACTTAGAAGTTCAGGGGCTTCCTGAAAATTGGAGTTGTTTAACAACAATGTTTATGATGTTGTTTTAGATAAACCAGATTTAGAAATTCAGAAAAATATGGTGAAAGCAGTATCTTTTATTATAAAAAAACTGCCTGCTTTGCCTAAATAAGAACTTTTTTTACTTGTCCAGATTTTCTCCCTAATTATTTTTAGACTATTAGCCAAAAGCAAACAAAAAGCAAACTTAAACCAAATCAAAACAAAGAAACAATAAAAAACAGTCTTTAGACCAGCAGATTTATCTTAAACATAACATGGAGCTTAGTTTTCCTCTACAGCATTCTTCTTTAGAAATTTTTTTGCATGTGATTATTTCCTTAAGGTAAATTATGGGAAGTACAATTAATTTACATACTTGCCAGCATTTGGTTCATTCATTTAATCATTCATTTAACAGATGCCTTTTGACTGTCTACTATGGTGCTAGGCACTGGTTAGAACAGGGGAAACAGAAAACAAAGCAGACATGGTCACAGCTCTCAAAGAGCTTATCATATGTAGCAGTTAGCAAACATTAAATATATACATAATCAAAATTATCCCAAGTTTTATAAAGAAAAGACCAGCATGCTAGAGAGAGACTAATGAAAAATCTGGGGATCAGAAAGTAAGGAAGTTACTTCTTTTACTAAAGAAGTAACATACGCACATGACAATCCTAGGTTTTATTGTTTAAAATTTTTTTCTGCCTAATTGGTAAAAGAAAAATTGTTTTTAACTTGCATTTGTTTATGAACAGTGAATTTTAGCAAGTTTTCATGCTAATTGACTTTTATGTTATTCCTTAACCCTCTTCTTCCTCCTTTAATTGACTATTCTATGAGGAGGAAGTGTGTGTTTTGAATGTATTGTTTGTTGATTGAAGTTTTATATTTCATTACTCATTTTATTTTTGTTTTTGTTTTTGTTTTTTGCGGTACGCGGGCCTCTCACTGTTGTGGCCTCTCCCGTTGCGGAGCACAGGCTCCAGACGTGCAGGCTCAGCAGCCATGGTTCACGGGCCCAGCCGCTCCGCGGCATGTGGGATCTTCCCGGACCGGGGCACGAACCCGTGTGCCCTGCATCGGCAGGCGGACTCTCAACCACTGCACCACCAGGGAAGCCCTCATTACTCATTTTAAATCATGATTTTATTATTTTCCTCAGAATAAACTCAAAATTAATTAATTTGCTTTTTTACCTCTGTGTGAAGTGAATATATTCCATTGTAAGTCATTGACTGTCAGTTCCTACCCATACTTTGTGTTAAGAAAACGTTAGGGACTTCCCTGGTGGTCCACTGGTTAAGACTGTGCTTTCACTGCAGGGGGCGCAGGTTTGATCCCTGGTCAGGGAAGTAAGATCCCACAGCGTGGTGTGGGAAGGAGAGAGAGAGAGAGAGAGAGAAGGAAAGAGAGAAAGAAAGAAAACATGTTAAATTTGGATCAGTTATTTTTAATATTGTCAATACATCTTAATACATGAAAGGGATACATTTTGGTCCAGTTGACAGTAGAGCAAAATTTTGTATATTTTACCTATTTATTTATGATATTTTAGTATTCATGTGTATTTAAAAATAGAGCTGAATTCCTTCAGAACAATTTTATTATCATACTTTTACTATTTTGCCAGCATCCTAGTGTCATCTTTTTATGACAACATTGTGTAGTTGTTATGTGTACCTGCTTGAAGTAAGGCAGACTGTGTTTGGATCCCTTATTACCACTTATAAATTAAATATAATATCAGGCAAATTACTTATCCTTTCTAGGTGTCCTCCTTTTCCGCTTTATAAAAACACTTCACGGGACTTCCCTGGTGGTGCGGTGGTTAAGAATCCGCCTGCCAATGCAGGGGACACGGGTTTGAGCCCTGGTCTGGGAAGATCCCACATGCCGCGGAGCACCTAAGCCCGTGTGCCACAACTACTGAGCCTGCGCTCTAGAGCCAGCGAGCCACAACTACTGAAGCCCGTGCGCCTAGAGCCTGTGTTCCGCAACAAGAGAAGCCACTGCAATGAGAAGCCCGTGCACTGCAACGAAGAGTAGCCCCCGCTTGCTGCAACTAGAGAAAGCCCGCTCGCAGCAACAAAGAGCCAACACAGCCATAAATTAATTACTTAATTAATTAATTTAAAAGAACATTTCACATCCAAAGCCTTTAGTATAGTGCCTGGCACATAGTAATCGCTCAGTCAGTCAGAGCTGTTATGGTCTTTTCAATCACTGTTTTCCAATTTCCCCTTCAGATTTCATGCTACTTTTGTTCCTACAGTTTTACTATTTTGTTTACTTTTCTGTTATTTCTGTCATGTGACTAATTCTCCCTGTACTATTTCAAGAAGAAAAGTGCAGGCAGTCCCAAGCTCAGCTATTGATATAATCTCCATATCTGTGATTCCTGTTAAACCTCAAGCCTGCATTAGCAGGTAGCCATTCTGCTTAGTTGAGGCACTTTCCAGGCAGCATTATGGCTTCTCAGGGTGGAAAAGATTCTTACTTTAGCCACATTCTAAGACATTGCAGTGTTTGGTTGGATCACTAACTGGTGAACATAGAGGGAATATTATAAAGTACACCAGGGTAGACTGCAAATATCCAAAATATAATAACCAAACTTCTAGCAGAGTTGTCTGGTCTTTGTAAGAATTTGAATTTTGTTCATCTTTCTAGCACCTCCTGAAGAATGGGGAAAAGCAGATTTTCACAGTGGCCAGGGCCATTTGTAGGGATATTTGAGCCTTCATTATCTTTTACTACCTTGCTTTGTGAACATTTTAAAAAAAATTTTATTTTATATTGGAGTATAGGTGATTTACAATGTTGTGTTAGCTTCAGGTATACAGCAAAGTGATTCAGTTATACATATACATATATCTGTTCTTTTTCAGATGCTTTGTGAACAATTTTATAATGATCAAATTGACTGGCAAGAGCAGTCAATATGAAATATGTAGATGTTTTTGGAGGAAAAAAGGAGGTGGGAAGTGTGTGCGGAGAGGGTGGATTTAACAATAGAACAGTGTATAGACAAAGAGTACATGAAGAGGGGAGGGAAAGCAAGGTAAAAGGTAGGGTGCTCTGTTTTTAGGCAGCCATGAACAGGATTTTTAGAGTTGCCTGAGTTTCAGTATAAAGGGATTATGAGTACTTCAGTTCTTTTAGGAATCAACTAGCAATAAGTATCACCTATTTCTGTCCTTTGACAATCTAATTTGCCTAATAGTAACCTGGATATCCTATTTACTACTTTGAGAAGAGACAGGTTATTAAAAATTGAATGTTTAGCAGACTGTAATCTAATAGCAATGTCTTTTAAGAAGCATTTAAACCACTGTTGGTTGCAGACTTTAGATTTGCTTATGAATAGTTGCCCAGAATTGAAATTTTTCCAAAACAGGTTTTTAAAAACATTTTATCATGGAGAAGTTTAAATATATACACAAGTAGAAAGAATGGTATAATTGTCATATATCTATAACCAGTTTCAACTATTATTAACCTATAATTAATCTTGTTTCATTGATATTTCCACCCACATTCCTTTCCACCTTACCTCCTTGATCCCTCTCCCCAAGGCTTGGTCCCTCTCCCCAACTCCTAAGACTTGGATTATTTAGAAGCAAATTCCAGACGTCACATAATTTTATCAGTAAATATTTCAGTATAAAGCACTGAAATATAAGTACCTTAAAAAAACTACAACAATGTGAATTTCACACCTAAAAAGATAATAATTTCTTAATATTACCAAATATCTTGGTCAGTGTTCAAACTTTCCTGATTCTCTCTTTTCCAGTTTAATTGAATTCAGATTCAAATAAGATTCATGCATGTAATTCATTGATATGTTTGTTAATTCTCTTTTAATCTGTAGTTCCTCCTTCATCTCTATTTTTCCCCTTGCAGTTGTTGAGGAAATTGGATCATATGTCCTATAGCTTTCCGTAGTCTAGATTTTGCTGAGTATATGCCCATGGCGTACTTTATATTTTCTTTTGTTGTCTCTTGTACTTTCCATATGTTGTTAGTTACATCTAGAGAAACTTGTTGGACTCAGGTTTGACCTTTTTTGCAAGACCACTTCATAGGTGGTACTGTGTCCTTTTATCAGGAAGCATATGTCTGATTTTGTCTTTTGTGATATAAATAATCATTGATACATTGCAAAATAATTACATTCTAATTATAAATGGCTTCTTCATTTATTAGCTGGAATAATTCATAAATTGAAACCTTCCCTCACCTTTAGCTGTATTTCAATATGCAATTGCATCTATTTCTGTATTTTCTGTTCCATTCATCTGTCTATTCATGTACAGTGCTATACTATTTTTATAATAGAGGCTTTGCAATATATTTTAATATATAATAGGGCTAGCCTCTTGTTTTTCTGGCTATTCTTACTCTGTTCAAATGAACTTTATAATCTATTTTTATAACTTCATTAATATTATTAACATATTAATGATATTTTACTAGGAGCATATTAAGTGTAAAATTAACAGAGAATCTGACATCTGAGCATGTTTATTTTGAATCTTCTTGTCTTAGAACATGGTATGTCTGTTTGTTGAAGTTTACATTATGTCTTTCAGAAGATTTTATTATATTCCTGTATCAGTTTTCTGTGACTGCTATAACAAATTACCACAAACTTGGTGTCTCAAAACAACAGAAATTTATTCTCTCACAGTTCTAGAGGCTAGAAATCTAAAATCAGCATTACTGAGCCAATATTAAGGTGTAGGGCAGAGTTGTGGTCCCTCTGCAAGCTCTAGGAGAAAATATTTTCCTTGTCTCTCATTCTTTATATTATGACCACTTCACTCTACTCTGCCTCCTCTTCTGTGTTACTTCCTCCTCTTCTGTGTGTGTTTCAAATATCTCTCTGTCTCTCTTTTATAAAAACACTGGATTTAGATCCCTCCCAGATAATCCAGGTTAATCTCCTTTGTCAAGATCCCTAACTTAATCACATCTGCATGGACTCTTTTTTCTTTTCTTTTAAAAAATTATTGTTTATCTACCTCTCTTTCCCCCCCCCACCACCAGTTTTATTGAGTTATAATTGACATACAGCACTGTATAAGTTTAAGGTATACAGAATAGTGATTTGACTTACATACATCATGAAATGATTACCACAGTAAGTTTAGTGAACATCTGTCATCTCATATAGATACCAAATTAAAGAAGTAGAGAAAAAAAATTTTCCTTGTGATGAGAACTCTTAGGATTTACTCTCTTAACAACTTTCATATATAATGTACGTCAGTGTTATATTTAGCGTATTGTACATTACGTCCCTAGTCCTTATCTTATAACTGGAAATTTGTACCTTTTGACTGCCTTCATCCAATTTCCCCTCCCCCCCCACCTCTGGTAACCATAGATCTAATCTCTTTTTTCTGTGAGTTTGTTTGTTTGTTTGTTTTTGAAGTATAATTGACCTACAGCACTATGTTAGTTCCTGTTACACAGTACAGTGATTGGATATTTCTGTACATTTCAAAATGATCACCACCATGAGTCTAGTTACCATCTGTCACCATACAAAGATATTACATAATTATAACTATATTCTCCATACTGTATATTTCATACCTGTGACTCGTTTATTTGTAAGGTAACATTTACAGGTTCCAGGGATTAGGACCTGGTCTCTGGATGTCTATATTCAGCCTAGTATAATTCCTCATATAAATTTTGGACATGTCTTTTTAAATTTATGATTTGATATTTTCTTTCATTTTTTGTTATCATAATAGCATCTTCTTTCTCATTTTATCTTCTAACTGGTTTATATTTGTATATTGATTTTTGTATGTTGATTTTATAACTTGCTACTTTACTAAATTCTCTTACTCCATGTAGTAGCTTTTCAATGGATTCTTTTGTGTTATCTCAATGTATAATTATATCATCTGCATATAAAGATAGTTTTATCTTTTTCTTCCCAATTCTCATGCTTCCAGTTATCTTGTCTCATTACATTGACTGATACCTCCAACATGATGTTAAAGAGTAATGGAGATATTAGTATTCTGATCTTGTTCCTTATCTTTAGCAGGAGAGCTTCTAGTGTTTTTTTACTAAATAGAATCCAAAGCCTATTTCTTTTTAGGGATTTAAATTTATATTTTAAAATGAGAAATGTAACCAGTTTTGCCTTCATAGAGAATAATATTATCTTATACAGTGCTCTGTAGCTTTTCAAGTGTTTTCAAATAACTAATTTATTTAGTTCTGTGAGATAAAAGGGCAGATATAGTATCTTAATTTCATAGTTAAGTAAATGTTCAGAGAAATTAGGTAGTTACCTAAGGTCATGATGCTAGAAACTGGTAGAACCAGGACCAGAATGAAAGGTTTTTTTTGACTGCACTAGGCTACAAATTCATTTTACTTAATATTTTCCTTCAGGAAAACTCTAGATTCAGGACAATGTATTTTATAAATATAAGAATACATAAATAAGTTATTTTCCTTTTTAAGATGTGACCTTTAATGGTTTACTATGTTAAGTGATTGTGTGTGTGTGCTTAGAGAGTAAAACATTATAGATAAGTCTAATGACCCCTTTAATAACCAACTTCAGTCCCATTCCCTCTCCTCTGGGGCAAATGCCCACATGAATTTGGTATGTCATGCTTCTAATCCATTAAAAAAGTTCTCAGTTCACAGACAAATGTATGATGCTATGTCACTGATTCATAAAAATTATAAGGATAGGGCTTCCCTGGTGGTGCAGTGGTTGAGAGTCCGCCTGCCGATGCAGGGGACACGGGTTCGTGCCCTAGTCCGGAAGGATCCCACATGCCGCGGAGCGGCTGGGCCCGTGAGCCATGGCTGCTGAGCCTGCACGTCTGGAGCCTGTGCTCTGCAACGGGAGAGGCCACAGCAGTGAGAGGCCCGCATACTGCAAAAAAAAAAAAAAAAAAAATTATAGGGATAATATACAAATCTACCTTATGTTCTATATCTTTCTTTTTTCACCCATCATCATCAAATGGATCTCAGGGTATGCAAGACTTTTCTGAACATGACATAAAACACAGAGTCTCCTTTTAGAATCTAGATCTCTAGTAGACAAGTCTAGTGTCTTTCCACTATCACATTGACTCACTAAACTGTTCTGGTTAAGATTTTTAAAATTTAGAAATATAATTTCAATTTTGATTAAAATTCCATCTGGTCTTTCTAAGTTGTAACAGATGAGTTAAGGAAGAGAGGAGGTAAATCGTTTTTGGACTATTTTGTGCTTGCCAAAGAGCTGAATAAAAGTGCCTCCTGAGCAGAAATTTTGTTATTTCATTTTGCCTGCAGAGGGAGGGTTCAGATAGAAGTTATTCATTAGTGTTTGGGAAAAAGTGACTTACTTCCTTGAATTAAATCAGTTTGTATCCATGACAGTGGCGAAATCAATTCAAAATTACATGTAACACAAAATTCTAGCACTTAAAATTAAAAACTTCTGACTCTGGAGTTGGGGAGTTGAGCAGAATTTCAGAATATATTATTCAATAATCTTTTCCGTTTTCCACATTGGAAATGAGAGGCTTCACCACTCAGATACTGCAAAATACCAGTATGAATAGAACTGCCATTTTGTTGTAAGAGTAAAATATGGATGATTTAAACCAGGAACTTTTCTGTAAACTTTTTCTGTAAAGGGCCAGATAGTATTTTCAGCTTCGTAGGCCATATCGTCTCTGTTCCAACTATTCAACTCTACTGCTGCAGCCCAAAGCAGCCATACACAATACATAAACAAAGGGGCGAGACTGACTGAGTTTCAAAAAAACTTTATTAATGAAAATATTTGGGTGGATGTGACCCACAGGCTGTAGTTAGATTTTTGCTGGGTTGAAGGCAGTGATATACCAGTAAATGTTTAACAACTGGCTTTTCCGAGAGGTGGGTACACCCTGACTTATGGTGTTTGCCCATTTACATGAGGCAGATACTCTCACCATGGTTGATTTCAAAGTACCTACTTGATATCACTCATCAGGGAGGTGAAAGAGATAAACAATGGCATACCATTATATAGCATATATAGCATTTATAACATACTAGATGTAAATAACCTCAAGAGCATAAATAATAGGAAAATGAAATAAAATAAAAGTGATAAGTTTTGAATATTACCTTGTTTTGAATACATTTACTTAATTGTAAATTCAGATAATTTAATTTTTAACAATGTCTGTGTTTACCATCTGGCTCACAAAATTCCTAAAAATTTAATAATTGGCTCTGGTGAGCCACTCTAAGCCTACTACGGCACACCACTGTGTTAGAGGACATAACCAAGAATTTTGTTTTAGTAAGTTGCCTACTGAATCATAAGTTATATGGGAGAGTAAAAGCAAAGAGATATAGAGAATTGTGTTAATATGTAACTTTTGCACTAATTTTGCTCATCTGTTTTAATAAGAATCTGAAAAAATAATTTTGTTCCTTTAAATGAGAGTTGACTGTGTCAAAGGTGCTTTATTTCTTGGTTCTTTATCTCAACTTTTAAGTGATGGCGTATGAAGTAAATTTAGGTGAGTAGATTCTGTCAATATGTCATACATAATAATAAATGTTACTTATTGTTTGGATTTTTCCCCTTAAGGAATAACTGTGACGCCTGATGAAGAACAAAAATTGAATCATTATGTACAAGTTTTACAGAACCTAGTACTAAGTATTCCCACTAAGGAGCCAGGTCATCAGAAAAGATCAGAGTCTCCAAATAATGCTGATTCTGTAGGATCGAGGGTATCAAAATTTAAGGAGGTAAAGTTTACACATGATGAAGCTCCAGCTGAGAATGATGTTTTAATCAATCCTGTCAGTGAAGAAACTACAACTTTCCCTACTAGGGGCTTCACACTGGAAATAGATAAAAAAAACCATACTAAAAGTACAGCTTTCTGGTCAATTAAACCAAATAACATTTCTGTTGATTTACATGCAAAAGAACCTTATATTGAGAAAGAAGAGCCAGAGCCAGAGCCAACTGTAAGTCAAACTGAGGCACCAGAGCAATTGCCAATTGTTACTGAATCATTTACAAGTCAAGGTGTCACCTCTTTAAGTAGGAACACTGACTTGGATATTGCCACAGAAGGTGTTCCTCAGCTCTCAGGCAACTATGAAATGGAAAATCCTGAACCACACAATTTGTATAATAAAGACATTTTGAAAAAAATTGAAGATATCGGCTCACAGGTGCAACAGGTACCTCTTCCTGAGAGTTTCAAGCCAGAATATAGAGAAGACATTCGAGCCTCTAAAGAACACCTAAAACGAAGCCTTGCTCTAGCAACAGCAGCAGAACGTAAATTAGAAAAAATGTATAAATCCCAGATGTTACCACTAGGACAAAGCAGTGATGGAGTTGATGACATTGAAACTGTTATTAACATGCTGTATAACTCTAGATCTAAATTACCTGAATATTTAGATATTAAATATGTTCCACCAGAGATGAGAGGAAAAGCTACTGCAGTATTCAATATATTAAAAACAATATTATGTGTAAGTCAAGGAGAAACTCAAAACCTCATTAGGAAGTTATTAAACAATAATATAAAACTTTAAAAACTACTTGATATTCATGACAAAGTTGATCTAAGCTAACTGTGCATTCATTCACAGGGGAAATAAGCATATTAGTGATTCAAAAGTTGTATAAAAATATTTTCTATTGTAGTTCAATGTGCTAACATCTTTATGTGTCATGTATTATGAAAAGTTTTCATATACACTAAAACCTAACAATTTAAAATAAAATTTTGGTTCAGGAGTTTGTAGTTTTTTCTCATTAATTTTAAAAGTTATAAAGATCTAATCCATAAAATGTTTAAGCTTTGATTTTACTTGAATAGGTTAGCAAATTCATCCATTTTATAAGACTTAAGAGACTTGTGCAGTCTGTATATGTCGCTGGTTTTCAATAATTGCATATAAATGTAAAATTTTAGGATATGTGGTCTTTATTACTCTTTCAGAGGATCTGAGTTTTCTATCTGAATAGCATAGTTGGAGTATGTATCAGAACTACTTTTATTTGAATATATATGTGCCTCCTCTGAAAGGTGGATGATACATTAAGATACATCCCTGTTCCTTTGTTGTTAAATACTTTTGGAGTATCAGTGAGGGACTGTAACCGGGATTTGTAATGAAATCATTCTCACTTATTTTCTCTTTTTGTTTGTTTATATACATATACACTGAAGCTTTGCAAATCTTTTATTTGGGAGTATGACTAACACAATTTAGGTTAACTGTAATATTGTAATTATGGTACAGGTAATTCTGTTTCATGATTTGACTGGTATTATATTTAAATTCATTTATTTATTCACTTATCAAGTGAGTCATTTATAGTTTAATAAATATTTATTGACCTTTTACTATGTGCAGGACAAAATGCTGGATTTGGGGATACTTAGTTCCTTCTCTGTTTGAAATCGTATTATAGCAGCAAAGACAGACATAACTTCAACAATTTTTAAATTTCAGTTGTTATAGAAGTATGAGAAATTTGACCTCACCAAGACCAAGAATAATGGGAAAGCTATCCTGAGAAAGTAGCATTTAAAGTGAGATCTGAAGGATGAGGGTGTGTGTAAGGGAGAAGGGAGCATTCCAGAAAGAGAGAACAGCACGTGTGAGTGCTCTGAGTTGAGAATGAGTATGGCAAGTTCAAGAAGTAGCTGCAGTATAGAAGGGCAATGGAGAGCATCTTAAGATGGAGCTGGTAGGGTACACAGGGTTGGAATAGATCTTGCAAGGCCTCAAATTGCATATTAAAGATTTTAGCCTTTATCCCATGATCAATGAGAAGCCATTAGTAGATTTTAAGCAAAGGCTAGGTATGATCAAAATTGTGTTAAAAAAAAAAAAACCCACTCTGGCTACGGTTTTGAACGTAGGCAAAAGTTGAAGTGTACTGTGCCCAGGCCAAATTTAGCTTGGACTAAGATGGAAAGAAGTGGCAGTTAAGAGGTAGAATCAACAAGATTTGGTGATTGAATGGATATGGTGACTGAGCGAGTAGCAGGGATCAGAAATAATTCACACACAATTAGCTATATTACAAAAAGGACTACTAATGTTTTATTTCATAATAACACTTTTACCGTTTACTACTGTTGCTTTTTTTTTTTTTTTTTTTTTTTTTGCGGTACACGGGCCTCTCACTGCCGCGGCCTCTCCCGTTGCTGAGCACAGGCTCCGGATGCGCAGGCTCAGCGGCCATGGCTCACGGGTCCAGCCGCTCCGCGGCATGTGAGATCCTTCCGAACCAGGGCACGAACCCGTGTCCCCTGCATCGGCAGGCAGACTCTCAACCACTGTGCCACCAGGGAAGCCCTACTGTTGCTTATTTTTAAAAAATAATTTTGCTATGGGAAATTTCAAACGTGCAAAATAAACAGATTAATAAACCCATGTACCCATCATCCAGTTTCAACAATTATCTACTAATGACCAGTCTTATTCCACCTAAACCGCTTTCCCTCTTTTCTATTTTATGTTGGATTAAATGCCAGATACTTTTTCATTTCATCTGTAAGTATAGGAGTGCGAAGCTCTATAAGCTTTTTAAAAAACCACTACCACAATATCACACATAAAAATTTACTAATTCTTTAAATCATCAAATCTAGTCAATGTTCACATTTCTGATTGTCTAATAATTTAAAAAATTTAGTTTGTTTGAATGAAACAAACTAAATAAATCCAAATGAAGTTTACACGTTGAGATTGGTTGATTTGACTCGTTAAGTCTCTTTTAAACTACACCTCTTTTTTTCCTCTTGAGATTTATTTGTCAGCGAAATTGGTCATTGGACCTATGGTTTTACACAGCACAGATTTTGCTTATTATATCCCCATAGTGCCATTTAGTATGTTTTTGGTAAGTTGGTAGTTGACTCTAGAGAGGCTTTATCAGACTCAGGTTGGTTTTTTTGTTTGTTTTTGTTAAGATGTTGATGTATTCCTCAATCTGGTGTGTTTCTTTTTGTATTATTAGCAGCCTATGATGATTATTACGTAGATAAATTGATCAAATATTACAAGAAGGGGATATCATTCCTTCCTTTATTAGCTGGAATATGTCTATAAAGAGAAAGTTCCTTCCATATGTTGTTTGAGTCCGCAGTAGTCCAGTGTGTATTGGAAAGGTATCACATGCTTGAATCTTTCTCTGTGTTTAACAGTTTTCAAAACAATTTGTTCATAGAATCTTCCAATGGTGCCCAGTTTTCAAAAATTAGATCTTTATTCTGTTAGAGCAGTTGTAGGCTTGCAGAAAAATTAAGAAGTACAGAGTTCCCACATACCTCCCTCTCTTCCCCATAGTTTCCCCTATTATTTATATCTTGTGTTAGTGTGGTACATTTGTTACAATTGGTGAACCAATGTTGATACATTATCATTACTGAAGTCCATAGTTTACATTAAGTTTTACTCTTTGTGTTGTACATTCTATCAGTTTTGTTGTTTTTTTTTTTAAATTTATTTATTTTATTTATTTATTTTTGGCTGCACTGGGTCTTTGTTGCTGTGCACGGGCTTTCTCTAGTTGCGGCGGGCGGGGGCTACTCTTCTTTGCGGTGCACGGGCTTCTCATCGCGGTGGCTTCTGTTGTTGCAGAGCTCGGGCTCTAGGCATGCGGGCTTCAGTAGTTGTGGCACGTGGGCTCAGTAGTTGTGGCTCGCGGGCTCTAGAGCACAGGCTCAGTAGTTGTGGTGCACGGGTTTAGTTGCTCCACGGCATGTGGGATCTTCCCGGACCAGGGCTTGAACCCGTGTCCCCTGCATTGGCAGGCGGATTCTTAACCACTGCGCCACCAGGGAAGCCCCATTCTATCAGTTTTGACAAATGTAAAATGACATGTATCCACCATCACAATATCATACACAATGGTTTCACTGTCCTTAAAAGGCCTTGTGCTCCACTTATTCATCTCTGTCTCTCCCACCCCTCCAGCCCACGGCAACACAGATATTTTTACTGTCTCTATACTTTTGCCTTTTCCAGAATGTCAGATAGTTAGAATCATATGGTATATAACCATTTCAAATTGGCTTCTTTCACTTAGCAATATGCATTTAAGATCCCTCCGTGTCTTTTTGTTGCTTGAGAGCTCATGTCTTTTAGTACTAGATAGCATTCCATTGTACGGATGTACCATAGTTTATCAATTCACCTATTGAAGGACATCGTGGTTGCTTCCAAGATTTGACAGTTATGAATAAAGCTGCTATAAACATCTGTGTGCATGTTTTTGTGTGGACATACATTTTCAGTTGTGCCAGTTTTTTCACACTTTGAAAGTGAGATACTTTAACAAACTTTTACATTTGGCGATAACTTTAACAAACTTTTACATTTGGCCAATGTGATTGATGAAAAATGCTAGCTAGTTGTTGTTTTAGTGTATATTTATTAATTATGAGTTGGACTTCTTTTCATATTTATATTTTTATCTGTAGAAATGATCTATTCATTTCTACTTCTCTACTGGTTTGCTCTTAGTGATGCATACAACCTGTTAATATAATAAGAAAATCGGAATTTTGTGTCATAGTTTTACAGATATTTTGTCTAGTTTATTATTTGTATTTTGGTGTTTCCATGTAGAAATTTAAAACATTTATAAATCAGATTTACACATTTTTTCTTTGGGTGTCTTTATGTTTTGTGTCTTGCCTTTCCCACTCTGAGATTTTACGAAATTCCTCTGTTCTATTATAGTGTTTTAATGGTTTTACCTTTTGAAAATCAGACTATTTTTCAGAGCAGTTTTAGGCAAAATTAAACAGAAGATAGAGATTTCCCTTATATCACCTATCCCCATACATGTGTAGCCTCCTCCATATCAGCGTCCCCCACCAGAGTGGGATATTTGTTACAATTGATGAGCCTACTTTGATACATCATTATAACCCAAAATCCATAGTTGACCTTTGAGTTCACTCTTGGTATTGTGCATTCTCTGTGTTTGGGTAAGTGTATAGTATCATAAAGAGTAGTTTCAGTGCCCTAAATATCCTCTGTGTTCTGCCTATTCATCCCTCCCCCTAATCCCTGGCAACCATTGATCTTTTTTACTTTCTCCATAGTTTTGCCTTTTCCAGGATGTCATATTGGAATCATATAGTTTGTAGGCTTTTCAGATTGGCTTCTGTCACTTAGTAATATGCATTTAAGGTTCTTCCATGTCTTTTCATGGCTTGATAGCTCATTTAGCTCTGTATAATATTCCATTGTCTGAATGTATCTCAGTTTATTCATTTGCCTATTGAACATTTTGGTTGCCTCCAAGTTTTGGCAATTATGAATAAAGTTTATGTAAACATCCACATGCAAGCGTTTATGTGGACACAAGTTTTCAGTTCCTTTGAGTAAATACCAGGGAGCACAACTGCTGGATCATATGGTAAGAGTATGTTTAGTTCTATGGAAACTAACGAACTGTCTTCCAAAGTGGCTGTACCGTTTTGTGTTCCCACCAGCAGTGAATGAGAGTTTGTTTCTCCACATCCTCACCAGCATTTGGTGGTGTCAGTGTTCTGAATTTTTACCATTCTAATAGGTGTGTGTAGTAGTCTCATTATTGTGACCTATTATTTTTTAATTAAACTTCTTATTTTTTGATAAATATAAGTAAATATGCAGTTGTAAGAAATAATACAAAGAAATCTAGTTAATGTATTCCTTACTCATATCACTTATAGTAATACCTTTAAAAACTATAGTACAGTATCACAACTAATATACAAATATTGATACAAGATACAGAATATTTCCATCAACACAATGATCCCTCATATTGCCCATACAGTCACTTTATAGCCACACCCACTTTCGTCCTGCCTTCACCTCTCCCTAACCACTGATAACCACTGTTCTGTTCTCCATTTTGATAATTTTGTCATTTTAAGAACGTTATATAAATAGAATCAAACTGTACATAATCTTTTGGGATTGACTTTTTTCACTCAGTTCTCCAGAGATTTATCAAGGTTGTTGCATGTATTATTAATTCCTTTTTTTTTTTTTTTTTTTTTTTTTTTGCGGTACGCGGGCCTCTCACTGTTGTGGTCTCTCCCGTTGCGGAGCACAGGCTCCGGACGCTCAGGCTCAGCGGACACGGCTCACGGGCCTAGCCGCTCCGCGGCATGTGGGATCTTCCCGGACCGGGGCACGAACCCACGTCTCCTGCATCGGCAGGCGGACTCTCAACCACTGCGCCACCAGGGAAGCCCCATTAATTCCTTTTTATTGCTGAGTAGCACTCCACAGTTTGTTTAACCATTCACCTGTTTAAGAACCTCTTGTTCTTAAACAGGTCAAGCATCTCTTCAGTTTTTGGCTATTACAAACAAAGCTCCTATAAACATTCATTAGTAGGTTTTTGTTTGAACATAAGTTTTCATTTCTCTGGCATAAATGCCCAGGAATGAAACTGCTGTGTTGTATTCAGTTTTATAAGAAACTCCCCACTGTTTTCCAGAGTGGCTGTATCATTTCATATAGCCACCAGAAATATATGAGTTTCTCTGAAACCTTGTAGGCATTTTGTGTTATCACTATTATTTAATGTTTATTTTAAAGTGTACAAATCAGTGGTTTTAGTATATTCATAAAGTCTGACAACCATCACACTAGCTAGTTCCAGAATTTCATTGCCCCAGAAGGAAACCCTATGTCTCTCCCCTAACCCCTAGCAAGCACTAATCTGTGTCATGTCTCTATGGATTTTTCTATTCTGGATACTTGATATAATCATACAGTATCCTTTCATTTAACATAATGTTTTCAAAGTTCATCCATATTGTAGCATGTACTAGTACGTTATTACTGCTTATGGCTGAATAATATTCCATTATGTGGATATACCACATTTTGTTTATACATTCATCAGTTTATGGACATTTGGGTTGTTTTCACTTTTTGGCTATTAGAAATAATGCTGTTATATATGTACATGTGGACATATGTTTTAAATTCTCTTGGGTGTATACCTAGGAGCAGAATTGCTGGGTCATATGGTAACTTTATGTATAACTTTTTGAGGGACTTCCAAACTGTTCTCCAAAGGAGTGAACCATTTTACTTTCCCACTAGCAATGTATGAGGTTTCAGTTTTTCCACATCTTTCCTAACAGTTGTCAAAGTCTGCTTTTTTTTATTATAGCCATCCTTGTGAGAGTAAAATGGGTATATCATTGTGGTTTTCACTTGAATTTCTCTAATGTCTAATGATGTCAAGTAACTTTTCATGTGTCTATTTGCCATTTGTATATCATCTTTGAAGGAAAGTCTGTTTAGATCCTTTACAATTTTAAAGTTAGGTTATTTGCCTTTTTATTATTGAGTTATAAGAATTCTTTATATATTTTGGATACTGGTTCCATATTAGATACATAATTTGAAAATATTTTCTTCCATTTTATTTGTTGTATTTTCACTTTTTAAATGGTATTGTTTGCAGCACAAAAGTTTTAAATTTTGATAGTCAAATTTATATTTCCTTTTGCTACTTGTGCTTTGGTGTTATATCTAAGGAACAACTGCCAAATGCAAGGTCCCCCATTCAGTATGACTGGTGTCCTGTTACAAAGAGATAAGAATGCCATGTGAAAACAGAGACACAGAGAGAACACCATGTGAGGACAGAGGCAGAGATTAGAATGCCAAGGATCAACAGGCACCACTGGAGGCAAGGAAGAAGAAAGGAAAGAGTCTACCCAGAGTGTCAGAGGGAGAATAGCCCTGCTAACACCTTGATTTTGGAATTGTAACCTCCAAAACCATGAGAGAATAAATTTCTGTTGTTTAAAACCATCCAGTTTGTGATACTTTAATACGGCAGCCCTAGGAAACTAAAATAGCCAAGGTGTTTAATTTTTTTTTTTTTTTTTGGCTGTGCTGCAGGGCATGTGGGATCTTAGGTCCCCAAACCAGGGATTGAACCTGCACCCCCTGCAGTGGAAGTATGGAGTCTTAACCACTGGACAACCAGGGAAGTCCCTAATTTTTTTTAAAAATAAATTTATTTATTTATTTTTGGCCACGCTGGGTCTTCGTTTCTGCGCACAGGCTTTCTCTAGTTGCGGTGAGCGGGGGCTGCTTTTCATTGCAGTGCGTGGGCTTCTCATTGTGGTGGCTTATCTTGTTGCAGAGCATGGGCTCTAGGAGCGTGGGCTTCAGTAGTTGTGGCACACAGGCTCAGTAGTTGTGACCCGCAGGCTCTAGAGCGCAGGCTCAGTAGTTGTGGCACATGGGCTTAGTTGCTCCGCGGCATGTGGGATCTTCCCAGACCAGAGCTTGAACCTGTGTCCCCTGCATTGGCAGGCGGATTCTTAACCACTGCACCACCAGGGAAGCCCCCTAATCTTTTTTTTAACATATTGCTTAATTCTATATGCTAATAATATTCATTAAGGATTTCTGCATCTATATTAATGAAAACTATTGGCCTGTGGTTTTCTTCTTTGTGTGTGTGTGTGTGTGTGTGTGTGTGTGTGTGTGTGTGTGTACTGTCCTTGTCTACAAGTTTTGGTACCAGGGTAATATTGGCTTCATCAAATGAGTTGGGAGTGTTTCTCTTTCTTCTATTTTCTGGAAAAGATTGCGTAAATTGGTGTTAATTCTTTCAACATTTGGTAGAATTCTCTAGTGTACCCTTAGTTTTCCATTGTCTGAAAATACCTTCATTTCCCCTTCCTTTCTTTTTTTTCTAAATTTATTGATTTTTTATTTTTGGTTGTGTTGGGTCTTCGTTGCTGCGTGCAGGCTCTCTCTCATTGCAGCGAGTGGGGGCTACTCTTCCCTGCAGCGTGCGGGCTTCTCATTGTTGTGGCTTCCCCTGTTGTGGAGCACAGGCTCTAGGCACACAGGCTTCAGTAGTTGTGGCTCACGGGCTCAGTAGTTGTGGGCTCCATGGCATGTGGGATCTTCCCGAGCCTGGGATCAAACCCGTCCCCCCTGCATTGGCAGGCGGATTCCTAACCACTGTGCCACCAGGGAAGCCTCCCCTTCATTTCTAAAGGATATTTTTGCTGGACATAGGCTTCTGGATTGATAGTTTATTTTCTCTCATCACTTGAAAAATGTACTGCTTTTTTCCTGCCTCCATGGTTTTTGATGAGAAACCCACTGTCATTTGTTTTGTTTTTTCTTAGGGTAAGATGTCACTTCTTTCTCACTGCTTTCAAGGGTTTTTCTTTCACTTTAATTTTGAGAAGTTTGCCTATAATATGTCTTTGTGTGGATTATTTTGGATTTATCCTGTTTGGAATTTGTTCAGATTCTTGAATCTGTAGGTTTATGGGTTTTGCCAGATTTGAGAACTTTTCATTCATTATTTCTTTGAGTACTTTTTCAACTCTACCTTCTTCTCTTTTTCTAGGACTCCAATGACAGGCATGCTAGATCTTCTATTATAGTATCATGGGTCCTGGGACTCTCTCCATTTATTTTTTGTTTACTTTCTCATTCAGATTTGGATAATTTCTATTATTCTGCCTTCAAGTTTACTTTTTCTTTCCTCTGTTCCCCACCCCCTGCCCCACATTCTTCTGTTGAGACCATTCACAGAGCTTTTTGTTTCAGTTATTTTCTAATTCTAAAATTTTCATTTGGTACTCCTTTATATCTTCTAATTCTTTGCTAAGACTCTATTTCTTTGGGGAGATTTTATACTTTTTCATTGATATCAATCATGTTTATAATGTTCATTGAAGCATTTTTATGATGACTGCTTTAACATCTTTATCATATAATTCTAACATCTCTGTTATCTTGGTGTTGACATCAGTTGATTATCATTCCTGCTGGGTAGTGGTGAAAGTTCTGACTGTCCACTAGGCCTCCTCTGATACCACGGTAGTGGTGAGCAAGAAGGATGACTTATTATTGCTGAACGGAGATGGAAGTCCAGGCTCTCCATATGGTCTCCACTAACATGTAGTGGGGGATTCAGTACACCCAACAGGGATGAAAGTTCTGGCTTCTTACTCAGCCTTCTCTGACACCACGCTGGTGAGGGCAGCATCCCTACTTGGCTTTTGCTAGTGGAGATGGTTGGATTGGAGGTCACAGTTTTTCTGTACTATTTGGCTGGAATAGAGTGGTTACTGGCTAAAAGTTTTCTAAATTGCTAGCCTGCCCCTTCCAGATCCTTTGGCTAAAGAGAGTGGCTTTTATGAGATTTTTATGTATGTGCCTTCTCCTGTTTCTGGGTTGTCAGCTTCTTTAGCTCCAAGTCTGGGATATATGAGGCAAAGAAAGAAATCTGGAGAATGCAGTACCATGTCATTTCTTGGGTTCAGAGGTCTTTAGCCAGTATACCTTTTTTTTGGTCCACCTTTTAGAGTCTACTTATGTCTGTTTTATATATGATGTCCAGGGATTTTAGTTGTGTTTAAGAGTTTGTACTTTATCCTAAAGACAATAAGAATATTTTTAAAGATTTTAAGCATTTTTAACAAATCATTCTATTTGGCTGCAGTGTAGATAAAGGATAGGAAGGAACAAGACTGGAAGTAGAAGCCAGTTAGGAGACTTATAGGAATCTGGTGAAAGATGATGATGTTCTGGATTTGGATGGTAACAGAGGAAGTAGAAATAAGTAGTTGAATTTGAGAGATATTTAGGAATTAGGAATCAATAGAATTTGGTGATTGATGTACAAGACAAAGCAAGGAGTCAGGAATGATTTCGATGTTTCTGACTTGAGCCATTGGGTACATGGTAGTGTACTTTGTTTTTTTAATAGCATTTATCATAATTATAATTTTATAGTTATTTGTATAATTATTTGTTTAATGTTTGTCTCCCCTCACCAGACTAAGTCTAGGAGAGCAGGGGCCATGAGAGTTTTGTTCATTGCCGTAATCCTAGCACTTAGCACAATGCCTGGCCCATAATTATATGTTCAGTAAGTATTAACGTATTACACTGTATTTAAGAGGAAGCATGTTTATGGGTGAGATGATTTTGGAAATGTTATTTTTGAATACATTAAATTTAAGATGCCTATGAGACGTGTTCCAGTTAGATATATTGGTCTAGAGCTTAAGAAATAGCTGTAAATAAGTATTTGGGAGCTATCTGCATATAAATGGAAATTTAAGCCATTGATGTGGGGGGATTCTCTATATAGTATATAGGGAAGAGAAGAAGACCTAGAGCTAAGGCTTAAGGAACTCTAATTTAAAGAGACAAATAAGGAAAAGGAGCTCCTAAAGCAACTGGGGTTAAGAATAGAGAAGTAGAAGGTATACTAGGAAAAGTATAGTTATATAGAAGCCAAAGGCAAAATATTTAAAGAAAGAAGGAGGAGTTAACACTGTTGTAACTGAGAAATTGAGCAAGATAAAGTCTGAAAATCATCTACCCAATTAGGGCAAAAATGGTTGTGGTAGAGGTGTTGATGAGGAAGGCATATTGGAAGAGTAAGTTGAGATAAGAAAATGGAAATAGAAAATGTAGACAATTCATGAAGTATTTAACTGACTAGAATGAGAAAAAAAGATGATATCTGGAGGGGAAAGTAAAACCCAGGGAAACTATTTGTTTGTTATTTTCAGATAGGTGAGACTAAGTCATGTTTAGGAGCTGATGAGAAGGAGCCAGTAGAAAAGGAGAGGTTGAAGATAGTTAATGGAACAAATGAGATCCAGAGCACTGGTAGAGGATTTTTACTTTAGATGAAAAGATTTAACATCTCCTTTATTGCAATAGGAGGGAAGGAGAAAGAATGGGTTGAGATAAAGGTGGGCTTATAGGTTCGGTAGCAAAAAACTGAGGGAATT
Organism: Stenella coeruleoalba; assembly: GCF_951394435.1. Taxonomy (NCBI): domain Eukaryota; kingdom Metazoa; phylum Chordata; class Mammalia; order Artiodactyla; family Delphinidae; genus Stenella; species Stenella coeruleoalba. The sequence goes on along the minus strand of NC_137147.1, from coordinate 138,591,010 downwards.
CCAGATTGTAGCTTCTATTTTTTTTTAGTGTAGCTTCTATTGTCTTTTTTAGTGATGTAGAATACCTGTTGATATTGAGTGAGTTAGAAGGTTTAAAAGCAATAGCATATGTGAAGGGACTAGTACATACTAAGTGCTTAATAAATGATAACTTTGTGTTACTTGCAGCTTTAAAGAGGTTTTCTATGGTTATATAGGGCCAGTGCCGTATAGCATGATTTGAGAACATTCAAAATATCTCCTTTATATTCTGGCAAAGTGCTTGAAACTCTATTTTGAGAAAATGTTTACATTGGATTAAGGTATTTTAAGATACTGTTTTATGTGTTCATATTTTGGTGAAATATATATATATATATATATATTTTTTTTTTTTTTGTCACACCACATGACATGTGGGATCTTAGTTCCCTGACCAGGGAGCGAACCTGTGCCCCCTGCAGTGGAAGCTTGGAGCTTGGAGTCTTAACCAATGGACCACCAGGGAAGTCCCAGTGTTAGCTCTTTTTGTTTGTTCATTTGAAAATTCTTTCTTTAGTCCTTGCTTTCCAAGGTGCATATGATAGTGTAAATTTTATTAAGAGTTTTGTAGTATGAGCTCTTATATTTAGGTCACTGATCCATTTTGAGTTAATTTTTGTATGTGGTGTGGGGTAGAAGTTGAACTTTCTTCTTTTGCATGTGGATATCCAGTTGTCCCAGCACCATTTGTTGAAGAGACTATTTTTCCCCAATGAATGGTCTTGCACCAATGTTGAAAATCAACTGGAATAGATAAATGAGTTTATTTCTGGACTCTCAATTCTATTCCATTGATCTATATGTTTATTCCTATGCTATTATGACACTATTTTGGTTACTGTAGATTTGTAGTAAGTTTTGAAATGGGAAATGTGAGTCCCCCAACTTTGTTTTTCTTTTTTAAGATTGTTTTTGCTATTCAGGGCACCTTGTAATTCCATATGAATTTGAGAACTGGCTTTTTCATTCCTGAAAAAAAACGGCTGTTTGAATTTTAAAAGGGATTGCATTGAATCTGTAGATATCTTTGGGTAGTATTTCTGTCTTAAAATAGCAATATTCCATCAACAAAGGATGATTTTTTTTATTTAGGTTTTCTTTAATGCCTTTTAACAATGTTTTGTATATTTTAGTGTAAAAGCCTTTCACCTCTTCGGATAAATTTTTTCCCAGGTACTTCATTCTTTTGAATGCTATTGTAAATGGATTTGTTTTCAACTTGTTCATTGCTGATGTATAGAAACACGACTGATTTTGTTGGTGTTGACCTTCTACTGTGCAACTTTTCTGAATTTATTTGTTAGTTATAGTAGCTCTTTTGTGGATTATTTGAGATTTCTATATATAGGATCATGTCGTCTGCAAATACAGATAGGTTGACTTCTTTTCCTTCTGGGTGCATTTAATTTCTTTTTCTTGCTTAATTACTCTGACTAGAACTTCCAGTAAATGTTGAATAGCAATGGTGATGATGATGATGATGAAGTGATCATCTTTATCTACTCCCTGATCTTAAGGAGAAAGCTTTCAGTGTTTCACCATTGAGTATGATGCTAGTTGTGGGGTTTTTATAAATGCCCTTTATCATGTTGAGAAAGTTCCAATCAGTTCTAGTTTTTGAGTGTTTTTATCATGAAAGGGTGTTTGAGTTTTGTCAAATGCTTTTTCTGCATCAGTTGAGATGATAACATGGTTCTTTCATTTATTTTATTAATGTGGTGTATAACACTGATTGATTTTCTTATGTTGATCCACACTTGCATTCTTGGGATATATCCTGCTTGGACATGGTGTCTGATCTTTTTAATATGCTGCTGGATTCTGTTTGCTAGTATTTTGTTAAGGATTTTTGCACCTACATTCATAAAGGATATTGAGCCATGATTTCTTTTCTTGTAATGTGTTTATCTGACCTCATAGAATGAATTAGGAGGTATTCCCTCCTTTTCTTTTTTTTTTGGAAGAGTTGTGAAAGATTGTCGTTAATTTTTCTTTAAATCTTTCGTAGATTCACTCGTGAAGCCATCTGGTCCTGAACTTTTCTTTCTTGGGAGGTTTTTGATTACTGATTAAATCTGTATTGGTTATAGGTCTGTCAAGATTTTCTATTTCTTCTTGAGTCTGTTTTTGGTATCTGTGTTTCTAAGAACTTGTCCATTTCATCTAGGTCTAATTTGTTGGCATACAATGGTTCATAGTATTCTCTTATAATTATTTTTATTTCTGTAAAGTAGGTAGTAATGTCCTTATTTTCATTTCTGATTTTAGTTATTTGAATCTTCTCATTCTCCTTCTGTGTCATTCTAGCTAAAGGTTTGTCAATTTTGTTGATTTTTTCAGAGGACTAACTTTATTTTCATTGATTCTATTTTCCTATTCTCTAAGTCTGTTATCTTCACTCTGATATTTATTATTTCCTTCCTCCTTTTAGCTTTGTGTTGACCGTGTTCTCCTTTTTCTAGTTCTTTAAGGTGTAATTTTATTTTTAAGAGTTCAGCTTTTTATTGAACATGTTACTGAAGAGGTTTAGTCAAAAAGACCAAAGCCCACGTCATCATCAGACTCTTCAGATTCTTCTTTCTTTTATTCCACTTACTCTACTCAGCTGGGGCAGCAGTGGTGGAGGGGGAAGGACCTCCTGCTAGTGCAGCACCAGCTGCTGGGGCAGGTCCACCTGCCCCCACATTGCACATGAGGCTCCCGATGTTGACATTGGCCAAAGCCTTTGAAAACAAGCCTGGCCAGAAAGGTTCAACATTTACACCAGCTGCTTTAATGAGGACATTGATCTTATCCTCTGTGACCGTCACCTCATCGTCGTGCAGGATGAGGGCTGAGTAGATGCAGGCGAGCTCCGAGACGGAGGCCATGGTGCGGGCCAGTGCTAGGCAGGGGCTGCCAGGCGCAGTGCTAGTCGCCGGATGAAGTGAGGGCCTCACCCCAATGCAGCCTTAGCTTCCTTGGAAGGACCGAGCACCTTAGCGGCAGCTGAGGAAAGGGCTAAGGTGTAATGTTAAATAATTATTATTATTTTTTATTTTTTGGCTGCATCACGCGGCATGTGGGATCCTAGTTCCCCGATCAGGGGTGGAACCCATGTCCCCTGCATTGGAAGCACGGGCACCAGGGAAGCCCCTAAATTATTTATTCCAGATGTTTCTTTTTATTTTTTTATTAATTAATTAATTTTTATTTTTGGCTGCGTTGGGTCTTTGTTGCTGCGCACGGGCTTTGTCTAGTTGTGGCGAGCAGGGGCTACTCTTTGTTGTGGTGTGCAGGCTTCTCATTGCGGTGGCTTCTCTTTGTTGCGGAGCATGGGCTCTAGGTGTGCGGGCTTCAGTAGTTGTGGCACACAGACTCAGTAGTTGTAGCTCGCAGGCTTTAGAGCGCAAGCTCAGTAGCCGTGGTGCATGGGCTCAGTTGCTCCACAGCATGTGGGATCCGTCCAGACCAGGGCTCAAACCCACGTTCCCTGCACTGGCAGGTGGACCCTCAACCACTGCGCCACCAGGGAAGTCCTCTTCTTTTTAATGCAGGCATTTACTGCTATAAATTTCCCTCTCAGCACTGCTTTCATGGCATCCAAGACATTTTGGTATATTGTATGTTCATTTTCATTCGTCTCTAAGTATTTTTTACTTTCCCTTGTAATTTCTTCTTTGATCCATTGGTTGTTTGAAAGTGCATAGTATAATTTCCCCATATTGGTGAATTTTCCAGTTTTACTTCTGTTATTGATTTCTTGTTCTTTTCTATTGTGTTTGGAGATAATATTTTGAATGATTTCAATCTTTTAAAATTTACTGAGACTTTTTTTTTGTGGACTGATATATTGTCTACTTTGGTGAGTGTTCTATGTGCACTTGAGAAGAACAGGTATTTTGCTGTTGTTGGGTGGAATATCCTATATATGTCTGTTAGGTCTAGTTTGATTATAGTGTTGTTCAAGTTTCTTTCTGTTCTCTTTCCTTATTAATCTTCTATTTAGATGCTTAATACATTATTGAAAGTGGGATATTGAAGTCTCTATTATTATTCATTCTATTCCTTCAACATTTTCACCATATATTTGGGAGCTCTGGTATTTTGTGTGTATATATTTATAATTGTTATATCTTCTTGACGAATTGACCCTTTTGTGAATATATGTTCTGCTTTTTCTCTTGTAACAGTTTTTCAATTAAAGTCTATTTTATCTGATAGCAGATAGCGGCCCACATTTCTTTTGGTTACTGTTTGCATGGAATATCTTTTTATATTCTTTTACTTTCAACATATGTATGCCTTTAGATCTAAAGTGAATCTTTTTTGACAGCATATAATTGGATCCTGTTTGTTTGTTTTCACTCATTCTACCAACCTCTGCATTTTGGTTGGAGAATATAATCCACTTACATTTAAAGCAATTACTGATAAGGAAGGACTTACTTCTGCTATTTTGCTATTTTCTGTATGTCTAATATCTTTTTGTCTCTTATTCCCTCTACTACTCTTTTCTTTTGTGTTTAGTTGATTTTTGTAGTGAACTTTTTTGATTCACTTCTAATTTCCCTTTGTGTATAATTTTTAGATATTTTCTTAGTAGTTATAAAAGGGATTACATATAACATATTAAATTTATAATGATCTAGTTTAAATTGATACCAACTTCAACAGCATACAAAAACTCTGCTCTTATAGAGCTCTGTCTTCACCCCTTTATGTTAATGTTGTTACAAATCACATCTTTATACACTGTGTGCTCAATAATAGATTTATAGTTTTTAAAATGCATTTTCTTTTAATCATGTAGGAAATAAAAAGTGGAGTTAGAAACTAAAACTACAGTAATGCTGGCTTTCATGATTACCCATGTAGTTACTTATACTGGAGACGTATGTTTCTTTTTTTTTTTTTTTTGCGGTACGCAGGCTTCTCACTGTTGTGGCCTCTCCCATTGTGGAGCACAGGCTCTGGAGGCGCAGGCTCAGCAGCATGGCTCACGGACCCAGCCGCTCCACGGCATGTGGGATCATCCCAGACCGGGACATGAACCCACGTCCCCTGCATCAGCAGGCGGACTCTCAACCACTGTGCCACCAGGGAAGCCCCCTATATTTCTTCATACAGCTTTGTGTTACTAACAACTGTCCTTTTATTTCAACCTGAAAGACTCCCTTTAGCATTTCTTGTTGGTCACATCTACTGATAAGGAATTCCCTCAGCTTTTATCTGTGAATGCCTTAATTTCTCCCTCATTTTTGAAGGATAATTTTGCCACACGTAGAATTCTCGATTGACAGCTCTTTTTCTTTCAGTACTTAATTATGTCATCCCACTGCCTTTGGCTCCATGGTTTCTTCTAAGAAATAGGCTGCTAATCTTATTCAGGATCTATTGTACATAATAAGTCACTTCTCTCTTGCTGCTTTTAAGATTCTCTCTTTGTCTTTCAACAGTTTGATTATGTCTCAGTGTCTTAATCTGTTGGGCTGCTATAACAGAATGCCATAGATTACATGGCTTAAAAACAACAGAAATTTATTTCTCACAGTTCTGGAGGCTGGGAAGTCCAAGATCACGGTGCTGGCAGATTCACTCTCTGGTGAGAGTCTGCTTCTGGTTCATAGACAGCCATCTTCTCACTGTGTCCTCACATGGCAGAAGAGGCAAGAGAGTTCTCAGAGTTCTCTTTTATAAAGGCATTAATCCCATTCATGAGGGAAAAGCTCTCATGACCTAATCACCTACCATAGGCCCCACCTCCTAATACCATCACATTGGGGGTTAGGATTTCAACATGAATTTGGAGAAGGTGGGGACACAAACATTCATTCTATAGCACTTAGTATGGATCTCTTTGAGTTTATCATACCTGGAGGTCATTGAGCTTCTTGGATATGAAGATCCATGTCTTTAATAAAATTTGGCGAGTATTCAGCCATTATTTCTTCAAATATTCTTTCTACTTCTTTCTTTTTCTCACATCCTACTAGGACTCCCAAAATGTGTGTATTGGTACATTTGATGGTGTCCCATGGGTCCATTAGGCTTTGTTCACTTTCCTTTATACTTTTTATTTCTGTTCTTCAGACTTTTATAATTTCGATAATCTTATCTTCAGGTTCATTAATTCTTCTGCCTGTTCAGAGCTGTTGAACCTCTCTAGTGAATTTCTCATTTAAGTATCGTACCTTTCAGCTCCAGAATTTCTGTTTGGTTCCTTTTCATAATTTGTATCTCTTTATTGGTATTCTCATTTTGTTCTTTATTTTCCTACTTTCTTTTAGTTCTTTGACCATGGTTTCCTTTAGCTCTCTGATCATATTAAAGATAATTGATATAAAGTCTATGTCTTTTTGTCCAATGCCTGGATTTACTGCTTCTTTGTATGTCTTGTGACTTTTGTTGAAAACTGAACATTTGAATATTACAATGTGGAAACTTTGGAAATTAAATCTCCTCTTCCCCAGGATTTGCCATTTTGGATTGTCTCTTTGAAGCTTCAGTCACCTATGGTTTAGTGACTTTTCCAAATTATTTTTTCAAAGATTATATTCCTTGCCATGTTTTGTTGTTGAAGTCTACATTCCTTTAGCTTATGGTTAGCTAGTGTTTTGACAGAGATTTCCTTGAATATTAGGAGCTAAAAACAAACAAACAAACAAACAAGCAAACCACCTCTCCTAGTCTTCACAGATTAGCTCTGTGCTGGGGCAAGCTGTTTAGCCTTAGCCTTCGCTTCTTGCTTGTACCAATTCTAGAAATTAGCCAGAAGTGAAGGTTTAGGATCTTCTCAGGTCTTTTCTAAGTATGTGTGTGATTTTCTAAATTCCCCAACATACTTAGAAACTTCCCTTCTTTGGCCAGCTTGCCACCATCATCTTGGATCCTCCACATCTACTCCACAGCTCTTTTGTTTTTAGCTGCCTACTTCAACCCCAAATTCCAGCACCTTCCAGCTCTCCAACCCAATTCTACATCAAGCTCTGAGTCCTTCACAGGTCAAAATGCATCAAGAGACCCTGATAAATATTTGTCAGTCTCCTCAGGGTCTGTGTTTAGCAGCACAAAGAACTGGCAGTAGCTTTGGCTCTGTAGATTTTGGGGGGTTTTTGGTTTTTAATATAATTATTTTAGGCAGAGTACCTCTCCCACTATGGAAAAAGAATTTTCCTTCTCTGTGGAGCGTGTTCCATGAGTCATGGGAAGGGCCTGGTCTCCCATTTGCATCTCTAACTGTAGCAGGGGTGAGCAACTTCACCATTTCAACATCGGCTAGAAAACTAATACTAAATTAGCCCACTCAGGAGCAAAGGCAGGGTTTACTGCCAAATACCTCGGCTGCTCTGGACATCTCTGTGTTCTTGCTTTGAAGGAATGACTAGGAGTCTGGAGGCAGGCTTCTGGATTTGTCTCTACTAGAGTGGGTTGGGGTTCCTTATATCCTTATTCAGCTCTGCAGGAGTGAGCTGAGCAGGCAACTAACCCCGGTGGCCAGTTCCATTGACTGGGCTTCCTCAGTCCTGGGTACTTTGTCCCTATGTAGGTGGCAGGAGATGGGGATAGGGCCAAATTTCTTACAAACTTCCCAGCGGTCACTGACATTTCTTGAAGGAGGCAGGGGTTGTCAGATGAGTTTTCTGGTCTGGGTCACCAAGACGGGGTCTGGAGGATGTGTCAACCAGTAGCCTTTGGGCTTCACTTTCAGTCACAAAACAGCCTCCCCTGCCCAGGTTTCATAGATCTGTTCCCGTGTGGTGGTGAAAATCAACGTGACCTTCAGAAAGCCTAAAATATTACAACTTGTGAACACAGGAGGATGCCCTAACCCACCAGCACACAAGAGCATTTTTAAAAAACATTAAAATGTTTTCAACTGCGAAATTTCTTAGACTCTCAGTGTGTTAAAATTGGAGGAGATCTACGAGCTAGGCTGAACCCAGCCCCTCACTTTACAGATGATGAGACAGAGGTCACAAGAGGGGAGGCCTTGCTCAGGGTCACCCTGAAAGCCAGTGGCACAACCAGGACTGCCCCAAGTCCACCCACTGCCCTCACCACCAGTTTGGGGACGAAGGTCCGCACATTCTCCTTTTCTTATTCTTGCTTCTCCTCAGAGCTCATCTTTTGTTTTTTTGTTTTTTTGTTTTTTTTTGCGGGACGCGGGCCTCTCACTGCTGTGGCCTCTCCCGTTGCGGAGCACAGGCTCCGGATGCGCAGGCTTAGTGGCCACGGCTCACGGGCCCAGTCGCTCCGTGGCATGTGAGATCTTCCCGGACCGGGGCACGAACCCGCGTCCCTTGCATCGGCAGGCGGACTCTCAACCACTGCGCCACCAGGGAAGCCCAGAGCTCATCTTTTGAATTCTGTGCCCTTGTTCCTTCTTATCTAGTCCCACTACCACTGCCTTAGTTAAGGCCTCTTGTCGTCTTGCCAGGATGGTGATGATGGTAATAATAATATTAATGATAGCAGCAGCTGACACTGATTGAGCCCTTACTGCTCACCAGACCCTGTTCTAAACTTTACGAGTATGAACACTTTAAAATCTAACAGCCCTTTGAGGGAGATACTAGTATCACTGTCATCTTATAGATGAAGAAACTGCGGCACAGAAAAGCACAAGGTCATAGAGCTGGTAAGTGGTGGAGCCAGATTTGAATTTGGGCAGTTTGACTCTGGAGTTCATGCTCTCAACCATTTGATTAAACTGCCTTTAGGGGATATTAGCATAATGGGTAACAATTACTACCCCATTTTACAGACCAAGAAACTGTCTTGGTGAGATTAAGCAAGGGCACAAGGCTAGTAAGGAGCAGAGCTGGTTCTCAGGCCAAAGCCGTGGCTCTTAAACACCAGTTATACCTCTTCTTGTCATCATGACCACCCTGCCCCCATCAAACTGACAAAATCTAAGCCTCCAACAGGAAGGCCAAGAAGCAGTATTTTTAACAAACAAATTTAAGAACAACTGGTGTCAGGAGTTTGGGATTGACATGTACACACTGCTGTATTTAATATGGATAACCAACAAGGACCTACTGTATAGCACTGGGAACTCTGCTCACTATTCTGTAATAACCTAAATGGGAAAAGAATTTGAAAAAGAATAGATACATGTATATGTGTAACTGAATCACTTTGCTGTATACGTGAAACTATCACAACAGTGTTAATCAACTATACTCCAATATAAAATAAAAAGTTAAAAAAAAAAAAGAACCACTGGTATCAATGGTATCAAGATTAAGGGACTTTGGAATCAAACAGTACAGAGCGTGGAATCCTGGGCCTATCACTTTAACCCCTTTAAGCTTCATTTCTCTCTTCTCTAAAAAGGAATATTAGTTATTTTAAACCATAGCTAGTATTTATCACCTGCTCACTGTTGCCCAGGCCCAGTGCCTCACATGCAGTTTCAACTGATCACAGTGCTGTCCCACCAGGTTGTGGTGGCAGTTAAATGAGATAACACCAAGTGTTGACCCGGCATGGACTCAGGCTCAGCAGATAATAGCTATAATCTTAGCCACGATGATAGCTCTCCGTCCATTTTGTGTCTGCTCCTTCTGGATAGGAAGATTCTCACAGTTATGATGTGTGTCTTACTCATTTCTGTGTCTGACCAGGGTCTGGCTCGTAGCCGGTGTCCAGTCAATCTGTAGAAATCTGTTGACACAAAGGCCGAGAGCATGTCCTCTGCTTGCTTCCAAGCCCTTAATGATTTTTTGGCTGAAATGAGCCTCTTGCTTTTCATTTTGTTCCAACTGTTCCCAGTTCTTCCATGAACCTGAGCTATACATGCTTCAGTGATTGTGTTTTTGCTTTAGGGATCAGGGACAGCATAGGGTGGATTTTTGAAGATTTTGCAGACAAGGATGGAAAACCCAGGCAGCTTGGACCAGCCACTGTCACAGTGTAACGGAAGATGTGAGCTGACACACTGGTGGCCAAGGTGGGCGGTGATCTCTCCAAACTTTTCCGTCTGCATCTGAAGTCTCATGAGGCTCATCACTGCGGCTATGGGAGTGTTTCTTTTGATGTCACCCATAAAGTGGGGTGACCACTGCCTTCCTACATCACAGGGTCACTGTGAAGATCAAATCAAATGACCACATGCTTGTGGAGGCTTTTGCTAACTGTAAAGCTCTGTACTGGGGCTAGGCCTTGGTCAGGTGGGCGTTTGGTTCTCAGTGAGTTGCCCCTCCCCTTGGTGGAGACGTCCCTCTCCCAGGACCCAGGGCCTTACCTTCTCATTGTTCTCTTCTCCTACGCCTCTGTTCATTCAGCTCAAGCCAGGCTGGGCTTTCCTGACTTGCTTCTGAATTCTTTCAGACCCACCTTCCTTATCTTTGCCCCCTTGCTTTCAAATTCTTAGCTGACATTTTAATTTTTCTACAGAAACCAGAGTCTTTACAGCATTTCCATCTTACTTTAGCAGTGCACTGTGTCTGCTGGTAAGTCTTATTTGGCAGTCCTGGCTCATGGACCACTGCCTGAGCATGCAGCTGTCTGATAAGCTCTTAGCCATGTGGGGGAGGTCGTCTGTTCCTGTCTTCATCACACACATGCAAGCCTCCTGTCTCCCGGAGCATCCTGTCACATTGCTTGTCCCAAGCCAAGATCTCGCCTTTCAACAGAACCTCATTCAGTCTGTTTCCTTACTGACCTCATGTCATTCCATCAGCATGATCTTCTGGTCCCTTGGTGGCCCTCTGAGTCACTCCAGCTGATGGGATATAACCCAGACTTCTGAGGAACTGAACCTGCTGCTGGTGCCAAGAGCTAACAGGCAGGGAGCTGTGAGTGGGACTTGTGCCTGGGACACCTCGGTATAGACACAGCAGGTCCCACAGGAGGATCTGTTCCCTGCCAGTTGCCCTCAGAAGTCCTGGGCAAAGGCTTGAAGGGCAAGGATCACTAGTGTCCAAGTAGGGGGACCAACTGTCCCAGCTAGCCGGGATCCAGGAGTTTTGCGGGGCACAGGCCGTTCAGTGCTAAACAGAGAAAGTCCTGGTCTTCCTGTGTCTGGGACAGTTCAGCCGCAAGAGGACAAAAGGGGGTCCTTTCACTTCGATTTGGATTTGAGGCCCCTTGATTTTTCAAGGCTCCCTTGATTTTTCTCAGCTGATGAGAGTATGAACAGTGGTTTTGCCTGAGCCTGAAAGCTCTGTCCCTGTCCAGGTGAATGATGACAAGAGGCAGGCCCAGGCAAGCCCTTGCTGGCCCTCAGCAACCTGCCTGATGATGTGGGGAAGTGAGACTCATACACGGGGAGAACAGAGAAAGAGCATGTCTGTTTAAGCTAAGGTGGCAAGGCTCCATCAAGACAAGAGAAACCCCAGGAAATAATGATACAGCCCATTATCGGGTAAGTTAGCTGTTGACCAACGATGCCCATCTATGGGGTCCTGCAGAATGTACAAATCAGACCTTTTCTTCAGGTGAACACGGTGGGGGAAGGATTTGGAAATGAGTCCTCGATTTAATGCATCTGCTTCCGAGGCCCCTTGCTCCCCTGCCACCACTCAATGCGTACACGCATATACACGCACACGCAGCCAGCCTCTCCCCGACTCCTACACATCCCCGCAGGTCCTTGACCCTTGCTGCTCCTGTGTCCAGACCATGGCCCCCGCTGGGCTTCCAGATCCACAAAGGGAGCTGAGTCTCTTGGGCGGTGACTTTCAGCCCTAACAGCATCGCTGGCCTCACAGATGTCCTCATGTAGCCCTTTGGTGGCTGAGGGATTGCTGTATCTGTCCCCCTGCCCTAATAATTCCAGGAGCAAGTACCAGATAGCTAGGGACAGCCCCTGTGCCCCAGAGCCTGCTAGAATTATTCAAACAGGCCAGTCCTAAGCCTGCTTACCCTGCCTCACCCATCCTTCCCATGGAAACTGCAATAAAGGCTCTTGCCCAGTTTCCTCTGCTCTCTCTGTCCTGACTGGCCCCGGTGTTACCCAGTGTGGCCCTGCGAGTTGTGGGGTGCCTCCTGTTTCTAGGGATCTGTGAGTATAACACTCTTCTTCCTTTGTGACAGTTGTCTCTATGTCTGCATGTCTTACCTTACCTGACAAAACAAATATCAGGTAGCTTTATCATGGTCAGGCACACACCTAAGCACTCACTGTACATGGATCATCTCATTAAATCTCAGCACAGTCTGTGAGGCGGGTGCTATTATATTTTGCAGATGAGGAAACGGAGACCTGAGTACACGCAATTAAAATAACAGAGGCAGGATTAAGAATTCAGGCATGCCAATCTGAAAGGCTGCACTCCCAACCTCCACTCTGATCTGCCTCAATTATTATTGAGTAGTTGCCTTATTATTTTTATTACATTAGCAGGCAGGGGCAGGGCAGTCTGGTGTCCCCATAAGCTCCCATGTGAGGGCAGAGGTCAGGTGGGAGAGCTGAGCCGTGTCTCTGGTCCTGGTCCTAAGCAGCCCCACTTGAGAGCTATAAAGGGCTCACGGAAGAGCTGGATCCTAGGTGGGAGGCAACCTTCTGGAGCAACCTGTCTTGATGGATTTGAAGGGCCCTGGGGCAACCCCTGTTTAGAACTCTCTGTCCAGTGATCTGTTTACAATCACCCTCTACCCCCACCATCTGTCAGTCAAGGTTTTAGGTTATGAGCAACAGATACCAGCTCTGGGTAACTTAAGCAACACTGATTAGAAGACTACTGGTACATTAACGGAACTGATAGAGAATTTAGAAAGCCAGCGTAAGAATCATTACACACCAAGAGGAAACTAGTGACTAGGAACACAGCAAATTCACCTTCAGGAACAGTGTGATCAGGATGCAACCTGGCACCCCGTCCCTGGACTCTCACTGTTGATACTCTCACGTTGCTGTGTCTTTCTGACACTGACTCAGTGTCAAAGCCAGTGGGGACTTTTGGGGGTGATGGATATGTTCACTGTCTTCATTGTGGTGACAGTTTCATGGATCTCTACATATGTCAAAGCATATCAAATTGTACATTTGAAATATTTGTAGTTCATTATATGTATTCTTACCTTAATAGCACTATTTAAATAATATAGTCTGGAGAGATCCCTGTGCCTAAAGCTGGGGGGCGGCAGGGAGGGGAGTGGAAGATGAAACAGAGAGTGGGGGGCAAAGGTCAACAGGCCAGCTTCATGTAGAGGCCAGACTGGCCATGAGAGGCGAACCGAGGCTCCTCTCCCCAGCTCTTCTGGAGGGTCCTAGACCTCTTGCTGGGTCATGGCTTGTCAATAGCAAGTTAAACTTGTAGCTGATGTTAGCTTTGATGGAGAAACTACTTCTTCTTCCTCTTTAGGCCTAGCTCTCTGCTCCTCTAACCATCTTGCTCACTGAGCCTCAGTCTGGGAGGGGCAAACTCCCTTCCTTTAGGAGTGGCATTGAGAAAAGTCTCAATGGCTAGAACTGTTGAGGTATAGCATTGCTCAAATGGGTTGCCCTGAAGCAGATAGAGAGGCATGAATTTGTAGCAAGCCATTTATTAAGCTCTTAGGGGACATAGGTAAGGGGATGGGGAAGCAGGACAAAGCCTGGGGCCCCTCAGACAAAGGCCTATGAGGGCAGCTTCTGCCCATCCCGCAGGGAAGTCTGGAGTGGGAAGAACACCTCAGATGTCCCAAGCTGAGCTGGGCTTGCATGCTGTGGCCCACAACCCGCTGGGAGAGGAGAAGGATGCCTACTTCCAGGCACGCCCTGCATTCTTCACTCCAGCAGCCGAGGGCAGCTCCCCCAGAAGAGGTGGGAGTGCTGCTGTGGGAGGTGGACAGGGGCCCAGAAATGATGAAAGGTGCTCTGGATGCAGCACCAACACTGTCCATGACAAGCCAGTGTCTCCTTCAAGTCCCAGCAAGTCCAGGGCTTGGCCGACAGAGGTAATGGAAAGGCAGCCTTGTTTGGAGGAAGGTGAGCCTTGACGTCCAGAGACCCCAGACTTAATTATCACATGATTCTTTTACTTGGCTGTGTGCTTTCAGCCTGTAGGACAAACCAGGCTTAGTTACACACATCTGACACATTCTTCCACTGCTCACGTCAGAGGTATGCAGAAAGATCAGTTTTCAAAAAGTGCTGCACCTTCGATTTTAGTTTGACTACTCATTTTGTCACACTGCTATTATATTCTGCTGGAGACGTGGGGTATCCGCCTATGGGGCCTGCGGGTTGGGAGGGAGAGCAGGGAGAGTGTGAGGAGTCAGTGCTCAGAGAGTCAGCTGACTGGTTTCACGGGCAGGACCACATGCCACTGCACAGAACAGAACGTGGGGACTGGAAATGTGAAGACTGTTTAGTCCACAGGCCTCATTGTACAGATGGGGAAACTGAGGCCCAGAAAGGAGAGACCCTCCACTCCTTTAGCTTATATTTACCCAGCACCTCTCTGTGCCAGGGCTTGCACCAGAGCCTGGGAACAGAATACCAGGATGCCACAGACTCCGACCTTTTAGCTTTTCACCTTGAAATAATTATAGATTCACAAGAAGTTGTAAATGTGGTACAGAAAGGTCCCAAGTGCCCTTCACACAGTTTTCCCCAGTGGCAACATCTGGAATAAAATTACAGTGTAATAGTAAAACCAGGAAACTGACACTGGTACAAGCACACAGTGTTTACATGTACTAATTAATGTGTGTACAGGGGTATGTGTATGTGTGTGTGTGTGTGTGTGTGTGTGTGTGTGTAGTTCTATGTACTGCTATCACAGGTATAGATATGTGTGCCCATCATACAATCGAGACCTGGAGCTTTTCTGTCACTGCAAAGGACCTCCCTCTGTGTCCCCTTCATAGTTGTCCACACCCCACCCCCCCATTCCTCAGGCCACTGCTAAACTACTTTCCATCTCAGACCTTGCTTTTAGGGGGCTCACCTCTTCGGAGGGAGAGAGATGCAGATACAAATCTTGGCAATATGAGGAATAGTAAATACCTATATAAGTATAGGAATGAAATAATACCATGACATTTGGGTGCAGTTAACGTCGCACTCCTGAGGGTGTCTAAGTCAGATTGAATCCATTGAAAGGGGACCAGAAATGGGGTGGTTTCAGCCATTAAAAAGAATGAGGTCGCACTGAGGTAGCTGACGTAGATGATGGAAAAAGCAGATGACGGAAGGCAAAGGACGGAACGGTACATTCTGGCTTGTGTGTGTGTATGTGTGTGTGTGTGTGTGTGTGTGTGTGTGGCAGCTCTGTAATCAGATGTCATGTGTACATACACAAACAAACACCACTAATGGTATCACCTGTGGAAAGTGAGACCAGCAGCTGAGGAGGGAGGGATACTCATCTCCTTGTCTACTCTCTTGTGCTATTTCAGTTTTCACTGCGTGTGTGACTTGCTTTTATTAAAAGGAAATGGAATCATTTTGGACCCTCCTTAAGCAAGAAGGAACGTATCCTGTATATTTGTATCCTCATATCGCCATATCCTTGCTTTCTCCTCTCCCTTGGGTTTGCAAAAGGCCCTCTAGGGACTTAGCAGTCTAAAAAGGGGGTTGTGCAGCCTCTAGTTGCCATGGTAGCTGTTGCTCCTGGTGACACAAGATGCAGGCCTGGCCCTCCCAGCCCTGTGAGCAGGGGGCTTGGAACCCGCACACCACCCTGGGTACCAGATGTTAAAAAAGACGTCTCTATCAGTGCTAGCATGGGATGAGTCAGCTGTGTGATTTCAGGAAGACACTGCGTTCAGTGGTCTGCATGCACTGCATGGTGTACGCTTTCTCAAGACAAATGTTCTTTACCTAAAAACATCTTAACCTCTACGTCGGAGCACCAAGCCCCATTCTCCTCCCCGCTGGGATAATCTGGTTTAACTGCCTCTACTGGTTTCTAAACACAGAGTCTGGTTTAGCGGTTGTCTTGGGGGCAGCCCATTCTCACACCAGGGTCCCCTCCCAGCCCATTCATCTTCCTCTCTCAGACCCAGAAACAGGGAGAATTGTTTATTGCTTCTTAGGGGGCTGGAGAACCCTTATTGACCACAAGAGGAAAATCGAGCCACCGTCCAGTGTGTGGGGCTCATGTCAAGACAGCTTTTGTTCTTTTCTGGTGAGTCAACAAGGGCAATAAATGATATAAATTAATTTCTTAATAAACTATTGTGATACATTAAATTCCCAATAGGTTCTTCTGCTTCAACTCAAGTGTGTGTTGATAGAATAAAAGTAAAATGCAGTGAGAACTAGAGGAGAGAGCTAAATTAGCTCTCTTGGGGAGGAGTGGGCTGGGGGAGGGAATTTTTGTCGTGGCCCTTGAAGGTTGGGTAGGAGTTCACCAGGTGAAGAAATGAGAAGGCGAGCTATCCTATGCTTCGTGCTAAAACCAGGGACCTGACTCTGACCAGAGATTTTCCGAACTATTACATGCTGCCATGGCCCTGACCCCTCTCTGTCTCCAGGACTGAAGGCATATGTTCAGGTGAACTTAGAGCCTGGAAAGAGGCGATGCTGTCTTGTCAGCTGGCCAGGACATGTTCAGTCCAGATGGAGCCTGTAATACACCGATGTGAACCGAATTGCCAGATACTCCACTTCTCTTGTGGAACCAGTGTCCTGGGAACAGGCCGGGACTGCTGCCCTAAAGTAAGGCCTTACCA
The DNA here is from genome assembly GCF_951394435.1 of Stenella coeruleoalba. Classification (NCBI taxonomy): domain Eukaryota; kingdom Metazoa; phylum Chordata; class Mammalia; order Artiodactyla; family Delphinidae; genus Stenella; species Stenella coeruleoalba. Next base: position 138,574,396 of record NC_137147.1, on the reverse strand, counting down.
TTCATGCTGTGATTTCTGTGGGTGCAAACTAGACAGGGTTAAAAGACTGGGGAGAAAAGAAAGGCAAGGCACGGTGGAGAAAGCAGGAAAGGCCAGGCAAGTTTGCTTTGGGGAAGGTCTCAGGCCACGACTCACAGTGGGAACATGATTCACAGACATCCTCCGAGGCCTGATTATTCGAGGCTCATGTTTCCTTCCTCTGGGACTCCCAAAGCCTGATGGTTCTTGGCACTTCTCAAAAGCTAAAGGCAAAAATAATATTTTAATTTTCTCCAACAGAAAGTCTGCGTTATAGCTACTAGCCTTATTCCAAGAACCAATTCTTAGGAAATTGGATTAGGACATAAATTTACAGAGTTCCTGGATCGGCCCAGGATTCTTTTTCCACTTACGCCACATGTGCTCCACCCTGCCTTCTTCTTTGCGTCTGAGATGCAGAGCCCAGCCTCGGGTTTTGCAGTCACCACCTCAGGGTGGAGGCTGGTGGAAAGAGTCGCATTAGGGGACCAGGGCTCTAGTCCCAACTCCACCAACTCCTGAGATACCGCCAGGAGACCACATCCACTTCATGGGCCTCAGTTTCCCCATCTAGAAAGGAAAGGTTGCACTAGATGTTTCATAGAAAAAAATCTGCATACCCATTTTTTAGGGAGGGGAGTCAGTTAAAATTTTACCCACATAACTGAAAATTAATTTAAAGTGTTTGGAAGCCACTGGAATAAATCATCTTCAAGGCTGTACCCAGACCTAATTTCTGTAAGTCTCTAGACTTCTCCATGCTCAAAAGCGGAGGCAGAGTGGGGAGGAGGGAGGTGGTTTGGCTTCAGCCAGGTGCCCGCAGCAACCCTCCCACCGTTGCCCTCTTTTAATAAAGGAGTGTGACTCACACATGTCACCTGTCTCCTGGGCTGAATGGTGGTGGCACTGGCAGCTGGCTCTTGCTGCACATGTTTCTGATGGCTGGAGCAGTGAGGGGGTCTCCTGTGCTAAGGATGCAGAAGCGGGTGGGAGGGAAGTGGGGTGGCTGAGGAGGAGAGGTTCTTGCCCAGGCTCCAAGCCCTGCCCCACAGTTTCTGGAGAACAGACCACTCCAGGAAGGAGAAGGCAAGGGGCACAAGATCACGTATCCAGTGCGACCCACTGGAGTGTGTACTTGCGGTGTCTCAGTGGAGTCACACAGCCTCACGGGGCTAAGTCTGAGTGTTACTGAGTCCGAGCTCATACTGCTCGCTGCACGACAGGCCAGTCAATTGAGAGGCGAGGTGTTGGGGCAAGGAACAGCGATTTTATTCAGAAAGCCAGCAGACGAGAAGATGGTGGACTCGTGTCCCAAAGAACCATCTTGCCCAGGTTTGGACGCTAGTTCCTTTTATAGAACAAAGAGGGGGAGGTGAGGAGGTAAAGTAAAAAGAAGGCGATCGGTTGTTGGAAATATTTCCTGGTTCCGGCCAGACTCCAGAGGGGATGTGATAATTTCTTCCTTCCTGCAGCCATTCACAGGTGGGCCTGGTGTGTGTGTGTTGGGGGGTTCCTGTGAGCTAAACAAAGGTATTTTAACTTAACAGTCAGGCATGGGAGGCAGGGTTCCTGGAGAATGGGCCATTATGTATACTTTAAGCTCTAGGCAACATCCCTTGAGTGATTAACTTGTAGCAGAAGGAATACAATACAAAGGTTAAAGTGAAGCACCATCCCAACATGGAGTCAGATTTGTTCTTCCCTGTTTCAGGAGCAGTCCCTTTCTACAGGTAAGAAAGGTGGGGAACAGGGAGAGGAAGCACACTGGCCTCAGGCAACAAGTGGTGAGCCCAAGTGCTGATTCTGGGGGCGGTGGGGTGAGCGGGAGTATCGGGACCATGACCCCTGGGTAGGCAGTTGGGGCCACATGAACTCACCTATTTCTGCTTCAAGAAGACTAGTCAGGATTCTTTTTCTGGGACTTGGGAAACAAAGCAGGTGGTTGAGAATAATCAAAACGGCCTTCTGAATGAGTGAAAATGAACTGAGTGTCTCTTCTGGGTCAGGTGCTTCCTTGTGGTGTTTCATTGAATCCTCACAACCATGTGCTTTGGTATTCGGGGAAGACCCCCCTCACCCCCCACAGAGAACTCAGAGAGGGAGAGGGGGCTGCCAGGGAGGGCAGAGCTCCAGCCAAGGCCAGCCCCTCTCACTCACAGGTCTTGTTCCCATCAGGGGGCCCGCTGGCCACACTTGCCAAACAGCTGATTGTCCCACGTGAGTTCCATGAGTACAGTCAGCCCCTCCCTCCTGTCCCTGACCCAGTGCTGGGTACGGAGGAGATGCTCAGAACCAGAGCATGAGTGTCTTCCAGCCTATTTTAAAGTATTTGAAGACACTGTTGTGAACTGCTCTCCCCCAGCCCTCTTTCCACCTGTGTGCTCCTGTGTGCCAGAAAGCCTTCCAACAGCTAAAGGGAAAACAAGTCTTTCCCTTTAGCAGAAAACTATACCTCAGTGGGCTCCTAGGAAAGGAGCGCTGTGCTGGGAGTCTAGTACTGGAGCAAGCACAAGCCCACTGCAAGCTTCAGTTTCCCCATCTATGCCATGAGGGTGCCTTTGGTGAGCCTTAAGCCCTCTTCAGGGCCCATGGCCCCTGACCCTTTATGGGTGGAGCTTCCAATCTCTCCCAGGAGCAGGGCCCAAAAGGAATCCCTTTCTAGGTTTGCCATCCAGAGGCAGCCACACAGAGACCCCACCTCTGTGGTCCTTGCTGCTTTTCTACTTAAAAATAGTCCTCACTCAGCTTTGACTAGATCAAAGGGACACACTGCTGGAACTTGCTGGCCAGAGGCTGTCACTGTTAACTCTTGCCCGCTGGTTACAGGTGGATTATAGCAAGTCCTGTGGGGACATAAGGAAGAAATAAGGCATATAAGTTCTGTGAGGGCAGGAACCGTTGGTCATCTATTTATCTCTTGGATGGCATAGAATATTTCTTGAAGGAATGTTTGAATGAAATAGGGAATGAGCAGAGGTGATTCCTACCTAGAGCTGATAGGCTCATTGCGGAGGGAAGAGATATATACACAAAAAGTTAAATAATGATCCAAGGACCAAGTTACCATGCAAAGCAACGGTATGACATGTTGCAAGACAGCATTTGTGGTGCAGGAACACAGTGCAACTAATTCTGGGCTGAGGAGAGCAGGAAGAGCCTCTAGAAGAAGTTGGACTTTGGGCTGGACCTTGAGGGGTGAGTCCGGTTTGAGGGGTGTGGAGCCCCCAGATGCTTGCTCTGAAGAGGCAGTTCCTGCAAAGTTTCCGTGTTGGAAACAAGCAAAACACGCTCAAGCTCTCCAACAGAGGATGTGTCTCTGCTCTGGAGAGAAGGGAGACTGGACATGACTGGCGGGGCTCAGAGTGTTCTGGCCCAGGCTCTGCCCCTCAGTTTGTCTGCCTGACAGATGGAGGTCAGAATGTCTACCCCACTGGGATCTTGTTGGGATTTCCTGGGATGTGTTTGCACAAGCATTTTGCGGTCTGCGAAATGTTTTGCAAATATTCACTGTAATCCCAAGATGAAACCTGTTGCTCAAGGCAGGCACAGTGTTTGTTCTCTCTGTGTTTTCCTCAAGCTGAGGGATGGCGACTCAAGGCCCAGGAAACAAACACTGACCAAATCAGTAACCGTTTATGGAGCTGCTACTGTGGGTGGAGCCCCACAGGGGATACAAGAGGAGGAAGACGGGTCCCAGCCATCCAGGGCTTAAAAAGGAGATAAGAAAAGCGGGTGAAAACTTAATATCCCCTGAGATTTTGTATATCAGCTGAAAATGATAATAGAACTTGCTGGAATGATATTAGGTCAACTTAACTGCCCTGTTTTCCATGAGAAGGTCATTTCAACCCCAAAGGTGTGAGACTGGGGTGGGATGATAGGCCATATTCCATCTCATTAGCATGAACCCTAGTGACATCAGCAGGAAAATAGAGCCTCTGCTTACTGTTCTTGGCCCCAGGGAACAGCTTCTTGTGAGCCTCTGTCCCAGACACAAGGTGCATAATGTGGGTGAGGTCAACTTTGATGGTTCTAAAAATGTATACCCCTGTGTCTGCTCTTACACTGTGTGCCAAGGCAGGGAGAACAGGAGAAAATCTCCATTGAGCAGAGGAGGGACTTGATCCTGAACAGGGGAGGTGACTTTCCCAGGCCAGACAGTGAGTTAGCCTGGGCATAGAAGCCCCCTCTCCTGATTAATGCCTGGAGCTGTTTCGGTTCCTGCTGACCCTGCTTAGAACTGGAGTTGGGCATCGGGAACGGTTGACTGGAGTGGGGAGATTCCTCTGCGGGATGCTGATGTGGCTGGTCTACTACAGTCATTCACTAAATATCAATTGAGTAACTATTATAATCCAGGCACTGCTCTAGTGTTGAGATTCATTCGAGAATAAAACAGACTCAAGTCCCCGCCCTTATGGAGCTTACTTTCTAGTGGGGGAGGAGGCAGACAAAAAACAATAAGGAAGCACATTATATAGCACATTAGAAGATGGAACGTGCTGTGGAAAGAAGGGAGTAGAGCAGGATAATGGGGATCAGTAGTTTGGGGTGGGTGAGAACCACCTTTAAGACAGGGTGCTCAGGGTAGACTTCATTAAGAAGGTGTGAGATGAGCAAAAGCTTGAAGGAGGGGAGGGAGTTAGCCAGGTAGATCTCTGGAAGAAGAATGTTCCAGGCAGAGGGAATGGTCAGTGCAAAGGCCCTGGGGCAGAAGTGTGCCTGGTATGTTCAAGAAGTACTGAGGAGGCCAGTGTGGCTGGAGCTGAGTGAGCAAGGGGAGAGCCCAAGATGAGGGCACAGAGGTCATGGGGCCATGTCATGGGGGGAATACGGAGGGCTTTGTGGTTATTCTAAGTGGGATGAGAAACCATCTAAAGGTTTTAAGCTGGGGAGTGGCTCATTAATTTACATTTGAAAAGGATCTCCAGGGCCCTGAATAGAGAACAGACTATAAAGGGATGAGGGTGGAACAGAGGGTGAGTTAGGAGGCTGTCCAGGTGAGCAGTGATGGTCCCTCTGGCTAGGGTGGGACCTAAGGAGGGGCAGTCAGATTCTATATCTATTTGTAATGTAGAAGTAGAAGCAGCAAGATTTGTTTGTGGGTTGGATGTCAGACATGTGGGAAAGAAAGGAATAGATGAGTACTCCATAGTTCTGAGGTGAATGGGGAAGGGGTCGTTTACTGAGATGGGAACAGTGGGTGGCTCAGAGTTAGGGATACCGTGAGTCCAGTTTTGGACGTGTTAAGTTTGAGATGCATATTGACATCCAAGTGGAGATGTTAACTGGCCATTGGAATTACTGGACCACAGTTCAGGGCCAAGGTTGGGAATGGAGGCATGCACTTGTTGATGAGCTAGTTGACAAGGAATTTAGTTTAGATAGAAAAGATAGGCTGAGCCCAACTTATAAAGGCCAGATAAAAGAACAGGATCTATCCATAAGTCAGGACACTGAGAAGGAGACAGTGAGTTAGAAGGAAACCAGGAAAGGGTGGGATTCTCGAAGTCAAGAGAAGACAGAGGTTCAAGAAGGAAAAAGAATTCACCTTTGTCAAACTGCTAAGGGCTGAGAATGACCCCTTGGCTTGGCCATGAGGACATTGTTGTTCATCTTATTAAGAAAGGTTTCCTTGGGCAATAGAAATCTGATTGGAGTGGGTTCCAAAAATAAAAGGGAAATGACGAAGTGGAGACTGAATATAAGCAACTCTTTCAGGAGGTTTTGCTATTAAGGAGAAACTGGGCAATAGCTAGAGGAAAACGAAGAGGAAAATGATGCAGAAAGCAAGGAGATAATTGCAGGTCACAATCCTCAAGTGGGTGAGAGGATGAGGACTTCAGGGCACAGGGGGCGAGGCAGCTGCAGAGAGGAGCACATGCAGGTGAGCCATCATTTTCCCTATGGCTTGTCCACATCTCAGCTGCCTTTCTGGACTCATCCTGGCAGAGGAAAGCGGCCGAAGCAGTGCAAGCAGAGCAAATCCATGGGCTACAGCAAGCAGCAAGCACCCTACAGCAAGCAGAGCAAATCCATGGGCTACAGACTCAGGTCTTAAAATCAGCCCAAAGAATCAACAAATAATATGTTGTAGGGCTGGAGTGAAGATACCATGCTTTTGACAAAAAAAAAATGTAGAAGAAAAGTGTTCTAAGCCAAAAAACAACCAGTTGGGAGTATGTCATGTAACGAAGCTCTGTGTCCCCTCTACAGTAAAATATGTCCTACTTTACCCAAGAAATGAGGAAAAGAGGTTTTCACTATTTTTCCTTCCATGATGATGTTTCACTTTGTTACTAATCAGACTAAGGCAAATAAAAATTGAAAATATTGGGCTTCCCTGGTGGCACAGTGGTTGAGAGTCCGCCTGCCGATGCAGGGGACACGGGTTCATGCCCCGGTCCGGGAAGATCCCATGTGGAGCGGAGTGGCTGGGCCCGTGAGCCATGGTCACTGAGCCTGCGCGTCCGGAGCCTGTGCTCTGCAACGGGAGAGACCACAACAGTGAGAGGCCACAACAATGAGACGCCCGTGTACCACAAAAAAAAAATCGAAAATATCATTTTTTGCCAAATGGACAAATATTTTTTTTGTCTTGTTATCTCATTTTTTTTAACATCTTTATTGGAGTATAATTGCTTTACAATGCTATGTTAGTTTCTGCTTTATAACAAAGTGAATCAGTTATACATATACATATGTTCCCATATCTCTTCCCTCTTGCATCTCGGTGCTTTGTGACCACCTAGAGGGGTGGGATAGGGAGGGTGGGAGGGAGGGAAACGCAAGTGGACAAATATTTTAAGGGATAATTCTTAGTATTCAAAAATGTTCTGTTAAACAGGCATTTCTTAAAACATGGGTGGGAGTGAAAAATTGGTTCAAGATCTTTGAGAAGCAGTTTGGCTATTGGCTGTAACCAAAAGACTTAGGAAATTTCATACTTCTTGGGCGCAGTAATTCCTCTTTTGGGAATCCAGCCTAGAGAAACCATTGGAAACTTGGACAAAGATTTAATAACAAGATTTCTCAAAAACTTGTTTATGGTAATGGAATAAATATAAGAAAGTTAACTGTCCAAACATAGAAGACTAGTTTACAACATTTTTGACACATTCATATTTAATAATATGGAGAAATGTTTAACATATGTTGGTAAGTGAAAAAAAGTTACAAAATTATTCCAAGTGAATTATTCAATTCCATCTTAGGGATTGTACATCCACTCTTCAATTAGGTCTAGACTAAAAATTATGTATTGAATTATTTAAAATTTTAATAACCATATGTGTCTCCATATTTCTAGTTGCATTTTCTTCATACCAGCTGGGCTGGTTTCATTTCTGCCCATTTTTATTTAAGTTCTTATTCTTTTTTTTATGAATGTTTTTCTTTCCTTTCCTTCTTTGAGAATTCTAAATATGCTTAATGTCTATTATTTTCACTTCTTACAAAATGAATTCCCCCTATTATTGGTTTGATTGGCTGTCTTCTTTGCAGTCATTCTTTTGAGGTCTTTTGGAATACCAGCTTGTTGACTCATCTTGAATGGTGTGTGTGTGTGTTGTGTTGTGTTTGTGTTCAGCCCTTCTTTAGAAGTTCTGCATTGCTTCCACCCAGCTTCCTGGTCCCCTCAGTTCAACATTAGCCTTACCTTGGTGGCCTCGGGCTCCCATCCAGGGAGAGCTGAGGATACCATGGGTCCAGTCACCAAGCAGCAGTTGTTGTGGTCCAGCTCTTGGCTAGGAGGCTAAGTACAAAATATAAATCACAGTCCCAGGCAATGGTCAGACACAGCTTTTTCCAGCCCTCTCCCATAAGCAGGGGCATGGCATGTTTCTGCTTCATCTCTGGTCAACAGAGATGTTTATCTTATTTGAGATCAGTTGGTCTTTTAAACTAAAAAAAAATTTTTTTATCTATCATTGCTTTGTATGTGGTACAGATGAGGGGGCCTCAAAGAGTGAATGTAATACCATCTTAACCAGAAGTCCCAAGTCTCAGCTTCTTACTTTTCTGACTCTGGCTTGTGGCTATGAAGAAGTGTCATTAGCATTCATGCCCACCTTTTGCTAACTGCTTTGCTTACTCCACTCCCAATTTTCCCCAGGTACTTGGGTGTCTCACATGTGCTCACGAGCCAGCCTGCTCAAATCCCACCAATCTCGTGCTTCTGGAGCTGTCTACTACCTGGCGGCCCTCCTACTGGCTGTACTGTCCTAGCACCTCCCAGTAGAGGGGTGATCTCCTGGACTTCCAAACATTCAAGACCTCCGAGTCCAAACAGTACCGGAGTCTCCTGCAGTCCCTGCAAAGAACTCCCTGCCTTCCCTATCTCTTCAGAGAACTCAGACCAGAGTTCAAGGGCAGAGCTGGAGAACAGACCCGTGCTTCCCTCTCCTTCTTCCCAGGTTTCACCCCCAAGCCCTCCACTTACAGTGTTCTCCTCAGTGGCCCCTTTCACACAGGTGACACTGATTTCTAGGAGACAGCAGTGAGCGGTTCTGAGAGAGATCTTAGTTCCCCTGCCCAGGAATTGAACCTGGGTAGCCTGGATGAAAACCAGGAATCCAAGCCGTTAGTCCACCAGGGGCTAGAGGCTAGAAGCAAAGTGCCTCTAGCTCTTTCCCCCATTGAAAGCAAGAATGTTTCAAGGAGGCAAAAACTGCAAAATAGGTACAAAGTTTATTACTAGAGACACAGCCCAATGTATGGGAGAGCACACAGAGAAAGAGTGTATTTATTTAAGTCAGAAGCAAGGCAGAAATACACACCCAGGGAGAAAGGGTATAGCCATCCTTCCTAATGAGGAGGAGTGCAGGAAAGAGATGATTTAAATCACTTACATAGGACACTTCTTCCTGGTCTTTGTTTACCTTTGGCCAAATATCTGGTTTCTTTTTCCACACCTGACCTGCCCTAGGACCCTCCCCAACATGCCTGCCAACTTTTTGCTAAGATGGTTCCCACTGCAGAGGCCTGTGGCGGTATGTTCCACACCTATTATGGGATGGCGCCCCCTCCCTTTTTGACCCCCAAGGAGCCTTCCCGCCCATGTGCAGACAGGGAAGTTTTCCTTGACCTCCGGAGCAGTCATCTTATCTCTTTACTTCAGCAGAGCTCATCTTCTGCCACTAGCTTTGTCCTTGGAGCATCTGGGTGAGAGCAAAGCTTCAGTTTTCCTCCACTTGACACGTACCAGCTGTCCAGCCCAGGGGCCCATTTATCTCCTACCTCAAAACCAGTTCATGTGAATGAGTCCATCACACACAACCCCCCTCTGAATCCCAGGCTGGGCTACCTTCTGCATGTGACTAGAAATAGATGCTCAACATTAGCAGTGATTTTATTTGGGTAGGTAGATTATAGTGATTTTTTAAAAAATCTTTTTTAAAGTGTGTGTGTGCTTTTAGGTATTTTTCTAATTCTCTACAGTTAATGTTTATAATTTTGTAATCATACAACAATATTATTGGGGACATTTCGGTTTCTTCCATGTCCTGGCGATTGTAAATAGCGCTGCAATGAATATTGTGGTATGTGTATCTTTTTGAATTATGGTTTTCTCAGGGTATATGCCCGATAGTGGGATTGCTGGGTCATATGGTAGTTCTATTTTTAGTTTTTTAAGGAATCTCCATATTGTTCTCCATAGTGGCTGTATCAATTTACATTCCCACCAACAGTGCAGGAGGGTTCCCTTTTCTCCACATCCTCTCCAGCAAGTATTGTTTGTAGATTTTTTGATGATGGCCACTCTGACCTGTGTGAGGTGATATCTCATTGTAGTTTTGATTTGCACTTCTCTAATAATTAGTGATGTTGAGCAGCTTTTCATGTGCTTCTTGGCCATCTGTATGTCTTCTATGGAGAAATGTCTATTTAGGTCTTCTACCCATTTTTGGATTGGGTTGTTTGTTTTTTAAATATTGAGCTGCATGAGCTGTTTATATATTTTGGAGATTAATCCTTTGTCCGATTATTCATTTGCAAATATATTCTCCCATTCTGAGGGTTGTCTTTTCCTCTCATTTAGGGTTTCCTTTGCTGTGCAAAAGCTTTGAAGTTTCATTAGGTCCCATTTGTTTATTTTTATTTCCATTACTCTAGGAGGTGGATCAAAAAAGATCTTGCTGTGAGTTATGTCAAAGAGTGTTCATCCTATGTTTTCCTCTAAGAGTTTTATAGTGTCCAGTCTTACATTTAGGTCTCTCATCCATTTTGAGTTAATTTTTGTGTATGGTGTTAGCAAGTGTTCTAATTTCATTCTTTTACATGTAGCTGTCCAGTTTTTCCAGCACCACTTATTGAAGAGACTGTCTTTCCTCCATTGTATATCCTTGCCTCCTTTGTCATAGATTAGTTGACCATAAGTGCGTGGGTTTATCTCTGGGCCTTCTATCCTGTTCAATTGATCTATATTTCTGTTTTTGTGCCAGTACCATATTGTCTTGATGACTGTAGCTTTGTAGTATAGTCTGAAGTCAGGGAATCTGATTCCTCCAGCTCAGTTTTTTTCCCTCAAGACTGCTTTGGCTATTCGGGGTCTTTTATGTCTCCATACAAATTTTAAGATTTTTTGTTCTAGTTCTGTAAAAAATGCCATTGGTAATTTTATAGGGATTGCATTGAATCTGTAGATTGCTTTGGGTAGTATAGTCACTTTCACAATATTGATTCTTCCCATCCAAGAACATGGTATATCTCTCCATCTGTTGGTATCATCTTTAATTTCTTTCATCAGTGTCTTATAGTTTAATGCATACAGGTCTTTTGTCTCCCTAGGTAGGTTTATTCCTAGGTATTTTTTTTCTTTTTGTTGCAATGGTAAATGGGAGTGTTTCCTTAATTTCTCTTTCAGATTTTTCATCATTAGTGTGTAGGAATGCAAGAGATTTCTGTGCATTAATTTTGTATCCTGCAACTTTACCAAATTCATTGATTAGCTCTAGTAGTTTTCTGGTGGCATCTTTAGGATTTTCTATGTATAGTATCATGTCATCTGTGAACAGTAAGAGTTTTACTTCTTCTTTTCCAATTTGTATTTCTTTTCCTTCTCTGATTGCAATGGCTAGGACTTCCAAAACTATGTTAAATAATAGTGACGAGAGTGGACATCCTTGTCTTGTTCCTGATCTTAGAGAAAATGCTGTCAGTTTTTCACCATGGAGAATGATGTTTGCTGTGGGTTTGTCATATGGCCTTTATTATGTTGAAGTAGGTTCCCTCTATGCCCACTTTCTGGAGAGCTTTTATCATAAATGGGTGTTGAATTTTGTCAAAAGCTTTTTCTGCATCTATTGAGATGATCATATGGTTTTTATTCTTCAATTTGTTAATATGGTGTATCACATTGATTGATTTGTGTATATTGATGAATCCTTGCATCTCTGGGATAAATCCCACTTGATCATGGTGTATGATCCTTTTAATATGTTGTTGGATTCTGTTTGCTAGTATTTTGTTGAGGATTTTTGCATCTGTATTCGCCAGTGATATTGGTCTGTAATTTCCTTTTTTTGTGGTATCTTTGTCTGGTTTTTGTATCAGGGTGATGGTGGCCTCATAGTATGAGTTTGGGAGTTTTCCTTCCTCTGCAATTTTTGGAAGAGTTTGAGAAGGATGGATGTTAGCTCTTCTCTAAATGTTTGATAGAATTCACCTGTGAAGCCATCTAGTCCTGGACTTTTGTTTGTTGGAAGATTTTTAATCACAGTTTCAATTTCATTACTTGTGATTGGTCTGTTCATATTTTCTATTTCTTCCTGGTTCAGTCTTGGAAGGTATACCTTTCTTAGAATTTGTCCATTTCTTCCAGGTCGTCCATTTTATTGGCATAGAGTTGCTTGTAGTAGTCTCTTAGGATGCTTTGTATTTCTGCGGTGTCTGTTGTAACTTCTTTTTCATTTTGAATTTTATTGATTTGAGTCCTCTCCCTCTTTTTCTTGATGAGTCTGGCTAATGGTTTATCAATTTTGTTTATCTTCTCAAAGAACCATCTTTTAGTTTTATTGATCTTTGCTATTGTTTTCTTTGTTTCTATTTCATTTATTTCTGCTCTGATCTTTAGATTTCTTTCCTTCTGCTAACTTTGGGGTTTGTTTGTTCTTCTCCTTTAGGTGTAACGTTAGATTGTTTATTTGAGATTTTTCTTCTTTCTTGAGGTAGGCTTGTATAGCTATAAACTTCCCTCTTAGAACTGCTTTTGATGCATCCCATAGGTTTTGGATCATCGTGTTTTTCATTGTCATTTATCTCTAGGTATTTTTTATTTCCTCTTTGATTTCTTTAGTGATCTCTTGGTTATTTAATAACGTATTGTTTAGCCTCCATGTGTTTGTTTTTTCCTTTTTTCCCCTGTAATTGATTTCTAATTTCATAGCGTTGTGGTCAGAAAAGATGCTTGGTATGATTTCAATTTTCTTAAATTTACTGAGGCTTGATTTGTGACCCAAGATGTGATCTATCCTGTAGAATGTTCCGTGCACACTTGAGAAGAAAGTGTAATCTGCTGTTTTTGGATGGAATGTCCTATAAATATCAATTAAATCTATCTGGTCTATTGTGTCATTTAAAGCTTGTGTTTCCTTATTAATTTTCTGTCTGGATGATCTATACATTGGTGTAAGTGAGGTGTTAAAGTCCCCCACTATTACTGTGTTACTGTCAATTTCCTCTTTTAGAGCTGTTAGCAGTTGCCTTATATATTGAGGTGCTCCTATGTTGGGTGCATATATATTTATAATTGTTATATCTTCTTCTCGGATTGATCCCTTGATCATTATGTAGTGTCCTTCCTTGTCTCTTGTAACATTCTTTATTTTTTATTTATTTATTTTTTTTGCGGTATGCAGGCCTTTCACTGTTGTGGTCTCTCCAGTTGCAGAGCACAGTCATCCAGACGCGCAGGCTCAGCGGCCATGGCTCAGGGGCCCAGCCGCTCCACGGCATGTGGGATCTTCCCGGACCGGGGCACGAACCCGTGTCCCCTGCGTCAGCAGGCGGACTCCCAACCACTGCGCCACCAGGGAAGCCCTACTGCTGCTTCTCATGTCCGCCTGCTCCAGCTCCTGTGTCCGCAGGAGCGGCCACTTTGAGGCGCCCCAGCCCTTGCCCCTTTGCCTGTCCCATCCTGGGCTCCCAACTTCATTTCATGCTGCGTTCCCTCTAAATTACTCCAGAGCCCAGGAAGCTCCAGGCGGTCTGCGTACTATGGATGTGTGATTTGGGGTTCTGCCATTGGGCAGTAGTTTTATGTCTGCTGAGTGAAAATGTTCTGCTCTAGAAGATTCTTCTGGCTTTTTTGCTGGCTTATCCCCTTGCTCTAATTGGATTAAACTGAGCACAGGGAGGGGAAGGAACACAGGTTTTCGGGATTCTAATCCCCACCCCACTACTTACGGGTCACTCATTGTCGTCATCTGTAAAACGGAGCTATAATTCTCTACCTTTGGAGTTATTAATATTTTAGGAATTAAATGAGATAATACATGTGAAGCCAATAACTACACACACCTGGCACATGGTCAGTCCAAAAGTATTAGGTCTAGTTTTGCTTTCCTCTCTCTAGCCTCCTCGAGATACAAGAGGTCACAGAGGATTTGGTTGGGAGACAGGAACTGTCCCTTGGACTGATCTGGTCACATCAGAAGTAGACATATATATGTATACATATACACAGCACCTACTTGGGGCCAGCAATGATCCTTTGAAGTCAGAATCAGCATCCTCATTTGACCCATGAGGAATCTGACTCTCAGAAAAGTAACTTACCAGGCCAGGGTCCCACAGCTAGTAGCAGAGCAGGTATTAAAACTCAGGGCTGGCTTCCCTGGTGGCGCAGTGGTTGAGAGTCCACCTGCCGATGCAGGGGACGCGGGTTCGTGCCCCGGTCTGGGAAGATCCCACATGCCGCAGAGCAGCTGGGCCTGTGAGCCATGGCCGCTGAGCCTGTGAGTCCGGAGCCTGTGCTCCGCAACGGGAGAGGCCACAACTGTGAGAGGCTCGCGTACTGCAAAAAAAAAAACAACCAAAAAAAAACCTCAGGGCTTTGCTCTTTCTCCTCCACTCCCAGGACACCATTGCTGTCTTTCCTTCCTTCCTGCTGAGAAAGGGTCAGTGGGCTGAGACACTGATGCTCATGAGCCCATCAGAGGGGGCAGTTCACTCTGCCCAGAGCACCCCCAGGCAGATGTTCCAGATGTTTGCCACTAGCACCAAGAATCTTCCCTTACAGACTTTCTGGACCAAGCCCCCAGAACAGAGAGGCAACAAAGCTTCCCACCCCCAACCTCCTACCCAAGCCTGTTCCCAGGAGAGGGTGTGTGTGGCCAAGGCTCTGGGCACAGTCCTGGCTTTAAGGATGGCCGTGAACCTTGGCTCTGTTCCACCCCCAGGCCCTGACTCTGGCAACTTACTCCCCACTCCAACAGGTGTTCTATTGGACCCACCTGTCCTACCTCCCATGTCTGCACGGGCCCAACTTCTGGAAGTAGCTGCTGGTCCCCGGCATCTTGTTCTTCCTGGAGAAGGCCGTTGGCCTGGCCGCATCCCTCATGGAGGCCCTGTGCATCGTGGAAGTCATCTCCTCCCTTCCAAGGTGCAAAGGGGGCCTGACGAGCCAAGGGGAGTCACAGGTGGTGGGGTGCAGAAGCTGAGTACTCTGTTAGACCCCCACTCCCAAGGAAATGGGGCACCCCATCACAGTGGAGAAGATAAGCAAAGTGCAAGACTCGATCTAGCCCTCCGGGAGTGACACTTCTGGAAGGGGAATAACAGGTAAGCAGGGTACCACTAAAGGCCAGTGTGCACAGAATACCTTCAGTAAGTATATATTAGTGTGTACAAGGTGGCAGGCCCTGCACTAGGTGACAGAGATGCAGAGAAGGCTCAGGCACTGTCCCGCTCTCCATGGGCACCCAGGCTAGTAGGAGAGCAGCCCTTCCGTTACAGTGCAGGGCTGTGTTGTAAGAGAAGAAGAATCCCAGGAGGTGTTAAAACTCTTTGTCTTTGAGAGATCAGAGAAGCTTCAGAATGAGAGGGGAGCTGCCTTTTCAGGGTTTTGAAAGATGAATAGGAGTTTGTTGGATAGACAAGACAGGGAAGGGTTTGCTTGGATAAGGAACAGCATGGGCAAAGGCACAGAGTTATGAAAGGGCATACTGTGCTTGGGGGACTACAGGTAGTTTGGCACAGCTGGAGCCAAGGTGCCAGGGAGAAGCTGGAGGGGTGGGAAGGGCCTAAGGGTGAGTGGCCTCACTCTGCAGGCCACGGGGAACCCTTGAGCAGGGTGAGGGATGGGTGGGCGGTGGTATTGAGGTGCTTTATACTCCAGCTGCATTTCTTTACTCGCTCTGTAGAAGATGGCTTGGAGGGGACCACTGGGGAGGCTGTTGCATACATGTAGATGAGAGCTCACGAGAGCCTTGACCTTGAACTGGGTGGGGAGGGGGCATGTCACAGAAAGACTCAAGAGGTAACTGGTTGCATTTGCGGTTGAGGTGGGGAAGGCGTCTAGGCTGTCTTGCAGGTGCCTGAGTAACTGGGGCCATTTCTGGAGAAAGGGAAGGCAGTTCTGGATGGGTTTGACTCTGGACAGCTTGAGAGTGAGGACACAGAAGTTGACTAAGAGGCTGAGGTTTCTGTCTAGACCCTGGCATCAGACAGAGTGGTTGGATTCAAATCCCGTGGTTTCTTAGCTGGTGGCCTTGAGCAAGTCATTTAACCTCTCTGAGCCTCAGCCTCTCCTGCGTAAAGTGGAGAAAGAATGACATTCATCTCAGAGAGTCGCTCTGAGGACTAGAGATAGCACTAGAAGAGCTCCACACAGCTCTGGCACCCAGTAAGTGCTCAATAAACGGAAGCTACTAGCCGGGAGGCAGTTGTATCCTGGGGAGATGCCCGTTCACGGTTGGAATACCACCCAGGTGCCACAGAAGTTCCAAGAAAGGGGCTGGAGCAGTCAGGGGCTTCACAGAGTGGGAGGGCCACTGAGAAGCAGTATTTACACCACAAGAAGTGGGATCACACCATGAGCCCCACTTCAGACACAGCCTGACTTCCCTTCTCTGATCACTGCCCACCCCCTGGTTGGCAGATGTGCTGCAGGGGCGAGACCCCACTCACAGGCACAGAAGAGTCTCATGTCTGGGGCCGGCCTGGCTTATGGTGGAGAAAGACGGCCCAGCCTCCATCCTCTGGCCTTGGGGCCCCTGGCAGCTCTGGGCCTGCACAGATGACCCTGGTCTCTTTCTTCTCTCCCCAGGTCACTCATCTCGTCATCAAGAAGCCCCCTCCTTTCCACTACAGGCCTGGCGACTACTTGTAACTGAACATCCCCACCGTCGCACACCACAAGTGGCACCCCTTCACCATCCGCAGCGCTCCCGAGCAGAAAGGTAGGCCTGCGCCAGCCCCACTGGTCACTCAGCAGGTATTACTGAGTCCTTGCCGTGTGCCAAGCAAGGCTGGGAACCAGGAACACAGAGGTGAACAAGACCAGACACACAAAGTCGACCTCCCAAAGCTCCCTCTGGAACACAGAGGCAGCCGTGCAGATGCTGACCGAATGGGGTGTTTGGCGCTGTACTGGCTGCCGTGAGGGTCACAGGGGAGGGCCTGGCCTGGTGGGGGAAGTGGGCAGGGTGGCATTTCAGCTGAACTTTGAAAGGTTCGTAGGAGTTTCCTAGGTAGGGAAGGACGAGGGGGTGGAGGCGGAGGGAGAAGCATGAAAACTTGGAAACGTAGGAGGGTCTGATGTAGTTTGGGCTGAGAGTTGGGTGGAGTAGGGAGGAAGGAAGTAGGGGCAGTGGGGGCGGGAAAGAGGGTCAGAGAAGGGACCAAAGGCAGACAAGAGTGGCTGGCAAAGTCGATGAGAACCAGGGTGGGACTGTGAAAGACTTCGAACGCAGAGTGGAACGCAGGATGGCGCAGGCGGTTGGGAGCCCGCAGGGGTCTTAAGCGGAGGAACAGCGGCTCAGAGGAGAGGGGACCAGGTCGTTTCCAAAGGGGCTGTGACAGGAAGCCAGGCTTCCGCACTCCATGTGGGCATGAGCCCTATGGGGCGTCAAGGCAGCAGAAACCCTCGCACCCTTCTCCCCCATCCCTGGACCACCCCTATTCCCTCTGGATACCCAGCGCCCGTAGAACTGCTCAGCGGACCCTCCCTTTGCCCAGCTGTCCTCTGACTCACAACCATGCGTGGCCCTGCCTTCTGGTCCTGAGCTGTTGGTCAGGCCACAAGCTGGACCTCTGACCTCCTGGCCAGGCGTTGGCCCTCCCACCTCAAGCGGTGCTTCTGACAGAGGAGGCCTTGCGTGGCCTGTTACAGCGAGACCCTTGCTCGGCTTCATGAGGGGTAAAGGCTTCTGGTTGCCAGGGTTCTCTGACCCACCCCCATCAAAAGCTGTAGCTTCACTCAGGATGCCTCCCACCCCCTGGCCCAGCTCCCTCAGCTCAGGGCGCAGACCCAAGTCCAGGGTTCCCCACCCGGAGCTGCACAACACCCACCCTGGAATCATGTGAGTGGTGGCCTGGAGGTACAATGGGGTGAGGGTGTGGGTTAGAGAGGGTGGGTTACCTTCTTCCTATTTTTCTTTCCTTTGCTGTTTTGTAAAGAACAGATATGCTTCTGGAAAATTCAGACAGTATAGAAACATGTCCTGAAGAAAATTAAAATCCCTCAAGTAATTCCACCCAAAGAAATCCATTGTCCGAAGCGGGAAAGGGCCGATGGGATGAATTGGGAGATTGGGATTGACATATATACACTCTTGATACTATGTATAAAATAGATTCCATAATGAGAACCTACTGTATAGCACAGGGAACTCAATGCTCTGTGGTGACCTAAATGGGAAGGAAATCCAAAAAAGAGGGGATATATGTATACGTATAGTGATTCACTTTGCTATATGGTAGAAGCTAACACAGCATTGTAAAGCAACTATACTTCAATAAAATTTTAAAAAGAAAAAAAAAATAAAACCATTGCCTTCCAGATCTCGATACATCTCCATGGATAATCAGAAGCAGAGATAATTCTGCATGCAAGGGATCACTGTTCACACTGTCTCGAAGCCCACTTTTTCTCCATGAATAGTATGTCATGAAAATCTTTGCATGTCAGTTCTCTTAAAAGAAGAACTTTTCCTTTTTATGGCTGCATACTATTCCAGTGTATCAATACTAATATGATTATAATGACCATGTTTATTTTATGGATGTATTATTTATTTGACCAATTCTTGAAGGGGTTTCTTCAGGGTCTCAACTTGGAATCTGCCCATATCTTGGCCCGAGTCCCCTGCAGTGAGCTGAGTGAGTCTATATGGGGGCTGGTAAATCCTCCAACTTTGTTTGCAGAGGTGGCTTACAGAATCAGGAGTGGCACTCAGGCTGGCAGGTGCGGCTGATTGAATTCAGCTGACATTTAAGAGACCTTCTCCGTATGAGTCACTGTGTGAGGCAGTTCAGGGTGCATCTGTGCGACAGGGCATAGCCCAGCCCTCCTGCCTCTTTGCACCCTGCAGGGTGAGGAAGCGCCAGGAAGGCGCATGGGAGTAGGGATCCAAGCACATGACTTTTCAGTCCCCTCCTCACAAAGCTGTGAGAGCATGCCTCACCTCTCTGTAAACACAGGGTCCAACCAGTCCATTCAGGAACTTAGGTGGACAAAAAAAAGTGACATCTTGGTTTCACTAACAGCTAACTAAAATTTAGCATTTTCTTCAGGTATGAATGCAGGTAACAATGCATAGTAGCATTACCAACCCGTGTGCCTTTTTCGAAATGAAAACCATGGGTTCTTCTTCATATCACATTACGGTTGCTGTCCATACTTTCGGATATCATTCATGCTTATTGCTAATTCACGTTTCCAGTGGCCATGTGACTCCTGCTGCATCTCAGTATTTCATGTATTAACAAAAACGCACATGTATTCTTAAATCAAAATTTTAAAAGATATATTTTGATAACTGTCTCATAATTGGTTTCATTTGTAATTTCTACATATGTTATTCAATGTATTTAAAAACCTTATTCTGAGAAGGAGTCTATCCATTTCCTTCATACGACTGCCAAAAAGAGTCCGTGATTTAAAATAAAAGAAAAAGGATGAGAACCCCAGACCAGATCTCTTAGGGGTCTCCTTACTCTCATGTGGGTTCTTTCTGGTACCCCTCAACAGAGGGATATCCCCCCCAGGCTTTTCCATCAGTCATCCACTCAACAGGGAACCTTAGTAAGTAACCCCTGCATCCCAGACACTGGGGGCAGTACAAGCTGTGGTTCCCACCATTGACTGAGCACCTACTGTGTGCAGAGCCATTGTCAGGCACCCGGTTGAATGTGGGAGGGAGAGGGTCCCCACCTTGGTGAGACCCTGGCTTGATGGAGGAGGCCTGGCCCCCACCCCTAGGGAGCTCCCAGTGTGCTTAGGGGCACTCTGACCCCTGCCTTGGCAAAGGAGACTGAACCCTTAGGTTGACCTCACCGAGCAAGATTGCCAGATCTGCACAGAGAGCTCGGCTCTCCAAGTCCCATGACTGTGGCTGCTAGTTTGGGCCTGAGGAAGGACATTCAAAGGAGGACTTAAGGGGCGGACACCCAGTCCCAATCCCTCCAAGTGAGACGGGCCTGTCCCTGCTGGAGAACAGTGCTGAACCCTTTCCTCCCTCCCTGTCTCTTGCTCAGACACCATCTGGCTACACACCCGGTCCCAGGGCCAGTGGATAAACAGGCTGTATGAGTCCTTCAAGAAATCAGACCCAGTGGGCTATGGTTCCGAGAGGCTCTCAAGGAGTTTGAAGATGAGAAGGAGTCAGAGGAAGCCGCAGGGAAGTGACTGCAGGGAAGTAAGGCTCCACCATGGTGACAAACCCATGGGGACCAAGTTGCCTTCTTAGCTGGCAACCACTGAGCAGCTGTCGTGTACACCGGCTGGACGGTGGCACACAGGGGGAGGCAACTACAGACTGTGGGGTCCAAGAGCCTCCTCGAAGCCTGACCACGCCAGATCCTCCCCGCTCCAGTGTGCTCCATTAGAAAGAAGGGGACAATGCAAAAAGGGGGAAATTGAGTTGAGAAAAACCCACCCCCACCTCTCTGCTCTAACGCTTTCTAACTGTATGGCCTTGGGCACATCTTTTAGCCTTGCTGAGCCTCAAAGTTGTTCATCTACAAACTGGACGTGCTTCCCACCGTTGGCTTTCCTTTTACACATGATTCTTTTAAGGACCAATGGAATGAATGCATGTCAAGTATTGAGTGAACTAAGCAACATGGTCCAGAGGGATCATTCATTATCACCATCACCATCATCACCGCCACCATCACCATCACCATCAGCATTGTTATCTTTTGAGCCCTGATGAACTGCACAAGATTGACAATCTGCCAGTGCCTGGAGTGAATACAGGTTCTGGGAGGTTTGTGAGGAATACAGAGAGATCAGAGCAGCACCTGAGGAAGCAGGGATAGATGTAGGAGGCTGAGGGTGCCTGAACACTTAGTAGGCTGTACCACTGAGCCGGGAGACAGGTTAATATGTGGAAACCCTGTTGAAGGTCAAAGGAAGAAAGCCCCCAGGCCTGGCCCAGCCCTGCCTTGCCCCTGTGGAATTTAAAGTCCAGGGGAGAAAACCATGTGGAATCCTGCCTGGTCAGACCAGAGGGACCTTCTAGGACAGTGCCAAGAGCAAAGCTCCGGGAAAGGGAGAGGTAGGTAGAAACAAGCAGAATGTTCTCTCCTGTTAATCAGGGGAAACCTCCCGAAGGAGAAAGCTGATTTTCAAACCCGGGCGAGTCTTGGCACACTGAGATTGGTGGCTAGATACACTAAAAGCAGTGTTTCCTTGGGGTCTTAAGCACCGCTGCCAAAGAATAAACTGGCACAATCTTTCTGGTGGGCAGTCTGGCTATATGTGTCAGCGTTTTAATATCTATACCCAATGGCCCAGCAATGCCATTTTTAGGGATTTAGCCTAACAAGCTGATTGGACACATACACAAGAAGTACATTAACCACCTTGTTCATTCATTCATTTAGCAAATATTTATTGAGCACAGGATCTACTGTTTTCCAGGTACTGTTTTAGATGCTGGAGATATGTCAATAAGCAAAATAGCCATTGGCACTGCTTCCCTTCCGGAGGGGGAGATAGACAGTAAATGCCCAAATAGATATAAAATGTGTCACGTGGTAATAAATGCTATGAAGAAAATCAGGGTAAAGGGAAAGAGCTAATTTATATAATATACCGTGGTTGTTAACAAGAATGAGAAAATGAGATTAACCAAAATGCCCAACGGTAGGGAAGCAGTTAAAGAAATTACTGATCGCCCGTCTAATAGAATAGTAAGTTGCCTAAAAAAGACTATGTGAATGTATATGCATTAGCACGTAAGCTGGTCAAGATGTAGTAAGTGGAAAAGGCAAATTACAAAGCAGTACGTTCCATTTATGTGAAACTGTGTGTGTGTGTGAAAAAGATCTGGAAGGACAGAGAAAATGTTTAGAGAAGTTGTGTCTTCCAATTCAGGGTACTTTTTTACATTATTCTTTAAAGTTCTGTAGCTTCTGAATCTTTTAAAAAAAACTAACACGTACTGATCTTGAGGTTTAAATCATAAAGCACTGGGTTTTTTGAAACCAAACAGGGTTTGCAGCCCCAGCCCATCCACTCTGGAGCCTCGGCACAAGGTGCAATGGACTCCAAAAAGGATGTCTCTGTGGAGGTGATGCCCTACAGGCCCAAGGGAACTCCACAGCAGGGGGATGAAGGCCTGGTGTACGTGGGGACAAAGGACGGGGTTCAGGCACAGTGGGAAGCTGCAGCTGAAGACCTGGGCCAGGTAGGGCTGAGGAAGCTGGGGCTGGAGCGTGGAGAGCCAATGATTTTTCTTCCCAGGAACGGTGGGTGGGTCCTTGGAACTTGGAAGAGAAGGCCTCAAGGGCAGGCCACATTCAGGAAGGACCACACGCCATGTGGTGTTCCTGTAGCCAGTCACCTGAATGGCACCTTCATAACTTTTGCCGTATTTACTTCCCACAGGTGATATTTCCTACTGAATCTTTCTCCTTACATCCCAACATTACTTTCAACTTAATCGTATTTTAAAAGGACTCTTTAGATTGCCATGTTTAATGAAGAACCAGTTATCACGTGCCGTAAACAGAAGATAACTCTGAAAGCAAAAACGATGTAATTAAATGCTTGCCAGATGTTGCTGCCTGCTAAGTGAGGCTCTGAGCCTGAGCTGCATCCACTGCTTGTTCCCTCTCTCTCTCTCTCTCTCTCTGTCATGCTCTCCATCTCTTTCTTTCTCAGATTGTTAAAAGAAAAAAAAAGGAGGAGGGATTAGTAAGTGTTAGAGAGATGTTAAAGATATAATAACCATGGTGTAAGGCTTTCTCCTTGCAATCAGAAGGATTTTAAAACATTGTAAGAGAAGTATCCCTCTCACAGTGTACTTCCTAAAATAATCCTCACAAGTAGTTCACATCCAGCACTGTGGAGGACACAGAATTCGGTTGCCGCCAAAGAAGCAACGTGGTGTGACGTGGTGAGTGCAGGATGGGCAGCTGGAGACCCAGGCTCCACCCCGAGCTCTGTGGGAACTTGGGCGAGTCATTTCCACACTCTCGGGTTCGGCTTCTCTCTGTGAAATAAGGGATTTGCTTGGATGATTGTGAAGGTCACTCCTCACCAGAGAGAAACTGTCACAGGCCCCTGCAGCCCTTTGAGTGGGGGGAGGTTCTGTTTCCTTCATCTTCAGGAAGGAAGCACTTTGACCTCAGGGAATCTGGTCTGCCTGTCCTCGGGGCTGGAGGAGTTAGGCAGAGCAGAGGAGGCCTTTTCCCTGCCCTCAGGCAGCTCCCTGTCAGCAAGCCCAGAGCAGGGTCCCAAGGGCAGGGGCGAACTCTGAACCAGGCCCATTCGTGGCTTTTCTGCCTGGAGCAGCTGGGCAAAGCGTCCAGGAGGAGCAGCCACTCCAAGTGAGCTGCACACTGAAGGATGCACAGGAATTTGCCAGCTGGGCAAGAGGAGAGCGTGCTCTAGGCACAGGGAAAGAACGTTCAAGGCCGGGGCTGTGTCTAGAAACATGAAAGCTATCGGGGAGTGGCTGAGCCCAAGAGGCGGCTGGGGTGAGTCTTCTCCCATCACACCCTGAAGCTGACTTGTGTTGGACCTCTAGAGCGATTGTTACATTTTCAGGAATTTTGAGAGCCAGTTATTAAGCACAGTCATTGGTGGGAGCCGTGATGGCAGTGTTTACACTGGAAATCTAGACACTAAAAATCAGGAGTTTGTCGTTGCTGGTGGTGGTGCTTTCTTTTTCTGAGGAGTCCGTGTACCAGCACACCACTGATGTTCTCCCTCAAAAGTGCCCCATGCTCCCTGGAATGGTTGGGGCAGAAAAGGCAATTCCCTTTCTGTAAGGTTGTTCAGACTGGCAAGGGTGAGGAAGCCTCTGAGAAATGCCTGGCCCGCCCACTCCCAGAGACCCACCTTCTCTGCTCTACTCCCTGCAGGTCTCCGAGGTGTCCTCTGAGAACCACCAGTTCTGTAACATCAAGGTGAGAGGCTCAAGGGGGTGACCCCAAGCAGAGGAATCGAAGCCTCTGCCCACGGGGAGGGCTTGCTGTGGCTCTTGGTACCCGGGTTCCACAGTCCCCACGGTTTGACTCCCAGGTCTCCAGATAACGGAACCAAACCCCTGCCCTCCCAGGGCACACGGGGAGTGCTGGCTGGGCCCTGCTCTCACCAGCTCTGCATGTGAACATTCTAGGGCTCTCCCAGACTCTGGCTCAGACCACAGCGTGTAGAATGTGCTCTGAGTGGGAGCCACTTACTCCTGGGTTCCAGCCCAGGAGATGACTGCCTGTATATAAAGGGAGGTCCTGAAGCGTCGGGGTCCGCTTCTCCCTCGCCCACCCATCCTGTCTTTCCTCTAACCCCTCCTGCATGCAGTGCTACATCGATGGCCCTTACAGGACCCCCAACCGCAGGATATTCGCCTCCGAGCATGCTGTGCTCATCGGGGCAGGCGTCGGCATCACCCCCTTTGCTTCCATCCTGCAGAGCATCTTGTACAGGTGGGTGGACAGGCTGTGGCCCTGCCTGCATCCCAGGGCAGAGTCCTGAGAGACGGCCTCCCCTCCCCGCCCTGCCTTCTCCCTCCTTTCACCTGGCTCCCTCTCCCCTTTTCTCTCTTTCCTCTCCTGCTCTTTTTCGGGTCTCACCCCTCCCCCTCCTCATGGGGTGGGCCCTGCCACTCCACCTCCCTCCCTGTGCCCTGCACTGTTCTCTGGGGTCCTGAGAAATCTCATACTCACCCCAAACTCAAGAGCCCCTCCTCTCTTCTCCCCTCAGGCACCAGAAGAGAACGCACATCTGCCCCCACTGCCAGCACTCCGGGAGGGAGGGTGTGTGTGCAGGATGCTGACGTGAAGCTCCACAAGGTGAGTGAGCACCGCCTCCTGCAGGAAGGACTGGGGAGCTCCCCAGACACCAGAGCTACATGCCCCCTGTGCAGAGGCAGGGGAGGGAGAGATGACCCCTCCCCGGCTTGGATCCATTGATCTCTGTGTTCAGGGCTCCCCCAGAGAGACATTCTGGGCCCTAAAGGCAGGCATCTCGTTAAAGAACACGGAGCCTGAAAGTCAGGCAGCCGGGATTCAGTTACAGCCACGATGCTTGCTAGCCGTGACCTGACGGTGGTTTTAAAAATGAAAACGTTTGCCGTTTGAAAATTTATTATTCTGTGTAGGCCACTTCAAAGAGTTTCTAAAAAAAAAACAATGAAGTAATGTTTTTCTGGCTGTCCTAAACTTAAGATCTCAGAATACTGCTTGCTGTAAACAATAGATTATTAGAGAAAATCCTGACCTGGTTGTCAGGACCCCGAGTTCTGATCCCATGCTGCTCTGTGGCCTGGGCAATGTTCCTCACCTCTGCGAGCCTCGGTCTCCCCCTCCCTTAAATGGGGGCGATACTGTGTGCCCTGCTCACAGCAGGGTGGTTACACCAGGGCCCTGGGGATCACAGATATGAGTGAATGAGGTAGGCCCCCTCTGAACTGGACCCTTCTCCGTAGGTGGACTCCATCTGGATCAACCGAGACTAGCGGTCTTTCGAGTGGTTTGTGAGTCTGACCAGAATGGAGATGGACCAGGCCGAGGAGACTCAGGAGGGTAGGAGAGGGGCGGGGCCTGAGGATGATGGAGGTGGGGCAGCGGGTTTCGGGGTCTTTTTAAGAAAGTGTTTAGATTATTCTATCAAAAATGTGGGGGAGGGGATTCCCTGGTGGCGCAGTGGTTGAGAGTCCGCCTGCCGATGCAGGGGACACGGGTTCGTGCCCCGGTCTGGGAAGATCCCACATGCCGCGGAGCGGCTAGGCCCGTGAGCCATTGGCCGCTGAGCCTGCGCGTCCGAAGCCTGTGCTCCACAACGAGAGAGGCCACAACAGTGAGAGGCCCACGTACCGGAAAAAAAAAAAATGTGGGGGAGAGGGGCCTGCTTTTTTCCCCCAATAAAATGTAATATTTTGTGAAACTTAAAAGAGAGAAGAGAAAAAAAATTCATAATCCCATCTAGGTATCCAGGCATTTTAAAGGATTTCCTTCTGATATTTTTTCTTATTCACATTTTATAAAAATGTATAGCCTCCCCCACCCCATTTCTCTTTTTTATGGCATTTCTTTTTATTCAAAATGAGCACTTATTAAAAAGTTAGATAACCAGGCCTCATTCCAGACCTTCCAAGTCGGATTGTCTGGGAATAGGGCCCGGGAAGGTACATTTTAACACGATTCTCAGACGATTTGTATTCACACTTTTTTTTTTAAAGTTTCCTTGAGGGATAATTTGCATACAATAAAATTCATCAATTTAAGTGTCCAGTAAAGACAATGGGATTTTGACAAGTGTGTCCAGTTTTATAACCATCACCATAATCAAAACATGGGACATTTCTATTACCCCCGAAAGCTCCCTCATCTCACTTTGCTCAATGCCCTCTCTCCACTTGCAGCTCCTGGCAACCTCTGATCTGCTTTCGATCACTATCGTTTTTCCTTTTCTAGAATTTCATAAAAATGGAATCATATAATATGTATGTAGTCTTTTCTAACATCTTTCACTAAACATAATACCTTTGAGATTTATCCATGCTGTTGCATGTTAAATTAAAGTAAGTAGTTAATTCCTTTTTGTAGCTGAGAAGTGTTCCATTTTCTGGATATACCACAATCTTTTTCCACTCAGTTGCTGATGGATGTTAGAGTTATTTCCACTTTTTAGCCATTTTTGACTATGAAAGTCTCTGTGTGGGCATATGTTTCCTCTTCTCTTGGGTAAATACTTAGAATTGGGATTGCTGGGTAGTATGGTATGTGCTAAGTTTTATAAACTGCCAAATTATTTTTCCCAAATGACTGTACCACTTTGTATTTCCATCAGCAGTGGAGTTCCAGTTGCTCCATAACCTCATCAACATTTTTTTCTTTACATCTTTATTGGAGTATAATTGCTTTACAATGTTGTATTAGTTTCTGCTATACAACAAAGTGAATCAGCTATACATATACATATATCCCCATATTCCCTCCCTCTTGAGCCTCCCTCCCATCCTCCCTATCCCACCCCTCTAGGTGGTCACAAAGCACCAAGTCATCAACACTTGATGTTGGCAGTCTTTTTAATTTTAACTATTCTAGCGGTGTATAGGGATATCTCAATATGCTCTTAATTTGCAGTTCCCTAATTAATTATGATGCTGAAGATATTTTTATGGTCTTATTTGCTGTTTGTATGCCTTCTTTGTAAAGTGTCTGTTCAAATATTTTGTCTGCTCTTTAAATCCAGATATTTTTCTTCTTTTTATTAAATTGTAAGAGTTCTTCATATATTATGGAAACAGGTCCATTACCAGGTGTACATTTTATAAATATATTCTCCCAGTCTGTGGTTTGTCTTTTCATTTACTTAAACTGTCTTTTGAAGAACAAAATTTTGAAATTTTAATGATGTCCCATTTATCAGATTTCTTTCCCTTATTCTTCATGCTTTTTGTGTCCTAACTAAAACCTTTGCCTCACTCAAAGTCATGAGTATTTACTCTTAGGTTTTCTCCCAGAAGTTTTATAGTTTTAGCTCTTTATTTAGATCAGTCTCATAGTGAGTTCAACAAGGTCCAGGTTATAAGGTGAATATGCAAAAGTCAATTCTATTTCTATTTACAAACAACAAATAATTAGTATTTGAAAATCTTTAAATAGAATTTTAAGAACCATGAAATACTTAAGGATAAATTTAGCAAAATATGGGCAAGATCTGTATACTAAAAACTACAAAACATTTCTGAGAAACAGTTTTTTTATATTTCTTGTACTTGAAGTTCATTGAACTTCTTGGACATCTGGGCTTATAGTTTCCATCAAATTTGGATAAATTTCAGCCATTCTTTCTTTACATGTTTTTTTCCTGTCTCCCCTTCTCCTTCCTGTCACTTCAATTACACAGATCTTAGACTGTTTGATATCTCACAGGTTATTGTGAGTATGGTTGTTGTTGTTTTTTCCTCTCAATCTGTGCCTCATATCAGATAGTTTCTATTGCTATGTCTTCAAGTTCACTCATCTTTTCTTCTGCAGCAACTTATCTATCCTTCCCATCCTAATAAATGTCCCAGCAGGTTTTGAAAAATAGATATCAAGGAGCTTATTCTAAAATTTATAGGGAAAAACCAAAGCACCTAGAATAGCTATTAATCCTATCCATTGTATTTTTCATTTCTCTTATTGTGTTGTTCTTCTCTAGAAGTTCCATTTTGGTATCTTTTATGTCTTCCATTCCTCTTCTCATCGTAGCTGCTTTGTTTTGTTTTTACATTCTCAAGGACATTTATAATATTTGCTCTAACATCTTTGTCTAAGTCCATCATCTCTGTCATTTCTGGGTCTGTTTCTAATGACGAATTTTCTCCTAGTTATGAATCATATGTTCCTGTTTCTTTACATGCTTGGTAATTGTTTACTGGATGGCAGGTACTGTGAATTGCATGTTGTGTTCTGGATTTTGTGGTACTTCTTTAAATAGCACTGTACTTTGCTCTGGTGCACAGTGACATTGTTTAGGATGGTTTGGATACTTTCAAGACTTGCTTTTAACTTTTGTTAGGGAGAGTCCAGAGCAGGCTTTATTGTGGGGCTAATTCAGCCTCAGGGCTAAGGTGCTGCACCTCTGAGGACTCATCCTACTGCCTTATATATTAGAAGGTCTCTGCACTCTTGATGGTGGAAGACAAACTATTGCCAGCTCTGTTTGAGCTCCAGGTACTGTGAAGCCTCATGTTTTCTGGTAATTTTCTTTCACAAGTGTACAGATTAACACTGAGCCAAAGACTGAGGGGGAACTTTATGCAGATTTCCAGAGCTAGTGAGCCCTCATCCTCCCTTCCTCTTTCTCTTCTTCCTTCGGTCTCTCTTCCTCTCTGCAGTTGCCCTTATTCTAGTTTTGTGCCTGGCACGTTCTAGCTGTCCTGGCTCCCTGATCTCCAATTTCTGTCTCCTCAATTCAGTGAGGCCAACACCAGGTAATTGTAAGGCTCACTTCAGTGTTTCCTCCCTCAGTAATGACAGTCCTACATGACCTGTTGACCAATGTCTGGAAACCATTGTTTTATATATCTTGCTTATTTTTCTAGTTGTTCAAGGTGAGAGAGTAATATGGTTCCTTTTACTCAAGCATAAAATTTTTAATAGACGTAAACTGTAAGTAGAAATGAACATGTGAACAAACATATATTTATTGGGGGTGTGTGCTCAATATGTTTCCTGATGAGGTAGCAATCAAAAAGTTTAGAAAATGGTCTAAGATAAAAATTATACAGCTTGGCATGTACGAATTCTTTTGCTGATTTGTACGAATTTGTACGAATTCTTTTGGTCCCTTCTTTTATGCGTTCATTAAATTGGAATGTTTAAATGTCCTCTCCCCAGTCCCTGCAGTCTCCCCTCCCCGCCCAGCAAGTGTTGTATCCTACATTTTTTACTAAGCATTGCATGATAACATGTTTCTCTGGGTTATTTAATAGTCCTCATGGGACATCTTTGTGGAATACTGAGGTTTTGTCCTATGTTTAAAGTTAATCTGTTAGTCATTATTTTGTTTTGTTATGTTTTACTTACGGAAGATCTTAGATAAGGAGGAATATCTCTAGATATGTTTCTAACTTCAAGAGAATTGGTGAGTTTTTTTACAGTGTTGAGTCCACTGGAACTAGATCTTATTTGGCTGGTTAATTATCACAAGGTTGCCATGAATAAATTCAAATTCCTATGCTAAACATAGTTTATAAGTTCAAGTAATCAGACACAGTTTTCTACAAAAAACATTCAAACACATATAGTTTACTATAAGAAACATCCAAAGCCTTAAAGCACCAGTCAACAGTCTTTGGAAGAGAACAAATAAACCCTAGAATATTGTAGTAAAGCTTCTTGCCCTTTCTTGTAAATAACAATTAAAGCAAATATTTATATAGCATTGACTTTGTTCTAAATGCTTTTAAGTATATTAATTCATAAGAAACTTGCTTTTATGATGACAGCCTAAGGGAGAAGTTTAGATTTAATTAAAGTTTTCTAGTTACTGGTATATAAATATTTGCTGTTTGCTTCTTCCTAATCTGTGTAAGCAAAGGGTAACAGCTAACCCACTGCTTTGCATTCTCAAAGCCACTTGAGTCAACAACTTTGTTACCTCAAATTTCTTCCAAGGTTTCTCATTGCAGCTGAAGCACACGGCCTCTGATTTCAACTTTAATCATATACCGAGGTCTGAGTCAAAGAATTTGTGGTTTATAATTTTTAATTTCTATAGCTTAAGCTTCAATTGTGCTGTTTGAGTTGAGTCTTTTACTCTATCCCATAATAGCTATAGAACCTTGGGCATATTGCTTTGCCTCTATCTCCTCATCTGAAAAATATGGATACTACTAAGTACCTACCTCATGGGATTGTTGTGAGGATTGGGTGAGAGATCATCTGTACAGCACTTAGAATAAGGGCTGGAGTTTAATAACTGCTCAGTCAATTCACCAGTAGTAGAAGTCGTACTAATAGTAGTAGAGGTGGTAGTAATGGTAGTAGTAGTAACTGCTCAATAAATTTAATAGTAGTAGCAGAAGTAGTAATAGTAGTAGTAGGAATTGCTCCATAAATTTAGTAGTAAGAGTAGTACCAGTACTAGTAGTATTTAATGGCTATGTAATGAAGGATACGGTGGTTTGCCGTAAATTATTTAACCATGCCCCTACTACTGGACATTTTGTTTATTCCTAATTCTCCGCTATCATAAATAAAGCTGCAATTAATATGCATGAGCACATAGTTTTGTGTTCCCCTTCCTTTGGATGATTTCCTTAAGAGAGTGTCCCAGAAATGGGAGGACTGTCTGGAACACGCTGTCTTGGAGAGAGCAAAAACCTCCACAGCGCCTCCTTCTCCCTCCCGCTCTGATGTCTCATTCTCTCCTTTCTTACCCCTGTGTGGGGGAATGGGGGGGCAGTGACTCTGAGGAAGAAGGGCCAGGGCTGTCTCAGGTGGGCATCCCTTACGGTACGTCTTCTTCCCTCCTGCACCACCACACTACTCAAGTTCAGTGATGTGTGAAATGAAATGTGGTGTCCCTCCTAGGGCCATTTGCATTTTAACAATGGCTGAGATCTTGAGCCAAAGGAAAAGTGGGCTAATCGTGGTGTATGAAACAATAGAGAACAAGCTGGGCTGGCCTGAATCCTTTAGGGAGAGAGAATCCTTTAAGGATAAAGGATTGTCAGCTCATGAATCCAACGTGGTAGATCAGGCCCCGCCGTTTCTGGCCTGCATTGTGGCGGGGGTGTGGGGCAGCCCTGGCCAGTCTTCTCCCCATCATGGCACACTGGGAAAATGACAACATTTGTTTGCCACCTCTGGGAGAATGGAGGAAACTGCCTGAGCACAGAGGTGCCCACCTGGATGTACCGATTGCCCTAGAGCTGGTGGGATCAGTATCTCACAAACCTGTCCCATTGCAGACACAGAGCTGTGGACGCTCAGGCCTAATGGGTCTCCTAGATGCCAGTCTCTGCCCTGTCCCTTCAGTCCTCTGACTCCCCTCCCTGAAATGCTCTTTTCATCTCATCATGCCCTGCTCCAGTACCCTCTCCCTGCCCCCATTCCCTAGCTGGGCATTCCAGATTCTTCACATTCTGGCCTCACTGTGTATCCAGTCCTACCCGCTGTTGCACCCATTCAAGGATGCTCTGCTCCAGCCAGGCCGTCACATCATGCCCCACAAACTCCAGCCTCCCACCTTTGTCTCATGCTACTCCCTTCTTAGGGTGCTTCCTTTACCTCCCCTTTGAGTCTCAGCCCTCTTCCAAGACCTCGCCCAGTCCCCACCGTCCCAGGAAGCGGCTGCGTGTGCTTCAGCCTGCCCTGTATATCAGTAGCATTTGCCATCTGATCCACTCACTCAACCCTTGACTCTCTGGTCTCAGCGGTCTTTCCATGTGTGCATAGCTTGTGTCCCCAGCTAGGCTGAGCAGACACCATGAGGCACAGAAGGGCATGAGTTCAGAGACCAAGGACAGCCACGCTGCCCTGGGATTCATTTACCTTCTGTAAATATAAGGTCCAGCTCCTGGGGTGGTTGTGAGACTTACATTAGACAATGGCTATATGATAACTCATCTGTGCTCGAGCAGCTCAAGAGAGCCATCTTTCCTCTCTACAGCACTGGTCAAATGGAGGTACTGGGTGAATATGGTTGGCCGACAGTGTGAGTCCTCCTTCAAGCCCCAGGACAAGGTGGCTGGCATCCTGCCCTGTCCCCATCATGGGTGCTGGCCCCTCAATCCTGCCCTCTCCTCCCCCACGTAGGCCGTTTCCTGGAGCTGCGCATGTATATGACCTCCGTGCTGGGCAAGAATGACATGAAGGCCATTGGTTTGCAGATGGCCCTCGATCTCCAGGCCAAGAAGGAGAAGAAGGATTCCATCACGGGCCTCCAGACACGCAGCCAGCCTGGGCGGCCAGATTGGAACGAGGTAAAGGCCACCTGGAGCCCCGAAGCCTGCAGGGACTAGTGGGTCTGAGAGTCTGAGGCAGTGACTGGGGAGATTAGGGCCAAGCAAGCAGGGGCAAAGGTTGAGGCCAGCATCCGAGTCCAGCCAGGATCTCAGGGCTGGAACGGGAGGCAGGGGACCTACATCCTGGCTCCATCACTAGCACCGTTTGTTCCACCCCTAGCCTCCGTTTCCCCATCTGATCACAGAGGAGGTTATAACCATATAACCTCCAAGGCCTCTCCCAGCCCTGACCCCCTGCAAATCAGAGTCTGAAGACCCCAGTGGACAGAGTCCCGGGGAGGCATCGTCTTATCCCTTCCTGGTACAAACAGGGAAACTGAGGCCCAGA
The DNA here is from genome assembly GCF_951394435.1 of Stenella coeruleoalba. Classification (NCBI taxonomy): domain Eukaryota; kingdom Metazoa; phylum Chordata; class Mammalia; order Artiodactyla; family Delphinidae; genus Stenella; species Stenella coeruleoalba. Next base: position 138,541,909 of record NC_137147.1, on the reverse strand, counting down.
GCCACAGAATAGTTTGCAGTCTTTCTACTTTATTCCTCAGATTGGTTTTATTATTATTTTTCCTCCCTGAGCACTTACCAGTTGGGGTGCAGAGTTTGCCTGAAGTGACTAGAAGGTATTGCTTTTCAAACTGCTATAGATGATCCATGTTTAGATAGTGAGAGCCTGGGGGGAACGGGATGCCGGCGGGGCTTCAGCACCAAGAGAACTTTAGGCAAAGGCAATTCTTAAGCAGAACTTGGGGTGGAAAAGGGTCCTCGCCGGGCAAGAAAGCCTGACTTCAGGAAAGCGGCATTTGATGGAGGCCCGTGGGCTAGCCTGAGGTTGGGGCTTTGGAGGTCAGTGTACCCTCTGGGCTCTGCCATCGGCTACAGCACTGCAGCTGGTTTAGTGCACATCTCCCCCATGGATGCAGCTCCTTGAACCGAGGGCCTGGATCTTATTTCTTTCTGGTCCAGCCCCTCCCTGGGGTCGGAGTCAGGTTACTCACTGAGCAAACGGCTCCTAAACTAATGGCTGAAGCCAAGCAGCTGTGCCCTGGGGCTCCTCATGGGGAGGACAGCCATCCTGGCCCCTTGTCTTCGGCTCCACTGGGTGTGTCACTGGGCGGGTCCACGGTCCCCCCTCTTCTCCCTCTGCTCTCCCCCAGCCCTGTGCAGTCCAGGTGTTCCAGAAGTTAGCCACTGAGAAGAAGGGCAAGGTGCAGGTCTTCTTCTGTGGCTTCCCAGCTCTGGCCAAGGTGCTCAAGGACCATTGTAAGCAGTTCGGCTTCAAGTTTTTCCAAGGGAACTTCTAGCCCTGCCTCTCCAAGCTCTGCCCAAACCCGCACTGCCCGCCAGCCGGATCGGATTGCTACCAGGGCCCTGCAGAGACCAGCCTCAGACGACCCAGAAAATCCTGCTCACCGTGCAGAACAGGAGGCCCTAGGGGACCGATGGACTTCCTTCAGAGCCCAGGGAGAAGGGCAGGGCCTTGTGCGGTGCTGCTGTGAGTTCTGGGATTGCTGTGGGACTGGTCAGACTGGGGGCGGGGGATGGAGATGACATGGCTGGGGAGTGCAGGGGGCCTTCTCAGGGCAACAGCTTCTCTAGAAGTCCTCTGAGGATGCCTTCCCTCCTACTACAGTGGTCCCAGACCTGCCTAATCATCAGGATCATTCAGGAACTTCCACACACTCAGCATGTTATTATGAAAGTTTTCAAACATACAGAAAGTTAAAACAATTGTGCAGTGGACAGTGTTACCCACTTTCTAGATTCCTCGGTTAACATTTTGCTGTATTTGCTTTACTGGGAATTTTCCATCTATCCCTCCCTCTAGCCGTCCACAAATCTATCCCATTTATCTGATGCATTTCAAAGCACACTTTGCTACTCCGAGGAGCTTTCTTTAAATGTAGATTCCTGGGTCCCACTCCCAGAAATTCCGATTCTGAAGATCAGGGGGTGAGACGCGGAATGTGTATTTTATCCCAAATCCATTCCCATAGGGAGAGAGAAGCAGCTACTTTTCCCTTCTCCTTATGTCGTTGTCTTCCCGTCTCCCTATTCATCTGTGTCCCTTTTCTCCCTATTTATCTCTGTCTGCCTTTCTCCCTGTGTCTCCCCACTGTGTGTGTCCCTCCCTTGCTCTGCATGACGGTTTTCCCTTCTCTGCACACACTGAGTCATTAGAGAAGCAGTAATGGAGACAGCGTCTCTGTGTGTGTCTCTCCATGGTGGTCACAGAAAGGCCTTGTGCCCAGGAATCTAGCAGGTTGTGACTTGACGCTCAGTTCAGCCATGCCCCAGTGACGTGGCCCTGGCAACCTCTCTGAGCCTGTTTCTTCATCTGGAGTATGGGCCCGGTGCCCCGTCCTCCCTGATCACGGTTGCTGAGGGTGAGATGATATACCACCATTCGTGCCCAGGACGTTCATCCTCCGTCCCTGGGTGGCTCTTTATTGCTCCAGGCATCTGAGTCTCTGCATCTTCTCTCTGCACCCTAGCTCCCTCTGGTCTGTGTTCCAGCCTCTGTCTGCATCTGTCACTGTCCGGGTAGGAGTGGATGGCAAGGACAGAAAATACAAAAGACCCCCTAGGAGACTCTTGGGGGAGGAGGGGTCCTAGGTGGCAGGCAGGCGCAGGAGGGCTAGCCTCACCTGTCGGATCCGAGCTGGGCATCTTCTCTCTGCCCCACACTGCAAGCCCCTGGTGACCCCACTGTTCCCGGGCATCCTCTGCCTTGCAGCTGGTTTAGGCCTTGCAGCCTAAACTCTCCTCCCCAAAGCTGCCTTCAGCGGGTTGGAATCAGGCACTTTTCAATGGGATTGTCGATTGTACCTTTCTTTTCTGTGGGTAGGAAGTACTTGGCGTAGAACAGGTAAAGAAGCTGGTGACAACCATGATGGTGACACCCGTTATAAAGGGCTGGGCATCAAAGGGGGAGGGCGGCTGGATGCAGCCAGTGAGGGGAGTGCAGAGGACGAGCAGAGAGGACCCTTGGAGTCATCTTGCGGATGACAATGAAACAAAGTCGGTGGGAATTTCTTTTCAAAAAGAAGCAGCAAGAAAAGGGGATGGTGGATGAGGACGTTGATGTGCATCTTGGGGCAGAGGGTGCAACGCAGAGTGAGGACTGAGACAGAGGAAAGACGGGACACAGGACATCATATTCAAGATGTGGGAGGAGCTGGAGGAAGAATACAAGAGGAAGAGCGGGACCCAGCCGTCAGCTCTGTGGTGAAGGAGGCAACCATGTGCCGTATGGAGGGCAGGAAGACGGGGGACTGGGCTCAAGGAGCCTTTCCTGGGGCTGGGAGCCAGCATATCTGGGAGGCCTCGTGTTGGGGCACTTGTGCATGATCGTCTTTAATTTCCAACAAGCCTGGGATAGGCGCCCAACTCACGTGGAGAAACTCAGACCAAGAGAAGTTGTTACCAGCTTAACTGGCAACACTCTTGGAACCCATTTCCTCCTGCTGAGTCTGTGTTTTCCCCTCGTAATCAGACTTGGGAAGGCTTGGAAAAGCAAAAACAAAAACAAGAACAAGAACAAAAAACAACTGTCGGGCTTCCCTGGTGGCGCAGTGGTTGAGAGTCCGCCTGCCGATGCAGCGGACACGGGTTCGTGCCCCAGTCCGGGAAGATCCCACATGCCGCGGAGCGGCTGGGCCCGTGAGCCATGGCCGCTGAGCCTGCGCGTCCGGAGCCTGTGCTCCGCAACGGGAGAGGCCACAACAGTGAGAGGCCCGCGTACCGCAAAAAAAAACAAAAACAAGAAACAACTGTCACTCTACGGAGGGTAGAGAGAGGTAAGCTAGGAGGTCCTGATGCGCTGGGGTATCTAAAGAGGATATAGCAAAGTCACGGGGGGAGTTGGCAGGGCAGAGTCTGTTTAGCACAGGACTTCACACACACACACACACACACACACACACACACACACACACACACACACACACACACACACACACACACACACACACACACACACACACACACACACACACACACACACACACACGTCACCATTGTTTTACATTTCATCCAGTCTCTGTCCACAATGCCCTAAAACACTGGTGCCCCAGTCCTCAGTCCCTTGCTCTCTCTTTACAGACTTCTACCGGTCTCCCACTCCTCTATACAAACAGCCAACTGTTCATTTAGAACCTTATCTTCCAAAGGGCATGGAAGCAGGTGGAGGAACTTGAACCTCGATTCTAAAATGCCTGAAGGGTCCACACGTGTGACTTGTGACCACGTGTGGCGAAGGCGTTCTCTCCAGACATATTCTGCTTGGCCACTGGAGGGCACTGCGGAACCAGCGATCTCGGGAGGTTTTGTTTTGCTGGGAGGGACACTGGTTGCTGAATGGTAGTGAATCAGGAAGAGCCAGGGAAGACCGTGCCCCACCCCAAAGCTCCCGGCCCTGGCCCACACCTGCAGCGCCAGACTCGAGCAGAACCGTGAAGTCCAGAGACTTCATTTTCTAGATCAGAGTTTCTCTAGCTGCCAGCCCCTTACCACAACACATAAATGCATGCACAACCCTCCCCTCCCAACCCCCCGCCCCCATACACACACACACACACACACCCACCCCTCCCATCCCTGTACCAGTGTGCGGGTTCTGGGCTTCCCTCTTTTCTGTCTGCAAGGTCAGAACAGGCCTGGCTTGGCTGGAGGGTGGGGTTCGTTGGTCCAGGCTCTGCCACCTCACATTGTCATAGGTGGCAGGATCAAATATGTGGGTATACAGATTACTCGGGCTGTCCGTCTAGATGTTTCCTAGATGCCCAGATGGGGGCCATCCTGCCGTCAACCAGAAACAAATACATCCCGATGGCTGGCTGACTTTTCTCCTTCCACCCAGATGTTGGCAATGCTGTAGGCACATCTGGGGCCAAGATGGCCAAGGTCGACACACACACACACAGAACAGAGAGGGAACACAGGCGACCTGCAGATCAGCGGTGGGTGTATCAGGGTGTGTGCTGCCCTCCTCCACCAAGCTGTGAGCTCCTGGGGGGCAGGCCTGTGGCCCCATAGCCTCCTGTAGAGGGAGGGGCAAGAGCCCTAACCGGATACCAGCTCCCACCAGGGCAAGGGATTACTTAAATGGAATCATCCTCGGGAAGGGTCTTCTGCCTGTAACTGTCACTTGTAATCTGGGGAACAAAAGCGCAGGCACAAGCTCACTGAACGAATTGCTTTGCCAGGAGGCTCCACGACGCTGTTCTGCCTTGACGACAGCTCTGGCAGAGACAGCAGTGTTAGTGAAACAAACCGTCAGGCCCCCGCCCCGAGCAAGCCGCACAAGTGCATTCCGTTAACACACTGCGAGGCAGCAGTGTTGGGGGAACGGGGCGGGGGGACGTGGGCGGTATGGAGAAGTGTCACCGCCTGGCAGACGAGGTGGAGGTTAGGATTAGCCACACCAGCTGAGACTGGCTCTGGGCAAACTCCCTGGAAATGTGCCGCGGAAAGGCCTTTGCCCTCTGAAGTTGGGGCGCCTGGCTCTGCATTTGCTTCTGCCCCAGTCAGCTGTGTGACCTTGGATCTGCCCTGTGACCTCTCCGAGCTCTCACTTCCTCAGTGAACAGATGGAGGATGTGAGTGTTTAAATGCCTGTACGTGCATAGTCATTTCCAAAAAGATACACAAAAATATATTTTATCTGTTTGCTCTGGGGAGTGGGAATGAAGAGAAAGGAAGGAAAAGATTTTCTTTTTAGGGTTTTAGGGTTCTTTCTTACTTTGCATTTTCTACCCCTCTATCGATTTTGAAGTTTCTGTGATAAACATGTATTCGTTTTATAGCTTTATTTTTAAAAAGAAACCCAAAGTAGAATGTTAATTAAAAAAAAATTCAAGTACCAAGTTTTGATGTTTCTATTCCATCTCACAAAAACCAAACAGTGTATGTGTATCATGCAGGAGACAGATAGAAATGTATGGGAAGACGTTGAGAAAGATGCACACCAAACAGTTCACAGTGGTCACCTGTGCAAAAGGCAAACGCACTTTTGTGGTTTTCTCTGTTCTGTTTCGTGTGTTTATGTGTTACCCGTGTAATGTTTCACAGCATAGAATTTTTATACCGTGTACTTCATATACTACTCGTTTTTTATCTACATACTTATGTGATGGCCTATGTCACTTTTTAAAGAATGAAACAAAATGGAGAGATTGTCTGAGGTGTCTTCTGAAGATCCCTCATATTGATTAGTTCTCGAATGGAAGGGTTTGGGGCATGGCTGGGACTGAGGGAGCCGTCCCTCCAGCTGGGGGGCCTCTCCCGGCCTCTTCTGCAGAGTGTGGCTGCTACAGCGCCCGTATTCAGAATGCAAAGCTGCCAGCTCTAGATGCTCTAAGTATGCAAATGAAAGGCCCCTTCCAGGCCCAGGGCTGGTCCAGAAAGGCTGCCTCGGGTGCACTGTCTCTGCTAAACAAATATTCATATTAACCAGTCTTCCTGACAGACTGATGCGTCTTTTTATGATCTGTCTTTACAATATGATGACTTTCTCCTTTTAAAAATCAGATTAATTCAGACAAGACGTTTATTTTATGGGGAAATCCATCCCAGGGGGAAGGAGACTCCAGCTGAAAGGCAGAGATGGCTAGAGAAAGACTCGACTCTCAAGGAAGCTTCGCGCTCCCAACCTCAGCCACGTGGCAGTGGCCCCCAATGAGCTGCCCTGATCCTACCCCGGGACAAGTGGGGCCACCTGGAATCATCCCAGTTGTGTGAGTGTCACCTCCTGGAGGAAACAAAATAAAATAGGAAGGGAGTTTCAGTGTGGTGGAGGGGAAAGGGTGCATTATTTTTCTGGTAAAAGAAAAAAGTTCTGAGATTCCCCCAAACTTGGTTGGATGTCTGTGTATACAGATTAAGCTTGTCTTAAAGAAACCGTGAAGTACGTCCAAGGGACATGAATTATTTGTCTCTGTGCCTCTGTGCCGGGAATGGCGCTACCATCTAATAGGTGCCTGGCAGTTGTTCGTGAATGTTTCTGTGCTATGATCCCTGTTTCAGCTGGTGGCCCATGAGGTACCCTTGACTCTTCTATCTCCCCATCCTCAGCCTTCAGCCAGACACCGAGCATGTCAACACGTTTCTCAAATCCATTCCCTCCTGCATCGGCCCGGCCTTGGTTCAATCCTTCAATCGCCTCTTGCCTGGACTAATTACATCCACCCCCTGGCTGTCTTCCTTTCTCTAGTCTCTCCGGGTCTGATCCATCCTCCACACTGTTGCAGATCTGATTACACCCCTTCCTGTTGGATAACTGTCCTATCGCAGTCATCGAACTCCTGAGACCGGCACACAGGCCTCCCCACATGAGCACTCGATTAAGATCTGCAGCCGGTATCATTACTGGCCCTTCCTCCTGTGTCTTGCCAACATCCATCTCACCTTCATACTCTAAAAACACCATATAACTCAGAGTTTCCCCGACCACCATGAAATTTCACACCTTCCAGCCTTTGCTTCTGCGGTGCCTAACATTTGGAGCACGCTTCCCCGCCTTCAGATTGAGATCTCAGAACACTTTATCAGCTCGTCTATGCAGACTTCCTTGCTGGTCCCTCTCAGCGCAGAAGAACAGCCTCCTCGGTGTGATTGCATGGGACCTACTTCCACGAGAGCATCTGTCGCAGGCACTGGCTTTACCTATGCATGTCTGTGAACTCCTTGAGAGCAGGAACAGGGTTTATGCATCTTTGTCTCCCCTGTGCCTAGCACATAGGAGGTGATCAAGTGTTGGTGTTGATGAGCTGACATAACTCACTTGAACGAACCCCTGTGTCTCCTTCCTTTCCCTACCTGCTCTGCCTGTGACCCCTCAAGGATGAGCAAACTGCAATATCCCTGCAGGCAGACTGGACCAGACTTACATGTGGATAGAGTGGGCAGCTGCCTTCAAGGTGCAACTGCAGGGGCCCTAGAAAGATCCCTGCCTCCCCCACCTCCCATCCCTCCCACACTTGCTTCTCTTCTACAAGCGGAGGTCAGGATTAATATAGAAATCCTAACGGCAGAGGTGGGCTCCACCTCCAGCTCCCCCTGTAGAATGAGGAGGTGGGGCTCAGGGTCCCTTGTACTTCTGGGACACGTCCTTCTCCTCTTCCTCATTCTTCTTTCTTCCTCTAACTCAAAAGAGATGAATGACTTAGAGCCAATGAATCAGAAAATAGGGAAAGAAAAAAAAAAGAGAGAGTAATTTTGTCAAGTTATTATTCAAAGGAGCTCTCTGGGACCAGGAACAGAGTAGCCCCATCAATCACCCCGCAGAGCTCTGGGAGCCGGTGGGGGGAGACGGCCGCCCTCTGTGCGGATGGCTCAGTGCGTGAGTGAGTGGCTCAGCCGGGAGCCCGAGGCCCTCTGCCAGGCACCACAGGGAGGGAGGGAGGGAGGGAGGCCAGAGGGACACTGAAAGAGGACAGTCAGCCCAAAGCCTGGGGACAAGTCTTACTGACCTGCTTTTCTCGACAGGCCATAGCCCTGGAGCCTGCAGTCTGGGCTGGGCCAGCTCTGGGGAAAGCGCCCCTTGGAGCAGAGCAGAGATAGATGGAGGGGGCAGACCTCAAGCCTGGAGCCTGCTCTCCCCAAGCCTTTGCTTCCCTGAGGGAGGCAGCCACGGCCTCACCCACCAGAAGGGGGACCTACATCCCATTCATCCCAGCATCCCAGGGCTTAGCTCAATGCATGCTCCTCGGATGAGTGAATGGATGGACGGATGACAAACTTGTTACAGCACACTGTTTGCTTCTCTTTGTGTTTTTTATTACTTTACTGGAATTTTTCTGCATAGGTTATTGCTGCTTATTACACTGTAATTATAACCCACTTGGGGGCAGAAGGGAAATCTGATTCCTCTCTGTGCACAAGTTCTACATATAGGAAGCCCTTGAAAAATAAGTATGGAAGGAAAGAGGGCAGGAGGGAGGGGCAGAGCCTCTTGAATGGCATCAGAGCCTCTGTGCATCTCCAAGGTCCCACTACATCATCATCTGGGAGATTGTTGGCCCCCAGGCTCCACATTAGAGCAATTTTGGTGCTGTTCAGTGGATGAGTTTGTTGAATTCCTGCCGTTTTGGGTGCTGGAGTTGAACAGTGGACAAAAGAGTCAAAGTCCCTGCTCTCAGTTTCCTCATCTGTAAAATGGGGACAACAAGAATAATGGTACCTATTAGAGAAATGGTAAAATGATTAAATAAATAAATGTGCATGAGGTGCTTAAGACAGTGCTCGGCAGGTAGTAAGTTTTAACAGGTGCTGGTTATTTCTGTCTTAGTCCGTTGGGACTACTATAGCATGATACCATAGAATGGGGGGCTCATAAACAACAGGATTTACTTCTCACAGTTCAGGAGGCTGCAGTCTGAGATCAGGGGGCCAGTGTGGTCGGGTTCTGGTGAGGAATCTCTTCCAAGTTGCCCCTCTGCCATCAGAAGGGGTCTGCAGCCTTTTGTCTTCAGGTCCTTTGTGACCAGACATATTTGGGGGCCTGATAAATGCCCTCCCCTCCCAGGAAGGACCACCTGGCTCCCAGGAGTCCCCAGACATCGCCCTCACACGTCCCCGGGGAAGCCCTGGCTAGCTGTGTGGGCATCACTGCATCCTTTCCCGAACTGGCTAATCCTGGGCTGCAGGAGACACGGGAAGATGGGAAGATCCAATCACAGGCGCTCCAGCTTGTGAGGGCTGCATTGTGAATTCGGGGGATAATGTAGGTTCTTTTCTCCCCTGATTGCTTCTGGAATCTCCTGCCTGTTTCTCAAATCTGAGTGCTTCGTTGCCCTCCGCTCTGGCTCTGTCTGTGTGCCTCTTGTCCAGAAGAGGAAAACAGAGAAGTGCTCCTGGGGAATTTCTGTTCAGTGTTGAGGACAAGAAGGCCAGTTTCAGTGAGGCTGTCCCCACGTCACCAGGGGAGCAGGCAGGTGGGATGGTCTTTAAGGGCAGGAGGCAGGAGGGCCTCAAAAAACAACCTGACTCCCCCGTCCAGGCTAGACCGAGGCTAATCTCCCAGGAAGGAAAGCCCCCTCCTCACACCCAAATCTCCCAACAAAATCCTATCAAGTCAGCTGAGGTTTATTATTAGAGAATCACTCATTCATTCATTCATTCATCCACCCCACAAGCACAGTGCCAGGTGACAAGGACACAAAGCGTGGTGCTAACACAATGAAGTAGATGCCAGCACAGGGCCTCATGAACTGCTGTCATGGCCAAAGGAGAGGGGAACCAAGGTCAGGGTGGGGGTGAGATGTCCCCTGACCTTGATCTTGGAGGAGACATGGGAAGCAGGGGTGGAGGGTGTATTTGTACGCACAAGTCTGGACATGTGCAAAGGCACAGAGGTGTGACTGTCTACTCTCAGGGTGGCTGGAGGGCAGGTCAGGAACCTAGCTAGGGAGGGAGTGCACGGTGGAGACAGGCCTGGAGGCTGAGCTATGAGGAGCCACAGACGTAAAGCAAGGGCGTGGCAGGGTCATGTTGGAAAGACCACTGCCCACAGTGTGGACAGTGAAATGAAGGGGAGAGCAAATGCAGGGGGAGCAGCTGGTGGAAGAGCACCTGGATTAAGGCAGAGGCGGGGGATGGATTGGGGAATGGGTAAGAGGGGGATGCAGGGATGAGGGGTGAGGACAAAGCCTTCCCACACCGTACCATTCCAGCCGAGACACAAAACCTGTTCAAAGCAGCCCTGGTAAAAGGAATGTTGATGGTCAGGATGGAATGGGCAACACCAACTCCAGTTCAGGATGGACCCAAGTCAGGAGTGAGGCTGCCCTTTCCTTTTTTTTTTAACTTTTTTTGATGTGAAGCATTTTTTAAAAGTCTTTATTGAATTTGTTACAATATTGCTTCTGTTTTATGTTTTGGTCACGAGGCATGTGGGATCTTAGCCCCCCGACCAGGGGTCAAACCCACACCCACTGCATTGGAAGGTGAAGTCTTAACCACTGGACCGCCAGGGAAGTCCCTGCCCTTCCCTTCTTGAGGTCCTTTGTGTTCTCTTGACACGTCCTGCAGGGTGTCAGGACTTCTCACCCTGGGCAGTAGTCTCTGCATCTCTTACTTCAGATTCTCAAGAGGGAACATCTGAGTGACTCAGCTCACGTGTCCCTGCTTCCAGGCAGTGGATTGGCTGCCTTGGGCTCAGGGTCCACATCTGGTCCCATCAGCCATGGCTGGGATTGGGGAGGGGCCTGGACGTCATAGGACTACACGGTTAGGAGCTGTGACAGGTTCCCCAGAAGGGGTGTGGGCAGGGCAGGCAGTGATCCTGCTTCCTACCATGATGGCATTTACTTGTGCCTCTATTCGATACTGTGCATCCAGACCCAACCAAAGGCTTTTCTCTCTCTCGCGGTCCCAGGTTGTTTCGTCTGTGTGGCTGTCATCTTCAGCTAGCCTGAAAGCTCCCTGAGGCTGGATCCTTTCTCTCCCACCCCTCACATTTCCTACAGAGCACTTGGAAAAGAGCTTAGTAAACAGCAGTAAGTACAGACTTTTTGCCTGATCTTGGATTGCATCCAATGTCATTTTTAATTCTTTTACTATTTACTTAAGATTTGCAATAGGATATTTGTCCCTTTGTCAGGGCCTCGCCCTGTGAACAGCGAGGCCGGTGAACAACCTGACCCCGACATCCTTCCCTTGTCTCTGCAAACTGACCCCTGATGGTGTTCTGGGCAACCCCAGGTGAAAATAATGACCAGATTAATTAGTCCTGAGAATTCATGTAGCCATGTGCCTGTTCTCCCCAGTGATGGTGAGAATCTGCTGGGGGTTTTGGGAGAGTTTTCATTTTCCTGATAAAAGGAACAGGAGAGGCTGGTGCCCCCTCTATCTCCTGCTTCCTGTCTTGGCCGAGATTCCTGGACATCCGAGGGATCCTATGACCAGGAGGCAGAAACCAATACACAGGGTGACTGGAGGGCAAAGGTAGAGAGCCCTGGGCACTCCAGGCAGTGTCAAGCCTCTGCCCTCACCCAGTACCTTCTTGCTCTGGGACAGGAAGTTTGCTTTTCTCTGCTGTGTCCCCAACTCCGAGAACAGTGCTGGGCATGAGGTCACCTCTCAATAGTTCTCTGTGGATTGAGGGAATGCCTTTATTTTTAAGGCCACTTTTAGGGGTTGTGTTACTTACAACTAAACATATTCCTAACTGATTCAGTATCTGTAAAAATCTGTGTATGCTAAGATTAATGGAGTAGGCTGGGTGGACCCACAATCTCAGGTGGCACCCTAAAATTTGTAAAAAGATGCTGTGATGAGCCAGCTGGCTCCCTGGCCCTCAACCTTTCTCTGCCTAGAGTGGGGACCACTTACCCCTCTCCCCCCTCCAACCTGCACTTGCACCCCTCCTTTTCTTCAAGGGAAGGGCAGTCACTCATTTTTTTGTGAGTCAGTGTTTTGGTGCTACACATCACCTTCTGGCCTTGTCCTGACCCCCAGAGCGGAGGAGGCAAACAGGACCCAGCCCTTCCCAGGTAGGAGACCCCAAAAGCCCCACCAAACATTAGAGGGGAGGGGAGCAAAGCTGTGCGGGGGTGGGGGAGAGACTTTAAAGTCATTTCCTGCCCCATGGCTCTAGCCTTGCATTATCCCCCACATGAGCCAATAACCTGCTAATTACCAACCAATTAGCTCTGGGGAGGTTGCTGCTTCCACAGTCTTTTAAGCCTTGCTCCTCCTCAGTACACAAAGGGCCCTGACAACCTCAATTCCCACCCCCCATAAGCTGTCCTTGGGGGGCACCTAAAAGGGCCCTCTGCGGACAGGTTCTGAACATCCTCCTGCACCCACTCCAATGGGTGCTGAAGAGAACTTCCCCCAGGAGACTCCACAATCACGAGCATTTATAAGTCAGCAGGTAAGCGAGTTGTATTTCTACCAAATGGGTAGGAAAAAGTAAAGATCATGAGATGACCAGCTTTTCTGAGGTCCTCACTGCAGACCTAAAACCTGACTTTGTAATAGCCCCATTATTTTTATACCCAGCTGAAACAGGAGGGAAGGGGGCAGGGCACAACCTTTAAAGGGCTGACACAGGCATAGGACACAACAAAAACTGGTTCGAGCCAACTAGGTCGAAGATGGCAGAATATTCGACTTCCAGTAGACCTTGAGCCTGATTATACACTCATTGTAATACATCAGCATATGCTAAACAACACACCCACCAGCGCCATGACAGTTCTGAGGCCCACCATAAAAGGTCAAAAGGTGGGCAGTGGCCCAATTCTTGGAAATCCACCCCCCCAAAAAAAATAGTTGAAATAATCCTCCCACTCCTTAGCCTAAGAAATTACCCAGCCCATAAATACTAACCACCCCTTATTTCAGGGCATCTTGCCACACTCTGTCGGTGGAGTGTGTTTCTCTCTAAATAAATCCACTTCTTACCTTTTGCTTTGTCTCTCACTGAATTCTTTCTGAGATGAGACATCAGGAAGCTGAGCTTCATTAAGTCCTGAGACCAGGTGTGTGATCTCAATTAAAAGACAGTAGGTTCAAGTCGCAATCTGAGTTATGCAGTTTCACAGCTAATATCAAACTTTAAGCTTCTCTACTTCTCTTCCTGGGGCTCCCAATTTATTTTCTTGCCACGTTGCTATCAATGCCCCGCTCTCTCCCCCCATTCTCTGTAATGTCATCTAATGTCATCTGCCCTTTCCTGCAAAATCCAGCTCAAATATTTTTCTCTCAGAAATATTACCTTCCTCGGCCTCCCAACCCTATCACCAAATAGTCTGCCTCATGTTTCTAAGCACACATTTGAGTGTGGATTAGTAAATGCTTCAAATCTTTATATTCGCCTATGCACCATCTTCTTGCCCAAACGAAGTTCCTGAGGGTGATTTCTCTGTATCTCTCCTAGTGAGACACCATGGTGTAATACATAGTGAAAGTTCAAAAATATCGCTGATTGCTTCAATTATCTGTTGCTGTGTAATTCACCGCTCCAGAAGTTAATGGCTTAGACAACCATTTTATTGTCTCTCATGAGTTTGTAGGCTGATGGGGGTCACAGGGTAGTTCTGTTGCATATGATATCGGCTGGGACTGCAGCCATCTGGGAGCTGGACTGGGCTGGGCCATTCCAAGATGGGTCACTCACGTGGCTGGTGCCTTGGAGGTGAGAAATGGAATATTGCCTGCCGCATCAGTAAAAAAAGGATGTCACAGTCATCAGAGATTGCATGAGCTTGTGAGCCCTGAGGGAACTCGGGAAGGAAACAAAGAATACCTGCCCTCTCGCAGCCATCAAACTGCAGTCACTCCCCATGGTGAGCCTTTAGGAAACTCGGGATATGAAAACACAGGACACTGGCCCCAGAGAGCTGAGGTGCATATCAAAGGAATGATTTCAGTGAGCCCAGACTCTTGCATTTTCCCATGCATAGAAAAGTGCTAAATTTCTTAACTTGAGATATCTGGTTTTCTTTAATTAACAATAATCTTTTGATATTCAGACTACCTGCCTTTTGTTGCAAAACTCCTATATAACTTTGTTCCCCCCTCACCTCAGTTCTCTCAGGGTTACTGCAGATGCTGCCTACGTGGCTCGAAGGCCTAAGGATTTCCTCCAAGTAAAACATAACTCTCAACTTTTAGGTTGTGCATATGTTTGAAGTCGACAGAGGGGTGGCTGGAAGGCTGGCCTCAGTTGGGACCGCTGGGCCTCTCTCTCTCTCTCTCTCTCTCTCTCTTTCTTCCTCTCTTTCTTTCTCTCCTCCCATAGATTCTCAGGGTCTCTCCTTTTCCACCAGCTCTCTATACTGTCTCTGTAATGGAGCAGGACCCTATGGGGCCTTCCCGGGACCGGCCTTCCCCCATATCCTCTGCTTTAGCTCCTCTCCAGGTACTTCTGTACCTAGATAACAGTATTTAATGTACATTTCCTGAGTGGTTTTACAGATGTGAAAAACGCCCACTAAATGGAAGATGTTAACTACTTGATGGCCCAGACCTCCTGGAACCTAAGGATTGATAATGTTAACCTCTGTGACAGCGCCCTGTTACCTCACCATCAACCAATCAGAGAACTGTGCATGAGCTGATCGCATACCTTGCAACGCCCCTCCCTCACCTGGCCTTTAAAAACGCTTTGCCCCTTAGGGGAGCCTCTTTGGGGAGCTCGGGGGTTTTGGGGGGCCTGAGCTGCCCAGAGCATGAGCCACCCATCTCCTTGTGTGGCCCTGCAATAAACCTTTCTCTGCTCCAAATTGCCACATTTCGGTTTGTTTGGCCTAACATCTCTACAGTGCAGAGAGACCAAATTTCTTATACATTGGCTCAAGGCCTCCCCCGGAGCACAAAGGTGGAAGCTTCCAGTGCTTCTTAAGGCTTAGGCCCAGTGTCACTTCCACCATATTTTATTGTTCAAAGCAAGTCACAGACCAGCCCAGATCCAATGTGGAAGGACAGCATGCAGGGCGTGACCATGGGGAGGTGTCTTGGACACTCTGCCTGCTGACGGAATGCCCAATGGCATTTCATCGAGGCGGGGGTCTGGTTTTCTAAAGCACCAAGATTGCTACAAAAGACTCAGCTCTCTCTCCCTCAGACTGTCTTTTTATCAGGAATAAGAAACATACGCACACGCACAGAGCTCTGGGAACATTGCCACCCTAACCTGTAAAAATAAAAATCTCTAAGAGGATGAAGTTGTATGTTATGAGGAGAGATTAAACACTATCATTTTTAGCTGCCTATTTATGAGGTGTCTTAAATATTATTTCATTCAATCCTGATCTTCATCCCCATTTTAGAGATGAAGAAACTGAGGCTCAGAAGTGTTAGGTCATCTGCTCACAGTGGTGGAGCTATGTCTGTCTAACCCCAAGACCCTTCCATCATACCAAACAGAATCATTAGAGAATGATGTAATGTTTCTAGTCTGCAGAAACAAGACCCTGAAAGCTGAAATTGGCCAGGGTCCCTCAACCAGGATCCTAATCCTCCCTTGGAAGAAAACAGATGCAAAAGCAAGCACAGGGCCTGGTACGTAGTAGGTGTCCAGTAAACACGGCCTGGCACACGGTAGGTTTTCAGTAACGTATGAGCACACCTCTCCACCCCAAACCTATTTCTTCCACAGCTCGCTGTCATGGGTCCCCAGCAGCAGCCATGATGCTGAGTTGTTGGCATAGTTGCAGGCATAACTGATTCACTCTCTGATTAGATGTGAAGTCGGATGGCCAGCTTGGAAGGGCTCTGTCCACTCCACCTCCCTCCTTTCCCCGCTCGCATTTCACCCAACGGTCCTGTGCTTTTTGAGCAGTCTGTTCCTGGAAAGCAGAGAAAAGTAACAGATTGACTGAGTGTGGCCAAGTGATTTATTTTTAATGTGACTAAACAAGACACACACCTGCCTATGGAAACGCAATCACGCTGAATCATCAGAGACTCAGATGGCCATTTCGGCAAGAAAAAGGAGACAGGGGAGAGAAGGAGAGAGGGGAGCAGAAGAGAGAGGAGGAGAGGAGAGGAGGTCGGGGCCATCTCCTAAAAGTTATGATTTCAACAGCATCAGTGAAGCACCTCCAATGGGGCCAGGTGTCCCCATCTAGCTTGACTGATGCCAAAAATTTCATAATTAGACTTTCATTCCTCTGGTTTAATCAAACACAGGATGTCCCCCACTGAAGTGTAAATGTAACAGGATCAGTGCATAAAACCACACCAACTATTTCTCAGTGAGAAAGATCTTTTACGGAAGCAGGCTTGTTGTTTTTTTTCTTTTTCCTAGGCGGGGATGGGCATTCATGCAAAGTTTACGGGAGTCACCTGTGAGGGAACGAAAGGTCACAGAGAGGAAATCTGGGGGTCCTGGAGACTTCATGGAAGGGTTCTCTCCTTCATGGCTTTAAAAAAAAATTGAAGTATAGTTGATTTACAATGTTGTGTTAGCTTCAGGTGTACAGCAAAGTGATTCAGACATATATCTATACATATATATGTATAGATATATATCCTTTTGCAGATTCTTTTCCCTTATAGGTTATTACAAAATACTGAGTACAGTTCCCTGTGCTATACAGTAGGTCCTTGCTGGTTATCTATTTTATATATAATAGTGTGTATATATTAATCCCAAACTCCTAATTTATCCCTCCCCCTGCTTCCCCCTTTGGTAAGCATAAGTTTGTTTTCTATATCTGTGAGTCTATTTCTGTTTTGTAGATAAGTTCATTTGTATAATTTTTTTAGATTCAACATATAAGTGATATCATGATATTTCACGGCTTTTCTTAATTATAGCAGCTGCCCGTACTGAGCCTTTGCTACGCAGGTGCTGTGGGCACAATCTCACACACGTGTTCTTTCATTCAGTCTTCCCAGCAGCCCTCTCACTCTGCAGGTGAGGGAGCCTTGGCGCAGCCTGGCTTGTCCGTCTCAGCACTCTAAAGGTAAGCTCTGGATACGGCAGGGTTTCTCATGGGACTCCCAGCACCGCCAACGGTGCCTGGGTCTCAGGAGGCACTCAGGGCATCCGTGTCCACAGAGTGAGGGGCCAGGCATGGGACGTGATGCAGACGCTCTAAATCCAGAGCCCGTGCTCTTCGCCATTTGCCATAACTTTCCCCCAGGTAACCCACTCCCTCCTCCCCTCTTCTGGCCAGAGTAGCATGAGAAATTCGTGAACCACGGCCCGGGGGGAGGCTAATGTCCTCCATCATAGCTCCCTCCCCGAGGTCCCTGGGTCAGCCCCAATAACTGGACAGCCAGACCCTTCCACTTTGCACAGCTAGTTGTCTCTTTCCAGGTGCTTCCTCTCCCCAGTACGGCTGTAATGCCTTTGAGGGCAGGCACAGCATCTCCGCGGAGACATTTTTTGGTGATGGATCTGTACTTTTAGAGTTGTACGAGGATCGTTTTCGAGAGCAGCATTGTATCTTTGTGTTTTCTATTAATCCAGATTGTGGTGGGCTTTCTGATCAGTATCCCTCCTCCTGTTCCTAGTATTTGGTCCAGCAGCAAAGGAGGGAGCTGATAAAGTCGTAAGAAAAGGGGGGAGTCCATCAGATTGGTAAAATTTTAAAGATTGATAATACTGTGTGTGGGCAAGGATGGGGGAGTGGATACTCATATACTGTTGGTGAGGCCTTTTTAGAAGGCAAATCATCAGTAAACAACAGTGGCTTAAACAAGACAGAAGTTTTATTTTTCTCTCAAAAAGCTAAGCTGGTAGGAAGTCCTGAGAAGAAGCGTGGCTTGGCTGCATGGGGTTATCCAGACGCCCAGGTTCTTTCTATACATCACCCCACCATCCCCAAAAGTACTGTCTTCATCACCTGGTGGAAGCTCGTCCTCACTGCCACCACATCTGATCTCCAAACAGCCTTCTCCATGGAGAAGGAGGAAGTAGGCCGACAGTGTCTTTTACGAGCATGACCCAGAAATTTCACACAATACTTCCCATTGGCCAGAACTTAGTTACCTGTCCCCATGCAGCAAGGGAGCCTGGGAAATCCATTCTCAAGCTGTGCCCAGCTAAAACTCAGGAGATTCGTTGCTAAAGGAAAAAGCGAGAAAATATTTACTGGGGGAAAATAAGCAGTTTTGACACATACAGGAATTACCCAAATTAAAAGTCTACATATCACCTGATCTGGCAATTCTAGTTCAAAAAAATCTATTCTAAGGAAATATTCACACAAGTACATAAAGATTATGTATAAGGATAGTACTGAGGGCTTTCAAATATGTTTGCAAACTCTTTGACACTCCTCCCTTCAAAGGGGCTGGACTTGGTGACTCACTTCTGATGAACAGAATGTGGCAGAGGTAACAGTGTGTGACTTCTGAGGCTAGGTCATAAAGGGCATTTCTGCTTCTGCTTGCTCTCTCTTGAATAACTCACTCTGGGGGAATCCTGCCACCATGTTGTGAGGACACTCAATCAGCCTCATGGAGAGGGCTACATGGGGAACTAGGAACGAGGGCTCTGCACCATCAGCTATCATCCACTTGCCAGCCCTGGAGCAAGTACACCCTCCAGCCTAGTCAAACCTCAGTGATTGTAGCCCTAGCCAACCTTCTGACTGCAACCCAGTGAAAAACACTGAGCTGGAAGCCATCCAGCCAAGCAGCTCCCAAATTCCTGTCTGGCAAAAACTGTGAGCCATATTAAATATTTATTATAGTTTTAACCCACAAAGTTTTGGGATAATGTGTTAGGCAGCAGTAAATAACTAATACAATAGACATTGTTTCCTTGCTTGTAATAGCAAAAAAAGTTAGAAATACCAGAAATGTCTATGACGAGAGGTCAGGGAGGGTGCTTGGAGGCCCCACACGCACTCCCTGTGGTACACAGTTGTGTATATGTATTGTGTACCCAAAGTGCCTTTTGTGGACACTTAGTATATACACAGTTGTATATATGCATTGAGTACCCAAAGTTCCTTTGTGGACACATATTATACATATAGTTGTGTACATAGGTGCTGTCCTCCTTGGGAGGGTGCTTGGACTGATTCAATCAGCCCCTTGGATCATGTGACTCCTATTGTTAAATCAGTCCCCGTAAATCAGGTGACTCCCATTGATTCAATCAGCATGCTTGTATCACATGACACCCATATATTAAACCGGCCCCCTAAATCACATGACTCCCCTTGATTAAATCAGCCCTGTTAAATATCCTGACCCCCATTAAATCAACCATCCTTCTTAAATCTCCTGACACCCATTATACCAATCAAACCCCTTACTTTTCCTGACCCCCATTAAATCAATCTGCCTTCTTAACTCTCCAGACACCCATTAAGTCATTCTACCTTCTTTTTTTTTTGGCTGCATTGGGTCTTTGTTGCTGCACGCAGGCTTTCTTCTGGTTGCAGCTGTGGGGGGGCGGGGGCTACTCTTCCTCGCGGTGCACAGGCTTCTCATTGCAGTGGCTTCTCTTATTGTGGAGCATGGGCTCTAGGCTCGTGGGCTTCAGTAGTTGTGGCATGTGGGCTCAGTAGTTGTGGCTCGTGGGCTTAGTTGCTCTGCGGCATGTGGGATCTTCCCAGACCAGAGCTCCAACCCGTGTCCCCTGCATTGGCAGGGAGATTCTTAACCACTGAGCCACCAGGGAAGTCCCCATTCTGCCTTCTTAATTCTCCTGTACCCCATTAAATCAATGGGCCTTCTTAATCTCCTGACCACCCTTAAAACAATAAGCCCCCTTAAATCACATGATTGCCTTTGATTCAATCAGTCCCCTTAAATCAGCCCAGGAAGGGTGCTGTCCGGGGTGCTTCGGTGGAGTATAGTTGATTAACAATGTCGTGTTAGTTTCAGCTGTACAGCAAAGTGATTCAGTGAGACATATACATGTATCTATTCTTTTTCAAATTCTTTTCCCATTTAGGTTATTACAGAATAGTGAGCAGAGTTCCCTGTGCTGTACAGTAGGTCCTTGTTGGTTATCTGTTTTAAATATTGTAGTGTGTATATGTCAATCCCAAACTCCCAATTTATCTTTCCCTTTGGTTAACCTTTGGTAACCATAAGTTTGTTTTTGGAGTCTGTGGGTCTGAGTCTGTTTCTGTTTTGTAAGTAAGTTCACTTGTATCATTTTTTTTTGATTCCCCATGTAAGCGCTATCATATGATATTTGTCTTTCTCTGTCTGACTTACTTCATTTAGTATGCTAATTTCCAAGTCCATCCATGTTGCTGCAAATGGCATTATTTCATTCTTTTTAATGGCTGAGTAATATTACATTTTATGTATGTACCACATCTTCTTTATCCATTCACCTGTCAATGGACATTTAGGTTGCTTCCATGTCTTGGCTATTGTAAACAGCACTGCAATGAACATTGGGGTGCATGTATCCTATCAAACCATGGTTTTCTCTGGATATATGCCCAGGCATGGGATTGCTGCATCCTATGGTAGCTCTATTTTTAGTTTTTTAAGGAACCTCCATACTGTTTTCCATAGTGGCTGTACCAATTAACATTCCCACCAACAGTGTAGGAGGGTTCCCTTTTCTCCACACCCTCTCCAGCATTTATTGTTTGTAGACTGTTTGATGAGGGCTATTCTGACCAGTGCAAAGTTATATCTCATTGTAATTTTGATTTGCATTTCTCTAATAACTAACAATGTTAAGAATCTTCTCATGTGCCTCTTGGCCATTTGTATGCCTTCTTTGGAGACGTATTTATGCCTTCTGCCCATGTTTTTTTTTTTTTAATAAATTTATTTTATTTATTTATTTTTGGCTGCACTGGGTCTTCATTGCTGCTCGCAGGCTTTCTCTAGTTGCAGCAAGTGGAGGCCACTCTTCGTTATGGTGCGCGGGCTTCTCACTGCGGGGGCTTCTCTTGTTGCAGAGCACGGGCTCTAGGCACACGGGCTTCCATAGTTGTGGCATGTGGGCTCAGTAGTTGTGGCTCACAGGCTCCAGAGCGCAGGCTCAGCAGCTGTGGCTCACGGGCCCAGCTTCTCCACAGCATGTGGGATCTTCCCAGACCAGGGCTCGAACCCACGTCCCCTGCATTGGCAGGTGGGCTCTCAATCACTGTGCCACCAGGGAAGCCCCTGCCCATTTTTTGATTGGGTTGTTTTTTGTTGTTGAGTTGTATGAGCTGTTTTTATATTTTGGAAATTAAGCCCTTGTTGGTCACATCATTTGCAAGTATTTCCCCCCATTCTGTGGGTTGTCTTTTCATTTTGTTTAGGGTTTCCTTTGATGTGCAAAAGCTTTTCAGTTTAATTAGGTCTCATTTGTTTATTTTTGTTGTTTTTTCCATTACTATAGGAGAGTAAAGATACTGCTGCAATTTATGTCAAAGAGTGCTCTGCTTATGTTTTCCTCTAAGAGTATCAGGTCTTACATGTAGGTCTTTAATCCATTTTGAGTTTGTTTTTGTGAGTGGTGTAAGATAGGAGTCCCATTTCATTCCTCTACATGTGTTTATCCAGTTTTTCCCAACACCATTTATTGAAGAAACTATCTTTTCCACATTGAGTGCTCTTGGCTCTCTTGTTGAATATAAGTTGACAGTATAAGCTGGGGTTAATTCTGGGCTCTTTATTCTGTTCTTGGTCTATGCGTCTATTTTTGTGCCAGTACCGTACTGTTTTTATTACTGTAGCTTTGTAGTACAGTTTGAAATCAGGAAGTGTGTGACACCTCCAGCTTTGTTCTTTTTCCTCAGGATGACTTTGGCTATTTGGGAGTCTTCTGTGATTCCTTATAAACTTTAGGATTTTTTTTTTCTATTTCTGTGAAGAATACTATTGATATTTTGATGGTGATTGCATTGAATCTGTAGATGGTCTTGAGTATTACAGACATTTTAGCAATATTAATTCTTCCGATCCATGAGCACAGATATTTTTCCATTTGTTTTGTCTTGTTTGATTTCTTTCAGAAGTCTTATAGTTTTTGTTGTACAGATCTTTCACTTCCTTGGTTAAATTTATTCCTAAGCATTTTATTGTTTTGATGCTGTTGTGAATGGGATATTTATATTTCTTTTTCATATGCTTTATCCTTAGTGTATAGATATGCAACTAATTTCTGTATGTTCATATTGTACTGACATCACTGATTAGTTTCAACCGTTTTTTGGTAGAGTCTTTGGGGTGTTCTATATACAGGATCATATCACCTGCATTTCTATATACAGGAAGAATAAGTTTTACTTTTCCCCTATTTGGATGCCTATTATTTCTTTGTCTTGCCTAATTACTCTAACTAGGGCTTCCAATACTATATTGAATACAAATGGTGAGAGTGGAAATCCTTATCTTATTTCTGATCTTAGAAGAAAAGCTTTCAATCTTTCTCCGTTGAGTATAATGTTAGCTGTGCCTTTGTTATACATGACGTTTATCATGTTTAGGTGTGTTCCTTCTATACCCAATCTGCTAAGGGTTTTTATCATGAAATGATGTTGTATTTTGTCAAATTGTTTTTCTGTATCTATTGAGATGATCATGTGATTTTTTATCTTTCATTTTATTAATATGTACTGCATTTATTGATTTGCATATGTTGAACCATCCTTGCATGCAAGGTATAAATTCCACCTGGTCGTGGTGTATAATCCTTCTTAAGAGTTCTTGAATTCAGTTTGCTGCTACCTTGTTGAGACTTTTTGTTCCTATATTCACAGGGCTATCGATCTATAGTTTTCATTTCTTGTGGTATCCTTACATGGCTTTGGTTTCAGGGTAACGCTGGCCTCCTAGAATGAGTTTGGAAGTATTCCCTTCTCAAATTTTTGTAAGAGTTTGAGGAGGAGTGATGTTGAGACATCAGAGAACTCTCTCTCTTGCACACATTGAGGAAAGGCCATATGAGGACATAGCGACAAGGCAGCCGTCTGCAAGCCAGGAAGAGAATGCTCACTAGAAACCAAACTGGCTGAACCTTGATCTTAGACTTTCAGCTTCCATAACTACAGGAAAACAAATGTCTGTTTTTCAAGTTGCCCAGTCTATGGTATTTTGTTATGGCAGCCCCAGAAGACTAATATAGGTAATACTCCCATTTCTTCTCTGTCACCCTTTCTGCACTGAGAGGTCTCAGAAGGCAGAGAGACTTGGTTTTGCTTATAGTTATGTCCCCAGAACCTAGAGCAGGGCCCGACACACCACTGTGCCCAAATAAATATATAAACATTTGAAATTAGCCATTCATACCTAGCAAAACATACAGCACAAAGTAAAACTGCATAGTTTTTTCTGGCATGTGCAATTAATTCATTTATTGCTTCACATTCTTCAGCTTGTCAGTGTTTACTGAACTCCTCCCATGTGCCAGACAGATAACGGTCAATATATGTTGTTTCCTCATGCCAAAATGGACTTGGTGTCCACCTAACTTTGTTGGGACCCTAAAGGAAACCAATTATCCTGCCCTCTCCCCAGGTGTCTGACTGAACTCAGCGTGTCCATCATAGCCATAGAAATATCACTAGCAGGCAATGCCAGTGGGATTGGATCTGCAAAGTGTTTAAAGTTTAGCAAGAAAGCTTTCCGCAAATGTCAACAGTACCACTCTGTTCCCGGCAAACCAGCATCCCAGTCAGCAGGGCTGCCATTTCCGGCTCATTGAGCAATGCTGTAGAAAAGTCCCAACACAATCAAGTTCTCTAGACAAGAAAGCAGAAGGGAGGGAATAGCCATCACAGCGCCTACTACGTGCAATGTGCGGGACGTGTGGCTTCAGTTATGTCGCCTCTGATCCTCACGAAATCACTGACGGATGGAGAGCGGAGGCTCACAGGGGTCACACAGCTCCAGCTGAGGCAGTTGGGGGTCTTCCCTTCAACTTGTTTGAGCAGGAGGGGCTTCAGAGGCCAGTCACAGGAAAAGAGGAGAGCTGTGCTCCTCATGCCCGGGTGTCCTTGGACCCTAATCTTTCCTTCTCCCTCTTCAATTCTTCTGAGTCCACATATAGGGATGTAACGATTTTGGAAATTTTGAGCTGAAGGAGGACAATCTTTGCTTTTAAAGGGGGAGCTGTTAGGGTGTTTGCCTATTGGGATGCTGGGATAGCACCTGGTAACTTGATGGGATTTCAAAATGAAGTTACTAATAGAAATTACACACTGGGAATTACACAGTTTCCAGAGAAATTGCTAATAGAGAGTGGCTTGTGCTGGGAGGTTGGAAATGTTGCTCCAGGCTCTCACAGCTGTGCGCAGAAGGTATTGAGGCCAGGCACGGCGGAAATGGTATAGGAGGGGTCCCCTTGCAGACTTGGCTCTGCACAGGAAGTAGAGCAAGCAGGAGCCAATGTAAAAGTATAAAACCAGATGCAAAAGACACCGTCCCAGGGCTTCCCTGGTGGCGCAGTGGTTGAGAGTCCGCCTGCCGATGCAGGGGACACGGGTTCATGCTCCGGTCCGGGAAGATCCCACATGCCGCGGAGCGGCTGGTCCCGTGAGCCATGGCCGCTGAGCCTGCGCGTCCGGAGCCTGTGCTCCGCAACGGGAGAGGCCACAGCAGTGAGAGGCCCGCGTACCGCAAAAAAAAAAAAAAAAAAAGACACCGTCCCCACGCTAGCTATCAGTCTGTCCCTGGGTGGAGATCTGAAGACATTTCATCTTGGACACAGGCAGGCAGCCGTAGGCTAGAGCCCAATTCCTGATTCCTGGGCAGGGGAGGATAGCCTGAGGGCAGCAAGTTCCTAACTTTGATCTCCACACATCCCTCCCTGAGAGAGTGTGGAGGAATGCAGGAGAGACACTACCGCAGAGGGAGCAGCATGTGCGGGGAGGTCAGGAGTATGGCTGGGGTGAGAGCCCATGAGCTGGAAAGTGGGAGGTGAGGCTAGAGCAGGCAGCAAGCACCACGTTGCGATCCGCCGCATAAGTGACCTTAGTCCCGGGTTACATCTGTCTCACCTCCTTTCAACCTCAGAAGTGCCCTGTTGGGCAGTAGGTTCTATTGTCGCCCTACTAATAAGCCATTTTGAGACGCTCTTTATCCTGACAGTGATGAGAAAGATTGCAGGGTTTTAAATGAGGAGAGCCACACAATCAGGTTTGTGAATGTGTGTGTGTGTGTGTGTGTGTCGGGGGGTTGTGAGGATTGCTTAATGATAATTTTTTTGAAGAGCTAACATGTTCATACAGGTCAAAATGTTAAAAGACTGAGAATTCTCCCTTCCACCCCTGCCCTCCTCCCATCCACCCACCCACTGGCCCCTATGACCTAATTTCCCTCCCTAGAAGCAAACCATGTTACCAATTTCTTGTGTGTCTTTGCAGAGATATTTAACGCACATACAAACAGATTTTCTTTGTCTTTTGTTTCTATCATTTTCTCTCTAATCCTTTTTTAATTTTCATTTAATTTTCTGACTTCCCTTATTTCTCTTGCTTTCTCCCTCTGAATTTCTATTTCTTCTCCTTCAGATTTTAGACTTCATTTTAAGAATGAAGGTTAAACAGTTCTCTTTTTTCTTCCACGTCTTCCCTGAGCCCTGCTGGCTCAGGATTCATTTCCTCCTATTATTTCATGACCTCTTCCCTGAGGTCTCTTCACTATGTTTTCTTAATTTTCTGGTTAGAATTTTCATGTGTTCCGTGGCAACATTTTTTTGGTGCGCCTTTGCCTGCTGTTGCTTTTTTTTTTTCCCTCCTTTTTTCTTGTCAAATCTCTGTATAGATGATTCATCATTGAAGCTGGTGATTTATTTTTTTCCTTGCCCGTGGACCTCCTGTATGAGAGTGGCCGAGGTTGCCTTCCAGGTGGTCTAAATTTTCCTTATGACCCAGGGTTAATATAAGTGCACTTAGCCTTGATTTATCTCCAGCCAACGGTGATGCTTTTTCCAGTGTAAAGCCTCTCCTCCCCTGTTGCCACAGAGACAGACCACTTCCTACAAATATGGCTTGTCTGGGTGATGCCTCATTTAGTCCTGGTCCAGCAGAGCTCATGCCACCAGCATCTGTGCCTGCTTCCTGCTGTTGTAAACAAGGGCTTTCTGTATTGCACCTCCAGGTGTGCCCCTCACCCTGTGGTGAGCGTTTTGCAGGTTGTCCCCGAGACTCTGCAGTGAACTGTCCTCACTCCACCTTCCTCCTGTGAGTGCCTCTGCTGCTTTTTTTTTTTTTCTCCCTGCTTTCAGGATCCGAGTTCCCCAACCAGAGATTGAGTCCACTGAAAGCATAGAGTCCTAACCGCTGGGATGCCAGGGAATTCCCTGAGTGCCTCTGCTTTGGAGGCAACTCTTCTACCTATTTTGTGTTTTAAGCATCTCCTACTTTCCCTAAAAATGGAGTTTGTAATTACTCAATTCCTTTTCAGTTTTAGATTATTTCCAGTAAAAGAAAAGGGGATTGCTAACTTTACATCATCTTCAAATGAGAAGTTCTCAGCTTAGAAAGACTATGTTGGCTGTGGCAGTGAGAGACTGAGGCAGAAAGATGGCAGGCTGTTAGACCAGAGAGGAGCTTGCTCCTGCATTGGGAGTTGATGTTGGGGAGGAAGAGAAGTGGACCCAAGACAGACTTAGGAGGTGCGTTGATAACTTTGGCTGATTAGATGTTTGAGTGAGGGTAGGGGGTGTGGACCAGAAGGGGGTGGACAATTTTAGGGCAGGCTACTGGAAGCTGCTTGTGATGTGACATGGAGCTGGGCTTCCTCTTCTGCAGCTTCCTGCCAAGTTCCAAGCCAACTCTGTTTAGGCTGGGCCCTCTGGGAAGAGTGTAGGAGAGTCCTAATGGGACAGTGAGCTTCCCACCCGTTCCTTGGGAGGTCCCCTGCAGATATCTGTATGAAACTCTGATGGAGACCTCCGAGAAGACCTGAGGCAATCAGAGTTCCTTGCCATTCCAAAATGTCTGTCCTATTAACCCAGTCTCCCTGATGATGAGACCTGAAAATAGGGTTTGCAAGATTAAAAAAAAAAAACTGGGCATAAAATGCTCTGTAAAATGATTGATATCCCAGTGTTTCCTGCCAAGCTCTGACTAAGGAACATAGATTCCTAACTTCCGGTGGGTGAGGGTGGGAGCCAATTAGAGGTCCTATAGCCCACCCCATCTCCTGCCTCCAGAAATGCTTTCTCGGTTATCGAACCTGGAAAAAATGAACAGAGACCATTGTCTTTCTCTAGGATTCTCCAGAGCAAAAAGATCAGATTTTTTTCTTTAATCAGAATGTGATAAGTCCTGGGAATTTCCTTTGTTTTTTTCCCTTAATGTGGTCAGGGTTGAGAACCAAGGGCTACACAGTCTCAGAGATGGTCAGAGTTCATTCAAAGTTAGGAATTTGCTGGCCTCAGGCCTGTCCACTCCTATCCAGTAACACAGCTGTCTGCCTGCATCCAAGATGAAATGTCTCCAGTTCTACTCCCTGGGGACAGATTGATGGCTGTTGACACAATCACCCAGGTAATGTGTCTTTTGTATCTGTTTTGGTTTTTGTGTTTTACACTTTTACCTTGGCTGTACCTATGGTATGTTTCTTGACCTGGCTCACGTGTTACAGCAGGGCTGGCATCAACACCTTCTGCACACAGTTCAATAACTTACGGCCTCATTCCCAACCTAAAAAGGCTGTTGCCTGTTAGCAATTTCTTTGGCAAGTCTTCAGCAGTTCCTAAGCTAGTTATTAAGCCTCATAAGGATTTACTTTAGCAAGAATAATCCTGGAACATTGACTTTCTGCCCCTAAAAATCCCAGGCTGTGCTCTGCTCTACAATGGAATGTTATACAATCATTTAAAATGGGGCTTATATAAGACACGGTGTTTAGGGAGGGTTTTAAAACTTGAGAGAATGCTTACCATATTGCGAAAAAAGCAGGCTACAAAATTGTATAATTTCAAGTACGTTAAAAACTATGTGTGGGGCTTCCCTGGTGGTGCAGTGGTCGAGAGTCCACCTGCCGATGCAGGGGACACGGGTTCGTGCCCCGGTCCGGGAAGATCCCACGTGCCGCGGAGTGTCTGGGCCCGTGAGCCATGGCCGCTGAGTCT
Organism: Stenella coeruleoalba; assembly: GCF_951394435.1. Taxonomy (NCBI): domain Eukaryota; kingdom Metazoa; phylum Chordata; class Mammalia; order Artiodactyla; family Delphinidae; genus Stenella; species Stenella coeruleoalba. Next base: position 138,513,961 of record NC_137147.1, on the reverse strand, counting down.
GCGCGTCCGGAGCCTGTGCTCCGCAAGCAACGGGAGAGGCCACAACAGTGAGAGGCCCACGTACTGCAAAAACAAACAAACAAACCAAACTATGTGTGATAGAGTGAAAAGAGGCTTCTCACCCTGCCCTCCCTGCTACCCCACACCCACCCCTATTTCCCTTCCAAGCAATTAAAGCCATATGCTTTTTTGTCAAGTTAATGGAGGATATCTTGGCATCTAACCTTGGCAGAGAGGAGGTAAATGTTCTTTCCACCAATAAGGTCAGGTTGTTTGCTCACAGGAAATAGAGTTACAAGTACAGTAGTAGGAAGAATATTAATTTCTTATGCGGGTCAAATATTATTTGTATGGTTGTGGGGTTTTTTTTCCCCTGGAAGAAATTAATCTTGGGGTAGCAAGGTAGGTTCTGTTTTAGATGCACTGTTGGGTGAAACAGCTGCCATTTACGTGGCAGGCACCCCCATTCTCCGCCTCCCACATTTGTACCCCAGAGCACCATGCTTCCCCTTCCTCCCCTGCACCCTACCTCCCCAGCAAACCTGCTTCTCCTCTGCTGTAGCAGCAGCAGCTGGCGGCATAGGAAAAAGACATGGCCGTTCAAAGCCAGAGGCTGGGAATGCGGGAGGCATAGGAGTCGTTTCAAGAATTCCTCATTTGTTTGAGGGAGAGAGGTCGTTCCCAGAAGGGGATGAGCTGGATTTCTGAGCAGAAAGAGGTGAAGAGTCAGAGGGACAACTGGAAGAGAGGAGAGGGGGCAAGAGATCCCAGTAGGAGACCTTGGGGAGGTTCATGCAGCAACCTACTCCACCTTCCCTCCCATCACCGCCAAATAGGACCCCAGATCTGTTCTCATTCAGTGCAGAACTGATATCTTTCTTAAGGTCCCAGGGGCACCTCGGAGAAAGGCTGGGCTTGGACAAAGCCCTGGGCCGAAGCAGCATGGGTCATGCCCAGTATGCGCCCACGGGGGACACGCAGAGGTAGCAAGTTGATCTCTTGACACCCTCTCCCCAGAAGACCCCAGAAAGAAGGCTTTCACAGGAGTCACAATTACACAAATGGAAATAGGCTTAAACGCTAACCATGGTTCCCTCTGAATATCTGGATTATGGCTATCATATCTTCCTGTTTATTTAAGCTTTTCTGAATTTGTCTTTTTTTGGGGGGGGTAATAAGAGATAAGTGCTATTTTTACAATCAGGAGGGAAAAAATGTCATGGCCACTTGCCCAGGGAGGTCTCAAGGATGGAGGTTTCAGAGTAAGTGGCCTGAGGCAGCTTTGCAGGGATGGGGATATGGCGGTTATGACCATGTCAGGCTGGAAAGAATATTGAGAAGTCATCCAGTCCATTCCCCTGCCTCTGAGATGAAGTACCTGAACAAGACACAATAGCTGAACCTCTTCCCCATGTCAGAAGCTGCCCCTTGTCCCCTTCATCCTTCCGCTCCAGCAGAACCCACAAAGAGGTTCAACTTCCTGGTAAATGTCTTTATCACGCTCATGTCTCCAGCGTTCTCCTAAATAGAAAATAGGGCATGATCTTCCTGCAGAGTCTTTGCTCCCAGGTGGCTCTAGGACCTGCCTGTGGGCAGTGTCCTCTGAGAAGACCCAGTCACCCGAGGGGCAAGTGAAGTCAAGCTGGGCCCCAGGGCAGGGGGAGCTCAGGTGAGGAGGGAGGGAGCACGGTTTGCCCAGGACTCAGCCAGGAGAGTTGCTTCCCTCGCTTTCTTTTTTCCTTCCTTCCTTTTCTCTGCAATCGCATGAGGTGCCGTGCCAGGCATGTTGTGGACTACAACAACAATGGAAGCCGAGGTCTTGGCCCCTGGCTTCCAGGAGGTTATAACCTGGTGAGGAGGGAAGACCCACGCGGGAGTGTTAATTTCCTAGCACAGGTGCCTGGTTTCCATAAGCTGTTCCTGTGCCCCATGGCGGGGAGGCGAATACGAGACACACACGGCGATGTGACAGGCCTTGAAGAACAAGGATGTTGCCTTTTAGGTGGGGTTGCAAGAAGAGGTCACACGAAGTGTAGAGCGTTCCAGAGTTCCGGAGATGGAGGGATGGCTATGCTTTTCCTTTGGAGCCATACTATTGCCCCTCCCTCCCACCCCTTCCTCCGATTCTTCCCTGAATAATGCCCCCCCACACACACACACAGATTCCGTGTCCTAATGCCTGGAATTTGTGAATATGTGATTAAATTAAAGATTTTGAGGTGGAGAGATTATCCTGGGTGATCCGGATAGGCCCAATGCAAGGATAGGGATCCTTATAAGAGGGAATCGGGAGGCTCAGACAGAGAGAAAAGATGTGAGGGTGGAAGCAGAGGCCAGAGAGGGAAGAAGATGCTGCACTGTTGGGTTTGAAGGTGGAGGAAGGGACCATGAGCCAAGGTGATCCCTGGAAGCTGGAAGAGGTGAGGGAATGGATTCTCTGCACCACCCCCAAAGCCTCAGGGAGGAATGCAGCCCCGCCAACCCGCCTTAGACGGCCAACCTCCTGAACTGTAAGATAGTACATTTGATTTGTTTTAAGCCACTAAGTTTGTGGAAGTTTGTTACTGCAGCAATAGAAAACCAATACAGCCCCTGCAGTCCCTGTGAGGCAATCGTTTGACCTCTAGAAACAAGAAATGCCAACATGTATTTGAAATTAAACAGTAAAAAACAAGGAAAACATATTTGGAACCCATAAAGTTGACCAAGAACTGATGAATATATAAAGAGTTTGATAAGAAAAAGATCCTACGGCAGATTTCTCAATGAGCAAAGAATATGATGAATGCTATGTGTTCAAGGAAAAGAAAGGTAGATGGCTTTGTGCTGAAATGGAAAGATTCTCTCAAATGGGTTATTGGGTGAAAAGGAATAAGCTGCAGGAGTATCACACGATCCCATTTGTTTGAAAAACAAAACTGAGTCATCCATATCGTATTACATATGTTCTTTTTTACTGGAAGGAATCCCAAGAAAATGTTAGAAAGATTGCCTTTAGGAGAGGAATAGAGGGGAGTGGCATTGAATTTTTTAAATTTCCTGCTGTTTGAATTTTCTAAATTTAAATTATTTTCCAGTTTTATTGAGATATAATTGACATGTAACATTGTATTAGTTTTAGGTATATAACATAATGATTTGATACATGTATAGATTATAAAATGATGAAATAAGTATAGTTAATAATTTTTTTAATGTCAACAAAGGCTAATTTGACCAAGGAGGTTATAACTCATGTTTGGTTTGTTTCTTGGTATCTCTTTGCATTAAAAAAAAAAAAAAAAAACCCAGCATAGGAGAGGGTGTGGAGAAAATGGAACCCTCTTGCACTGTTGGTGGGAATGTAAATTGATACAGCCACTATGGACAACAGTATGGAGGTTCCTTAAAAAACTAAAAATAGAACTACCATACGACCCAGCAATCCCACTAGTGGGCATATACCCTGAGAAAACCATAATTCAAAAAGTGTCATGTACCAAAATGTTCATTGAAGCACTATTTACAATAGCCAGGACATGGAAGCAACCGAAGTGTCCATCGACAGATGAATGGATAAAGAAGACATGGCACATATATACAGTGGAATATTACTCAGCCAGAAAAAGAAATGAAATTGAATTATTTGTAGTGAGGTGGATGGACCTAGTGTCTGTCATACAGAGTGAAGTAAGTCAGAAAGAGAAAAACAAATACCGCATGCTAATACTGCATATATATGGAATCTAAAAAAATAAAATGGTTCTGAAGAACCTAGGGGCAGGATAGGAATAAAGATGCAGACATAGAGAATGGACTTGAGGACATGGGGCAGGGGAGGGTAAACTGGGACAACGTGAGAGAGTGGCATTGACTTATATACACTACCAAATGTAAAATAGATAGCTAGTGGGAAGCAGCCGCATAGCACAGGGAGATCAGCTCGGTGCTTTGTGACCACCTAGAGGGGGGGGATAGGGACGGTGGGAGGGAGACGCAAGAGGGAGGGGATATGGTGATATATGTATAAGTATAGTTGCTTCACTTTGTTATACAGCAGAAACTAACACAACATTGTAAAGCAATTATACCCCAGTAAAGATGTTAAAAAAAAAAAAAAACCCAACGCAATAAAAGGTGGACCACATAGGGAGAAATCTGACAGAGAATCTAGTATGGTATATACTGGGTTGTCCAAAATGTTTGTTCGAGTTTTTCTATAACAGCTTACAGAAAAACCCGAACGAACTTTTTGGCCAACCCAATATGTATTATTTTCTTGCAAACAGGAAGCACTGGGCTGTTCTATAAGGTTTGCTACTCAGGCTTTTCCTTGGGCAACAGTCAAAAGAAGTGTGATAAATCCCCAGGACATGGGTTACCAAGGCCCTCAGATCTAAACATGATTGTGTTGTCAGCCTGGTGCCTCTAGAGCTGTGGGGAAAACAGATTTGCATTCAGGTCCCAGTGTTGCCATTCCTTAATCGTTCAACCTCTGGATAAGTCAGAGGACTTCTCTGGACCTTTGTCTCTTCATCTGTAAAATCATGATGACGAGGATGTTCGTTTTTGGGGTTTCTATGAGGCTTAAATAAGACAATGTTTGGGAGAGCCCGGTGCAGCGACCAGCCCAGGCAGGAACAGAAGAAAACCAAGTTTTCTTCTCCTTCCTTACCTTTCTTTCCAAGCCTGTCGAGGGCTGAAGGATGCCTTGTTTAACAAGAGAGGTAAGAGCAAGTCTCTGCCTATAAAAGTACAGCAACCTCATAGAGAAAACCGTCACGAAGCCACATACCTATTTCCACATTTGTGTGTCTGCCACCAGCTTGCCGTCTTTGCCAAGTCACAGAAGTTTAATAAACTCTGTGAGTTGTTTAGAGCCAAGCAGGCACGTTTTGCCTTCTCCCTGACACAAATTTAATGTTGCTGCAGCAGCTGAAATCCCAGGTGTCGTTGGCCCACATGCCCACCGCCCGTGACTAGGGTGGGACAGAAACAAGCACACTTAGTTCCCAGGGCCCCTGTAGAGATGGTAGTTTTCTGGTGAATTTGAACAAGAAATGGAGAAATTCAGCTTACAGCTGCTCCAAGAGGTAACTGGGACCAACTGTGCTGACGGGAGAAGCTGAACTCTTGGAATCCCAGAATCTGGAGATTTGAAGGGTCTTCAGGAATCCTCTGCTTGGGTGGCCACCTCTCACCAGAAGCCTCTCTGCAACACCCTGCCCATGGTGGGCAGCCCTTAGCATGATGAGCATGGGTAAGGGGGTGTCCAAACGCTGGAGACTGCACAGGTTGTCGGTCAGAGTCCCCTCCTGTTGTCCAGGCCTACAGGGAGGTTGACTCTTTTTCCTAAGAAGAGTTCCCTCACCTTTTTCTCTATCATTCACCCATTTATTTGTTCTCTCCACACATTTTGGTGGAAATCTTTAAGTCCTGGGCTCTGGTCAGTGCAGCAGCGACCATGACACAGACCCTGCCCTCATGACAAAGTCACAAGGTGTCAACTGAAAAAAAATGCACAACCTAAGAGTTGCGAGTTCTGTTTTATTCAGTAGACAAAACTGAGGACTTAAGCCTGGGACACAGCATCTCAGCTAATTCTGAGGGACGGCTCTGAAGAGGCAAGCGGGGAGCCAGGATACAGAGGAGGTTTTGCAACAGGGACCAAGTAGTCAGAACATCAAAAAATTACTGTTAATTAAGAGAAACCAGACATCTCAAGTTAAGGAATTTAGCGCTTTTCTATGTATGGGAAGATGCAAGAGTCTGGGCTCACTGACGTCATCCCTTTGATATGCATCTCAGCTCTCTGGGGCCAGTGTCCTGTGCTTTCTCATCCTGAGTCTCCTCAGGGTGCACCGTCAGGGCAGCTGTAATGTGATGGCCTGATGGCTGCAACATCCTTTGTTTACTGATATGATAGACAATATTTTTCATTCACAGAGAGGACGGAGGGAGCGGTGAGAAGGTCCTGCAGCATGGGGGATGGCGCCTTGGCTAAAGTAGGGACCAGTGGTCACCCAGGACTTCCTGAGTACCTAGCACGAGCAAGGCGGCAGGGCCGGAAGGAAGGAGATGGAGTCCAGAGAGGTTTATGGCCCGGGGCTTGATTAAATTTGGGGCGTGAGGGAGGGAAGGAGTCACGGATGATCCAGCTCAGTGGAGGTGTTGAGAATGAGGCAGGAGATAGATGGGCCCCAGGCTGAACAGCTGGAGTCTGTCCCCTGTGGGCAGATACTCCAAGACGAGGAGGAGGAAGGGCTAAGCTCTGCCCAGATAAGAGACCACATGTTTTTTATTCTCAAGGTCAAGGAGACCCTCCCGACTACACGTGCACAGAAAGGCTCCTTGGAGGTCGAAAGGGAGGGGGCCTCACCTCATAGTAAGTGATGTCAACCTACCCATAGGCCTCTTCGCTGGAATCCATCTTGGCTAAGATTTGCGTGCGCACACATGGGAGGACCCCGAGATATACCAAATACAGACTCAGAACCAGGCAAAGCAAGATGATTGGCCAAAGGAAACCCAGAAGAAATGCCCCATATACATGATTCAAACTACCACGAGGCCGAGACTCTCTGAGCCTGCCCGTGTGTCTATCCACATGTACTCTTTTTCCTCCTAATGAACACTTTGCTTGTTTCACTACTTTCCATCTTTGTGGGAATTCATTTCTACAAAGCTGACGGGCCAGGGCCTTGTCACTGGCCACTGGTCTAGTGACTAGGACTCAGTGCTCTCATTGCTGCAGCCTGACTTCAATCCCTGGCTGGGAACCGAAATCCTGCTTCAAGCCACTGCAGGCAGAGGCCACCCGAGATGAAGAATACAAACAAGGAATCAGGTTGGGGGCCGCGGGGCTGGGGGAAGTGAGAATGAGTTGGGTTTTAGACATGTGGGGCTCTGGGCCACCTCCAAGTGGACAGGCCCAGAAGCAGCTGGAGCTACGGTTTCATGGCACAGGAGTGACATCTGGACTGGCCATGGGGATTCAGTAGTCATCAATAAATGGTTGGTCAGGGAAGGCGGAAGAGACAGCTTGGGAGACAGGATACCTAAGACAGCACTCTGAGGCCCCTATACTTAAAGGATGGGAGCCCCAGAGTCTGAGAGGAGGGGGCGTGGAAAGTAAGGAGGACACACGGAGGAGGTGATATCATGGTGGGCCCATGTCCATACCCCACTTCTTGAGGACAGTTTCCTTTGAGAAGCCACCCTTCCTCCTTTGTCTTTCATGTGGTTTGAGTGATTGGGGAGGGAGGGGCTCGGTCCTTAGGCAACTTTGTATCCCAGCCCCCCCCCCCCCTTTGATTGGTTTAGGGACGGTGTATAAGCTCTCAGTGCCAACAGCAAGGAGGCATGGGGGAAAGGCAGGCTTTGGGGGAAAGAGGAATTCTTCTACCAGAAGAGAGACTCCTCCTTGGCTTGGAAAGAGTAGGATAAGGATGTGAAGTCAGGCCCCAATGCAGCCATTTAAAATTGTGAGGGGAAAGCCTGGAGCTGCTGGAGGTCCTCTAAGTGAGGCCTGAGTTTGAAGCCTAAATGGTAGGTGGCAGGACAGAGAGAGACCAGGTCTTAGATGACATTGTTTGAGCCACTAGATCGAGCTTCACCTGAAGCTAGCCTACTTCTAGGCTTTCCAGTTATGCAAGTCAGTCACTTCCCTTTACTGTTTAAGTCAGTTTGAGCAGAGTTTTATTTGTTTTGCTGCTTGCAAAACAGAGTCCTAATTAACACACAGGCTGAGGAATAGACCTCGTCAGGTCAGCGGGTGGAGCGTGGGATGGGAGGGGAGGATTTCAGAAACTTTGTGTCAGGATTTCAGAAACTTTGACACTTCTGTGTCCTTGAATCAGTATCACCTACAGAGCCACATCAGTGGAGTTTCTATTTTGCAATCCCTTTACAGTTTTTCTCCCCCTCTCCTGCTGTATCACCTCCCTGACAGTACAATTAACATGATTCTAAAGTTGCTTACTCACTAAAAATGAGGTGTTGTTGGAAAATAGGTTAGACTCCCCTCCTCTTTATGTTGCCTGCCCAGATACTGAAGTACCGTCCTCATCAACCAGGGTCAGTGGTGTGCAATGGCACGTCCTTGAGTCTCTCCCCAGTCACATCCATCCTCCACACTGTGGCCAAGTGGGCCCTCTAAAATACACATCCCTGCCTAAAAGACACCAGTACCTCCCATGGCCTGCTGGAATAAATTGCAAACCCCTTAGCATGGTGCATGTGGTCGCGTACGTGGTCTAGACGGTAGGTCCCTTCCGTCTTTGGCTACCTTCACGTGAGTCCAGCACTGCACCCACTGTATGTCATAAAACTGTTTGAACATGCCATGCCTTTCCACGCCTGTGCGCCTGCACGCCCGTTTCCCTCTGCCTGGAGAGATCGTTAATAACAATAGTTCACGTTTTGGGGGCACTTTCTGTGGACCAGGCACAGCACGAAATGCTGCACATGGGCTGTCTCATTGAATCCTCACAACCTCCCAACGTGTAGTGCTATTTTCACACCCCCATCGCTCCCAGAGTGTCACCCCTGTCTCCGTGATTCAGACATGGGGGGAAGATGCTGGAAAAGCAGACATGGATTCTGGACTGAGGTCAACCCTGGAGTTAGGGAATGGGTGGAGGATCAATGACGACAAAATATGACTGTCCAGAGGCCAGGTAAGAGTTTGAACATGAAGTGGGGAGAACCAGGTGAGGAGCTGGGGGTGATCTTGGGTGCGAGAAGCTCCATCTCGTTGGACACTGGGGCTCCTCCCCGCTCCAGCAAGCATCTCAAGGGACCTAGAGAATCCACATTGGTCAGGCTAGGTCCTCTGGTCTATGTTCTACCCTGGAAGCCACAGGTAATGGCTGTGTCCAGATTTCCTAGACCCTGAAGACTGGAATCTCTAGGATGTCCCTGCTAAGCATTTGTGTGTGTGTGTGTGTGTGTGTGTGTAGGGGACTATTTGCATCTTTGCGAAGCTTGGGAGCCTGCGTGACAAGCAGGGTGCCCGAAGGCCACTCCTGTCCAAGGTCTCCCCAGGGCACAGTACCCACCTCCCAAACCTGCACCCTTTTCTGGTTGGGAGAAGCTCCCCAATTCTCTACTCCAGCTGCTTCCATCTTGCCCCCTCCCAGCCCTCCCTCTCTCAGACAGTGCAGCATAATTCCTCCCAAGAAAATGTGTTTTCACAAAACAAAAGCCAGGAAGGGGAGGGGTGTCTTCTGGGTGCTTGGCAACAGCAGCCTGCAGCTCAGGCTCACCCAGCAACACAAAGGCCTCTGGGAACAGAACTCGCCAACGCTGGGCTTCCTCCTGTGCTGGGGGCAGTGTCTGCCGCAGGGAGAGCAAGCTCGTTTGAATATCTCCACCATCCCTTCTATTCCTGATTACGTAGTCGCTTGATGAATGACTGTCTCCTGTGTTCACCACTTGAGCCTAACCTGCGTGAAGGCAGGATTTTTGTGTCTACTGTGTTCACTTTGGTCCTAGCACAGGGTCTGGCACACAGTAGGTGCTCAGTAAGTGTGGCAGAAAGGAAGGGAGGGAGGGAGGAAAGTGCTGATGTAGAGCCTGAGGGAGGTTATAGGCAGGATAAGAGGAATAGTGCCTGTGACTTCACCTTTATCCCCCGCTTTACTCAGAGGCCCTCTGATTTGGTGTCTGTAATCCCTCACCTGGAAGGGAGAGCGTGGGTTTCCTGCTTGTGGAAGACCTTGGACAGCTGCCCTCTCTGGCTCCCCTAATGAGAAGCTGCCTGGCTGAGGGGGAAAGTGCACTGGGCGGTCAGGCAGGCTGGGTGTGGATTCCAGCTTAGTGACCTTTGGGCAAGTTAAGTAAACTGAAACTACTTACTGTATTCAATGAGCTGCTAGTATGTAGATGTGCCTGACTCCTGCTAGAGGCTCAAGAAACGGAGCTATTATTATTCACATGGCATTTTGAACTTCATTCATTCAACTCATTCTAATGAGCACCTACAGGCGCTCCTCTCACAGAGCTTACTTTCAGGAAGTTCTACATGTCTCTTACTTTCTGCTGGGCAAATCTGGGGCACTTACTTTGCTAAGGGCCAGGGATGTGGGAATGAAGAAGATGGAGTCCTGTCCACTGAGGGGACATCGTCCCCCAAGACATTCTGGCCCCTGGTTTTTCCTTCTCATATCCTTCTCCAGTGCCCCCCTGGGCGAGGTACACTGTCTCTCTGGAAAGAAAAGGTGCTTCAGTCTCCTACAGTCTCCTGCCAGGTGTCCTGAGCCTGGAAGCTCCTGCTGTCCTCCCACATCTCCTCACTCAGAGGCAGACAGTAGATGCTTACCACTTTTGTTGTTTGTTTTGTTTGTTTGTTTGGCCGTGTGTGGCAAGCGATGCCCCCTGCTGTGCCCCCTGCTGTGGAAGCGCGGAGTCTTAACCACTGGACCTCTAGGGAAGTCCCTTTTTTGTTTGTTTGGTTTTTGTTTTCTGATGCTCACCACGTATTAGTGCCCAGAAGGTGGAGGGTGAGGTCAAACTCTTCCCCGGGGTTCCTCTCCCCTGCTGTGAAAACTCCAGTCTTTGCTCCTGGCTCCTCTCTGTGTACCCTCTTTTGTATTCCAGTTTCTCCCAGCTGAGAGAAGGCTGAGAAGAACAAGGGAAGTGCAGCCTCACTGAGGAGGCCTCTTTCTGGAAGGGCTTCCCAAGCCCAGACAGGAGAAAACAATTTGGTACCACACAGGTATTGGTGATGCTGGGCCCCACCCCTCCTCACCCCCACCTTTCCCCCTCCCCTCCTTTGGGGGTATTTGAATCTCAAAAAAAAAAAAAAAGAAAGAAAAAAAAGGAACAATGGGATCTGACAAAAGACTTGTATACAGAATATATAAAGAGCTCCTACAAATCAATAAGGCAAAAAAACCCAGTAAATATATAGGTAAAAAACTTAGAGTAGCCACTTCACAAAGGAGGATCTCCAAATGGTTAATAAGCATGAAAAGACACTCAGCCTCATTAGCCATCAGGGAAATTCCAATTAGAACTGCACCCAAATGGCAAAAATTAAAAAGAATGACAATGTCAGGTGTTGGTAAGGATGTGGAGCAACTGGAACTCTCCTATGCTGCTGGTGAAAGGGTAAATTAGTACAGCCCCTTTGGAAAACAGTCCAGAAGTGTCACTAAAGATGGACGTATTCATATGTTACCCAGAAATCCAGAGCCTAGATATGTATCTAACAGAAATTTGTTTATAAAGCACCAAAAGTCATGCACAAGAATGTTTATTGTAGAGCTATTTGTAACAGTCGCAAACTTGAAACTACCCAAACTACCCTTAGCGGTGAATGGATAAATTAAATGTAGTAATGTAGACAGTGGACGTGTATGGAACAATGAGAATGAATGAATGAACTGTTACCTGTAACAACGTGTGTGAATGTCACAAACACAAGGTTGAGTGAAAGAAGCCAGACACATAAGAGTATGTACTATATGATTCCATTAATTAAGTCCAGAAACAAGCAAGCCTTAAGTTTATGGCGTCAGAAGTCAGGACAGTGGTTCCCTTTGGGAAGGAGTGCAGCACAAAGGGAGTCTGGGGGTGCTGGGAAAATTGTTTCCTGATCTGGGTGACAGTTATAAGCTAGGTGCACTTTGCAAAGATTTGAGCTGTACATACTTCATCAAGTTTTGCACCTTTTGGCAAAAGAGTTTACTCGAAAAAGAGGTGGGAGTGAGGAAGAGTATGGAAGTATGGAAGGAAAACATGCCGCCCAAAGTGGCGAGCAGTGGACTCTGAGATGGAGTTGAGTGGTGTTGGTGAGCAGAGCCTTCCTTGGGGACGTCCTTGGGATCCACACCAGTGGGAGGGAGTGAAGGAAGGGGACGGGGCAGAGGGAAAGTTTAGGCTGAGGTTCAGCCCATGACGGCCTCGGCCGACCCCTCGGAGAAGCCCTGGAGCTTTGATCCACCCCTCAGCGTTTTCCTAACTTGGACTGCAATGGCCAGATCTTTACACTCTGTCAGTAGCTGGATGTGGGCCATGGGGGAAAAGGAGGAATCTTGGGCAGGGTTTCCCTCTGCAGCTGAGGCTCCCGTGAAGGGGCTGAGCGCTGGGCCTGCTACAACCCTCCCGGCAGGTCCCTCACTGAAGGGGCATCTGGGCAGCCTCCACAGGCAACCTGCCCCCTGGATCGAAAGGATCTTTCGGCCTAGAAAGATTTTCTGGGGCTCTTCAGCTCCAGCACGCCCAGTTTGGTTGAATTCTTCCAGGGCTGTTGCTCACTCACAGGACCTGCCTGGCTCTGCAGCCCGAAGCAGGCTTCCCACACAAGCCCCGAGGCCTGGAGGCACTGCAGGGTCTTTGCAGTTCCCCTCTCACACCTCAGCAAAATCCTCTCCTTGGCCTGGATGCCCTCACCCTGGACTCACTTGGTGAAATTCAGCTGTCCTTTAAGATGCAGGAGTCACCTCTTCCAGGAAGCTCTCTGGGATCCCACCCTATTTCTAGGAAGAGTGGGCCCTTGCCCTTCTGAGCCCCCTCCAAGCATCCTGCCTTTTGTAAACCTCTGATGTGGAGGAAGGCGTTTGAGATGCGGAGATGCCTTATTGACGGCTGAACAGCAATGGCAGTAGCTCTGATGGCTGCCATTGGCCAGTTCCTCTGAGGGGCCTGGCACGGCGCTGTGCGCTCACACAGCTGCATTTACTTCATCCAAACAACCCTGCGAGGGAAGAGTAGCTGCCCTGTAAAACAGAGGCCACCATGCCCACAATCCCATAATTGCTAAAAATCAGAGTTGGTACACAGACGGGAGTCAAGCCTTTCAAGCCTTGGAGTCCTCTGGAAATGGCAGTTAGGGAAGGAGAAGGGAAGGGAAGGGTGGAGGAAGGAGAGAGGAGGAGAGAGAGGAAGGGAGGGAGGGAAGGAAGGAAAGGAGGGGGTCCTCTGTCTATGCCCCTGGGGGCAGGCCCACTGGCTGCCTGTTTCCCCGAGCTGTGGAGTCCCCACCGCCTCCCGCAAGCCCTTCCCAGAAGCCCCTCAGCCCCCAGGATCCCGGCCTGGGGAAAATGCAGTCGGCGGAGTTCGCTGGGCCAGGGCTATAGCAGGAGTGGAGTGAGTGCACAGGTTTAATCCTGATGTTTACTTTCTTGCTGTCCATGCCCAGTCGCTCCCTTTGAAGAACTGCCTTGGGGTTCGTGTTGCAGCATCAAACAGGGACGGAAGAGGCAGCTCGCATTAGCAGTTGGGAGCCTCTAAAGCAGCTTAAGTCCCTGGGGGTGCCTGGCACACAGAATCCTGCCCTGAGCCTGGAGCACAACAAGGGAGGGACTCACAGCCGGACTGGGAGCAGCAGACAGACACACAGACCACAGGCACAGACACACAGGCCACAGGCGCAGACACACAGGCCACAGGCACAGACACACAGGCCATAGGCGCAGACACACAGGCCATAGGTGCAGACACACAGGCCATAGGTGCAGACACACAGATACGGCCGTGCAGATGTGCCTGAGCGCAAACCGCTGCTCATGCACACGGGAGCATACATGGCCCCCAAAGCGCACCCAGACAGCATCCTCACATGCAGGTGCGCATGTATGTGACAGACATGTCGATAGACACACACCTGCACACGCAATCACTACAGAGACACACCCCGAGGTTTCTGGTAAGGGACATAATTTTGTCCTTAGCCTCCTGCCAACGACAGTCTACTGATTCCATCTCTGAAATGCCTCTCCTAATTGTCCCTCTTTCCCACCCTGCCACAGCCCTAGTCCTTTTAACCCCATCCTGGCTGGATCCCTGCCCCCATTCTGGTCCAGCCTTCAGTCCGTCCTACACACAAGGGCAGGGGTGGCCTGGGTATCAGGCAAATCTATCCACATCACTCCCTGCTTAAAACCCTTCAGAGGGCTCCCCTTTCCTACCAGATATAATTCAAATCATTTGGCATCTCCTATAAGGCCCTTTGCGTTCTAGCTTCAGCTCCTGGCTTGGAGTCCCAGGCACTCAGGCTCCAGCCGGGGAACTCCAGCGAGAAGCTGCCCCTGCCGGCTCTCCACGTGAAATCCCCTCCTCCACCTCCACCTCCACCCTTTCCTTTGCTAAACCATCACCAGCCATCCTTCACGAAGGCGCAGCTCAGCCACCATCTCCCCACTTCACCCTGACACTCAAAGCATTGCCGGTTGTCCCATCCCACTGCTTCCCCTGTGCTTTCTCTGGACCTCACCAGTACCATCGTCACCTGTGTACACACGAGCTGCTTCCACTGGACTCCAAGCATACCCAGTACAGAGCCCAAAACATACGAGTACTCAACTAACTCCTGGGAGTGAGTGAATAAACGAATTGGTCTGTACGATGGTCAGATCGTACCAGGTGAGTTTCCTGGCTGGGGACTACTCGGGTATGCACTGTAGCTTCTCTGAGCTCAGCCTCCATGGGGGTGAAAGGACCCACAAATGCCTCTGGGCAGAGTCGACAGTATTGGCTACAGAGATGCATGGAGAGAATTTTGCAGAGTGGCTAATACGTGGTGGGTACTCCACAAATAACTGCGGCTGCCATTCTTAATTTCTGTTTTTATTTTCACTGACGTCCTTCCACTAGTGTTTTCTGATTTTCCATCCCTCTCACTGCCTACCCGGTTTGGTGCTGGGCTCCCAGAAGCGACTCACTGAAGATTTGTTGTTGGACTGATCGACTACATGGCTTCTGAAGGCTTGTCTCCAGTCTGAGAATTCAGAGCTGAGGGCTGATCTTCCTCCCTGCCAGCCTCTCCTGAGCCCGGAAGCCAAGAGGTATACAAAGTATGTTCCTCTGCCTGTCTTCCCAAGCTGCACAGATGCTCTGTTTGCAGTTCTGTGAATTGAGCTGAGTCGGGACCTGGTGGGAGGGGAAGAGCCGGGCCTTTCTGCTCCAAAAGGCAGAATCATTGCAGCCAACCCCTTAGCATCTGCAGGCACCCCCAGGATACTGCACAAGTAGTGGGGTTCCCATAGCAACCTCTGTGGGGGCCTGCTGTCCCTGCTTCACCACAGGTCCTCCTGGACTTGTGCGAGAGGTTAGGAAGAGGATGGGGGATGAGGGCCAGACTGCCAGGAAGGTGATATCACTTCGACATGCAAACACTTCAAGTCTTTTAATCCTCAAAATAACCCTGAGAGGAACATGCTATTACTGTTCTCATTTTACTGACATGGAAGTAGAGGTCCAGGTTCACCCACCAACAAACAAGGAGAGAACTGGTCTGCAGTTGTATCAGTTTGTACCGATGCACTCAGCATGGGTCAGCAGAAGTCAAGATCTCTGGCTGCAAAGCAACAAAAGCTTTTGTAAACAGGAAAGAATGTATGGAGGGACTGTGGTACGGTGTCAGAAAAAAGGAAAAGTGAGACACGTGATTGGAAAGAACAGGACGCAGGGCAGCTTCAAGGGTCAGGGTGGGAGGAATGAACAGTCATTTCATCAGAATGAATAAACTTCGGTTTTTAAATCTTTTTGTCTCTCCATTTAGGACTCAGGTTCAGAAGGCCCTGGGTCCAGTGCCACCTGTTGGCTGGGAGAGGGCAGGGGCTGAGGACAGGCCTACCAAGCCTATATCCAGTGGGATAGGGAGAGGTCCCCCCAAAAAACTTGGGATGCTGTTTCCAGAAGAAAGGGGAATGAACGCCAGGCAGGCCAAAACGCAAACTCACCTGACTGTACTACACCATGATGGGGCAAACGATGTTATCCATGCTAAGTGACCTTCCACACCCAATACACACACACACACTCCACACACTCCTATTCTCTTTAGCTTTTAGCCTTGGTTGTTAGAAAGAGCCCTAGTAAACTTCTAACATTCTATATGATTTCCTTATTATGTTTTTATGTTAGTTGTTTATTGCCTGCCTCTCCTGTCCCCTCTAGTGTATAAAACCCAGGAGAGCAGCAGTTTTCTCCTATTTGTTCACTGCTGTGTCCTCAGTGCATAAAAGAGTGTCTGGCACATAGTAGGTGCTCAGTAAATGCTGAACGAGTGTGGAAGTACCAAGCATTCCAATAGGCACTCGGGATGCAGTAGTGAACTGAAAGCAGGATCCTGACCTCACAGAGCTTTAGTCTAGTAACACAGAAACAACAATGCAAATATATAGCAAAAGAATAAAACTAAACTTATGAAAAATTGTAATACATGCTTTAGAGTAAACACATAAGTGTTAAAAAAAAAGAAGGTGGAAAATTACTTAAGATATGGCAGTCATGGAAGGACAGAAGGCCTCTCTCAAGCGACATTTAAACAGAAGGCTTCCCTGGTGGCACAGTGCTTGAGAATCTTCCTGTCAATACAGGGGACATGGGTTCGAGACCTGGTCCAGGAAGACCCCACATGCCATGGAGCAACTAAGCCCATGTGCCATGTCTACTGACCCTGATCTCCAGAGCCTGCGAGCCACAACTACTGAGCCCACATACCACAACTACTGGAGACCGTGCACCTGGAGCCCGTGCTTCGCAACAGGAGAAGCCACCGCCATGAGAAGCCCGCACACCACAGGGAAGAGTAGCCCCCACTCGCCGCAACTAGAGAAAGCCCACATGCAGCAATGAAGAGCCAATGCAGCCAAACAAACAAACAAAACATTTAAACAGAGACCTGAAGGGTGAGAAGGGGCTGGTGGTGAAAAGTGGGAAGGCAAATTCTTCCAAGCAATGGAAAGAGCACATGCAAAGACCCTGAGGCTGGAAAGATTTTGGTATGTTTGGGGCACTGGAATGATAAGACCAGTGTGGCTGGAGCTTAGTAAGCAAGGGCTAGGGGGGATACAGTTTGATGCTGGGGTATGTGCCAGGCACCAGGCCCCCTGGGGCCTCACAGGACATGACAAGGATTACCCATTGCATTCTGGGTAAACAGTGCTTGACCCCCATTTATGAATCAAAGGGATCCCTCTGGCTGCCGGGTGAAGAATACACTAAATCAGGGCACAACGGACCCGTTAATAGGCGATGTGGGGGTCCAGACTGGGGCTGAATACGGGTGGCCAAGAACAGAGGATGGTGGGACAGCTGTAGGCCGCCTCGCAGTTAAATCGGGTGCTACAGTCAGTCTAGATGTCACCCTCCAGGACCCATGAAGGCACCACCCACCCACAGTTCACTCCCAGTCTGTGGGCGATGGATGGTTCCACTGACATCCGGCTGGGCCCCATGCCTAAGTGAGGGTGACGGATGGGGTTGGAACTGAGTGTTCTGAGCCACGCGGCCAAAGCACTGTGCCGAGGAGGGCTTCGGAGCCAGGAGTTAATTTAAAGAAAGGAGTGGGGGAGCTCAATAACACTTCCTCCACTGCTCAATTAGTGGAGAGGGCTGTAGGGAACTGCAGTTTTCAAGTTCCCCTTAATCATCTTCTGTCTGCCTGGCAGTGTGCAGGAGTGTGGCAGGGATAATTGCACCTACCCATTAACAAATGCAATTAAGGCTCTGGGGACTCTAGCACCCCCTTCTCCAATTAAACAGCGGATGAGGGGTCCATGGGGGTGGCCTTTGAGATGAATCACTTGAAGGTGAAAACTTAGAGGCTGGAAGTCTGGACAGAGAGGTGATTAGAGTCGATCAAATGATGATGGGGAAGGAGAGACCCTTGTCCAGTCCCTGCCTGCTACTGTTTGAAGCCCTCTCTGCAGTTGGATGGAAAGACTTTAGGACAAATTAGAAGTTCTGCCTTACCCATGGGAGAGTCAATATTTGGAACCCACCGACCACCACCTCCAGCCAGCTGCTTCCTCTTTGCCAAAGACATACCCACAGAGTGTTTAGATTCTGGTGAATTCCTGGATAAGTAATTTTGTGGGAAACAAGGCTGTCTGGCGTGTCATTGGCTGTGGAGGCGAGGGGTCGGGGAGGGGGTGGAGAGCGGGGTGCTGGGAGGGTGGGGTGCTGGGAGGGCATGCTGCTATCCTGTGAAGGGGGTGGGGTGGAGGAAAGGGAACTTCCTTTCCCGGCCTCTCCAATATACCAGGCCTTGTGCTCCCTCCCGTCCTATAGGCCATCTCCTTTAATTTAATCCAAATCCCACAGCCTCAGAGGAAGGCCATGTTCTCTCTGTTACAGAAGATGGAACAGAAGCTCGGGGAGTTCAAGTGCTTTGTCTAAGATCACAGAACTCGTAGGTGGTGGAGCTGGGATTTGAACCCTGACCTATCTGACTTCCAAGTCTTTGCTCCCAACATTATGCCGGGCCATTTTGAAACCTCCGCCGCCAAGATCTTGCCCCTGTGTCCCTTCGTGCCCCATGGGATGGACTCAGGGGGACATTTCAGATGTTATTCCCAACTCTCTCCCCCTTCCCCCCACCTCTCCCCCCCCCCCCCCCCCCCCCCCCGCGCTGAATCCGCTGAGCCTCTGTGGTTTCTGACGGGGCCGAGGTAGGACTTGACAGGTGATGAGTCCTGAGGTGCTGACCACCCAGCTCATTTCAAGCTGAAAAAAAAAAAAGAAATCCCCCACCTGAACTGCCTCTCCCACTTCTCTTTATGTGCCTCACCAGTCACAGCTGCTCTGCATCGTTAAGCAAGTGCCGATGGTCATTTTCGTTTAGCATCTCCACTGAAGCTCTGGGGCCGAGGGTGTCATTGGAAAGCTCCGCATCTGAGTTTGCACAGAGGAAGCTCTGCTCCGCTTGCCCATCCTGGTGTAAGGGTCCCCGCTGCGGGGGCCCAGGTGAAAGCCAGGAGGGGACAGCCTGCATCTGCCCAGGGACCCGGCCGCCCCAGGTGAGCGCTGCCATAGCTCTGCTTCTGCCCAACGGAGCTCAGGGGGTGAGTAATGTTTCCGAATCCCCAACTCCCACATCTTATTTCCCTGGGAACTTTCCTTTAGTTTCCGGTTTGCTTTGGATTTTCTCTGCGGCTTCGGTGAGGAGCTGGTTCTAGAGAGCAACCGAAGTCACTGCGTTGAAATCGTGACCAGGCTGTGTCAACAGGGAAGCCACCTGCCAGTCACCCTTCCTTTGAGAACGTCCTGAATAACGCCAAGACACCTGCTGCTTTCTGGGGCCTAGCGTCTTCCTGAGCTTAGGACTCTCCCAGGTCTGCCTCATTCACTCCTGACTCCCTAGAAGACAAGGGCAGGGGCCCCAGCTGCAGCCTGGCCCAGGTGAGACGCCCGCCGCCTTTTTCAGCAGCAACCGGGCATGGGCTGACTGCTCTGCAGAGGGAGGGCTTCTGCAGCCCTCGCCACCCCTAGGACATTGCTGCTGGTTTAGAGCGGCAAGCGATCCTCTCCCCTCCCCTCCCTTTACCTTCCCAAACATCTACCAAATGTCCACCATGAGTCTGGCCGAGTTCCAGGAGCTGAGGACCAAGTGATAAATAAACCAGTTCTTTGTCCCGTTGGAGGGACACGCAGGTAAGCAACATATAATAAGAAGTAGAGTGTAAGCAGAAGCAGGGGGCAAAGGCATCCCTCCGGGAGCGGAGGCGGGGATAATTGATTCCGCTGGGGGAGGCTGGCATTTGCATTTAGTCTTTTTTTTTTTTAACATCTTTATTGGAGTATAATTGCTTTACAATGGTGTGTTAGTTTCTGCTTTAGAACAAAGTGAATCAGTTATACATATACATATGTTTCCATATCTCTTCCCTCTTGCATCTCCCTCCCTCCCACCCTCCCTATCCCACCCTCCCTATCCCACCCCTCTAGGTGGTCACAACACACCGAGCTGATCTCCCTGTGCTATGTGGCTGCTTCCCACTAGCTAGCTATTTTACATTTGCTAGTGTATATATGTGCATACCACTCTCTCAGTTTGTCACAAGGCTGACTAGGGCAGGGTAGCACAGGTTTTCCAGAAAGAGGGAAAGCCTGTGTCAAGGCAAGAAAGGCACAAAAGATGGCCTGTTGCTGCCATTCTGACTCCTGCCGCCTCCAAGGCCCCGGAATCATCAGGGTTTCACAGAGCCAGCCCCAAAGTGGAGAAATGGCCAGGCCTCTCAGACGGCAGCCCCCGAGCCAGGTGGGCCCGGCGTGCCGTGCCCCCATCTCCTCTCCATAAATTGGAGCTGGGTGGGGAGGCCACAGACGCCTGCTCTGGGGCCAGACTCCAGATTCAGGGAGAGCCCTCAGTCCACACACCTTGGGTAGGAATAGTCTGGCCAAGATTTCTCTAAGCCAGAGTGAGCGCGCGCGCACACACACACACACACACACACACACACACACACACACACACACACACACACACACACACACACACACACACACACACACACACACACACACACACACACACACACACACACACACACACACACACGGCTGCGTGGGCCTGGCTCCCTGGATCCTCTCACTGCTAACCCTCCTCCCCTTCCATGAGCAGATTCCCCTTCACACCAAGCTGAGCATCACCAATCGCCTGATGCCAAACAGATGGCGGGAAAGAGCGCTTGTTTCCAGGGGGGATGGGCAGCAAGGTCACTGCTGACAGCGAGGGCTGGGCTGCAGGGTAGTGGAAAGATAACGAATGGCTTCCCTGTCATCCTGGTGGATCAGGGCCCTCCTGCCCTGCCACATATGTTCAAGCTGGGAAGCGGAACCCACACGGTTTAGTCTCCCCGCACCCACCTTCACAGTTTCCTTCTCTTTCCTCTTTTCACTTTCTTAAATTTGAACCTTCTGCATGCTTCCTTCTCCCCTCTACTCTGTCTTCTTTTTCCTTTGTGGGTGGTGGAGGAGGATGGGGGATGGGGAGTGGCAAGAAGACACCGGGAGTGAGAAAGAAAAAAGCCGGCAGCCCTGACATTTAGAAGTTGGCCTGATGCTCACAGCTAAGCCGGGTTATACTCCTGTTAGGTTTAAACGATTTCACAGAACACCAACCTCAGACAAGCTTACTCTGAGACCAGGATAAAATGACATGAAGCAAGGCCACTTCACAATTTTGTCTAAGACAAAAACAGTTACCCAGCCACCCACCAAATACCTCCTCTCTTGGCCAAAACGAGTGACTGCTACCTCTTTACCAATTTCAACTTTCTTTATTCTAGTCTCCCCTCCCCATAGATGAGATTTACTGAGTCAGAAGCGCCCCACTTTCTGAAGCCATCCGACCTAGAGCAACCTCATTTCCTGAGACCCTCCGCCAAATCACCCCAGCAAAGCTCAGTGCTATGATGGGTTCTTTCTAAGACCCTCTAGTCGGCAGAACACCCCCAAGATTCCCCACGGGGACGCTCTCCGTCTCCACAGTGAAGAACGATTTCAGCTGGTTTAACTATAGATGTCCTCCTGGTGGTCTTTGGCTGAAGGGCATCGACAGAATTGGAGGTTCCACCAAGATCCAGTTGAGACCCTCCCCACCTTAGACCGAGACCCTCACCACCTTAGACCAGGACCCTCACTCAATGCAGTAACAGTGCATAAATCTTTCGGGGGGGTGGGAGGGCCTCCAGGTCCTGGTAATTTTTAAAGCTCCCCAGGTGATTATAATGTGTGTCCCGGATTTTGAGCAACTGGGTGACAAGTCACTTCAGGGGGCCATAGTGGGCTCGGAAAAGCAATGCCTGGAAAGCACTGAGGTCAGGCCTTGCACTTGGTACTCGGTTCCCGTGAGCTTCATGTGTTTGCTTCTGTGCCTTATTCATCTTGCTGTCCCTCTCAATAAACGGCTGTCGGGGGAACATGAATGCTGCTGATGAAAGACTGCGAATCATGTCAAATGTAATACATCTCCAAGCCACGGTTTTTCTCCCCAAACTATCCCTCCCTCCATCTCAGTGTTCTCCCGGTCACCAAGGTTGGAGGCCGGAGTTGGAGGCTCTGACTCATCCCACCGCTCTGCCCACCCCGCTACCCACACCGCAGGATCTTGTGACCCCCGCTTCCTTTCTGACTCTCAGATCCCATGGTGGCTTGGGGCTCTCAGCCTTCCCTCTGGCCTTCCGTATGCAGTTCATAATCTTCAAGACAGCTCTTTCTAGAGCTTGGCCTGACCATGACACACCTCCAGCTCGGACATCCTCCGAGGTGGATCCTCATCACCTCCTAATGAAGTTCAAACCCTTATCTTGCCTTTTTTTTTTTTTTTTTTGGTACGCGGGCCTCTCACTGTTGTGGCCTCTTCCATTGCGGAGCACAGGCTCCGGACACGCAGGCCCAGCGGCCATGGCTCACGGGCCCAGCCTCTCTGCGGCATGAGGGATCTTCCCGGACCGGGGCACGAACCCATGTCCCCTGCATCGGCAGACGGACTCTCAACCACTGCGCCACCAGGGAAGCCCCCTTATCTTGACTTTTAAGGCTTTCCATAATCCAGCCCCACCTCACACACATATCATATTAAATGAAGTGTTCTACTCCTTAGCTCCACAGACATCCTTCATGTCTTCAAACCATTGGACTTTGCTTATGCTGATCCAGCTGCCTGGAATGCCCTTCCCACCATTTTTTCCTAAATAAATCCAACTTATCATTCAAATTCCAGCTTAAATGCTACTTCCTCCAGCCCTGATCACCTCAACCAAATGGGACCACTGCCCCTTTATCATCTCTTAAAACTATCCATTATAAACTCACTAGTGACCTTTTATCATACACTGAACTGAACTGTGTATCTTTAATCACCCTCCCTCTATGTGTGACAGGAGGCATTCCAGACCAGGGGCTAAGTAAGAAGACAGGTTTTGCTATCAAGAAACCCTGAAATTACAATTCTATTTCCTCCTCCTACTACTCCAGTGAACTTGGGCAAGTTTTTTAACTTCCCTGAGCCTCAATTTCTTCACGTGCATAATGGGGATAATCTCATAGAGTTATGGTGAGGATGAAATGAGATAGTCACACATGTAGAATGCCTCACACAGGACCTGGCAGAAACAATAGATACTATCTTTGTAATAACAACTGCTTTTATTACTAGGTTGAAATCTCCCGGAGCAGGCGTCTCAATTTCAGTGTGCACACAGATCACCTGGGCATCTTGTTAAAATCCAGGTATGATTCAGGAGGTCTGGGGTGGGCCTGAGAGCCTGCATTTCTGGCAAGCTCCCAGATGGTACCGATGCTGCTGGTCCGGGGACCACACTTGGAATAGCAAAGTTCTAGAGGGCAGGGCTTGTGTCTTGGATAACAATATCTCTCTCGCAAAATCTGGCATGGTTTCCTGCACAGCATAGGGGCCTCATCATTTTTTAAAATGAATGCATCCTCAAGGTGGTGGTAGAAACGATATTGCACATAACAGCCTTCCTTACTCAGAAGATTACACACACACACACACACACCCCCCACGCCAGTGAATCTAACCTGGCGTAGGACTGAGATTTCCCAAGGGCCCAACTGCTGTGTTTCAGAAATCAGTGCTCTGAGATGGAACGGCTGTGTGCTAACCTTATAGCCCTGATTAATTCCCTCCCTTTGTTTGCCTCATTATCGTGATTAGGTTCTGCCCGTAGCATAGCAACGGCTAATTGTAGGCTGGTTGCAGAGTGCATAATTCCCCGCTATTAAAATTTTATCGAGGCTTAATTGTGCTCCTTTTTGCAGCAGAGAAGCTTCAAATTTTCAGAAAAGAGGGGATGTGGTTAGTGGGAGCTGATGATTTTTTAATCTTAGCAAGCTCTGTGAAGCCCTGCTCTGCAATAGCATTGACCTTGAGATGGTTTCCCGTGGCCAGAAAGAAGCCCATCATTTATTTATTAACCCTCCAGAAGGTCTGCAAACAATCCCCTGTGGCCAGGCAGAAAGCATATTATGGGTCAAATGCCGTTACAGAAAGCCCCAAAGGGTGGGCCGACCGAATGGTTTGGCCACGTGGGCAGTTGGGCTGGAGAGCAGAAGTTTGCATGTGCAAGTGGTACGAAGCGTCGCTCCGCAAATGCCGCGCGGCCACCCAGCAGCCTTGCAAAGCCAGCGGCAGAACCGAGAGGCTCTGAAAGCAGTTTTTCCAGGAATTCAAGTGCCAAACTGCCCCAGCCTGTGTGTAGTGGGAGGTGGAAAGAGGTGACCCCATTAGCAGGTACTTTCTACAAAGGTTTTTCAAAACCACGTGGTCACCAGCATCGCCGGGAGCTCCGTGGAGCTGCACTCTTCTGGGCTCCAGCCCAGACTTATTGATTGGGAACGGGGAAGCGGGCTGGAAATCACTCCTCAGGTAGTGCCCATGCTGAGTCACTGTGGGAATCACTTACCTGCAGCTACAAGGCACTTCGGAAAATGTAAAAAAACAGCAGATCAAGCTGTCGCTTGCGTGGGGGGTGGGTCCACTTACTCTACTTAGCTCAGACTGGAGCCATGAAGTCTAACGGTGTGGGATGGCTCTAAGTCAGTGGTTCTGCAACTACCGCATATATCAGAGCTACCTGGAAGGCTGTTTAAAACACAGATTGCTGGACCCTACATCCTAGAGTGTATGATCCGTTAGGTCAGGGGTGGGACCGAGCCTTTGCATTTTTAACAAGATTAGTGATGATGCTGCTCTAAGGACTGCACTTTGAGAACCACCAGCCTCAGTGATTCTCCAAATTTGGACCCTATGTGTCTCTGAAAAGGACTCAGTTGTGTTTCTTGGTCCTAATGTTATAGACTGTAGCTTTACATGATGACTGTGCTTGTGTCTTGGACATCTATCTATAACCCAGAAACAGTGGTATTTGTAGTCAAGCTTTGGCCTGAGGCATTATGAAGGAGGAGTTGAATCCAGGGTTCTGGATTTAAACATGAGGAATCCAGATGAATCCATACTTTTTCTACCATTATTAAGTCAAGGAAGGCTTTTAAATGGAGGTGAGATTTTTGACGCTGCTTAAACGGGAGGCGAGGAATTATTTGATGAGCTGACTTCAGTCTGGGAAAGGCTTTCCATAGGGTACAAGAATGGAATTGTGGTGAATGAGTGAAAAATAACAATGTGCACGGTTTACCGAGGGGAGATAAATGGGGGGAGGGGCGGCGGTAATGGTAAAAAAGAGTAGGTTTAAAGCAGGGGTTGCGGGACTTCCCTGGTAAGTGGTAAAGAATCCGCCTTCCAGTGCAGGGGATGCAGGTTCGATCCCTGGTCAGGGAACTAAGATCCCACGTGTCATGGGGCAACTAAGCCCGTGTGCCACAGCTACTATGCTCGTGTGCCTCAACGAGAGAGCCCGCGTGCTGCAATGAAAGATCCTGCATGCCGCAACTAAGACACGATGCAGCCAAAAATAAATTAAATAAATAAATAATAAAGCAGGGGTTGCAACTCAAAAACCTTCAGAGGCCAGACAGATAACAGAAATGAGTGAGGCAGACAAGTCAAATTAGAATCTGTGATTCCGATTTGAATAAGAACATGGAGTGGCAGGGGGACATGGTGAACTGGAAAGACCTGGCCCTTCTAGAAGGGGAGCCCGTTGTTCCCCTTCAACTCTGCTCTTGCTGTTGTTGCCAGGAAAGAATGTAGGCCCAGGAATGGTTTGCTGATTTGAATTTCAAGAGAAGCTGGGAGTCTGAATTCTAATATGAAATTTCCCAACTTTTAAAAACTGAGCCCCAGTCAAAACACACCTGTGGGCTATTAATTTATAACACTAGTTTAAAGAGTTCAGATTCTACTTCCTAGATCCCAATTCATTGGAATGCTTCTGTAGGAACTTGGCACATTTTTTGCTTTTTTAGGGTGAGGGTTAGCTATAAGGAGAGGAAAAGGAAAAGAGTAAGAAGGGGAAGAAAGATGAACATCAGGGAAAACATTGTAAAAAGAAGGAATCTACTATTAGAAGTGACCTGAGGGTTTATATGGTCCTATCCCTACAGAAAGAATATATCACTTCTACAACATCCCTGGTGTGGTAGACTGTTAATTTGCTGGCCCTTGTGGAGTCCCCTCCCGTAGTGACTCTGGGCTTGGCCAGTGGGTCATTAGCGAGCATGATGACAGCAAAGCCTTGATAAGTCCTTGCACAGTGGAATGCTTATTCTTGGGATCCAGCTGCCATGTAAAGGCTAGCTGTATGGAAAGACCATGTAGAGAGAAAAAGAGGTCCCCACCCCTCAGCCGTCCCTGCCAAGGTGCCAGGCATGGGAATGAAGCCATCTTGGACTGTCTGACTGCAACCACATGAGACCCCAAGACAGACCAACAGATGGGCTCAACCATCCGGCTGAGCCCCAGGCAACCCAGAGTCATGAGAAATAATAAAATGGTGGTTGTTCTAAGCCACTAAGTTTTGGAGTAAAGATCTTCCTTGACTCATGATGGATTAATCATCCTGATAAACCCATCATACATTGAGAAGATCATAAACTGAAAATGTGTTTTCAATATATCTAACCTACAAACATCATCGCTTAACCTAGCCTACCTTAAAATTGCTCAGAACACTCACATTAGCCAACTGTTGGGCAAAATCATCTAACACAAAGCCTATGTATAAGGGTGTTGAATAGCTCATGTAGTTCGTTGACTACTGTTCTGAGAGTGAAAACCAGAATGGTTGTCTGGGTACAGAATGGTTGTAAGTGTACTGGTTGTATACCCTCGGGATCTCGGGGCTGACTGGGAGCTGTGGCTCACTGCCACCGCCCAGCTCCACCAGAGAATATCCTACCGTATATCACTAGCCCTGAAAATGATCAGAATTCAAAACGCTAATTAGGTTTCTACTGAATGCGTATGACTCTCCCACCAAGGTAAAAGTCGAACCGTCATACGTCAGGGACCATCTGTACTTTTTTATTCAGTGAAAATTAATGGAGACACCTAGTGAGTAGTTGGCCTATGAATCAGATAATTCTGTGGTAGAATAAAAAATAAATATTTAGTCTTTGTCCCTGGTTCATAGCATAGAACTCCTAAAACCCTTGGAATCTCCTGAATGATAATGTCTTTTGTATGCTAATGCGATGACGGGTGGCTGGGGTCTCAGCATAGCTTCAGGAGGGAGGCTGCTCACCAGAAAGACCAAGGCATGATTAGAAGGTTGGAACTTAGAACCCTAACCCACCCAGCCTCCAAGGAAGGGAGAGGGGCTGGAGACTGAGTTTAATCACCAATGGCCACTGATTTTAGTCAGTTGTGTCTACACACACACCCATACCTAACCCCACGTATCTCTTCCATTTGGCAGTTCCTGAATTCTGTCATTTCTAATAAACCGGTAAACATTAAGTAAAGTGTTTTCCTGAGTTCTGTGAGCCGTTCTAGCAACTCATCAAACCTGAGGAGGGGGTCATGAGAACCCCTGATTGGTCAGAAGTACAGGTGGCCCAGGACTCATGATTGGTATCTAAAGTGGGCAGAGTCATGTGGGACTGAGCCCTTAACTTGTGGGGTCTGACGCTAACTCCAAGTAAGAGTGTCAGACTTGAACTGATGGACACCCAGTTGAGGATTTGAGAATTGTAGAGATGGCGTTTGGCTGGAAGTAGCAGAACATCTGGGAAACAGTGGCCTAAGCAAGTAAGAGATTTATCATGCTCATGTCAGGAGAAATAAACTTTTAATCATTGGTCAGAATCAGCTGCACCATGGGGGACTAGGGAAGTGCAATTAGCTAGGCGCATTCACATCCCCAATGAAATGGGGTTTCGACTGGTAAGGAAGAAGGAGGAAGGGGTATATATTTTGCAGTGTTGGCCACAGCCAGCTTCTGCTGGAAAAAGAAATGTGTATTTCACGATTTTCCCCTTCTCTACCAAATGTGGCCATTAGACCAGCCCAGCAGCCTGTACACCCAGCACACAGCTATCCCATGCTCCGAGGATGAGGTCTCTGTTAATTTAATGGCTCAGCATTTCATCTTTGTCTGTCTGTGTTTTGTTTGGGGAGTGGCAAATTAAGCTCAGAGACTGGTTCACTGTGGGAATTATAATAATTTCCCAAGCCAATAGCATCCAAGATAGTGTCTCTTAATAAGCCAACAAAGAAATAACACATTCCAAACAAATGATAGATTAATCACACTATTGTTCCAGGCAAGGGGAGATGACAGAAGGAAAGTCCAAATTTAGTTCAAGGTGTACCTTTTCTACGAGCTGTGGTTTCTAGGGAGAGCTGGCTTTGTCAGCTGAGAGCTGACATCCAGCTACCAGGGCAAAAATAAAAGTGTCTTGCTGCTAGAGCACGTTACTAGGGAACGGAGGTGCACCAGTGTTGACAGGCAGGCTAGGCCGCTCCAAGGTTTATCACTCCAGGGACTGTGGCAGGGTTTGCGCCACTGCTTAGAAGGAGTACCTCCCTGAGGCAGGAACGGATGTCCCTTCTCTTGCTGAGACTGCCACACGGTTTAACACCTCTGCCAACCAAGAGCAGCCTCGTCACGCAGGAATGGGTGTCTCAAGATCTTTGCAGAGCTAGGTCAGCAAATGGTGGCTTTGCCCAGACTTAAACTCCCCAATACAACACTTGTTATTTATATGTTAAATGTCCCCTTGCCATAGGGGCTTCTCCACTTGTTCTTACTGATAAGCCCCCAGCAGGGCCCCTCAGCAGCTGAGCTGCTAAGTGCTTTATCTCACTGACAACAGATGAGATGATGACATCCTGATACAGCATACTTCATTCTTACATCAAAACCATTTTACTTCTAAAGCCAACTTTTTTTTGTCTTTGTCATAAATGGATTAAAACAATTTCACTTAAGTCGTAAACAAGTGGCTTGGAAATGATATCAAACCAATACACGACAGTCTGGTTCCAGACTCATTTGGTAAGAAGATGATTGATCTTGAACTTGATTCAGCCCATTGATAACATCATGACTGATAAAAGATCTCGGGGCAGTCAACTTTAGATTTGAAGCAATGGCGATGAGCAGACATTTTCAAATGGGCATACCTTCTGCAAACCTTAGCTGACTTTCAGGATGTGTGGCACAAAAGAAGAGGCCATAGAAGGAGCTAAAAATAAAGTCTGTAGTTCACAAAGTTAGCCTGTGGCCATTTCGTGAGTTAGAAGTGGCTTGGTGGGAGTGGGAGAAAAGCAATAAAAGAAAATGAGATTGGAACTCACTCATTTTCTTTCTTTTCAGCAACTTCTTGGAGGGAGGAAATGGAGATGAATAAGACATAAAAATCACAGAACTTGGACTTGGCAATGCTCTTAGAAATAAATGATCTAACCTTTCACCCAATTGCAAATAATAATAGCTAACATTTATTTACTACATGCCAAATGTTATACAAAATAATTTACTTGATTTGTATTTATTACTTTAGTTTTACCCTCACCACGTCTCTAAAAGGTGGCATGATTTTAATGTCTGTATTCCAGGCATCGAGTTAAGCAACTTATTCAAGGCCATAGTGAATAAATGGCTGGACCAGAATTCCTGAACATGTACTGCCTTCTCCTCAGTTCTTCCTATCCCATCCCCTGACAACTCCAGGCTCTTCTAGCTCTCCACTCCTCCAGAGACTGGTTTGTCTTTGCCGGTACTTCTCCTCATTCCTACTTGGAAAGCTTGGTTTCTCAAACATTCCTCCACATATTAAGCTGACATCTGCTTTTCTGGAACTTGCATCATCTGTCTACCCACCAAAGTAACACATAAGCCAGTCCCTCTGTCCTCTGACAGTCCTTCCAGTATCTGCAGTTCCAGAATCATGCATCCCCTGAGCCTTTTCTTCCCCAGGCTAAATATCTACAGCTACTGTAACCCTGCCCCGTAAGACCTTCCTACATGCTGTGCTTCTTCCTCTATGTATACCGCACTCAGACTGCAAATTCAGACTTCTACAGAGACCAGACTAGTAATGAAAATAAATAGAGCAGGCCAGGTACAGTAAATCACATGGGCTTCTCCTTCTTTTATTTTCCGACTTTTCATAGAGACACGGATCCTGAAAAGTTTGTCTCTGCAAATTCAACCATCAAAGGCAACTAACCCTCAGTCTCGCTATTTGGGGACGACACGGGGTGGTGAGTACTGTGGCAAACTGCGAAGTGAGTGCGTGACCGAAAGCAAGCGGACAGTGTACACACAGCCAGGGCCGTCATAAACGTGGTGGCAGAGTTTCTGAACTCTTCAAATGCGGCCGGAAACCTGGGTTTCTACTGGAAAACTTTCGATTTTTATCAGATCAATTTTCTCTTTCTTTTTTGTTTTTCCTGCAGCATGATATAAGCCAAACAAAGTGTGTCTGCAGGCTGGATGCAGCCCCTGGGCTGCTGGTCTACAACTGCCCTTGAGGACAGTGGGACCCTCACTTCGCTTGACCTAAACACCATGCTTCTAGGAATGCAGACTAAATTGGTAGGACCTTTCCTAGCAGCTGTATCACATTATACTTTAAGTTCTCATGGAACTTGTGGCTAAGTGAGTAACTTCAAGTCTTCATGTACAGGGTTGTCCAGGCTGCCTCTTCAGCGATCTTGTGCAGTGATATTTTGAACCTCACTGTCTGACTTTGCGTTCCTCCCTGTTGGTCCCCGTTCTGTCTTGGAGAGTTTTGTCTATTTCTCCCTGCCTTTGTGTGCAGCTCTGACCAATGCTCCTTCCATGAAATCACCAGCTGGACCCAATACCCGGATGAATTCTGACCCATCTTGAGGGCATTACTTAAAATGTCAGCTAGAAATATGGAGCTCTAAGTCACCCCAAATGTCACCAGTGCGCTAATAACACCCCTTAGCTTCAGAATGGAAGGAAACTAGCCTGCGTTTGACACCTATTCTGAGCTCAAGCCGGCCAGCTCCCTCATCCTCGCTTCCCACCCACTGTAGAGACCCCTTCTGCAGCTCTGCCCCTGTGGCCAAGGAAGAACCCCCAGGCTTCACCCCATATCATTAAGTCTGAACTCTCAGCTCTGGTCTGCGATTCCCAGATTGGTTCCTGATCGAACTGTGTATTTCGCTCTGGGTCTCAGTCTCAGCTCTGGATGTCAGCCCTCGCCTGGCAGCCCAAGGATCAGTGTGGCCCCTGCTCAGCACCCATCCCAGGCACCCAGCCCTTTGCCCGTGCCTGAGACTGAACTCCTGCTTGGCCAGGGGGACACACACTGTGCCAGGCACTGTCCTTGGCGCGGCAGCGTCTGTGATCTCACTTAATGGTGAATCCGCACGCTCCCACTGCCATCTGGCCCACAGTTTTCAGTTGGCCCTTTTTGATTATCAGGGAATTTGTATTATTCATGCCCTTCCTGCCTCCTCATTATCGTGAGTAATTGCGAGCAGGGCGCCGAGCTGTTCACCAGCCTCCACAAAGCCAGCAGCACATGCTCCCTCAGATTCCTTCTCTTTTTGTGAAATAGCTCACTATTCTCATCTATAAAATGGGGGTGTTTTTGAGGGATCTATTAATTGATGTTAAGCATTTATAACAGAGCCAGGCATGTCGTGGGCACTCATGAATGTTAGCTTGAGGTAGCAGCAGTTGGAGAACTCATGCTGGTCACCTCCTGATCTAGCCCGCAGGCGCTAAAGAGGGGGCACCCCCTTCCCTAAGGAAATGTCACTAATTCCCTTCCGCCACCAAGGTCAGCAGCAGGCGCCCCGAGTTGGTTTTCTGATGAAAGGAAAGGATTGGTTCAAGCCATCCACATGGCCCAGGGGACGGCCTCTGGAAGGCCCAGGCCTAACTCCTGCCTCTGCCAGTTACTCGTTGGGTAACTCGGGACCAGTTGTTTACTCTCTCGGAGCACAGGTACTCTATCTGTAAAAAGCGGGCACTCATATGTAGCTTACAGCGTTATGGTGGGCGATCAAATGGGATTTGTAGTGAAATACTAGGCACTTGATATGGTGATGATGACACAAATACTGAGGCAGACATTGTCTTTGGCCCTTCCCAGCAAGAAAGAGTAGCCTTCCTTTTTTCCTGCCAGGTTTGCAAAAACTGAATTACAAACTTATTGCTTGGTTGTGGTAAAAAAAACAAAACGAAATCAAACTAACGTCACGGGCATTTATAAAATAAAAAGTTGGCGTCTTCTGCACTCCAATTCTACTCTCCTGAGAGAGCCACTGTTAACTGTTTAGGGTATGCCCCTGCTGATGTTTCTCTGTACACACACACACACACACACACACACACACACACACACAATTATTTTTAAAGCAACATCAGGATGATACCATACATACTCTTCTGCAACCTACTTCTTTCTCTAAGCAGAATTTCATGGCCATTTTTCCAAGTCAGAGTATATGGAGCTAGTCCAGTGTTCCAGACTTAATTATGTCTCCCCAAATTCATATATTGAAGCCTTAGCCCTCAGTGCCTCAAGACACGACTGTATTTGGAGATAAGGCCTTTAAAGATGTAGTTAAGTTAAAATGGGTCATTAGTGTGGGCCCTAATCCAATATGACTAGTGTCCTTTTAAGAAGAGGCGGTTAGGACACAGACAGAGGCATCAGGCACGTGTACACGTAGAGAGAAGGCAGCTATCTGCAAGCCAAGGAGAGAAGCTTCAGAAGAAGCCACCCTGCTGACACCTTAATCTTGGACCGCTAGTCTCCAGAACTTTGAGAAAATAAATTTCTGTGGTTTAGGCCACCCATTCTGTGGCATCTGTTATGGCAGACGCTAGCAAATTTATGCGTCCAGGCTTTCATAAAATACATAGTATTCCATTTTATAGATGGTACAGAAAATGTGTTTGTTGATGGACTTTCAGGTTGTTTGCAGTTTTATGGTGTCACTAAGAGTGCTTCAGGTAATATCCTAGCAATACGCTTTGTGCACATACGTGAGAATATTTGTAGGCTCTGTGCCCATATGAGGATTGACCAGGTTGGAGAATATGCACATCTCAAGCAACGTACGAATCAGTGGTACCAACTGAAACTCCAATATGGTAGGCAAATTACTGCCTTCCTTTTTACCCCCAAAGCATAACTTCAAGGACTTACATTCTGTGGCCATAAAACATAACTAAACTGACAGTCAATAAAATAGGACACCTTTGACCTTGGCTTTGCTCGTGCTGACCACTTCCGCCTATGCCAGGACCTTGGCCCCGTCAACCACCTGTAGAAACACACAGTTTTCCTGAATGGACCAAGTTCTCACCAGACTTTATAGTCTCTTCATTGTGAAGTCAAACTCGCTAAGAACAAATACTAAAAAGAGAAGCATTGATTTTCATTTTTTAAGAGTATAATTAGATTTGAATCACACATGGTATATTGGATTTAGGGAGAAAATATTTCATGACAAGCTGCCAATGTATTTGTTTCTCATCTTTCACCAAATAGAACTGGGGGTTGAAGGCTGCAGAAACGGACACAGATTGGCAATGGCATTCCGATAGGCAGTAATTTCTATCTGAGTTGATGTGTCTGACTGGCCTTTTGTTTGGAAAAAAATTTAAAAATGGGAACCATCTTCTGTAGTGAAGATGAACTTGGAGGTGTGACGGTCCTGGTCCTTTTTGGAGAGTGTATTGGAATTTACCCAAATTGCAAGGGGGGTTGCCTTCCCTCTGTTTGCTCTTACTTTTCCATACAAGTGGATGTGCAAAAGAACTGAGCATTAAAAGAACATTTGTTTTGTGAATGAGTAAATAAATAGCTGTTAGTACACTTTTTCTATTTCTAATTATGATTAGTTTTCTCAATATGTCATACATACATATCGTTCAAAATTCTGGGCTGGCCATCTCATTGTCCGTGCTCCCTGCTTCTTTTGGTCTTGTTCTGGGCAGAGCTTGTGTTCAGAGCTAAGAGTAACAGCTGCAGTTCATTGGATGCTTACTGGGCACTAGGCATTATATCTAGTACCTAATCCCACTTAATCCTCTTTGGGGGAGGGATTAATAGTACATTTACAGTTGAAGAAACTGAGGTCAGAGTGGTTAAGTAATGTACTTGCCCAAGGTTACCCAGTAAGAATCAAAAGCAAGATTTTTTCTTGGTCTGTTACCAGAATCTGGACTTGTAATCACTGTACACTTAACGTCTCTGTGCCTCAGTTTCCTCAATCATAAGAATAGGGATTATTTCATAAAGTTGTCTTGAGGGTGGGAGAGGAGGCAGTAAGGAGTAGAATGGATCCGAAACAGTTGAGAAAAGAATTGGAGGCGGGTCACGGTGAATGTTTAGGGATGAATAGCGTTTCTCAAAGTGTCATCAGGAGCCGCCCAGAGTAGCATCACCTTAGGTGTTTATTCCACATGCAGATTTTAGGACCCCTTCCTAGATGTCTTCAAGAGTGGAGTCTGGGAATCTACATTTTAAACTAGCATCAAGATGATTCTGATGCTCATTGAGATTTGAGAATTTCAGGCCCTAGGATGTGTGTGTGTGTGTGTGTGTGTGTGTGTGTTGTTACTTGTAGCTCCATCCAGATAGCACTATTGTGGCTCTATACTAAACCCCTCCTCACCTTTCCTCTGTACTCCCCATGTACAAGTCATGATTTTCTCATCACCAGCATAGCCAGTAATCCATCCAAAAGAGATTCTGAGATTCCAAACCCAGAAATCTGTGTGTGTTTCTGATTTCTTTTTGCTGGAAAAAAAAAAAAAATAGTGATAGATGGCCTACGAATGATGTGAATCTGTGTCGGGTGTCTTAAATGTATAGGAAGCCGTCTAGCCCTTGGTGTGAAGATCTCTCCAGTGCCCTGTGTTCCTACAGTCATTCTGGTCCCCTGCATTTTGGGGCTAGCTCTGATGAGCTGATACCTTCAACAGACTAAGTAGGTGATGAAAATTTAAGTAAACAATACTCATTAACGTTATGATCATGTGTGGCATCTTCTATTACTAAATGATCCCGGTACACAGATATTATTCACTTAAATAATCAATCACTGTCAACAAATTACAAGATGCAGAGAATGAAATTAGCAAAATGAAATATGGATGTAAAGTTCATTTGAAATTCAATTTAGTGACAACATTAGCTTTCAACAAGTCTGCCCAACTGTTTGAACACCTTCCTTTCGCACAAAGTTTTTTAGAAATAAATGCAATTAACCTTTTTACTGTTCAATTGCTGTTGGACGCAACAATATTATTACATGGCACCTACGGTCTGGGAGTGAAATAATTAAACGATGATGTGGGATGAGGACATCAGGGCAGTCCTAGGGCTTTTTCTGGAGCTTCTACTCATGACTTAGGGGTGGGGCAACAAGAGGGGTCCAGGAGGTGGGGATGGGTACGTGTTTGCACTGAGCCTTCCCCAGGGAGCGTCTGATATTGTTGCATTGTGTCTGGAGTCGAAGAGAAACCTTCTCAAGACCCATTTCACACTCCAGATTCCTCATTCCCTATTCCGCACACAGCAGTGTGCATTCTGCATTTCCGGCCAATTGCCCTGAAAAGCCAGCCCCTCCCCCACTACCTCATCGCCTTTCATGATTCTATGACTCCTTTTATCCAGTCACTCTAGCTGGAGAGTAGGAGTCACCTCAGACTCCTGTCTCCCCCTCCACTCCCACAGGGCAGTGAGTCACGTCACCCCTTCAAGCCTTCTTCCCTTGGAAGCTGCCTCTCTCTCCCGCTGTCTGTGCCTGCGGCTGCCACAAGCAATCTCAGTCCCCATCTCCACTCGGCTCTCACCTCTGCATGGCTACATCCTGGCCCCCACCCCAGAGTCCGCCCTGCATGCCTCTCTCTGCCAAGGTGAACAGACAAGCCCCGACTCAATATCCTGCAACCACTCCCCACTGCTCCCACGATCAAGCCCGAGCCTCCCGTCCATCAGTCCTCGGCCACCCTCACCACCCGCGATGGCCTGGTGGGCACGGCTTCCCCTACCTCCCCTGCGTCTGCTCCCCGGCCCCCGTACCCAGATTGCCCTTCAAACTGCCTCTTCCTCACCTCCAAACATGCTCTGCGCTTTCCTGCCCTCACACCTCGCTCCTACCAGCCACTCCATCCGAAAGAAAACAAAAACCTTTTCCATGTCTCTCTCTCAGTAAAATCCTTCTTTCCCAAGGCCCAGCCCAAACCCCACATCTGCCATTAAGTCTTCCCAACTGCACCCCAGCCTCCAGAGATCAGCCTCCTTCAAACAGCTCAAGTGCTTGTTGTATGGGGCGCTCCTTCGGATCCTCAATAACTTTGTGACGTCTCTCCACGCTCTCAGCTGTGCAGTACATTCCCTCGAAAGCAAGGACAGGCCTTTTGGTCCTTGCTTCTTGCTTAATGAATGAAGCCATTTCTAAGCCTTCCCTGAAAAAGGATGACACCAGTTTCTTTTGTGTCCTGTTTTCAGGGCTGTCTTGAGGTGAATGATTCAGATGTGCTGAGAGCAGGAAGCCCTGCCTTGGAGCGGCGTGTGGCAGGCGGGCTGATGGGATTTCGGGGATGCAGGCAGAGGACGTGCCCATCGGTGGGCACGGTGCTTGGCCTGGAAAGCTGTCTCTTGTCAACTGTGCCCGAGATATTCTTGGTTCTGAACCACATCCCTGGCTGTTCCAGATCACCCCGTTATTACTACAGAGCTGCCCCACTGCTGGGGTAGGTGGGGAGTGGGCAGTGGCTCCTCCCTTCACAACGAGCTGCGGGGAACTAAGTCACATTTAGACATTAGGAAACCTCTATCCTCTAGCAACTGAGAGCAAAATTCTTCAGGAATCTATGGAGAATCTCCATGGATTCTTGGGATTCTTCTCCAAGAATCCTGAAGGGGGTGGCCCAGATGCTGAGCTTGTCCTTTCTCAGGTCTGAGGGTAGAAAGAAACAGTCTCGCTTATCTCTGAGCTATGGCTTTCCTCCCCTTGCTTCCAAAAGCCAAACCGATTCTCTCTATATTAGCTGGCTGCCACTCATGAAGTTACCATTGATGTGCCCAGCGCTCCACAGTTTACCCCACCTAACTCTCAAGGCAAATCGCTGAAGAAAGTTTGTTCCCATTTTAGAGATGGTAAGTCTGAGGCTGGGAGAAGTTAGCCAACACAGCTGGTAAGCAGAGCCAGGTTAGAAACCAAGCTGAGTCCAAATCCCCCTTTCCAAGCACTACCCTGACCTGACTCCCAACACAGCATTTCTGAAACCCCTTTTCCTCTGGGAAGCTCCCCCTGCCCGCAGCCAAGCTGCCTAAATCATGAGGTTGCCCCAATTATCCCTCACTTGTCTCTTTACAGCCTGTTTGAAATGATGGCACCTGGTGCTCCTCCTGATGTGTATGGCTATGAATTGTGTGGATGTGGTAATCACAGTGCCATGCTCCCTGTGAGCTGGCCCAGCATCTGGGCTGGAGTCAGGTTGTTTACCTCCAAAGGATGAGGCACGAAATGGCATCTAAGTGAGTTTCAGGTCACTTTGGCCACTGAGCTACCTTCTCCCCCAGCCCACAAATTTTGGGGGATACTCTTTGAGATAAAGCCAGCAAGGCAGTTTCCTCCCGGGCCCTTTCTTGGTTTGAAGTTTTTAACATGTGCTGGGTGCCTCGTTCAAGGAGTTTAATCTCTCATG
Organism: Stenella coeruleoalba; assembly: GCF_951394435.1. NCBI lineage: Eukaryota > Metazoa > Chordata > Mammalia > Artiodactyla > Delphinidae > Stenella > Stenella coeruleoalba. The sequence goes on along the minus strand of NC_137147.1, from coordinate 138,476,666 downwards.
CTTGGTTTCCTCCTCTGTAAAATGAAGACATCCTTCCCTACGACATTGTTTGGTGTGTAAATGAAATCAAGTATGTTCAACACTTAGCAAAGTATCTAGGATATTACAGGGTTTCTGCAAATGTTGGATTCCTTCAGATCTCGAATACATAACCTGGGAGCCTCAGACTTCTCATGTTTAAAATGGGAACAAACTTTCTTCAGTGATTTGCTGTGGGAGTTAGTTGAGTTATAACCGTGCTTGGGAGAATATGGTCTGAATAATGACCACATCACAGGCAGCTCTGGCCTGACCTCTGATGAGCAGGGTCTCGGCTCTGATCTCAGCTCTTAGCGTCCGTTTCCTACTGCCCCCACCCGGTCTGACCATCTGCACCCCTCATCTGCCCCAGCCTCGACACAGCCCTTCCTGGGAGGCAGAGAGAGAAATGGGAAAAGGAAGACAGGATTAGCCTCCCCAGCAGCACCTTAAAGGACACAAAGCCCCCCAGTCCAGAGGATGCCCCCAAACCTCCCTTCCCAGCTCATCTCGCGCACTTCTGCTCACACTGATGCAAACAACTTTGTGCTTTGCAGAGAGACCTTTAGAATGCCTCTGCTTGAAACTCCAGACTCACCAGGGGCCCACTTTAGTTTTCCTCGAACCCTGGCTCATTTGCTGGGCAACAGGAGCAAGCAATGGGTGGACGCCTGCAAATGGAGCAGTAATTGGGGAGGCGGGGGCAGTGGGGTCAAGGGAGGGCTTTTTACAAGTTGGGAGGTACGAGTTTACATTTACTGATGGAAATGATCAAATAGAGAAAAATTGATGGAGGAGAGTCTTCCACTGAGTCTGGTTTTGCAGTATTATCTGGTTTCCTTCACTCCCCTTAAAATTTAGATTAAAGTTCCCTTTTTCATGTCAGTGACTCCCTTATACTCAGTAGAGATGACATGGTCCAGTGGGAAGAGCTTTGGAATTTGGGTTTGAATCTCACTTCTACCACTTATTGGCTGGGTGGCCTCTCTAGGCCTCCATTTCCTCCTTTCTAAAATGGGAAGAAGAAGAATACTTACCTCTCGAATTCGGTGTAAGGATCAAAGGAATAGTGTTTGGCCTGGAGCAGTGTTTATTAAGAACTCAAAAGTGGTCATTGCTGTTGTTACCATTCTCTTACCAAAAAGGTTCTTCCATGTCTTCCTGAGATGCACTGAGTCCCTTGCTATAAGGTAGCCATTTCTTTGGCATCAGTCATGGGTCAAAGTACCAGATCCCGAGATCTGACTGTGTAATTGGAGAGAGAGCTAAAGATAAATCTAGATCTGGAGTTACATTCTCTATGTATTTATCCAGCGGTTCCCTTCTCACAACCACTTTTCTGAAGTTTCAACCTTCAGCTGGAAGAAGTCACAAAAGCATAACTGGTGTTCCCAGGCCTTTAGAACGCCTCTGCTTGAAACTCCAGACTCACCAGGGGCCCACTTTAGTTTTCCTCGAAGCCTGGCTCATTTGCTGGGCAACAGGAGCAAGCAATGGGTGAGGGCCTGCAATGTTCTATCGGATGCCCATGGTCCATCTAGAACAGTGGTTCTCAAACTCTGCTACATACTGGCACCACCTGGGGAGTCCCGACCCCAGAATTCTGATTGGCTGGCAGGGCCAGGGCACAGGGACTTTTAGAACCTCTCCTGATGATTCCATCGTGCAACAGAGTTGAGAACCAGTGGACTAGGAAGTTCGCAAGCCTCCCAAATGGGATGATCTGCTGTCACCTGTGCCACGTCCAGACTAAGCCAGCCCTTTGCTGGGGGTCAGGAGACTGCCTCCTTCATTCATTTATTCAAGTATTACCACCTCTGACGATGCATCCAGGGCCCTGTCCCTGCCCACGTGGGTGAGCTGCCCTCATCTAACACCCCTAGTCCTTGCACCCTTGTACTTGCCCTTCATGGCATTTATCCCTCTGTGAATCACTTGTTTTTCTTCTCCACATCTGTGAATTTCTTGAGTGTAAAGACTAGGTCTTCCTTTCTTACTTCCAGTGCCTAAAATGTTTAAGGGAGGGAATGCATGTATGAATGAATGAATGAGTGAATGAATAAGTGAACTAGCTATGGGAATCCAACCTTAGAAGGGAGGCATTATAAGAGAGAGCATGGCATCTGGAGAAGATAGATTTCAACTCAGATCCCGGCTCTGCTTAGTAGCTGCGCTGCTTTAGGCAGTTGCCTCAATCTCTCTGAACCCTACTTTCCTTATCAGGAAAATGAGGACAGTAAATTTCTGATGGCGCTGTCGTAAGGAGTTAATTATGTAATCCATCTCATGTGCTTTGCCTGGAACACAGTAGGAGCCCGAAAAATGTGAGCTCCTATTAGAATGGGGGGCGCTATTTGCACCTTCATTGGCATTTATTTTTTAATTTTTATTTAATTTTTTTAATATCTTTATTGGGGTATAATTGCTTCACAATGGTGTGTCAGTTTCTGCCCTTCAACAAAGTGAACCAGTTATACATATACATATGTTCCCATATCTCTTCCCTCTTGTGTCTCCCTCCCTCCCACCCCTCCCTATCCCACCCCTCCAGGCTGTCACAAAGCACCGAGCTGATCTCCCTGTGCTATGTGGCTGCTTCCACTAGCTATCTACCTTACGTTTGGTAGTGTATATATGTCCATGCCTCTCTCTCGCCCTGTCACAGCTCACCCTTCCCCCTCCCCATATCCTCAAGTCTGTTCTCCAGTAGGTCTGCGTCTTTATTCCTGTCTTACCCCTAGGTTCTTCATGACATTATTTTTGTTTCTTAAATAGACTCTGCCCTCATTACCTAATTCCTCTTGGTCCTGGGTTTCCTACCCCATTAAGGAGAGTGTTTCTGGGACAGCCTGGGTGAGCAGGAAGCTCCTCCCTCCGCCCTCTGTGCGTCAGCTCCCCCAGCCTCTGGTGCAGAGCCCCGAGGGGAGCAGTTGCTCTGCCTTTTAACCTCCTTGCCGCTTTGTGTTGATTACAGGGCAGGTGGAAGCAGCTGCTGTGACTGGGCGGCATCTGCTGTGGGCTGTCAGCCCCCGTCAGACTCACCCTGAGGGCAAATAGGGCTCCAGCTGATGAAAAGCTTAGTTGCAGCCTCCGAAGCAGCCCCGCAGCTGCGGTCCTGGCCTTTCCTCTTGTTTCCCGTGTGCTTCGGCAGTTCCAGCCCTCCGCACGACCAGGGCTAGAGTCCCGGCACTGAGGTGCCCTTCTCCAAAGATCAAGTGCCTGGGCACACGCTATGACTCCACGTTGAAGCACATCAAAGGCTTGAGCAAAAGCAGGCTGCCCGGGGATGTGGAGGCAGCTGTCTACTTGATATGATTCCAGGGTCGCTGGAAAAATCCCTGGAGCCCCACATATTTTCCTGCTAGAAAGTTGAAACTCCACCGTTGGTACCCAATCTTATGATTTAAAACAGCGGTTCTCAAAGTGTGGTTCCCCCTCTACCCCAGCAGCAGCAGCACCTGAGAGCTCATTAGAAGTGCAAATTCTGGGACTTCCCTGATAGTCCAGTGGGTAAGACTCTTCACTCCCAGTGCAGGGGGCCCGGGGTTCCATCCCTGTTCAGGGAACTAGATCCCACATGCTGCAACTAAAAGATCCTGCATGCCACAACTAAGACCTGGCATGGCCAAATAAATAAATATTAAAAAAATGCTAATTCTTAGGTTCCACCCCAGACTCCAACATCAGGATCTGGGGGAGGGACTTATCTGTGTTTAGACTTGGGACAGACTCTTAGCACTGCCTTCTAGCTCTGTGGGCAAATTACTTAATCTCTTCAGCTTTCGTCTGCACCATTAAAAAATTCAGATTGTACAGCCAATTCAAAGGGCCAAAGACGAAATAAGATACATGAAGCACTTGCACATACTAAGTGCTTAATGAGGGCTCATATCCTCTCCCCACCCCACCTCACCTCATGTCTCATAGAGGAGTCTAGGTCAAGTGCCGCGGTAGGGGAGAGGATCACACAGATGGGGATTTGTGAATCGCAGCAGCGTGGACCAGGAGAGAAAGACTATAGAGGCGGATGGGATGCTGAGACAGAGAAGGAGCAGAAGGGAGAATAAGGAGCTCCCCTCAGACTTCACCCTTCTGGTGCCCTCTGTTTTGCAGGGGCTGGCCCTTCGGGGCAGGGTCCACCTCCAGTGGCCCAGTCTCACCACCATCCTTCCCAGATGCTGGGTGGGGCGGATTCTTTGCTCACCTTTCCCCGGTGAAGAAGAGAGCCAGCAGTTGATACAGAGGCCACCCTGGGGACCTGACTTTTGCACAGACACTGCCAGGGTCTCCCAAGGAGCCAAAAGGCAGGCAGCTGAGAGCATCTGAAGAGAAGCAGATGTGGCCCTGGAGAAACAGATGCATGTGTCTCAGAGCAGCCTGCTTCCCTTTCTTTTAAAGTCTTCCCATTGCCTCTTGAGCCTTTGATGGGAGGACAAATTAAGATCTCAGTCTCACTAGGCAGGCTCACGTGACGTGGTTCTGGGGTAACGACACCCCAATTTCCCTAGCTTCCCATTGCCAGGAACTCCAGAGCCAACATTTCATCATTAATTTAAGGCATCCCTATTAGAACTTGCATCTCCATTAAGCTATGTTCTGGCTTGGGTGAGTCAGCCTCTATCCAAACTCCAGCTCTACCATTTGTTAGCAATTACGTTCTGGGTTAAATATTTAACCCCTTCAAGCCTCACTTTCTGCCTTTGTGAAATGAGAACAGTGATTTTATATATATATAAGTGTATGCATATACTTATAATAATGTCAAGGGTTAAAAATATGCAGTGCTGTTTGGGTTTCTCATGCATGTATTTCTTTAAAGTTTCAAAAAGAGTGTAGGGAGTAAGGACTGAAGAGAATGGTTGAGATCGGGAATGGCTAGCAAGTCTCACATGGGTGGACTTGCAGGCACCAGAGGAACACTGTTCTATCAGGGCTGTGAAGGATTCCAAGGAGACCCCAGTCTCTGCAGACAGAGTGCGTGACTGAGTGGAAGTATCTACTCCAATCTGGGCAAGGGACCCAGTCGCACGTGCAGCCCACATTTGCCATCTCTGCTCTAGTTGCCCCCTCCCTGAAGGCAAAAAGACAGGCTGTTACCTGCAGTAGACAGTTACCTGCAGACAGTTACCTGCAGTAGAATTATAGAAGCCATTACCTGGGATCTTCAAAGGCTCACACAGAAAGAGTAACTCAGCCTCTTAATGGAACACCGTCCCGCGGTATCATTCTGGAATGGTGGAGCTGTCCCCAGTCACAGCGCACCTCCTCTTGATCTTTGTGATAAAAGTCCTTGATGTCGACTCGCCAGGAAATAAAGAGGAGTGCTCTCTCTGTAGTGGCGTTAGACAGATGTTTGGTGAAGCTGGTTTTGTCAGGGTGGGGTGGGGAGGTGGAGACTAAGAGGTGAACCCGAACTCCAGCCCCCTGGCTATTTGTCAGATCAACTGTGGCTTTCGTGTGTTTCACAGCTGGTGGTCTGTAAGGCGCACAGGTGTTTTACATTATTAATCAGCTAGATCTTTTTTTTTTTCCTTCCTAACGATCTCATCTCCCTCCAAAGCTGTGGAAGCACTTTGAAAAGTGGGCTGCGGTGTATCAGTGCAGAGTGTGTAAGGCAAGGCAGCAGGGTGGGCCCACGGCCCCTTGGGACAGCAGGCACTGTCCCTGGGGCCCATGGGAATTTGAGGGGCCATAAAACGATTTTGATTTTAAAATCAGAAGAAAAAATGAATATAATAATAATGAATATAGAATAATGAATCCCACCAGGAGTCTATTTATCTTTATACCAATGCAATCATAAAGTACCATTTTTAATATTTTTTATGGGAGAAGAAGTCCACAAAAACTTAAGTGCCTAAGGTCCAGGGGGATCATAAAACGCAGCCCCGAGTGTGGGGTATGGAAGAGATTTGAATGGGGTCTGGAGACAAAGCTGTGGTCCCACCTCAGACCTGCTGACCCCATGACCTTGAGCAAATCATTCACCTGGGGTTGCAGTTTTCTCCTGGTTCAGTGCCTACAAGCGCAGGAGAGGACTGAGGGCCCCTCTTCTCCCCTTCCTCTCAGTCCCAGCTCTAGGAGATAACCGTGAACTGTGTGAACATGTGTAAACAGGCACCGGGTATATAAAAGGTCAGCATTCTCATTACCCAGAAGGAAGGTGGGCATCCCCTGCATGCTCCGGGGATGAACAGCTCCAGAGGACAGCTGAGTGTTTTCACGACACCCTGACATCCTAAAATCCACCAGGCAGTCACCATCTGTCCCTGAGAAAAAACAAGTTAGGGAGACGCTGGAGGACTAAGCTGGGTCTTACAGTGGTCGTGGGGACTCCGGGAGACAGAAGCCTTCAGGGAACCACACAACTCTGGGCGGACTGCTGAGCTGGCTTCTGGAATAACCCGGGGAGCAGGGGTGGGGGGGATGTAGAGGGAGGCAGGAGGGTCTCCAGGTGTGAGGGGCTCGGCCAACCTGCAGACCAGGGGTCGTCCTTCTCGTGCTCTGCGGGGTACCTAAGCTGAGATGAAGATCCGAAGCATCTGGAAATCGAAGGGATTTTTCCAGAAATAGACTTTGGGAGAGTTAGGGGAGAGGAAAATGGGAAAGTTTGATTAGGGTCTGCTGTTCTGAGGTGTGACACAACCCGTTGCTTCTCCCCAAGGAATCACCATAAAATCCGAATTGCTCACCCCAGTGCTGGGGGTCGAGTGGTGTGTTTTGACGATATCACTGACTGCCAGACAGACCCAGCCTGGGCTCCCATAATCCGTCTGCCTCATTGCTTTTGCTCTTTTCTCCTTCCTTCCTCTCTCCCCCATATCTTTCTTCGCTTTTTCTCCCCTCCCCCCTTCCCTCCCTCTCTCCCTCCCTCCCCTCTGGCCCGATACTCCTCCCCCTTCTCCCCTTTCCCTTTGCTTTCTCCTCACACTCCAGAAAGTGGAGAGAAGCATGCCCACTGGAGAGCTCCCAGCTGTGGGAACCCCAAGCAGGAGGGTCAGGAAGCCTCCCTGAGGACAGTGGGATCCATCTTCTTTCTGACGAGTGGAGCTCTAAACGCCTTGGTCTGACTGCAAAGTTAACCTGACTCCTGCTGGTGGCATTACTAATTTAAATACCGTTTCTTTCCTTCTCCTTACCGATGAGTGTTTTTTCCTTATCTGTGAGAACAGGCATCTCCCCACTTAACGGTGGAGAGGACAGACAGCTGGACGCTAGCCCGCCAGCCTGCAGGACGGGGTCGGCAGGCTGGGGGGCCTAGCAATGCCAGAGCTTTAATCCGCAGGGGCAAATCAAGCCTGGCCTCAAGAAGGAAACCCCTTATTCCTCCTCTGCCCATGCCCTGGGGAGAGAAAAAGAAGGAGATGGCTTAGAAACAGAGGAAGTCCAGACCTTCCCCAGGGCTGCGTGGGGAGGGATGGTGGGCTGGGCAAAGGAGTGGGCTGGCAGAGCCCTCTCCGTCTCTGAGACCTCCTCACCCAGGGCTGCTCATATACATAGTTTCAAAGCTGCTGTAATTAAGAATCAAAGAGATGAATGTTCAAATCATCAAAGGTCATTTTGAAAACCTATCTGATGGGCAAAATAGTAAAAGCTTTTTGAAGAGTTTGCCTACTACACAGGTGCTCTCAGATCCTTCTGGAAGGAAACGTGCAAGCTTTCTGGAGACACAATTTGGAAATGTGTCTCCCAAAATATACCCTTTGACCCAGGCATTTCACTTCTAAATATATCCTAAGAAACCCATAAATGTCATCAAGAATTACTCACAAAAATGGCCATTGCAATTTTTATTATAGTAGTGAAAAATTTGAGACTTAGAAGAGCGATTAGCTAATTTGTGGTACATTTATTTATTCAATGAAATTCTGAATATCTATTAAAAATGATTATAGATATGGATTTAATGACATGGAAGATATTCACGATATACTATTTAAATGAAAAAGTTGTTTTCTAAGCAGTATGTATATTATGATCTTATCTTTAATGAAAAAATATAGCATTTACAAGTGTATTAATTATCTATTGATGCATAGCAAATTACTCCCAGAACTTTGTGCCTTAAAATAATAAGCATGTGTTGCCTCACAGTTTCTGTGAGTCAGGAATTCAGAAGTGGCTTCTGGTTCATAGTCCCTCATGAGGTTATAGTCAAAATGTCAGCTGGGGCTACGGTCACCTGAAGTCTTTATGCAGATAGAGGATGCTTCCAGGACGGCTCATCCACATGGCTGTTGCCAGGAGGCCTCAGTTTCTCACCCCACGGATCTCTCCATAGGACAGCTTGAGTATCCTCATGGCATGGGAGCTGGCTTGCCCCAGAGCAGGGGATCCTAGAGAATAGGACAAAGATCACAATGTCTTTCATACGTACCTCAGTAGTCCCACCTTGTCACTTCTGCAACATTCTATTGATTATGCAGATTAGCCCTATGCAGTGTGGGAAGGGACTACACAATAGCATGAATAGTAGGAGGCAGGGATCATTGGGTCATCTTGGAGGGCTGTCTACTGCAATGTTTGTACTCATTCAATAAATAGTTTTTCCAGGACATGGAAGCAACCTAAGTGTCCATCGACAGATGAATGGATAAAGAAGATGTGGCACATATATACAATGGAATATTACTCAGCCATAAAAAGAAAAGAAATTGAGTTATTTTGAGTGAGGTGGATGGACCTAGAGTCTGTCATACAGAGTGAAGTAAGTCAGAAAGAGAAAAACAAATACCGTATGCTAACACATATATATGGAATCTTAAAAAAAAGACAAAAAAGGTCATGAAAAATCTAGGGGCAAGATGGGAATAAAGATGCAGACCTACTAGAGAATGGACTTGAGGATACGGGGAGGGGAAAGGGTAAGCTGGGGCAAAGTGAGAGAGTGGCATGGACATATATATACTACCAAATGTAAAATAGCGAGTGGGAAGCAGCCGCATAGCACAGGGAGATCAGCTCAGTGTTTTGTGACCACCTAGAGGGGTGGGATAGGGAGGGTGGGAGGGAGGGAGACACAAGAGGGAGGGAATATGAGGATATATGTATATGTATAACTGATTCACTTTGTTGTGAAGCAGAAACGAACACACCATTGTAAAGCAATTATACTCCAATAAAGATGTTAAAAAAATAAAATAAAATAACACCTACCAAAATAAATAAATAGTTTTTGAGTACCTGCTGAACATCAGAACCTACTGTCTCTGCACTGAGGGTGCACACACAAAAAGAGAGACAAGGTGTCTGTTCTCCTGGAGGTCACATTCTAGGGGAGGGGGAGGGAAGAGATCATAAAGAAGTAAGCAAGGTCATTATAAACAGTGATGAGTGAGCAAAGATGAGTGTGGAGGAGGGGATGTCAGAGAAGCAGGCAGGGGCAGATAAAGAAGAACCTTGTAGGTCATGTACAAATTTAGCTTTCATTCTAAGTGTGATGTAAAGGATGGTTTTAAGTAGAGCAATGACAGGATCTGATTTATATTTAAGAATATCCCTCTGGCTTAGTGCAGAGAATGAATTGAGGGGCAAAAGTGGAAGCAGAGAGACCAGTTAGGAGTCTGTAAGAGTACTCTGGTGATGGTTGCCTGGATGATGACACAAGTAATCTCCATGGTACAGTGGGCTTGTGGAGGGTTGGAGAGTAAGACAGGGAGCTACAGAGATAAAGATAGTGAGATGGGACTGCTTTGGAGAAGTATCATGGGGGAGGGAAATGGAGATGGAGTAGACGCAGGAGGGCCGCAGAGGTTGTGTGGGTTGAACTGAACCCCTCTGGAAGTTATGTTGAAGTCCTAACCCCTAGTACCTGTGACTGTTATTTTGAAATTTATATCCTGAGGTGTAAATTAAGATGAGGTCATGCTGAAGTAGGGTGGGCCCTTAATAGAAAACGATTGGTGTCCTTATAAGAGAGGAGAAGAGACTCAGAAACACCCAGGGAGAATGCCACATGAGGACAGAGGTAGAAACTGGAGAGGCACTGCAAGTCAAGGAACGTAAAAGATTGCTAGCCACCACCAGGAGCTAGGAAGAGGCAAGGAAGGATTCTCACCTACAGATTTCGGAGGGAACGTGGCCCTGCCAACACCTTGATTCTGGACTTCTAGGCTCCAAAATTATGAGACAATACATTTCTATTGTTTTAAGCCACCCAGTCTCTGGTACTTTGTTACAGCGGCCATAGGAAATGAATACAGTGGTCTGGGAGGAGATATTTATCTATTTATTTATTATTGAAGTAGAGTTGATTTACAATGTTATATTAGTTTCTGGTGTACAGCAAAGTGATTCAGTCTATAGATATACATATATATATATTCTTTTTCAGATTCTTTCTGTTATGGTTTATTACAAGATATTGAATATAGTTACCTGTGCTGTACAGTAGGACCTTGTTTTTTATCTGTTTTATATATAGTAGTTTGTACCTGCTAATCTCAAACTCCTAACTTATCACTTCCCCTTTCCCCTTTGGTAACCATAAGTTTGTTTTCTATGTCTGTGAGTATGTTTCTGTTTTGTAAATGACTTCATTTGTATCATTTTTTAGATATCACATAGAAGTGGTATCATATGATATTTGTCTTCGTCTGACTTCACTTAGTATAATAATCTCTAGGTCCATCCATGTTGCTGCAAATGGCATTATTTTGTTCTTTTTTAAGGCTGAGTAGTACTCCATTGTATAATATATATGTACCACATCTTCTTTATCCATTCATCTGTCAATGGACACTTAGATTGCTTCCCTATCCTGGCTATTGTGAATAGCGCTGCTGTGAACATTGGGGCGCATGTATCTTTTTGAATTAGAGTTTTCTCCAGATATATGCCCAAGAGTGGGATTGCTGGATCATATAGTAGTTCTATTTTTAGTTTTTTAAGGAATCTCCATATTGTTTTCCATAGTGGCCACGCCAATTTACATTCCATGAGGGGATTTTTAAACAGGGGAGAGTTTGTATTCTACTGGGAATGATGGAGAGAATGAGACCCTGAGGATGCAGGAGTGCTGGGTAATGGCCAGAGTGGAGTCACCAGGAGGACAGAGAGGATGGCATCCAGTGCCTCAGTGGCTGGAGGGATTGGTTTTTGACAAGAGCAAGTCCACTTGCACTGAAATAGGAAGGAAGGTGAGAGTGTGTGTACAGATGGAGATGAAGCTCACAGGCCTGGTGGTGAGAGGATAAGAAAGTTTATGTCTGAGGGAGGGCTTCTATTGGCTCAAAGAAACATGAGGTGAGAAATGTGGGAAAGTGAATTTACTAAAGAAATAAGGTAGGATTTCATTTGGATAGAAAAATGTTTGGAAGAATATCTCATTAAAATGAGATTTGGGGCGATTTTTCCTCTTTCTTTATTTCTAATATATAATTCTTAATTTTCTTCCAGTGAGCCTAGATTAAATATCCAGTAAAAATATTTTTTTCAGTTTGCAAAAATCAATGTCCTGGAGCTGAGGTTAAAGCATCAGTCGGCTGTTAATGGGTACATATGCACCTTGGAGGTGGGAGATGGGGTGAAAGGGACAAGCTGTCTCCTCACTGGCTGTGTGACTTGACACCAGTGGAAGGCCTCTCAGCTGACCTCTCACACCTGCTAATGCTACACACGCCAAGTGTTTCCTAAATACTCATGATCGGCCAGTTGGTTTGACTTCTGCCAGCCTTTCCTGCAGCCACGTTGAAATGTTCTGTTCCATGGCTCTCAGCCCGGAAATATCTGGACATTCCATTCTATTCTGTTCCTTGCACACAGGGCTGCCCAGCTGAGCAGCTGGAACGCTGCACTGTCCCTCGCGGGGTGGGAGGCCTCAGCGTCTGGGCACGGCTGCTGAGCTTTCATCATATTTACCATGAGACTCGGGGCTCCCTGGGGAGGAAGAAGTTGCCTTGAGATCCCCCCTTGTAAGCTCTTCGATGAGTAGCTGCTTTTCTCTAAGCTCCTCGGATGAGAACTGTCAGGGGAGATTTCCTAGCTCAAATCTTTTACTCTCTCTGAAGCACAGCGCAGACACTCCCACACCCGCTTAGCAACTCTGACATCCTTTCCTTCCCAGCCAAGCACTTCACTTACTAGCCATCGGCCCTTGGGGAAATCTCCTCACCACTTGAGCCTGGGCATCCTCATCTATGAAACTGGGGTAGCAACATCTGAGTTGCAATTCAGCTGGTACCCACCAGTGGAGGTGTTCTGCTTATTAGAACATTCAGATGCATCTGTAGCAGTTGGTGAAAAACCACTGCCCTAAGCCCCTGGATTTCCCTCGCTCCCAAACACTCCAGCCACCCGCTTCTGAGACCCTCAGACGTCCATAGCATCAGCAGCCTGAAGGCCATGTCCGACACAACAGGAGCTTCGGACCCGGTTCCAGAGCTGTGGGCAGGGTCAGTTCTGAGAGTTTGGTGTCTGCGCCTTGCTGGCTGTTAAATATTTTAGTTATACTCTTGGCTGTGGTGATGCAAGGTAATGTACGGGTAGCACCCAGCACGTTGTTTCCTGGGGCACCAGAGAAATGGTTATTTTTATAATCCTCATACTTCGCAACACTGGGCCTCCCAAGTTTGTGTTCTCAGTCAAATCCCAGCCAAAATGTATCCTCTTTCATGCTTTTTCAAGACACCTTTTTGTCTTCTGTTTCTTTCCCCATTGCCTTAAAAAAAAAAAAAAAAGTATCTGAAAGAGAGAAACTTCCACTCTGTCCTTTTCCACAAATGTCAGCAAACTAGAAATTAAAGATCCAAGGGGAAGGTGACTTAAGTTGTGGGGTTCCTTGGGTCTTCCAGTCATTGGAATTTCCTCTACCTGTCCAACTGCAGAAAGTCCTCGACTGACTCTAATCCCAAATAACCCTGCTTTGGGTTCCAGGAAGTTCGTGCCATCTGTCTACCTTAGCCATGGCTCTGTCACTAACTCATTGCATAACCTTGGACTGGTCACCTAACCCCACTAATCCTTACCTTCCCCAATTGTTAAATGGGGAAGTTCATTCTGTGTTTCTTAGCACTGACGATGGAAACTCCAGACATTTGGATAGCAGGCCACAAAGGGGCATCAGTGACCTGCTACCTGGCGACAGCATACCTAGATTACAGATATATTACCCAGGAAGGATGAAATAGGCTGACGAACCCAATCCACAAATACGAGTGAGGAACCCCAATTAAAAGAAAACAGAATTATCAGGAGGGTTTGGTTAGCATTTAATTTGTCCTAATGATTTCAGGAAACCAGGTGAAAAAAAGGCAAGACTTGGGCAACAAGTTCAAGGGCCATATGCTTAGATAGCTGTGGCCCACTCATCCATCCATTTATTGTATATCTCATCTTCTTCCAAAAATTATTTGAGGCAGATGTAACAAAACTATAAGCTATTACTCTGTTACTGTAAGATATACAATACCTTTTACTGTGTTGGAGAGAGGGGAGGGCAGAGGAGGGTAAAAAGAAGAGAAAAGAGAAGCTAAAATGACTGACAAGTAGCTAAGAGGAAAAAAAAAAATACCATCCCCATCCAGCAAAGGTCCACTTACTAAGCAAACAACCCTTTCTATTTCTCTTTGGTTCTGTTCTGAAAAGGCCTCTGCTGAGCAGTATCGATTGGGCAACTAGGCCCCAGTCCCCCTGCCAGGCAGAGTCCGTCAAGGCTGCACCAGTACTCACGGGAGCAGAGTACTGCCCTGATAGAACATGAGCCCAGCAGGATCTTTGCAGGAGCCAGTCTGAGCCTAAGTGTGTCCCTGAGGAGAAGGGAAACTGAAGTAAGATCAAAGGAACTAGGGTGGAGTTGACATTTGCTTCCTTTGGGCGCTGTGGCCCAGGCCCAGGCCCCCCTCCCTTGTGAGCTGGCCCCGGGGCTTTGCGCCAGGCTCACTGGAAGGACTGTCAGTCACCTGACCAATAGCTCTGTCTGTGTTGAGCCCTTCTCAAGGTGCTCTGGGGGACACAATCCAGCTGAGGTGCTTGATCACTGCCTTGAGGCCTCTGTTAGTGACAAAATGTTGTCACATGTTCTAAAAAGTGAGCCACTCTTGAAAGCTGCCCGGTGACTTTAAATATTAAAGGAAGGAAAGAGGAACAGGGTATGAGTGTCTCCACTGACAGACCTTGTTAGCAGAGCTGACTCAGTGGTAGGAAGTAGAATTCAAGGGTCCTGAAATAAAAATGTTGGAAAGCAAACTCTTCTTCTTCATGAAAAACAGAAGGAAACCAACAGTGCAAGGCCATGCCCCAGAGTGGCCCCTGAGGAAGGCAGAATTGGTGTGCTTAAGATTTCTGAGAAAGGAAAGCCCTCTCTCAACAGGGGTCAACAGGGGCCACTCACAGGGGAGGTGGGATGGAGAAGACGACGGAGGCTCTGGCATATGCGAGGGCAGAGCCGGAAGTATAAAGCATGCTTGGGGCACAGAGTTGTGGCCCACTCTGACTGGAGCCAAGCCTGCTCCACGTTTTGGGCCTGGGAAAAGTTAAGAGTGGTGGCTGTAGGCATGGAATGCTATTAACTCACGTTTGTATTGTGCTGAATATGTGTATATAGTGTATTAACTGGTGAATTCTCACAACAGTCCTGTAAGGGAAGTACCATTCTTCTTCCCTTTTTACAGATAGGGAAGCCAAGGTACAGAGAGGCTAACTAGCTAGCCCAAGGTCACCTGGCAAATAAATGGTAGAGCTGACATGTGAACCCAGCATCCTGGGTCCCAGACCCTGAGTTCTTAGCCACTATGTGATCCTGGCTCCATCAGTATGATCGAGAAAGGGAGCCAGTGTATGAGAAGGTTGATGCTTCCAGGTTGGGACCTGTTGCTTTGAGGTGGAAGCATCCACCTGGAAATTGATGATGTCTCTTGGGGCTTCTGAGAGTGAGGGCTACTGCAGAGAGCGGGGCACCCGAGAAGGCGTTCTGGGCTATCTGCTCACCCTCTCCCTATTCTGGGGGAGGGAAGAGTAGACAGTGGAAAGTGACTGTTTTGTTTGATTGGTTGGTTTCTAAGCAGGTCTCCAGGACAAGGTTAAATATATGTATATATGAAAACAAGATGGGAGATAGAGATAGAAGACAGATATGGATGGAGGATAGAGATATACATACAGTCAGCAGCATATCATCCCTCCTCTCTTGGCTAATACAAAGGCAGAAGTCTTTATGCTGAGCCGATCAATGACCAGTTAGGCCATTCTTTTCATCCACGAAAAAAATCAATTAGTCAGACTGAACCAACAAAGAGGAGTAACAGGACAGCCCAAGTGATGAAATCCAGTTCTGGGAAAGCTTATACTGTGTAGTGAGTCGTTTAACCTTCAAAACAACCCCGTGATGTAGCTACTACTGTCATATCCACTTCGAGAGGCTGACACATTTCCCATTGTCAGGACAGCGGGCTTATACATCCCACTTTGCTGCTGATGAGCATGTGATGTCGAGTCTCAGTCTTTTCCCCTGTAAAATGGGAGCAGGGGTTGAAGTGCAGCATTGCTAAAGCTCTTTGTGCGAAGGCTCTGTGATTCCGGTACTGCCCTCAGGGCCTTATCTTTCCACTGGCTTCCTGGGCCCAGGCTGGCTGCACAGCTCCTGCCCTCAGCTGCCCTTCTCTCAGCAGGCACAGGGTTGTGGCTTCTACCCAAGCTGTGCCCTCTCACCCCACACCAGGGCCTTCGGTGTGCATCTGTCATTGCTTTCTGCTTCTTGGGGTGAAGTTGGGAGGGGCTGGCACCCTGCGGTGCCTGGCCAAAAGGCAGGGCTCTTCCCGAGCTGGCTGAGGAGCTGGAAGGAGCATGGCAGATGGCAAGCAGAGCTGCCCCTGCCCCCGGGCCCTGGGTGGCTGTCATCTGCCACCCTCACTCTGGCTGCGGTCTGGGCTGGCAACACCCACCCTGCAGCCTGGCGAGTGGGCCAAGAGCACTGAGACTTGGTTTTCTACTTCGCATCGCTTTTGATTTTTGAGTTGGCATTTTTCATCTTGTTGAATGAGGAAATTCAGATTTTCTTCTGCTTCCGACGCTCCCTGGCACTGAATCAGGATCCAAAGAGGCTCACTGGCTCTCTGCCCTGCTCCCAGGTGTTGGAAGGCCTGTGTGGCAGGGCGGAGTCCCCTCCAGGGAGGAGGGGAGACTTGCCACCCGACACGGGTATTGACAGGGCCAGAGGCCTGCCCTTTGGACCTGGGTCAGCCTTTTCCTGCCCCCCTCGGAGATCAGAATGTGAAATGGGGGTGAGACGAGGTAGGTGACCTCAGGAGCTCTTTCCAGGTCTCAGACCTGTTCCTCTACATCCGAGTTGGCATATCACAGCTCATGGGCCAAACCCAACCAGCTGTCTGTTTTTTGCAAATAAAGTTTTATTGGAACACAACCATGCCCATTTGTGGTAGCTGCTTTCATGCTACAGAGTTGAACAGTTACAACAGAGACCATATGTGCCCTACCAGGACTAAAATATTCACTCTCTGGCCCTTGACAGAAAAACGTCTGCCGAGCCTTGCTCTACATAACAACGGTCGCAGTCCTAGGGGTTAGTCGCTGGAAATGCCCGTGCTCTCCCTTTAGACAAGGCTGTATAATAATACCGGTGTAATAATAGAGGTCTCTTGTGGCCAGAGGTGTTTCAGACCTCAGAACTGTTCAGAGTTTGCTATATGAATACATACTCCGTAGTGTATTCTATGTCGCGCTGTGGGGCCTGAGGCAGCATGCCGTAATCAAACACATGAATGTTTTTCTGTCGTGAAATATATGACTATTCTCACTACGTGGGATAAATAAGATTATCCACAGGTTCCCATCAATTCAGGCCAGGTTCTACCACTCAATACAGCAAGTCAGGTCAGATGTGGCTGCCAAATGAGTTACAAAAATCACTTTGGGTTCTCAGAGCCTTAGGGATATCGGAATCGCTGCTAAGGGATTACGTTGTAATTCTGACACTTTACTGGACACTTGTTGGGGGACAGGGGGTGGCCAGGACCACCGTCCTAGGAGGGCATATGATTATCCTGTTTGGTAGATTAGGAGACTGAGACACAGAGAAGGCATGCGGTCAAGGTTACCCAGATAGTGAGGAACAGAGCCCAGCCCCCCAGCCCAGATTTGTCTCTGAATTCTAATCCTAGTGTCTTTTAAGACCCAGATTTAATCCTCCCACACCCTGCCACCTTTCATGAGGCCTCCCCTGACAAGGCAGGTTTACATTTACCTCTGACTTTACAAATCTTTTCTTTTCTTTTTTTTTTTTTTTTTTTTTGCTGTACGCAGGCCTCTCACTGTTGTGGCCTCTCCCATTGCGGAGCAAAGGCCCTGGACACACAGGCTCAGCGGCCATGGCTCACGGGCCCAGCCACTCCGCGGCATGAGGGATCTTCCCGGACCGGGGTACGAACCCGTGTCCCCTGCATCAGCAGGTGGACTCTCAACCACTGCGCCACCAGGGAAGCCCCCAAATCTTTTTTTTTTTTAATTAATTAATTTATTTTTTGTCTGTGTTGAGTCTTCGTTTCTGTGCGAGGGCTTTCTCTAGTTGCGGCAAGCAGGGGCCACTCTTCATTGCGGTGCGCGGGCCTCTCACTCTTGTGGCCTCTCTCGTTGCGGAGCACAGGCTCCAGACGCGCAGGCTCAGTAGTTGTGGCTCACGGGCCTAGTTGCTCCGTGGCATGTGGGATCTTCCCAGACCAGGGCTCGAACCCGTGTCCCCTGCATCGGTAGGCAGATTCTCAACCACTGCGCCACCAGGGAAACCCTCTTTTTTTTTGTTGTTTGCCTCAAATCCAGCACGTTATTCTCTGCTGCGTGGTGGGGTTGTGCCTGGTTGTTGCCTCATATCTCGGAGGGCAGAGACTGTGAATTCTGTCTTTTCTTGTCTTCTCCACAGTGACCAGCACTGGACTGAGTGCTCAGTATATCTGTGATGATCCACTGTTATTGAAGAAAGTAGCCGACCTGGGCTGTAACTCCACTTCCTGCCCCCAGAGCGGCGTGGAATAGGGGAAGGGGGAATTTGTTGCTGTGTGTCATGGAGCAGGGCAAACTTGAGAGCGTACTCTAATACCTCTCGTGGAACCTTAACACTCCTTAACTGAAGTGGCTGGACTTGGAGATACATAAATGTTGAATCGAAGCATGTGTGTGCTGTGCTGTGTTAAACTGGAAATCTTTGCCACAGGAAAGCTTTAGGCATAAAATACAGCTACTGCACACAGACACCTTCATGGTCAAGAACAGCAGGGAGTCAAAGGTGACTGGCCACAGGGGTCGGAGTCAGCAAGGAGGACAAAGAGAGTCTGCATTTAGGAAAAGCATTTGGGTGAATCTCCTGGCAGACTGCTCCTGTGGGGCTTCGATAATGCTGATGGATACGTGCATTTTGAAATGATCAGGAGTTAGTCTGGTAATCTATCACATATAAAGATGCCTTTGGGGGCAACTAACCCTTTCTCTACTGCTGTGAAGTGCATCCCTTTATGAGGAGGGGGACCTGGTCCATATCCCCACAGTCTTTATCATTACCAGCCATCATCGTTGCCAGGGTAAGTTACTGAAATGCCTGCTGACGTGTGGAGCTTGGATAAAGCTCTGTCCGGGATAAGACCCAAATCCTCATCACTGCCTTCAATGGTCTTGTGGTCCATCCCATTTCAACCTAAGCACTAAGAGACATGGTGGACAAAGCATGGCTTCTGGTGTCGAGTAAACCTGTGCATGGATCCTGCCTATGCCCTTGGTAGCTGTCTGGCTTTAAACAAATCATTTACCTTTTCTGAGTTTTAGATTCTCATCTGTAAAAGGGATTATTAGTAGTATCTCTTTCTCAGGGTTGTTGTGAGATATAATGAGATATTCACTGTGAAAATATTTTGTATAATCAAATCTCAAGTCCCTTCCCTTCCTGTCCACTCATTACCCTCCTAAGGCAAACAGTAACTTAGATCAGGGAGGGCCTACACTTGGCACATGTGATGCCCCTGCCCTTCCAGTGCATGTGGCAGGCATCAATAATCAATCACTGCATTGGGCTCTGTAGGCCTTGATCCTCAACCCACCATTCCAGTCTGCATAACGAGTTAGGACCTAGACCACTTCCTGTACAACTAATATGGTTCATTCCTTGATGGTGGGGCAGTCCCAGTTTTGTAGCTATTGGGAGACCCACTAGGGCTCTATTTACATGAGGAACCAAGGAGTCTCCTGGAAAAGAGTTTATCCTAAGAGAAGAGAGAAGGGAGACACAGAAGTTAGATTTAAGAATAACGGCCCAGGGTGTGGGGAGTGGGGATGTGGATTCTGCCACTCAGAATGACTTATACCCAGGTCCACTGGTCTAATGTCTGAGCCCTTTTCTGTAGGAAGAGCTACCAAAAAATTATAAAAGAACAGCCTTATAATGACAGTCATAGGTGCTAATGATCTCAGATAGCTGCTGCTTTGGGGCCAGCAACTGCTGCTGCAGTGGGAAGAGAAGCAGTGTCTGCAGCCTGGTCACCTATGCTGGGTGTTGGATATAGGCAAGTGTGGAGCATGGGCAGGTTTGGGACATGAGTGGCTTCAATACCAGTACCAGAGAGCAGCAGCAGTAGCAGGGCCCTTGGTGGTGCCCCCGGTGCACCAGGTTTTGACAGGCACCCTCTGTGGCTGCTGCAGAAGGTGACTGAAGGTTTCAGCTCATCAAGGCAGGGCCGATGAGCAGGCTGGTGTCAGGGGCCCTGAGACACCCATAAACACACTGTTTACCCTCAGAACTACATGGGAAGAAATTTGAGGTGCCTGAGAATATGGAGGCAGCCAGACAAACATTTTTAAAATAGTATTCCTGGAGCTTGCCTCCAATCCGGCCCCTGGTGATTCAGGAAACTACAGAGCTGGTGTGTGATCTTGAGGCATAACGCATCTTATATTATTTTCTAGCAGCATTCTTTTTATGAGCCTCTGGTATAGACACTAGAAGCAGTAGCTGGATTTTATGCCTCGTGGTGTCTCAGGTAGTCTCAGGAACAAGCTGGAGTGATAGTAGGCTCTTTAAGAAGGCTGCTCAAGGGAATGAATAAAGGAATCATGCAAAGAATTGATGGATGGATAGATGGATGGATGGATGGAGCGCCTGGAAGCCAGTATTGGTGGTCCCCTATTACTGATCTTTATTTGCAATTTTTTCCTCCCCGCCTCTCTCTCCTTTCCTTCTGCCAATATGTTTCTTACTTCCTTAGTTTTCATCTCCTCCATCTTTGTTTCCATTGTGAGCTTCCTTTCTTATAGTTTCACCCTCCTGAGAGCAGAATGAAAGGCCGGGTCAATTTCCCATCAATTAATTAATTAATTAATTGAGTCAATAGCTGTTTATTGAGCTCCAGCTGTTCCTTCGTCCATTCATGCAGGCACTTGACAAGATGTTTATTGAGCACCAGTGGTGTGTGTGAAGTGGAGCCAGGAGCTAATCGGTGCGGGAGCAGAAAGATCTAAATAAGATCCCTGCTCTCTGGGGATCAACAAACTAAAGACAAAACCAACAGAAACCGGAAGCCACTGAGCTCTGCTGTCCCATCACTCCCACCCTAACTAGCTCCCCACACTCAGGTTGTGAGGGGCAGTCCGCTGGTCATGCTGCTTTGCTTCTTGCCCACTTGCTAGTTGGTCTGACAGCGCTGTCTGCAGTGGCCATGGGATGAATGAGGCATTTACAGAGAGGCAGCCAGGCCCTCTCTGCTCATTACCCCACTTCAGCCTGCTCCTCTCATTTTCCCAGTGGTCTTGTCTTCAGTCCCTCCTGCTCCTTCCTTGATTTGAATCCTCAGATCTCAGAATTAAAAGAGATCTTGGATGCATGTGTTTTCCCCTTGCGCCTCCCGAGGCCGTTCCCAGGGTGCAGGACGGCACCTCCAGCAGCAGCCTTCTCCCTCTGAGTGATGGGCCTCCTGTCCCAGCTGCTCTGTGGCAGATTCATATGTTGAGTGCAAGCGGACCCACTTTGTCTAGACTGCAGAAGTTAGAGCTCAGGGTAATCCTGATTCACCTTTCGAGCTGCAGCCCATCAGATGTTGGAATTATAGCTATTCCGTGCCTTTTCAGGGTTTTCTTCCTGAGAGTAAATATTTCCAGTTTTCTCAACTTTTCCAAATTCAAATATGAGCTCTCACAATCCTGAAGAGCTTTCTCTGGGAAGACTCTAGCTTTCCTATACATCCCTCAAAATGTGCCCTTTCCCCTCAAATTGACTGCTATAAAGAGGTCTGCCCAGCAACTGAGGTCAGCTGGGCTACCGCCTTGTCTTAAGTGACCACTATATTCCTGCTGTCAACTACTATTTGCATCTTACTGGCTCTTATTGAACTTACAGCCAACTAAAACTACCATCTTCTTTTTAAAAAAAAAAAATTATTTATTTATGTATGGCTGCATTGGGTCTTCGTTGCTGCGCGCAGGTTTTCTCTAGCTGTGGCGAGCGGGGGCTACTCTTCGTTGTGGTGCGTGGGCTTCTCATTGCAGTGGCTTCTCTTGTTGCAGAGCATGGGCTCTAGTCGGGTGGGCTCAGTAGTTGTGGCTCACGGGCTCTAGAGCGCAGGCCCAGTAGTTGCAGCACATGGGCTTAGTTGCTCCACGGCATGTGGGATCTTCCCGGACCAGGGCTCGAACCCATGTCCCCTGCATTGGCAGGCAGATTCTTAACCACTGCGCCACCAGGGAAGCCCTAGCAAGTCTTCTTGACTTGATAAAATGCGAGAGTTATATGTTAAAGTTAATATAAACCATAAGAATTATCTAGTAGTCCAAGCCACTAATTTTATAGGAAAGGAAACTGAGGTCCAGAGAGGTTAAGTGACTCACAGCTTATGTAGAGTGAGGACAGAATAGAGACTCCTACTGGTCAGGTACCCTTTCTCTTACGTGAGGCTGCCTTCTGATCGCTTGACATTTCAAAAAGGAAGTGGAAAGCATCTTCTGCTTTTAAGTCAGTTTTTCTAATTCAATATTTTGTGCCCTTGGGTTTTTGAACTCAGTGCATGACCTCGTGTTTAGTTCTTTTGGATTTCATCCTACTCATTTCATTCGATCTGTCAAGATAATTTCCGGCCTTGATTTCGTGTTGCATTGCTGTGGCAGGTCTTCCCAGACTGGTGCTGGAACTTGCCGTAGCTCTGGATGCCCTTCGTTCTGTACCTTCTGCCAGGCTGTTCTATTGGAAGCTTGGCAGAAAGATGCATTGCCTGAAGCCAGACTCACCATGAGCTTCCTTCTCCCCTCACCCATCTGCTTGGCTGTTGCCTTCCACAGTGAGTCTCTCTCCTCCTACTTGCCTGTCATTCTCCTATTAGGAGCCCCGCAAACCCATTTCAGATTCTACTTCCAGTATGGAATTTGGGGGGAAAGCCACAAGCAGCATTTGTTGTATTTTGGGAACTAGCCTTTCCTGAGAGTCTATATGCTGTAGTGAGAAAAATCCCTGGGCCAGGCACTTGTTCCAACACGTTATGGGCTCAAATTATTTCTCTCTCCTCAGTTGGCACATCTATATAGTGAGAGGCAAAGGAAACTCACAGCTAGTGAGCATCTGCTCTGTGCCATCAGCTACGTTAGGGACTTTGTTTACAGTTTGCATTTCATTTAATTGTTACCACAAGCCGGCGCAGCAGGCAATATCCCCACTTCAAAGAAGAGAAAGCTGAGTTCAGAGAAGTTAATCTGACCAGGCACATCCAGTTAGTCAGCGGCAGAACTTCTTCACCTCTGTTCTGTCTCTGGCTCAGTAATTGTAAAAATCAAATAATTTAGTAATGAATGTAAAGCTGCTTTGAAAAGTATAAAGCAGCCCCCAGGAGCTGTTAAATGTAAATGTTAGGAGTATTGTTAAAATGCTACTTTTCCTCACTTGCTCTCTCTCCTTCCCCTTTTCTGTCACTTCCCTAACGTATAAGCAGCTGCCTTTGGTCCAGACCTATCAAAGAAATGTCATAAAACCATTTTTCAAAATGTCAAAGGCTTGTGTACTTTAGCCCAAAGTAATTAAGCCTTTTTATTTTCTCCAAGTCACGATGTAGAACCCTGGGAGCTTCTAGAATGTGCCCTTTCTCCTCCATCCTGAGCTGATGGAAATCAGGGCTGAAGGCCGAGCTTGCAGGGGTGTCCATGAGAGCCCTTCAGTGCCACAGAGGCCTGACCTGACTTTGGCGGGTCTCCAGCCTTGACTACACAATGCTAAATAACAACAAGGTTGAATTATTTATCCAGGGGCCAAAGTGATATTAACCCAGCTCACGCTCCATCTATAAGGATCTTGACCATCACGGCGTCTAGGAATGGCCCTCTCATCTGTACTCCATGAACCTTTGGCCCTTAGCTGTCAAATATATTAGGATGTGAGTTTAGTCCACTGCTAGCAGAGTGCTAGGGGCCCAAGGTCACAGGTCAGTGGATGCCAGAGGCAGGACTGCAATCCTGGTCTCTAGACCACCAGCCCCACCCTCACCCCCACCTCCACCCGTACATACCTCCTAATCAACCCACCTCGAGCACAGCAGGCAGAGCAAGAGCTCAGTGCCCGGAGGGCAACTAACCTGTCAATGACATTATAGGGTGTTTACACTGAGCTAGATATTTGTGCGTATATTTTCCCATTTCATCTCCACAGCAATGCTTATTTTCTCTATTTGTCCTAATAAAGACATTGACGCTCATTCTCCAGGTCACACAGTTGACGAGGGGTAGAGCCAGAATGAGAGCCCAGGTCTGATATTTCTAGGATACCATGTGGACTTCCTCTTAGAATTCCTCTTACCTGACAATTAGCTTTATTTTTTTTAAATTTTTTTAATTTTTAATTTTTTGGCTGTGCCAGGCAGCATGCGAGATCTTAGTTCCCCGGCCAGGGATCAAACCCACACCCCCTGCAGTGGAGGCGTGGAGTCCAATCACTGGACCACCAGGGAAGTCCTGACAATTCGTTTTAAAAGCACAGTCTAAGATGCTCGGGGTGGTTCCAAGCACAGTCTTGGAGAGCAATAGATTTTTAGCATGGATTTTAAAGTCCTCCATGACCTAGTCTCATTCTAGCTGCTTCTTATTGTAGACACAGTGCTTTCCATCATCAGAATCACCTGAAAGCTTTAAAGTACAGATTCTTGGATCCCATGTCTGGTTTACTGTTGTCATAATATTTGTTGCTGGGACCCAGGAATCTGTTTTTAAGCCTCCCAGTTGATTATGATGATAAGTTGGGAATCATCATCTTACAAAAGACTTCTCTTTAGTCCCTTTCCAAATTACCATCTATACTCCCATTTCTGTGACTTGGCTCATTGCCATGAACCTCACTTAGGCAGGCTATTCTCTATTTCTACCAATCATTCTTTTAACCCAGCTCACGCTCCATCTATAAGGATCTTGACCATCACGGCTTCCAGGAATGGCCCTCTCATCTGTATTCCATGAACACCTTTGGCCCTCAGCTGGCAAATATATTAGGATGTGAGTTTAGAAGCTGTAACAGAGACCCAAAATAACAGTTTTGCCTCATTGAACACCTAGAAATATGCTTGTATTCTGTAACAGTGCAAGAATAATCAGTCCAGTGGTGTCTCCAGGGCACCAGGACCCAGACTTCTGCTATCTTCTTGCTCATCCCTAGGATAGCGCCTTTGTTCACGTGGTCCAAGATGGCTCAGTACCACATCCACATCCCAGTCAGTGGGAAAATGAGATAAGGGAGAGCAGTGACCTAGGAGTTGCACACAACAATTCTGAGAACATTGCCCTGTCCAGAACTTGATCCCATGGCCACATTTAACTGCAACAAAGGTTGAGAGATTCAACTTCATTCTGCATGAATACATGCTCAGTTAAAACTGGGGATTCTACGAGTTGTGTGAGTGAAAGGGGAGAATAGATGCTGGGGAAGAACCTAGCTGGTTGGTAATTTTCTGTTTGTGTCTGTGTTCCCAGCTAGACTATGAACTCCATAAAAACTGGACCCCTGACTTATCCCTGCTTGTGATCCTTCTGGTTGTCTAGCATATGGAAGGCACTAGATGAGTGTCTGCGATTGGCAAGTTAGGCTAGAGGGACAGGCCAAGAGCTGGAATTTAAGTCAGATTTTTATTCTAGTCTGTGTTCTCCATAATTTAGGGAAAGTTTCTTAACCTTTCTGGGCTTTAGTTTCATAGAATCATAAAATTTAGTTGGAAGGCACTTAAGATATTATCTAGTCCAACTGTCCCATTTTATAGATGAAAAAGCTGAAAACCAGAAATGGTAGTGACTTGTCGAGGACACAAAGATTTGTAAATAGAAGAACCAGAGCTCAGGTCTCCTAGCACTCAACCCAGGCACAGCACTAAGGTATCTCCCCATATTTGGAAAATGGGTGCAAGTGACAAGGAGACCTCTAAGTGTCCTTCCAACTCAGAAACTCTGATGCACATACGCACTCACATTTCTACTCCTCAATCGAATTAAATACAAAACTAGCCCTGAACCACTGCATCCTGCTGAATCTTGCTATGTGCTCCTCTGGGTGCCAGGGAGCAGCTGTACTCAGGGAATTTGGAATCTAGGTTACACACAGTTAAATAGCAGTGGAAGAGGATGTATGTAACATTCCACAGGAGAAATGTCACAAGGCCAACTGGCCATAATAACAATAACAGCTTCCATTTATTGCTCAACTGCAGCATGTGCCCCACTCTGTGATAAGTATTTATTTTATAGGCTTGATCTCATTAAATTCTCACGACAAGTTTCTGGGATTACTGAAGGTCACGCAGCTGTTAAGTGGTGATTATCAGGGGAGTGGTATGAAGACAATAAAAAATGGAGCAGTTCAGGAGAGAAGCCTGTGGATAGAGTGTACTGGGAAGGCTCTGTGAGGGAGGAGAGAGTTAAACTGGACCCTGAAGATGGGTGTGATTTGTGGAAGAAGAGAAAAGGGGGAAAGTGAGTGTGCGTGGCAAGGCAACATAAGCACAAAGAACACTGAGTAAACAAGTTCCTAGGGAAGGTGTGGGAATAAGTAAACACAAGGGCAAACAACTGAACCGTGGAACCTTGGGGCTAGGAGCCATGGGGCAGAATGACACACCCAGTGATCATTCTTGGAGAAGGGGTACAAAGTCAGGCTGAAGTCCCATAGCTCACACATGGCCCACTGCATAAGAAAACAGAAAATAAGGTGACTGGAAGAGTGTAAAGGCAATCTGTGTTGAGTGCCTTATAAAACATTTTAGATCTTTTCCTCCACAAATCTCACTTCTAGGATTTAACATAAAGAAAATTTCAGAGACAGTGTGAAAGCTGGAAACAGCTAGGTGTCTAATAATAGGGGAACTGTTGAATATACTATGGTACACGTATATGACTAAATGTGATGTAGCTTCTAAAAAACATACTTTTGAAGGATGTGAAATGATCTTACATAATGTCAAATAAAAAAGTAGAATGCAAAGGTGTAATGCAAAACTCTTAATTTTAAACTATATATATATACCTATAACATAAAATCGTGTGTGTGTGTGTGTATGTGTGTGTACACATACTCACAGAAAAAAAGACTGGAAGGAAAGACACCCAGCATGTTTACTGTGATTATCATTGCTGAGTGAGAGTATGGGTGATTTAATTTTTATTTAGACTTTCTATATTTACTGAGTTTTATTCAGTGAACATGCACTTTTATAGTAATATAAATGCTTGTTTCTAATCTTTTTAAAATTTAAAATCCCAGTACTCTGCCATGAAACATTATAATAAACATCTTGCTTTGTCTTGAAAGATAATACATTATCTCTTCTTCGAGTATGCTGACACCAATATTCCAACCAAATGATTGTTCAGTAATTACTACATCCATAGATTTTTTGAAAGTTCATTGAAACCTGATATTCCCTGGTTCCCATGTAAAGCTTCCAGCTCCATGGCTCCCACTGGATCAGAAACACTAAAGTTTCCCATTAATGTTCTCTGTAGTCATTTAGATACATAGCCTTCCCCGGAGCCATAAATCCTAAATGAATGACACCCTTATTTCAGGGGACAGGCACAAAAGCCTTTTTCGGACTCAATGATTTATGAATCTGTGGCTTTCAGAATGTCAGGGGTCCTTCATCAATACCTCTAGGGCCTTCCCAGGTAGAGGAACATATCACATCAGATGGAAAGACATTATTGTACTTGGGTCAATAGTTTTCACCTTTATCCTTTCTGCTTGGTTTGGTTTGGGTTTTTTTTTTTTTCCCTTCCGTTGAAATAGTTGGGATATTTGCTGAGTAAGAGACGCAGTGCATTAAGTATAACTTGATCAGAATCCCAGCCTGCCTTTGCCCTCACTGCTACTGGGGCAACATAAAGGTTAATAACCGAGAGAGGCTCCCACGCACTTAACCACAGAGCAGCACCTCATCACCAAGTCACAATTAGGAACTCTCCCTGAATGCCAATGACGGGTGATCAGAGCTTCACCCAAACCAGGCAGACCTCTGCATGAGCTCAGATCTCCATTCATCACAGGCTGACAGCCTGCAGAGCTCTGCGTGGAACATGAAGCTTGGTCTTTCTGTTTTACCCAACAGAATGATCTATGCTACCAGGACTGAGTGGGAGAGGAGCATGGAGGGGATGAGGGGGATAAAGTACGCTTGTCTTTGGCATGTTTGGGCAACAGCTCAAAGTGTCTGTTGGAGACTTGTAAAGAAATATCACACAATGATCTTGCTTGTCCCTTCTTGCAACTTTCTGGCTCTCAGACAAGGATGGTCCTACCTGAAATAGTTCTCTTTTTGGAGGCGGTGTGACAAATTGGAGCAAGCACATAGCCAGTGTGTGACTTTGGATGAGTCACTCTAGGCCTGTTTTCTCATCCATAGAATGAATGGGTTGGATGAGAAGGGTGGTTTTCAAACTGGGTTCCTCAAGGTCTTACCGTTCCGTAGTGGTGCCTCTGAACCTACAAGGGCAGGGAGATGGGGAGGTTAGTGAAGCCAGGCACAGCTGCTTCACATCAGGTTATTGAATTTTATTTTATTTTATTTTTAAATTTTATTTATTTTTGGCTGCGTTCGGTCTTCTTTGCTGCACGCGGGCTTTCTCTAGTTGAGCGGGGTCTACTCTTCCTTGTGGCGCGCAGGCTTCTCACTGCGGTGGCTTCTCTTGTTGTGGAGCACGGGCTCTAGGCGCATGGGCTTCAGTAGTTGTGGCACATGGGCTCTAGAGCACAGGCTGAGTAGTTGTGCAGCACGGTCTTAGTTGCTCCGCAGCATGTGGGATCTTCCTGGACCAGGGATCGAACCCACGCCCCCTGCATCCGCAGGCGGGTTCTTAACCACTGCACCACCAGGGTAGTCCCACTTATTGAATTTTTTTTTTTTTTTTTTTTTTTTTTTGCAGTACGCGGGCCTCTCACTGTTGTGGCCTCTCCCGTTGCGGAGCACAGGCTCTGGACGCGCAGGTTCAGTGGCCATGGCTCACGGGCCCAGCCGCTCCGCGGCATGTGGGATCTTCCCGGACCGGGGCACGAACCTGTATCCCCTGCATCGGCAGGCGGACTCTCAACCACTGCGCCACCAGGAAAGTCCCCCACTTATTGAATTTTATTGTAGGTTATTTTTAATTGTGCAGAGCATGGTCTTACATACTAATCTCACTTGATCTTCGCAACGTTGTAAGGTAGTCAGGAGAGACATTACCATCTCTTCCAGTTTCTATTGCTGTATAACAAGCCATGCCAAAATTGGATGGCATAAGAGAACCATTTTATTATGTTCAGGGATTCTTTGGGTCAGAATTTCAGACAGGCACAGCAGGAAATGCTTACTCAATTCCATGAGGTCCAGGACCTCAGCTGGGAAGACTCAAAGGCTGGAGATGACTGAATGGCCAAGGGCTAGACTCCCCTGGATGTGTCTCCACTCACAGGTCTGTCTGTTGACTGGGACACCTATATATGGCCTTTCTCTGTGGTCTTGTCACATGGTCTAGTTTGTGCTTCCTCATATAATGGCAGCTGAGTTCAAAGAGCTGGTGTTCCACAAGCAAGGCAGAACTGCATGGCTTTTTTATAATCCAGACTCAGAAGTCACACAGTGTTGCTTCTGCTATATTCTATTGGTTGAAGCAGTCCCATGATCAAGGGAAAGAACAAGATGGGACAAGAGTCATTATCACACTGTAAGAAGAGATTGTGGGATGAGAGCTGGTGTTGTGGCCATGATTAGAGAATATAGTCTGTCAAGCCCTTTTCATTTGAGAGATGAAGAGATAGACAAAGAATTGGTACCCTTCTGCTAAGGGCAGAGCTGGGACTAGAACCAAGTCCTTCAGATTTTAGCTCCTTCTACTTTCCCATGCTGCTTTTGGATCTGGGTTTTATCTTTCTGAATTAACAGGTCATTAATTTAGTGAATAGACTGATTCAAACATGAATCCTCATCATGATGGTGCATGACCAGCCAAGGAGAACAATATATTTGAGTGGATGGAATATTTTGGTCTTGTCTCTTCTCAGAAAATTGAAGTGTTATTGTGGTGATCATTCTGCAATATATAGAAATATTGACTCATTATGTTGTACACCTGAGACTAATATAATGTCATCAATTACACCTCAAAAAAAAAGAAAATTGGAATGGAAAATATATAAATTCCATTAAAATTGAGGTAAAAGGGGCTTCCCTGGTGGCGCAGCGGTTGAGAGTCCGCCTGCCGATGCAGGGGACACGGGTTCGTGCCCCGGTCCGGGAAGATCCCACATGCTGTGGAGCGGCTGGGCCCGTGAGGCATGGCCACTGAGCCTGTGCGTCTGGAGCCTGTGCTCCGCAACGGGAGAGGCCACAACAGTGAGAGGCCCGCGTACCGCAAAAAAAACACAAAAAAAACAAACCAAAAACAACAACAAAAAAAACTCTTTTATGAGTGTCTAAGTAACAGGCGATTGTCCAGTGCCTGCAGTTAGAGTGACAATTCCACCTCCTACCAGCTGAATGAGATGAGTGCTGATTCTTTGTGTGAGAACATGTGGGTTATAGTGATGTTCGGGAAAAGCCAGACCTTACCAGCGCATTGACACAGTTCGTTCACAGTGCTGCAAGGGAGGAATGAGGATGCTTCCTCGCGGTGACTGGTTTCCTTTCCTTGTTGATTGGTGTCAGGTACAGCCTGACTTCCTGGCTCATCAGTGCCCCTTCTCATCGCCCACCTGTTGCCATCCTTGAAGTCTACTTGACCTGGCATTAGAAGGCAACGGACTGATCATTAAGCTCCATGCCTGCTGTTACTCTTTTAACCTCGTATTGTCACCACCTCTCAGCTCCTGACTCCATAGATGGTCTCCTGACTCTTGTCTCACTTCCTGAGCTCTGATTTCCTGACTGCCCACTGTGTGATGGGTTTTTCTCCATGCTCTGCTGTCCTCTGTTGTTGCCAAGGCCACTTTGTACCCTCCTATAAGTACAACTCGACCAGATCGCTCCCTGAGTATTATTACCCCAGGAGACTGACACTGAGTCAGCCATGCTGTAGCTGCCACTTTTGTTCCTCTGACATGTGCCTGGGCCTGGGAAGCAGTTCTTACCTTGTTCTCCCGTGTTCAAGCCTCTGCGCTGTGCTGCAATCCCAGTCACCAGGTCTGTGTCTTATCCTTTTGCTCAACCCCCTGCCCTGCCTGATTCCTTCCTAAATGCTTCACTTCATTCCTTTGAAATGCAGGCCCTGTCTTACCCTTACTGTGCAAACTGTGCCCTCAAGGGCTGAAGTCCAGTGGGAGCCCCAGTCCTTGGATCCCAAGACTCTCTCTTGTCATGCTCAGCTAATGTCAAGCTATGGCTGCTAATACCACCTTGAAGACCCTGATCTGGACTCTGACCATTTTCCTGTCCATTTCACCTCTGGTCACTGCACTTTGTTTCCCTACACAGAGTTCCTGCTGCCATCTGTTGCTGGTTCTGCCCAGAAACCTGCCGTATTTCATCCATTAGGCCAGCTGCTGTGACAGCCCCAAATGTCAGTAGCTTAACACATAACAGGTTTATTCCTCACTCACATCAGTTCAAGTGTATGACAGTTTACCACACAGTGATTCAGGACCCTCTCCTTCCATCCAGTGGTCCCTCCATCTTCTAGGACCTTGGAATCCTTCACTGGTTCCTCCGTATCCAGCCAGCCTGTGGAGAGATAGCAAAGGATGTCTCAGGACATTTTAGGGCCCGGCCAAGAAGTAGTGTTCATTGCTTCTGCTCTGATGAGGCAGCAATGATGAGTTCATTGCTTCTGCTAGAACTAGTACTTGGCTGTACCTAGAAAATGAAATCTTCCTGTGTGCTGGGAGAAAATAGAATTGTTTGGTGTACAAGTTGCATTGTCTCTGCTATACAGTAGAGGCATCTGTTTTCTAAGAGCCCATCTCTCCCACCCCACCCCCAGTTTATCATTCTGTGCAAAGCCTAGAAAGGACTGGACTCCTGAGAAGGCATCTTGGAAGTGACAGATATGTAGACCAGGGCTTTTGCCTTCTCATCACCTGAGCAGAAGGTGGATCCCAGTGGGAGGCGATGGGGCAGTCTACAGAGAACCTCAGGCCCTACATAATCTCACAAATTGGGCTCTTCTAGACAAGTGTCAGCCTTTCATTGCTTCCAAGAAATATTCTCTTTTCCCTCCTGGGGACTTGTTCAGAGAAGAGATACTCAAGTGATAGGTGCTTTACAAATACCTAGATGGAGAGAAAAAAATGGCATGAAGAATAACTTAGACAAAACAATGTAGATTGCCATGGAAACAATCTTTAGAACACACTAGGGAGAAGGAATCATTGTTAACATGGTTCATATTTTACAGAGATACCCAATCACCAAACTCAATTCCAGACCCTTCAATCATGCTACTTTCAAAATGCTGGGGTTGTTATAACCACAGAGCACACGCTGGTTTTCAGGGAGCCCTTTTCCTATTTATCTAATAATCTTTAATGAAGATAATGCTTTACTTAAGGCAACTTACTGTTTCCCTGTTGGTTAATTTAAAAGCAGTGAAAGGTCAAGTTACCAAGTAACAGTGAGTTTACTAAGCTATTCCAGAAGTATTTTTATTCTGACAGCAGAGGCTTATATGGCGAAAATACATATTTAATTGAAATGTGTGCAAGGAAAATGGGATGTGTATCTTTTGTATTGCATGGAAAGAAAAAGAGAAACCATCCTTAACTACTCAAAAGCAGTTTTTCTTAGATTTTTCTGTCCCAACTAAAGCCCATAGGTGTGGATGACTCTTGGTCAGTAATAATGATTCAATATGGCTGCTTAAACAAAACCTCTGGGGGTTGCTAATGAACAGTTTGTTCCAGGGGCTACTAAAGAAATGTCAGAAGAAGGGCAGTGGTTTTTGAGAACGAGGCCTCAGAGATGTAGCGTCCCACAGGCCAGATGCTGGGCCTCAACCTTGCAGGCACAGAAACGCAGTGTCTGCCATGGTTTTCTGCCTACTATTCTCACAGGGCTCCATCCCTGTCCATTTCCCAGGCTCCTCACCTTCCTGGGGAAAACTTGGATGTCTTCCTCATTGGAAGACAAAGCCATTGTCTTACCCTGTGGTCCCAGGAACCAACTGAATCACAACTCATGTTCCATGTACCCTGAGGACTTCCGGAGGAGGTATTTGTGCTCTCTCCTCTCCTTTCCTTGTCCCTGGTCTTCCTAATACATGACATGTGTGGGATCAGGGAGAAAAGAGCCAATTTGCTTGCCCAAAAGAGATGCCAAGTCTTGATAAAACTATGAGATTTCTTTCTTACTTTCTTCCATTTCTTCCTACAAGTATTTATTGAGCATGTCCTACGTGCTCCAGTGTTTCTTTCATGTATCCCTTTCCCCTCTCTGTGACTGCTTTCTGTACCAGATTTCCTCCTTTCCTCCACCTCTCAGTGACCTCAAAACCTGTTCTCAGGGTTTGACATTTGATTTTCCATTTGTTGTATCAAATATTCCATGTTCAATGAATTTTAGACATCAGTTTGCAAGCAGGAGAGATAGTTTCAAAGTAGAGGAACTTCTCCAAAACCTTAGGTCCCACCAACTGGTGACCACCCACTTAGAATATGCACGAGGTTGGTGCCTTCATTGGCTCCTTTTTTGTTGTTGTTTTGTTTTGTTTTGTTTTGCAGTACGCGGGCCTCTCACTGTTGTGGCCTCTCCCGTTGCGGAGCACAGGCTCCGGACACGCAGGCTCAGCGGCCATGGCTCACGGGCCCAGCTGCTCCGTGGCATGTTGGATCCTCCCAGACCAGGGCACGAACCCGTGTCCCCTGCATCGGCAGGCAGACTCTTAACCACTGCGCCACCAGGGAAGCCCCATTGGCTCTTTCTTGTGATCACATCAGAGAATGGAATTGACCAATCTCAGAAAAACATGCTAACATTGCTCTTAGGATAAAGCTCCAAATCCTTTTCCTAGCGCATAAGACCTTGCATAATCCAGCCTCCTACTTAACTCTTTAGACTCTTTCTGCACCATTGGAGGAAAGCCAGATTGGAATTTTGTCAGATCTTCGTTAGAAATACCATCTAATCT
Organism: Stenella coeruleoalba; assembly: GCF_951394435.1. Taxonomy (NCBI): domain Eukaryota; kingdom Metazoa; phylum Chordata; class Mammalia; order Artiodactyla; family Delphinidae; genus Stenella; species Stenella coeruleoalba. The sequence continues at coordinate 138,443,117 of NC_137147.1, read as the reverse complement.
TAGCATGCTTCTGCTTGGAGTGTACTGCTCATCAACCTCTTTCACCATAATAACTCCTATTCCTGCTTCAGGTCTCATTTTTTCAAAATAAATTTATTTATTATTTTGGGCTGCATTGGGTCTTTGCTGCTGTGCATGAGCTTTCTCTAGTTGCAGTGAGTGGGGGCTACTCTTCGTTGCGGTGCACGGGCTTCTCATTGCAGTGGCTTCTCTTGTTGCAGAGCACGGGCTCTAGGCGTGCAGGCTTCAGTAGTTGTGGCATGCGGGCTCAGGAGTTGTGGCTCACAGGCTCTAGGGTGCAGGCTCAGTAATTGTGGCACACAGGCTTAGTTGCTCTGCGTCATGTGAGATCTTCCCAGACCAGGGATCGAACCCGTGTCCCCGGCATTGGCAGGCAGATTCTTAACCACTGTGCCACCAGGGAAGTCCCCAGGTCTCATTTTAAATGTTACTTCTTCTGGGGGGCCTTCCCTGACTCCTAGTGAGGCTGGGATTAGGTTCCCTGATACATGATCTCATAGTACCCAATAATTTTCAGAGCATGGTTGTGTTCAGTTATTTGTTTCATGGATGTATACCTCATCAACTGGTCTTCACAGCTGTCGTGTTTATTATTATGTACCAAACATCTGGCAGAGTGCTGGGCTCATAGTAAATATCTGTAGAACATATCCATGACCAATCATAAGTACTGTGTAGGTACTAATCGTAAGTACTTACTAATCTTAAGTACCATGTCTCTAAGTCAAAACTTCATCAAGAGTTCCCTTACTATTTGGTAATTTAAAAACTGGTTAGGGACTTCCCTGTTGGTTTAGTGGTAAAGAATCCACCTTCCAATGCAAAGGACGCAGGTTGGATCCCTGGTTGGGAATTAAGATTCCACGTGCTGCAGGGCAACTAGGCCCTTGCGCCACAAATACTGAGCTCGTGGGCCTCAACTAGAGAGAGAAAACCCACACGCCACAACTAGGGAGAAGCCTGGCACCACAACGAAGAGTCCGCGTGCCACAACTAAGACACGACACAGCCAAAAAAAACCCCCCAAAAACAAAACAAAACAAAAAAACTGATTAGCTCTGCCCTGCTGAGTGGTTACCTACTGTTTAGGTCCTCTTGTCTTGGGCAGACTCTGTACTTGGATTCTGCCCTCATTGTCTCACACTTGAGCTTTCCCCATTTCAGTCCACCCTGTGAGATCCTACTGGATTAATCTTCCCCAAACACTGATTTGACCAGGTGACTCTTCTGCTTAAAAGAATTGGCTACTGAATAAACTCAGACTTCACCTGACTTTCAAGTCCATCTTTAATCTGATTCTGACCTAAATTTCTGTATTTACTTACTCTCTAAGGTAAATTGTTTGTTCCACCAGACATTTTTATCCACTGACTTTATGCTTTTGTTTATATTATTTACTCCCCCCCGAAGCGCCACCTTCTCTTCTGTTACCAAACTTCTATCCGACCTAAGAGTACAGCTTATATCCCATTTTCTCTGTATAACAGTCCCTAGCCACCTTTCAGTTGTAAATGATGAGGCCAATCTCAAATTGGTTTAGATAAAAAATAGAATTTATTGGTTCATGTAATTGATAAGTCCAGAGATAGAGTTTAAATAAGACTTTAGGTAAAATATTATCAGTAATCCTTCTCTCTCTTCTGATTCTGCTGATTCTTTTGATTTGCTGATTTCATTCTGAGTTAGTTTTATCAGGGAGTGGGTGACAATATGTTTCACGTGGTAGCCCCATACACTCAAGGCTAAAATCCAACCTCAGGAAAAGTGAACTTCTCTTTCTTTAAAGTTCCAGCAAAAAGTCATAGAGAAGGATGGGTCACATGCCATCCTGAACCCATTGCTATGGTGCTCTGATTAACCAGGTCTGGGTCATATGTCCACTCCTGGAACCTAGGGGTGGAGTAAACCTCTCAAAACTGCTTTAATGGACAGTGGGAGCTGGGTGGCTCCCCAAAGGAAAAGTCAGATTCCTTTACCAGAAGGGGAACTGGATGGACACCAGGCAGGCAAAAACAACGTATATCCATTCTACCACTCCAGGTGTAATTGGGCTCTCCTGGCTCTGAATTCCTGTTGCTCTTTTTTGTCTACACTATTTATTTATCACTTAACATCATGGCCTTATTTCCCCATAGTCACTACACCGTAACCACAGCCTCAAACACCAGTATTCCAAGCAGAAAGAAGAAGGGAGCAGGTGGAGACAGGACTTTCCTACAAAAAAGGAAAGCTTCCCTAGAGACCATCCAGGAAACTTGGATCACCCGGTAAGGAGGCAAGGAAGACGAGTATCTGGCAAAGGGGAATGGAAGAGCTGAGGCTGGATTAGCTCAAACGAGGTTCATTCCTGGAGCTGAGAACTTTGCTGAACAAAAGCAGGGCTCTGTTAGAAGAACGGAAGGGGTGGTGTTCTTGCTGTTGCCTAGGTAGCCAAGAGTAACTGCCCAGGATGCTTTTTCATCAACTTACCTGCTAGCAATTGAGTACTACATGCAAAGCACAGCATGTTTTAGATTCTCATCTTGTTCATATGATTTTTTTTTTTTAATGACAGGAACAGTGGCTTATACTCTGCATCAACACAATGCCTTGCACTTAGTAGCTATTCAACAAGTATTTGCTGATTTAAAAAATTTGATGGTGAGGGATCGAGAGAAAGGTATAGAATTCAGAGTCTTTCTAGGGCCTTGTTGTTCAAAGACTTAATTTTTGCCCTCACTGCTGCAGAAAATGAAAGATCCCACAACTGTGTTGTGGTCGTTTGAATCATGGACCTGCAAATGAATCTCAAGTATATCTTCTTAGTTCTAAGTTATCTTCTGGTTAATGTGTAAAGTATTTTACTCTTTGTATATATGGCCCATCTAGATGGTTCTTACAGATGTAAGATGAATTTAGACAGGCAATGTATGTAACTCAGTTAACTGGTCTCCTTTTCATGTCTTTTCCTCATTTTTTACTTAATAGGGAAATTGCTCTCCCACTGAATCTTAATTCACAATGTTAAGACTTCAGAAATATAGTTTTATATGCAAGAAAGAATTTCAATATTCTTGCTGTCAAACATACTCTGCTCTCACATGGGCACTAATGGTGTCAGGATGTCAATTTCATTTTGACAGGATCCCTATAGATGGAATCTTCAACTTCTTATTCTTGGTTAATATGGATGGATAAGAGGATGTTTGAGGTTTTCTCCACCTCTGTTTTCATGGAAATATATACTTTCCCATAAACTTGGATGACAGTAGTATGTTTGTGAAGCACTCTAAGCTTTTGAGGGTGAAAAGTTTCCTACTGCTCAAGACCTCCTGTTGACTGCCTCCAAATGGCTCCACGATCGTTGCAATCTCCAATTTGCTCTGATGCTCTTAATAGTCTGAAGGCCTTGGAATCTTTGTTCCCACCAAGAAATGATTTCTTCCACATTCTTCTGGTGCAGTATCGCTTGAATTTTAGATGTAGCCATTATAGCTACAAATCTATTGTTCCTTGCTCTTTAGGTAATGTTAGTGCCTGATGTGAGTTTTTAGATATTTGCCCAGGAGTAGGAGTAGACTCAACTACTCTCAACACTTTTGTATTAGCTATCTATTGCTGGATAACAAGTGACGCCGAAAGGAAATGGCTTAAAACAATAGACGAGTAACCTTAAACTAACACAACATTGTATATCAACTATACTTCAATAAAAGAAAAAAAAAAAACCAGACAGGTATTATCTCACACAGTTTCTGTGTGGAACTTGAGAGAGGCTTAGCTGGGTGGTCCCGGCTCATGAGGTTATGTCAAGGTGTTAGCCTGGGGCTGTAGGCATCTGAAGGCTTAACCAGAGCTGGACTGAGGTTTCCAAGGTGGCTCACTCACATAGCTGTTAGCTGGAGGCCGAAGTTTCTTGCCATGTGGGCCTCTGCTTGAATGTCCTTATGGCATGGCAGCTGGCTTCATCCAGAGTAAGTGATCAAAGAGAGAAACTAAGGAGGACGCTGCAATGTCTCTTACGACCTAGTCTTAGAAGTCATACACTGTCACTTCTGCCATATTCTCTTTGCTAGAAGTGAATCACTCACTAGGTCAATCCCATACTCAAGGGGAAGAGAATTAAGCTCCACCTCTTGAAGGGAGATGTATCAAAAGTTTTGTGGACATATTTGGGCTTCCCTGGCGGCGCAGTGGTTGAGAGTCCGCCTGCTGATGCAGGGGACGCAGGTTCATGCCCTGGTCCGGGAGGATCCCACATGCCACGGAGCGGCTGGGCCCGTGAGCCATGGCTGCTGAGCTTGCGCGTCCGGAGCCTGTGCTCCACAACGGGAGAGGCCACAACAGTGAGAGGCCCACGTACCGCAAAAAATAAATGAATAAATAAAAAGTTTTGTGGACATATTTATAAACCACTACAACCCTCTTGATTTCCCCCTTTTGTAACTGGGTATCTTCAAAATAAACCAAACTCAGAGGTTTAGCATGTGGTCAGCAAATGGACAGATGAATACTGTTCCCTTAATCTTGGGGTAATTCATGCAGAATTTCAGCCTTCTAACCTAACCAAATAGGTGCTCCTCCAAAACTGGAAAAGGGTGGAGTGGAGGTTGGGTCTGAGAGAGCCAGATTTCTTCTTCCAGATTCTCCGACGATACTGTTTTTTATGCCCCTCATGAATACGCAGCGGCCAGGAGGAAGCTTTCCCCAGAACGTGCTCAGAGAGGGGAACACCAGTAAGGATGGAAGGGCTAGAAAGGAACAGGGATAGAAGCGTTGGATTGTACTTACCTGGACTAACAGTTTAGACACAGGCAGCAGATGGTAAGACCTGAATAAGAAGTTAGCTAGTTCTGTTCTGCTGCTGATTGGTGAAGACCAGCCACAGATGGTGAGTGAGAGTGTGGCTATGAGTAGATGTCGGTCCTGGGATTAAGGAAGCATCAGAGCCTCCTGCTGAAATCATCTGCAGCACCACTGAGAGATGTACAGGATCCATGGGCAGAATTCTAGGCTTGGATCCTGAAAACAGAAACCTTGGTAGTTCTGGCTCCTTGGCAGCTCTCAACATACAATGTGCTGAAGGGTGTACTTGGTACCAGATGGAGAGGTTGTGAGGACAGAGCATGACTGTCAGGCCACAGAGTGAAGCGTCGTGACATAAAGACAGATGGTGAGAGGGGTGCCCCCGTCTGTGGTGGCTTACTGCCTGTTTGGTACTCTTCCTGCCTGTGTACTCTTCACATTGGGCCTCTTCAGGAGCTTCTATTTCCAAAGCATTTTAATTTAGAAGTCAAATGTGAGTGTTCCAAGCTCCAGTCCAGGCTAAGAGTGCTTCATAGCTTTTCAGTTTTCTCACATTTAGAGACACCCAGGTTTCTAATACACTGATTAATAAGGGAGTCATAGAATAGTATAATTTGTGAAACCAGGCATTGGAGAGGAGTTGCCACATAAGGAGAGAGTGGAGTCAAGAATAGAGTTTTCTTTCCGGTACATTCCTGCCATTAAGATACCAGTGCAAGAGGAGAGGAGGTGGGAAACAGAAAATACACAGATTTATATTTCAAGCTATAGATCTACTATATATGTCATTACCCTACTAAAGACATTCAGGGGCTCTGCTCTGGCCCTTCTCCAGCTGCACTCCTACGTGGGATGGGAATCCATCAAACCAAACCAAAGGAATATGCCCACCTGAAGCTGACTTCACCCCTTCAGACCTCGCTCCAGGTATTGGAAGCCAAAATTCTTTACCCCAGTGACCCTGAGCCCACTCTCACGGCCTTTGTGGTCTTCCCCCCTAGAGCCTGAAACATAAACTCCCGGACTTGTGGAGTGGCTAAGAAATTATAGTTTTGTAGAGGGAAAAGTGGGAATGGAGCTTGGACATGTGGGCTGGGGTACCCATGGAGTGGGGGGTGAACTGGGTGTGGGAAGAAAAGGGGGGAAGACTGCTCTGTGTGTGGGCCAGCTCTCTCTGTTCCAAGCAGGGAACTCTGAAAAGTCCCAGAACCCTAAGCTCGAACCTGGCCTTCCAAGTTGTTAGGAAAATTTGTCAAAGCAAAAGGATATATTTTTTAACTTCACAATTTGTTAGCTTGTTTTATAATTTTTACATAATATTTAGACATTTGATATGTGGAACTCCATGTGTTGCCTTTTGTGGGCCCTACAAATGCTAGGGTTGGCTCTGGCTTCCCATTTGATACAGAATCAAGTTGAATCAACTTGGCCTGGTTTTTAAGGCCTTTTACTATTGGTTCTTCCCTAAACTTACCTTTTACTGCTCTTCTGCAGGAATCCTCTGTAGACCAATCTAGTGCACCCATAGCCAGGCTCGGCCTACATCCTTTCCTCTGTGCTCAGGTTCACTCAATTTTTTTTCTCTGAAAAGCCTCTGTGTCTGCTCTGCATTTGTATGGGCCAACTACTGTTTTAAGACCCAGCCTCATGGTCGTGTCTCCTCCCTCTGGATTCTTCCAACAGCTTCTGTCTGAGCCACCTATTGACACTCAAAGTGTGGAACCATGTGTGGAAACCACTTTTCTTATTACGCACAAGGCATGGCTGTAAGATAAGGAGATGCCAATATGCAATAGTTTTCGAATGAGGAAAGAGGATTAAAAAAAAAAAATCAGAAGAGTAGCTAGAGAATCTGGAGAAAGCAGTTAGGCAGGTACCAAAGGAGGAGATGGCTGGCGTTGTCCAAAGGCTGCAATATGGTCATTGGGAAAGATCTCCCAAAATAGAAAGAGGAAAGAGGTCTTTTGTGATCACTGAGAGATCAGCCCATTGTGTGGGTGTAAGCAGCATTGCAGTGGGGAAAACAAGAGATGAGAAAGTAAAGACAGCAAATACAGTTTCATGTCCCTTAAGCACTGAGTCTGAGAAGAAAGGTGGTAGAGTAGTTTGAAAGGGTGGAGGAGGTTAGTTTTGTTCTGTTCAAAGCATGGAGGAGACTGTGTTTGTGGGAGAAAAGAGCTAGATTAGAGGGGAAAATTGGTAACAAGGGAAGGACAGTTGATTCATCAAAATCTGGGAATGGCTGTGATCCAGTGCACAGGTGCAGGGACTAACCTTGATGAGGAGAAAGGACACTTCTTGCTGTGGGACAGGGAACGAATGAAGGCTATAGGATAGGCATAATAATGAAGAGACTGGGCCTAAGGGTGAAAAAGGTTGGCTGTCATTGTAGAGGAAAGGCTAGGAAAGCCCAAATTTTCTGGAGTGGGTTCAGATTTCATACATAGTTGGCCACCATATCTGTGGATTCAACCAATCATGGTATTCAGGAAAAAAAATTCCAGAAAGTTCTAAAAAGTTGCACCGGCAACTATTTACATAGTATTTACATTGTATTAGGTATTACAAATAATCCAGAGATGATTTAAAGGGTATGGGAGGTAGGTTATATGCAAATACTACTGCCATTTTACATGAGGGAATTGAGTATCCACTATTTTAGTATCTGCAGGGGTCCTGGAACCAATACCCCAGGATACTGAGAGAGGACTGTATTTAAATATCACATTCTTCAGTCATTCCTTTTACATTTATTCAGTGTCCTGCGTGTGCCAGACACTGGGGTCCACAGAAATACAACTTTTCATTTAATTTCGGAATTTGCTATAATGGTGACTGAGATTTACTTTTTACTCTTCTAGAAGGCTTTCAGTAGAAATAAACACGAATCAGAAGGGTGTCCTTTGTCAGACCAGACGTCCCTAGTAGGGGTTGGGAAAACACTGGCATCTCAACAATGGCGCCCTGTTCGAGGTGGAGAGGGAGGAGAGGCCCCGATGGGGGGAAAACAGGTTTAGACCTGGGTAACCCGAGGAGGGTGCGCCTTCAACCAGGAAGAGGCGAACCTCTTGAGGACTTCAGGCCGCGCGGTAACCGAGGGTAACAGCGCCCCAGTCCACGGCGGTGTGAAAACCACCTTCTTCCGTAACCAGGTATATCTACGGAGGCTGACTAGGACCAGACACGAGCCAAACCTCTCCATCCAAGATACCGTCCCTCTGCCCGTGACTACTTAAGGTCACTGCTCCTTTTGCCTAGTTTATTGATGAGGGGCGAGGGAGAAGAAAAGCGGTAGGCGAATCACCTTTCCTATTTTACGATTGGTAGTATTAGGCTCCAAGTCCCGCCTCCTGCCCCGCCGCAGACAGGCTCTCGGGGTTGTCACTCGATCCTCTGCAGCCGCCCCTCGCCGGGGCCCCGCCCCTCGCTGTGGCTGGGATCTCGCGGGAAGAGCGGTGGGCACGGCTGTGGCTCCGTCTCCCGGCTGCGCGCGGAGCGGGAGGGCTCTCCTCACACAAGCGCTTCCTCGCGGAGGGGTTGGAGCTCCGGCAGACGCAGGCCTGGGCAGCCCCTTCTCTGCCGCCTCTTTCTCTTCCTGAGGGCTCCCCGGTCCTCTTGCCCTCCGACGCTACCCAGGTGAGGAAGCCCAGAGCTCGTCTTCGCTGAGGAGCGGTCGGGGAGCGGGGACACGGAGCAGCCGGGGCAGGGGGGCTCCCGACGGGGGCGGCTCCGCGGGCAGCGCGGCGCTGCCTGGTGGGCGCGAGGCTTGGAGGGGTTCGTGAGTGCGGGGGTCGAGGAGGCAGTGGGGTGGGATCCGGGTGCGGGCGCCCAAGGGCGGTGTAGCGGGTGCCAGGGCTCCTCGGGGTGAGGAGGCGGTTTAATGGGGGTCCGGGTTTTTTTCCGGCTTGGGGTGGTGGTGGCTGGCAGCAGATTGGGTCCCGGGTCTTCGGGGTCGAAGGAGATTTATCAGGACCCTTCGGTTCCTTGAGGTGGTATAGCGCGGTTCCGGGACAAGGGGTCCTTTTATCGCGATCTCAGGCTCTTTGGGGGCAGAGGATTCAGTTTAGGAAGGTCCTAGGTCTCTGAAGAGGCAGATCCATGAGGTTTTGGGGGTCCTTTGAGCGAGAGTGGGCGTCTCGTTTCGCATTCCTGGGATAAAGAAGCAGTGTATTGGGGTTCCGTCTGTTTATCGGGGTCTCCGGGCGAGAGGGCGATGTATCTGCGTCCTGCAGGGGCCGGGACCGCCTTGGTGGGCTGCTGGGGACGGAAGGGTTTACAGCGGAGACCAGCGTCTTTATTGGGGTTTCTGCTTTGCCCAGAGGGGGGCGGTAACTTGGCACGGCCTCCAGTCTTTTCGGGGGAGACTGGGCGAGTTAGCGGGTCCCCGGGAGATCTCGAAGGGAGGGCGCGGCTCTGCAGGCGCTGGGTCGGCTCGGGGCGGGAAGGGGACTCTGGTGACATCCCGAGCCAGCCTAGTACACAGTCTGTGGCTGGTCAGCATCCTGGAACAAATCTCTTTCTAGATGAGATTTACTCAGTGCTTAGTTGAAGGATTGATCCGTGTTGTTGCCTAGTTGGAGAAATAGTGGGTTTGTTCTGCAGTTTCCTTCTCTCTGTCCCGGGATCCCTGTGGAGGCGTGCTGGTCTCCCTGCTCTGGGAGCGGGAGAGTGGCAGGCAACACCTTAAAGTGGGCATGTAGACTGTAGATTCTTAAGGGGGCGAGTGTCCTCCGGGTCAGCGTGGAAGTCGCTGAGGATAGGGAAGGCTGTGAAGTTTTGGCTTCCTTTCCTAGGTGGTCTGCTTTGCTGATCCTGCATTATTAGGTCTGTCCTGAAGTCTTGCTCGAGTGTTAGGCAGTCAGGCAGTGCTGGGAAGTGTGTTCTGGCTTCTCCCTGTCCTTTGAAAAGCATTTGTGGAGAGGGGGAACTTCAAGTTCAGCTTCCAAATAACGCATTGGAATTCGAAGTTCCAAAGCTAGAGCTCTGCAGAAGCGTCATTTGAGACTTGTAAGCATGGCTAACAGCTCTTCTAGAGAATCCTGCTTAACAGTTTTATTGTGAAGGTACAGTTAGTCTTGACTCCTATGCAGAGTCCTTGGTAACTAGCCCAGACTTAGGTGGAATTCAAATAAAATGACCTATGTATATGTGTATGTGGGGGGTTTTTTTGTTTTTTTTTTTTATGTTTAAGTCAGACAGTCTGTTCCTTTGCTTGACAGTTCTTCTGGTTAGATAGCTCCTTTATCATAGAGGCCCGTAAGTGAAGTCTGTCTGTGGCAGGCAGTGGAAACTGTACTCACAGTAATTCTGTAATTTGGGATAAACAGACAAATTTGAGTATGCCAAAGCAGAGAACTTTGCCTGCCTCACTCTTTTTCTTAGTGACAGTTTTTTTTTTAATGACATTTCTTTTGATCTTAGAACCAGAAACATTAGTGATAATCTACTTAATACTTGACTTCTGTAATCATTTTAAAAAAACAAGGGAATTCTGCATAGCAATGCATAACTCTCTGAAAGTTTTTGTTTTGGTTTTTGGTTTTTGTTTTGGTTACAAATTCCTGATCGAACCAAAATGCCTGATTGAATTTTATAAGATAGTTTTGACTATCAAAACTGATCAGTTGAGCAGATATTTGATTGGAACCACAGCCAAAAAAACTCTAAGCAGATCTTTTTTTCCTCATTATGTTTGAAAGCCAATGAAAAATTAAGCAGATGTCAGTAACTTTTTAAAAAGCAACTTTCATAATTTCTAAGTAAACATACTGATCAGTCAAAAAATATTTGATTGTCTGCTAAGTGTCACAGCATGGAGGCACAATGATTCCAGCTCTCATGAAACCTATATCAAGAGAGAGAAAGACAACAAATAAATAAAATAAATACATAAAATAATTGAGATGCTGATAAGGAAGAAATAAACAGGATAGTTGGGGTTTTGCTCACTTAAAAAAAAATAACCTCTGAATGATAATATAATTGATGTCTGTCATGTTAACCAGAAACCAGGCAAGATAACGATCTACCTTCTGAATTAATAGAGATTAAATTATGATCAGTAGAGTTTGAGTGTTAAATATATTTTGACTCTGAGGATTAGCACCTTCTGTTATATAAGCATAAAAAAAGTCTGTAAGGATAAACATCAGACTTTTAAGTGTTCGGGGGATTCTTCAGGAGAGAGTTGCAAAGGCATGGAAGAGAGTTATTAATATATGCTTTTATACTATTTGAATTTATTTCAGTGAGCAGACATTACTTAAGGGTAAATTAGAGAAGTCTAAAAATTAAAATTTTGGTCACTATGCAAATTTGTGAAACGTACTGTATTTATAAGGCATTTTGTCAGTGTTGCCACTTCTACTATGCGTACTAGTGAAGGAAAAATGTATTTCAGGTATGTAAAATTATAGGAATGGGGTGGGGAGGGGAGCACAACAGAATAAGTAAAAGACTGAGGCTCAAGTTAAATCTTAAAACATGGTAAAGATGTTGGATCTTTAATTATACAAAGATAAATTAATCTTAGGCCTTTCTTATTTCAAATTTGTTTCCCGCGTTTGAAAAAGGAAGTTTTTAGACTCCCTAGAGAAGAATAGGTTGTGTTTTTGTGGCGGGGCAGGAGGTGTTTTTATTGTGGCACAGATTTCAGGATGGGATTTCTTTTTGTCAGACATATGGACACTTAATAGATGTTTTTCTTGTGAGGCATATGAAACAAAAATAGTTTTATAGTTCATTATTACACTGCTGAAAATGACAATACCAGTGTCTTTTGGATTATCATTCAAGATTCTGAAATTATAAATATGACGTACTAAGCCAGTTTCTAGAAAGGAAATCATAAGACGTGAATTCCAGTCTTAACTGTGCTGCTAACCATCTGACCTTGGATGATTCCTTAGTTTCTCAGGGCCTCAGTTTCCGTATATATAAAATTAAAGAAAGAGAAGTCCCTGTCAGTAATCAATATAAATTCCAATTCCAAGGTTTTTATGTTGCGGATCTACAGTATTATATTTACAAAAAGGGATAGATGCTACAAGAGTAGCTAGTTCTCAGGGTACAACTAGTTCCATGTAATTTTTATATATCATACCTAATTTTAGAGCCTCTTCTATTTTAAGATATATAGGAAATATTTAATTCAAGAATATACATTCATGAAGGTAAATGATTTCCTTTTGGTAATTTAGCTTTATCTGTTAAAGCATTATTATTTTTGCTTCTGACCCCTGGTTCTGTAATAGAGTATCTATATGATAATGTAATGTCCTTATTGAACTCTGTGTGTAGAATGAGGTCTCTAGTGGTTGACCCCGTTTAATCTATCCTTTACACCGCTGCCAATGTGATTTTTCTGAAATGCAAATATGTTCAGTGCTTTTTGCTTAAAACCCATACTTCTCCCTTACCTACAGTATTTAGTTCTATGGTTACAAGGCCCTTCATCATCGGGCTCATCTCCTGCATTTCTCCCACCATACATCTCAAGCTCCAACTGTACTAATAACATCAGTTTACTGAAAGAGCCATACTTTTTCCTGACTCAGAGCCTTCTTATATATTCTCCCTGCTGCTTAGAATGCCTTTCCTTCTCCTGTCTTACTGACAGAGTCTAGTGATTTTTCAAGATACAACTTAAGCGCTGTCTGCTTTTTGAGTCTTCTGTGTGCTCTGGTCCTCACTCTTCCAGCCCCACTAGGTATTCACTCTCTGTATCTTGTTCTTTCATTCTCTTATGTTCATTAGTATGCTGTAATTATGTATGTCTCTCTCTTCCTGGACTCAAAAGCCAATGTATATTTGTCTTATTACTTATTGAGTTATCTATTGCTTAGTTTACACAGTTGGCTCTCATTACAGATTTGAACTCTCAGTGCCAAGATTAATATCTTCATAATGTCTGAGTTAAGCCCAAATCTCAGTCTTGTCCTATTTTTCTAAAACGTTGGGCTTTCTACATTATCTTATTCTCTGCCCCTATGACCGCAAACTGACATTAGATCTGTAGTTCTTATCCTCATGTTTAAGAAAAGAGACTGTCAGCACTGTAGGAGTTAGGGATTACTCTGATAAACTTGCAGAAAAGTCATGCAGAATTTTGAGGCAACCACTAATCCCTGTATCTAAAGTTGTTAGCAGAATTATGAACTAGTTTGAGTATTTCAGATCTTAGACATCAGTGATTTAGTAGATATTTTACCTTGGCTGCTTTCTGTATGGGAAATGATTGTTGCCAGTGTGTATGGGATTTTATAGTGGCTTAATAGTTGCTTTACATACATTACCTTTAATTCTCAAAACAAATCCTGCAAATTTAGTAACTTTCTCAGGGTTATTATCTACTAAGAAGCAGGCTATGTAGATCCAGGTCTGTCTTACTCCAGATTGTATGCTTTTTCAAAATACTACAGTGCTTTCTGAATATGAGTTCTTATTCAGTGTATTTAAAATTATTAATAGATATTTTATTCATTTTATAAATTGAAGAAGTAGGTTGTGAGGTTTATCTATTCAGCTTTTTCAAAAAAAGCTCAAGTAGAGGATTTGAGATTGATTGGACTTTAGAGACCACTTAATCCAACTCCTACATTTACCATATGAGGGAACTGACATACACAAGAAGAGTTAAATGACTTGCTCAAGATCACACAGCTTTGTAGTTGGTTAAGATTTGTTGTTGTTGTTAAGCTAGTTATGACCATTGGTGTTGTAAAACCATTATTTGAAAGGAAACCAGGTGCCTGATGTTCCCCCCAGGAAAAAAGCCTAGAGTGGCTTTTAGAAAAGTGATGTTGAGGATCTCAGAGTCTTAAGGACATGGCTCAGAGAAAATCCAGACTTTGGATCATGACACATGGAGACGCCTCAGTGCCTCTTCACTCACGTAGCTCCCTAGTCTTGGTTTCTTTCCTTTCTCTTTTTTCTTTTTAAAAATCTATTCACAGTTTACTAATCTTCTGCCTACTAAAGTTATTAGCAACATTCTGACCAGTAACCATTTACATGCCAACCATGGGCTAACTAACAGGGATACAAAAAAGCATAAAATGTAGTCACTGCCCTGAAGAGGCTCAGTTTATTGGGAGTGGGAGGCAGTAAGTATTTAATTGCAAGGCAGTATATAAAGATGCCATGAGTGATGCAGCTCCAGGAGCTCAGAAGATAAAGGTAAATGTGGACTGGGCTAGTGGCTGCAGAAGTTTCTATGTAGAAAAGGTTTGATTTAAGTTAGTCTTTAAACGAGGAGTTGGAGGGAAAGACTGGAGAAAAGAATATCTGGCCGTGTGTGTGTGTGTGTGTGTGTGTGTGTGTATTTTTTTTTAATCTAACCCTTGTTCACTTCCCTTTAGCCACAGTGGCCTCCTTGCTGTTTTGGAAGGCCTGGAACTTGTTCTTTCAGATATCTGTTATGTCTCGCTCCCTTCCTTCTTTCAGGTCTGAATTAAAGTATCACCCCTTCTGAAAGGCCTTTACTGATACCTTGTTTAAAATTACAGCATCCCTCCCATACATACTCTTCCTATCCCTCTTCCCTGCATTCTTTCTTTCTTTGTGCTTTTCTGCAGTCCAACACACTGCTTTTATTATCTTTCTAACCCTACTATAATGTAAGATCCATTAGAGCAGGGATTTTTACCCATTTTGTTCAGTGCTATATCCCCAGCACCCAGGGGATACAAAGTAGGTGCTCACATTTTACCTTTTACAAAGTAGGTGCTTACATTTTTGTTAAATGAATAAGACAATCGAACTTTAAAACAGAAACTTGAAGATTGTTTGATCTAACCTCTCTCCTTCCTTCCTTCCTTGCTGGCTGGCATGGAGGACGAGGAACTTTCTCTTCTATTTAAAAAAAAATTTTTTTTCTAGGACTTAAATTGTATACAGTGCAGAAATCATAAACAGCTCAATGAATTTCTACATATGTAAGCATGTAATCACCAACCACACCAAGAATAGAACACTTCTAGGACCTCTGCATGCTTCCTTACTCTCTGCTAGTTAGTACTTCCCAAAGGTAACCACTATTCTGACCGCCATCACAGTAGATTAGTTTTGCTTTTTCTTAAACTTCATACATTGGGTTGGCCAAAAGTTTCGTTCAATTTTTTTCCATAAGATGGCTCTAGTAGCACTTAGCTGTCTTTAACTTCATTTCAAACAATTTTGTTAGATTTTATGGGACAGCTGTATATCAGCATGCCTTTAAAAAAAGACATCAAGATTGGTGAATTTTTGTGTAGCCATTTTAATATTGAAGATGGAAGAAAAAAAGCCAACATTTTCGGCCTATTATGCTTTATTATTTCAAGAAGGGTAAAAACACAACTGAAACAAAAGATTTGTGCAGTGTATGGAAAAGGTGCTGTGACTGATCGAACATGTCAGAAGTGGTTTCGTGCTGGAGTTTTCTCACTGGACGATGCTCCACTATCAGGTAGACCAGTTGAAGTTGATAGCAATCAAATCGAGACATTAATTGAGAACAGTCAACGTTATCCCACGCGGGAGATAGCCGACGTACTCAAAATATCCAAATCAGGTGTTGAAAATCACTGCACCAGCTTGGTATGTTCTTCGCTTTGATGTTTGGGTTCCACATAAGTTAAGCAAAGAAAACCTTCTTGACCGTATTTCCACATACGATTCTCTACTTAATGAAAACGTTCCGTTTTTAAAACAAATTGTGACGGGCAATGAAAAGTGGATACTGTACAATAGTGTGGAATGGAAGGGATCGTGGGGCAAGCGAAATGAACCACCACCAACCACACCAAAGGCCGGTTTTCATCCAAAGAAGGTGATGTTGTATATTTGGTGGGATTGGAAGGGCTCTATTATGAGCTCCTTCCGGAAAACCAAACAATTAATTCCAACAAGTACTGCTCCCAGTTAGACCAACTGAAAGCAGCACTCGATGAAAAGCATCCAGAATTAGTCAACAGAAAAGGCATAATCTTCCATCAGGATAATAGAAGACTGCATGTTTCTTTGATGACCAGGCAAAAACTGTTACAGCTTGGCTGGGAAGTTCTCATTTATCCGCCATATTCACCAGACATTGCACCTTCGGATTTCCATTTATTTAGATCTTTACAAAATTCTCTTAATGGAAAAAATTTCAATTCCCTGGAAGACTGTAAAAGGCACCTGGAACAGTTCTTTGCTCAAAAAGCTGAAAAGTTTTGGGAAGATAGAATTATGAAGTTGCCTGAAAAATGGCAGAAGGTAGTGGAACAAAAGGGTGAATAGGTTGTTCTATAAAGTTCTTAAAGTTGTTCTATAAAGTTGGTGAAAATGAAAAATGTGTCTTTTAGTTTTACTTAAAAACTGAAGGCACTTTTTGGCCAACGCAATAAATGGAATCAAATCAATTTTTAAGCTAGCAGAAGTTCATTCTTTTTCATTGCTGTATAGTATTCCATTGTGTGAGTATATATTTTTTATTGTACTATTTATAGACATTTGAGCCATTTCCAGGTTTTAGCTCTTAGGAACAAAGCTGCTAAGAACAATTTTGTACCTGTCTTTTTGTGGGCATAAAGATTCATTTCTTGGCTAAAAAACTAGAAGTTAACCTCATCTTCATATAGATATAGATATATAGATACATACACATAATTCTTAATTCCATGTGGTCCTTAGCACATGATAGATGATCATTAAATGACTGAAGATAAATTATTAACTCATCATGTACTGTGAGATTATCTCAAACTTATTAAAGATATTGGAGAACAGCTTCTGGTCCATGCTTTTGTTCTTATATCTGACTTAAAGCATGTAGCACTTAACTTTATCCAGGCTGTACACATTTCTCTTTCCTCTTGATTAGCCTCTTTTTAAAAATCATGTTCTTTATTAGTTGATGCCCCTTCTCCAGAAGATGGGAGAAATATGTCCAGAAAAGAGGAAATTCAAATTAATTAATTTTAAGGTGTGAATTTCAGAACTGGTTGGCTATTTTTCTATATTTTCCCAACTTAAAAAAGTCATTTCTTTTTGACAGTTTGGTTCTACTGTACGTTATATATATTTTTTACTATTCTGTACAGTTTGAAATCATTTATACCAATGCATAAGTTATGTTTTGGGATATGTCAAGCAAAGGCTTTCTTTGATGGTCTTAAGAAATTTTAGAAATGGCTTTAGTTGGTGAAGAATGCAAATGAGAACCCCTACAATAATAGAAGAAATCATGAGAAATATTTTTCTAATTCTGGAAAAGTTTTCAGTTCCCTTTTGAAGTGATTTCTAAGCTAAGACTTGAAAGATGAGTAGGAAACAAGGTGGATGAGATGCCCGGTAGGGAATGGGGTAAAAGCACTGTAAGTAGGGAGCTGTCTTTGCAGAGAGAGAGCAGGGCAGATTTGGGTATCTGCAGGCAATTCAGGAGGGCTAGAGCAGTGGTTTTCAAGCTATAGTGTGAATATGAATCTCCCGGTAGGAGTGGGGCTCATGAGTTTGGAGTTCTAACATGTTCACAGGTGGTAGAGATGTCGCTGGTTCAAGGATCACACTTTGCAAACCACTGGGCCAGAGCATAGGAAGCAAGTGAGAAGGAAGGAGTGGGGAGTGAAAGCAAGGACCATATCATGGAGGATCTTACAACTAATGTAAAGAATTTGGATTTAAGGCAGCGGTAACCCACTGAAGGGTGCTAAGCAGAATAGTGACCTTGTGAGATTTGTGATTTTCGAGGGGGCAGTAGTGATGGAAATCATCTTTAGGGGTAAACTCCATCTACATTTGAAACTGTACAGATTAATGTCTGAGCAATGATAGTTTACCCATTCATTAATAATTATTGTTTTTCCCAGTGGCAGATTCAGTTCATTTAAAGGAAAAGTTTGGTTATGTTTATTAATTTAGATGTTATATGTTAGTTCAATCTTTTTTTTTCTTCCAGGGACCTTATTACTTATTATATATATATAATAAGTATTATTACAATTTAACTCATAATTACATTTTTAACCCTGTTTGATGGGATTTAATTTTTGTCCATGTTGTACCATATGATAGTTCAAAGTCTTCTTTTTTATTGTATTGATTAAAAAATGAGCTAGCTGGTAGTGCTTATTATATGGTAGGAATGATCTTAATGATACATAGTAATTTGAGTTAGTCACCAGCTTTTGTAAATGTTATTAATTAGAAGGCTTTAATTTATTTCAGCTGTTTAAATGTCAATCAGTCTTCCAAAATTATAAACTTAGGAATGTGTGTGTAGCTTGTTTTTCCCCCTTATTTTATAAGTTCTAGGAACTCATTTTAAATATGTGGAGAAATACTAAAGACAAAGATCTAATGCCTCAGCTCAAATATAAGCATTGCTAACATTATGGTACACATTCTTCCTTCTTCCGTGAATATATTTATTCATTTGTATACTGTTTATTCTCCCACCATGAATTTATATCATAAAAATTTTCGTACTTTGTCAAAATTGTTTCAAAACCGAATTTTTTATTTTTTTAATTTTTGCGGTACGTGGGCCTCTCACTGTTGTGGCCTCTCCCATTGCGGAGCACAGGCTCCGGACGCGCAGGCTCAGCGGCCATGGCCCACGGGCCCAGCTGCTCCGCGGCACATGGGATCCTCCCGGACCGGGGCACGAACCCGTGTCCCCTGCATTGGCAGGCAGACTCTCAGCCACTGCGCCACCAGGGAAGCCCAAAACCGAATTTTTAATAGCAGCATAATATTCTGTTGAACGGATGTGTAATGATTTAACCATTCCCAATTACTGAATATATTTTTCCTCTGCAGATAACACTTGAAGAAAGTCTTTGTGCATAAATATTTCTCCATACTTGATTATTTTCTTAGGATAGGAATAAAAATGTTGAGTCAAAAGGCAAGAAGATCTTAAAAAAATTAGGTATTGCCACATTACTTTCTAGAAAGTTTATGCCACTTTACATGCCAATATCAGTATTAGTTTTAAAAACCTTTTCTAGGGAATTCCCTGGTTATCCAGTGGTTAAGCCTCCACGCTTCCACTGCAGTGGGTACGGGTTTGATCCTTGGTCGGGGAACTAAGATCCTGCATGCTGTGCAGCACAACCAAAAAAATTAATTAAAAAATTTAAAAAAGAACCCTTTTCTAATTTAATAAGCAAAAATGATCTGACTTTAATTTGTATTTCTTTGATTATAACTGAAGAGCATTGCAAAAATTTTTTTTGAAGTTACATATTAAAAGAATACCACATGCATTATGTTATAAGGTAAAATGTTTTAACTGGAATTAATGTTTTATTATTTTAGTTTTTTCTTTTAATAGATAAATTAATTTCTTGAATAGTTATTAAAAAAACTTACAAAATTCAAAGACCCAAACAGTTGCCCTAGAGGCAACTACTGTTACCAGTTTCTTATATGTACTTCCAAAGGTATTGTAAATCATATGTGTGTGTGCCAAAACATAAGACGAATTATGGAGAACATTCATTAAAATACTGTCTAGTTCAGATGTGGTATTGTGTACTAAACTGTGTACTAAAAATTAGAAGGGGTCTAAAAATGATTAGTATCTGGCTACTGGCCCAGAAGGAAGAAAAGCAGGGTCTGGCAGCATTTGGCAGTAATTTTCTATAAGACAAGTGGCCTTAGCTCTTTTTATTATTGGATCGATTCTTTGACAATAGCACTTCTGTTTATAGTACCTATTCTGTAGTTCTATTCCAAAAAGGAAAGCCAAGTTTTTGAAAATTAGTTGATGCCTGAAAGAAACTCTTTAAAGTACAAAAGCTATTTGGAGGTATTTAGGAACAAGATACTTTCTTCTTAGATATTTTAGGATTTCTTTGGCAAGTACAGTTGTATCAGAATTTTCATGACTTTGTTGCTTAACAGTGAAAGTTTGAGCTTGAATAATTATAAATGAAATTCATCATTTCCCTAAACTCTTATTTACCTAATTCAAAAACCAATCAGCCATGATATAAAATATTTTAAAACATATTTTTAAAAGATTTTCATGCTAATAATATAGTAGTAATTTGTCTCATACAATCAAAGGTCTTTTTGAGCTTGACTTGGAGGCCACTGCTAAATAAGTAATTTGAACAATAAGAGAGGTTTTAATTGGATTCTACAGAGCTTTAATGCTTTAGGGAAAAGATATTTGCTTTGGGGATAGATTTTTTTTTTTTTAAGCCCATGTTTCCAAAGATAAAATTTGGGGATGACTATTGTTTACTGAATACTAACTCTGTGTGGGCCAGGATATGTTAGGGGTATTATGAGAGTTCCTATTTGCTGGAATTCATGTCTCCTATTCCAGATTAATTATAGGGCTGTAAAGCCTGCTAAAGAATTTGCACCTAATAGTGGTTGGTAATATATGAGTAGTTTTAAGAAAGAATTTACCAGAGGTGGGAAAAGATCCTCTTGACTTTAAAAAAAAACATTTAATTTTGAAATAGTTATATGTTTATAGGAGAATTGCAAAGTACAAAGAATTCCCATACGCCTTTCACCCAGCTTCCCCTAATGTTAACATCTTATATAACCATGGCAAATTTATCAAAACTAAGAAATTAATCCTGATTTTTTTAAAGGGGAATTCAGCAAACTTTTTTTTTTTGAACACGTATTATGTGTAACAGTGTTTTAGCTGCTGATACACAATTTGGAAAAGAAGTAAAGGTTGCAGATAATAATAATAAAATGGTGAGCTTGGTGTTATTCCTGAACAAACTGTCAGATTATTGAACACATATATTTTTGGTACCCCAAAAAGAAGACACTAATCACTAGGAGCCAGCATGCGTTCACAGAGGACAAGTCATGCCACACTAGCCTCACTTTTTTTCTTATAGGGTATGTAAACTGGTAGGTACATCAGGAGATGCTCTGGCCATAATATATCTAGAATTATAGCTACATTTATTGGATTTTAAATTTTGTGCTGGGTACTGGGTTAAACACTTTACATAGATTGCCTCATTTAGTCCTGTTTTACAAATGAGGAAAGGGACCCCAAAGGTTATACAGGTAGCATTTGATAGCCTTTTATTACGTCTTTTTAGAAAAGATGCAGAAATGTAGTTGATAATTGCATAGGCAGGTGGATTTGTAATTGATTAATGAATGGGCTAATGTTAAAATTAAACTGCAGTTCATTCTTAGTGGTGAGCCTCAAGATGCTATCTTCCCGCATGTCCTGTTAAGATGTTTATCATAAGTTATTCTCAGAATTGTGAGGAAGTGCTAGTACGTTATGTGACAGAATCAGGATCCTCCCCAGCCCACTTTATTTTTAATAATTAGAACGGTGGACTGTATCTAAGAAAATATTTGTTATAATAATTTTATTTATTTATTTATTTTCACACTTAAAAAAATTATTTTATTTATTTATTTATTTTTGGCTGCATTGGGTCTTCGTTGCTATGCGCGGGCTTTCTCTAGTTGCAGTGAGCGGGGGCTGCTCTTTGTTGCTGTGCGCAGGTTTCTTATTGCAGTGGCTTCTCTTGTTGCCGGGCACAGGCTCTAGGCACACGGGCTTCAGTAGTTGGAGCATGCAGGCTCAGTAGTTGTGGTTCGCGGGCTCTAGAGCGCAGGCTCAGTAGTTGTGGTGCACGGGCTTAGTTGCTCCGTGGCATGTGGGATCTTCCCGGACCAGGGCTTGAACCCGTGTCCCCTGCATTGGCAGGTGAATTCTTAACCACTGCACCACCAGGGAAGTCCCTATGATAATTTTATTTTTGGTGTGTTAATATTTGATAGGGACAAACAAAGCCCTATAATTGAATATTTTTTTTAAAAAATCTGCCCAAATACAGGGTTGGAGACTAGGAGGGTTAACAGCAGTAGGTGTAGGTGTGGTTTTTTTTCAAAGCAGGTGTGTGCCTGGGTGTGTCTTCTTATTTGTCTGAAGTTGGTGAGTCCATGGTTTATTATAACTGCCCTAAAGGCTAACACCCGTTTAACAGTGTTATTTTGAGGCATGTTGTCCAAAACACAGTTGATTTTCCTTTTCTACTTTGCATTTAGCTTAGTGCTGTCAGTTCTGTTTGCCACATTTTAAGGAGGACATTGATAGACAGTGTGTTCAGAGGAGAGTAATTGGAATGAAGCAGTGTCTTGAAACAGATGCTTGCACGATAATTGACATATTTGAGGTTTTCAGCCTGGAAGAAAGAAGACTTTAGTGTGGTATATGGTAATGCTTTTCAAATTGGGTAATTGAATGATCTTTAATATTCTTCCTGACTCAAATATGTGATTCTGTGAAACACATGAAGGAATGGCATGTGGAAGAGGGATTAAACGTATCTTTTGCATCCCCAGAGGGTAGAACTACGAACAATGAGTGAAAGTTAGAGGAAGGGAAGTACTGGTTTGTAATGAGGATGTTTTTAACAATTGAACTGAAAATAGTGTGGACATTCTGTCCTTGAGGCATTAAAGCATGTATTGAGTACAGTTTAATCAAGCTATCCTGTAAGGACTTTTCCAACTCCAACCTTTAAAAAAAATTTTATTGGTTATAATTCCCCATAGCAAAACTTTCTGTTGGGTACCTCACTTATTCTCAACACCTTATGGTTTCATATAGTATCAAACGTTAGTATATAATAATAATATTATTATAATGCAAATTTAAACAACAGTAGAGCATGTTTTCACCTTCCAGATTAACAAAGATTAAAATGTTCAATAATGGCAAGGATGCATAGAATCACTGTCTCTCGTACACTGTAGGCAGGAATGTAAATGTGTGCAGTTTCTTTGCAGGGCAAGTTGTCTTTACTTATTAATAAAATGATAAGACATATTATTGGGTGAAAAAAATAAGTGGCAGGACAATGTTTATGGTATGCTGACATTACTGCAAAACAGTTGTGTATGTGTGGGTTTAAATAACATACATATTCACACATTAATAAACACAGTTATGTTTCTGTGTGCATAGACTTGTCTGGAAAAGAGTTAGGATATTGGAAGTCTGAGATCTCAGTAAGACTGATTTGGTTTAATTGTGTACACTTTTATACCTCTTGATTTTTTTTTTCTTTTTTTTTTTTGAAGAGTGTATTGTGAAAAGGTGTTTTTATTTCAAAGTAATTATAGATTCGCAGGAACTTCCAAAATTAGTACAGAGAGGTCCCATGTGTCTTTCATCCAGTTCCCCTCAGTAGTAACACTTAATTTTTTTTAATTAATTAATTTTATTCATTTAGTTTTGGCTGTGTTGGGTCTTCGTTGCTGCGCACAGGCCCTCTCTAGTTGCGGCGAGTGGGGGCTACTCTTTGTTGCAGTGCACAGACATCTCATTGCGGTGGACTCTCTTGTTGCAGAGCATGGGCTCTAGGCGTGCAGGCTCTAGAGCGCAGGCTCAATAGTTGTGGCGCATAGGCTTAGTTGCTCCGCGGCATGTGGGATCTTCCAGGACCAGGGCTTGAACCCGTGTCCCCTGCATTGGCAGGCAGATTCCTAACCACTGCACCACCAGGGAACCCCCAGTGGTAACATTTTAAATAACTATAGTACAGTGTCAAAACCAGGGAATCGACTTTAGTACAATCCACAGATCTTATTACTTTTTCACCAGTTTTACATGTGTTCCTTTGTGTGTGTAATTCTTCGCAGTTTTATCAAGTGTAGATTTGTGTAATCACCATCACAATTGAGATACAGTACTATTCCATCACCAGAAAGATCCTCTAACCTCTGGCAACCACTAATCTGTTCTCCATTACTGTTTTGTCATTTCCAGATATTATGTAAATGGAATCATACAGTATGTAACCTTTGAGACTGGCTTTTTAAAAACTCTGCATAATTCCCTTGAAATCCATCCAAGTTGTTACATGTATCAATAGTTCCTTTTTATTGCTGAACAGTATCCCATGGTATAAATGTATGAGAGTTTGTTTAATCTTCACCCGCTCATGGACAGTTGAGCAGTTTCATTTTTGGCTATTACAAATACAGCTGCTGTCAACATTTGTATACAAGTTTTTGTGTGCACATGAGTTTTCATTTCTCTGGAATGAGTGTCTAGGAGTGTAAATTCCAGGGTAGTATGGTAAATATATTTAAGAAAGTGTTAAGTGTATTTTAAGAAACTACCAAACCATTTTCCAGAGTGGTGTACCAATTTATGTTCCCGTCAGCATTGTATTAGAGCTCTAGTTTTTCTATCTTTGTTATTAGCATTTGGTATTGTCACTGTTTTTTATTTTAGGTGTTCTAATAGATATGTAGTGGTATCTCATTATGTTTTTAATTTTCATTTCCTGATGACTAATGATGTTGAACTTATTATATTTGCCATCTGTATATCCATTCTGGTGAAATGTCTCTTCATGTTTTCTGCTCATTTTTACTTGAATCTTTGGTGTTTTACTCTTGAATTTTGAGAGTTATTTATATATTCTAGATATGAGTTCTTTGTCATATAAGTGGTTTGCAAATATTTGTCTATTTTATCTAAGTTGTCAAATTTATTGGCATAAAGTTGTTTATCATGGTTTGTTATCCTTTTAGTATCTGTAGAATCTGTAATGATGTCTCTTCTTTCATTCCTGATATTGGTTATTTGTGTATTTCTCTTTTTCCTGATCATTCTCGTTAGAGGCGTACTAATTTTATTACTCTTCTCAAGAACTAGCTTTCGAGTTCATTGATTTTCTCTATTATTTCTATTTTCTGTTTTGTTGATTTCAGCTCTGATCTTTATTATTTCCTTTCTTCTGTTTACTTTGGGTTTACTTTGCTATTCTTTTTCTAGTTTCTAAAAGGTAGAAGCAAGCATTCATTGCTGTCAATTTCTCCTTAAATACCTCTTTAGCACAATCTCACAAATTCTGATGTGTTTTGCTTTTCTTTTCATTCACTTAATAATTCCTTTTAGTTTACCCCCCTTTTTTAATCCATGAATTATTTAGAAGGGTATTCTTTAATTTCCAGATATTTGAGGATTTGCCTATAATCTTCTTGCTATTGATTTCTAATTGATTACATTGTGGTCAGAGAACATACTTTGCACGACTTGAATCATTTTTAATTTATTTAGACTTGTTTTATTTCTTAGAATATGGTCTCTCTTCATAAGGTCTCTGTGTACTCTTGAGAAATATGTGTATTCTTCTGCTATTGGGTAGTAGTGTGTTTTAGAAATGTCAGTCAGATAAAGTTCATTGATAGTGTTGTCAAATCTACTATATCCATGCTTTCATTTCTAGTTTTTGTCTTTTTGCCTATTTGTTACATAAGTTTGTTTGTTTTGTTTTTGTTTTTGTTTTTGTTTTGCGGTACGTGGGCCTCTCACTGTTGTGGCCTCTCCCGTTGCGGAACACAGGCTCCGGACGCACAGGCTCAGCGGCCATGGCTCACGGGCCCAGCCGCTCCGCGGCATGTGGGATCTTCCCGGACCGGGGCACGAACCCGTGTCCCCTGCATCGGCAGGCGGACTCTCAACCACTGTGCCACCGGGGAAGCCCTGTTACATACGTTTTTGAGAGAGAAGTATTGGATAATTGTGGATTTGTCTATTTTCTTATGCAGTTCTGTCAGTTTTTGCTTCATGTATTTTGAAGCTCTGTTATTAGGGGCATAAACATTTAAGATTATTATGTTTTTATGATGAAATTACTCACCTATCATTATGAAATGACTGTCTTTATTCCTGGTTGTAGTCCTTAAGAATTTGTCTTACATTAATATAGCCATTATAGCTTTTTTTTTTTTCTGGTATATCTTTTCCCATCCTTTTATTTTTAGCCTACTTGTGTCTTTATATTTAAAGAATTTCTTGTAGGCACCTTCTAGTTGGGTCATGCTTTTAATCCAGTCTGATAATATCTATATTTTAAATGGAGTGTATAGACCATTTACATTTAATATGATCATTGATGTGATTATATTTGAGTCTGTCATCTTGCTATTTGTTTTTTATTTGTCCTATTTGTTCTTTGTTCCTTCATTCCTCTTTTTCCTGTCCTCTTTTGTATTAGTTGAGTATTTTCTATGATTCTTCTTGATCACATCAGTTACCTTATTAGCTATAACTACTTATTTGGTTATTTTAGTGTTTGCTTAGGGTTTATAGTACATAAATGTTCATAGTATACATCTTTATCTGCTTTCAAAGAATATTATACCACTTCATATATAGTATTGAACCTTAGAAAAGTATACTTCCATTTCTCTTCTTAGTCTTTATGCTATTGTTAGGATGAATTTTACTTTTAAATATGTTATAAACCCTCAGTACATTGTTATTTAAGCAGTCAGTTATTTTTAAATAGACTTAAATATTAATATATATTTATCTTTGAAATCACCATATCTAGTGTTCTTCATTCCTTTATGTAGATCCATATTTGTATCAAGATTTTTCTTCTGTCTGAAGGATTTCATTTAACATTTTTGGTAATGTGGGTCTGCTTGTGATGAATTCTTTTCACTTTTGAATGTCTGAAAATATTTTTATTTTGCCTTCATTTTTGTTTGTTTTTCTCTTTTTTAAAAATTATTATTGGTGTATGGTTGCTTTACTTTTGCCTTCATTTTTGAAAGATAATTTTTCTGGGTATAGAATTCTATGTTGATTTTTTTTTCTTTTAGTACTTTAAAGATGTTGCTCCAGTGTCTTCTCACTTATGTTGTTTCTGTGAATCTGGTGCTGTCCTTATTCTTATGCCTCTGTACATAACATGTCTTCTTTCCTCTAGCTACTTTTAAGATTTTCTCTTTATCAGTAGTTTTGGGCAATTTGATTATGATGTATGTTGATGCAGTTTTGTGTGTGTGTGTGTGTGTGTGTGTGTGTGTGGTAGGGTTTTGTTGAGCTAGTTTATAAGGCCCTTCTTGGCCTTTATGCTATTTTTATCATCAATTTTACTTTTATATATGCTATAAAACCCTAGCTAGCTTTATAATTTTCATTAAGTTTGAGAAGTTTTGCCATTATTTCTGCAAATTTAAAATATATTTTCCTCCTCCCTTTTGGGGACTCCAGTTACCCATATATTTGGCCACTTGAAGTTCAGTGGTTTACCTATGTTCTTTTTTTTTTTTAATTCCTTTTTTCTCTTTCTTTCTTTTAGGTAGTTTCTGTTCCTGTGCCTTCAGGTTCACTAATCTTTCCTTCTGTATTGTCTATTCTGTGCTAATCTCATCTAGTGTATTATCATCTTAATCACTGTACTTTTCATTTCTAAAATTTCTATCTAAAAAATATCTTCCATGTCTCTGCTAAACTTTTTGTATACGTGGAATGTGGTTATAACGACGATTTTAATGTCCTTCTATCTTTTTTTTTTTTTTTGTCCTTCGATCTTAATTCTAATATCTGTGGCAGTTCTGGGTCATTCAAAACATCATTGTGGTAAAATACACATAACGTAAAATTTACAATTTTAATAATTTTAAACGTGCAAATCAGTGAAAGTTAATACACTAACAGTGCTGTGCAGCCATCACCCTTATCTAGTCACAGTCATTTTATAACTTCAAAAAGAAGCTTTGTACCCTTTAAACAATCATTCCCCATTCCCCCTATCCCCTCAGCCCCTGACAACCATTAATCTACTTTCTGTCTCCATGGATTTGCCAATTCTGGATATTTCATATAATAGAATAATGCAACATGTGTCCTTTTATGTCTTCTTTCGCTTATCACATTGTTTTCGAGTTTTATCCATTTTATACCATGTATCACCATGTCATTCCTTTATATGGCTGAACAATACTTCCATGTATGGATATAACACATTTTGTTTATCTGTTTGTTCATTGATGGATATTTTAGTTATTTCCACCTTTTGGGTATGGTGTATACTGCTGCTATAAACTTTTTGTAAATTTTTTTGTTTAAACACCTATTTTCAATTTTTGGATGTATTTAGTTAGGAATGATACTGCTGTGTAATATGAAATTATGATTACCTTATTGAGGAATTACTATATCATTTTCCATAGCAACTATGACATTTTATTTTCTCACCAGTAATGTGTGAAGGTTTCACTTTCTCTACATCCTAGCTGTTCTTTTTGGTTTTGAAATTATAGCCATCCTAGTGGGTATAAAGTGCTGGCTTACTGGTGGGCGGAAGCAGGGTCCTGAAGACTCCGGAGCTGTTGCCAACCCACTGGCAGGTGAAGCCAGGTCCTGGGGTTAGTGCTGGAGTCTGGCTGCAGAGCCCAGGGATCCCAGAGTTCATTTCAGATTGTTGGGGCAGGGGTCCTGACACAGTTGAATTTGGGGTCTGCGGTGTCCCGAAGCTTGAGTTGGCCTGCAAGTGGACAGGGCCCAACTCGTTCCAGGGTAGAGTCTGGGCTGCTGTGGGTGGGCTGGGTCCACAGGCTGTGGGATCTTAGTTTTCTTGCATCTGTTGTCTGCCCCTGGTAGGTGAGGTGGGTCTAGAGGTTGGTGCAGGCTTCCTGGAGGGAAGGGACAGTGTCTGCCCACTGATGGGTAGAGCTGGGTCTTGGTCCTCTGGTGGGCAGGGCTGTGTCTAGGGGCATTTCTAGAGGTGGCTGTGAGCTCAGGAAGTCTTTAGGCAGCCTGTCTGCTGATGGGTGGGGCTGTGTCCCTGCCCAGTTACTTGTTTGGCCTGAAGCATCCCAGCACTGGCACCTATAGTCTGTTGGGTGGGGCGAGGTCTTAGCAATAATGAGCCAGGATGGCAGCGTTCATGTGGTAGAATGTTCCAAAATATGACTGCCACCAGTGTCTGTGTCCCCAGGGTGAGCCACAACCATCTCCCACTTCTCCAGGAGATTCGCCAAGACCAGGAGGTAGGTCTGGCTCAGGCTCCTGTTAAATAACTGCTTTTGCCCTGCATCCTGGTGCATATGAGATTTTGTGTAGGCCCTTTAAAAGTGAAGTCTCTTATTTCCCCTAGTCCTGTGGGGCTCCTGAAATTAAAGCCCTGCTGGCCTTCAAAGCCAAATATTCTGGGGGCTTGTCTTCCCATTGCAGGACCCCTGGGCTGGGGAGCCTGTTGTGGGGCTCAGAACTCTCCTGTGGGAGAACCTCTGCAATAAAATTATCCTCCAGTTTGTGTGTTGCCCACCTGGGGGTATGGGAATTGATTATATTGTGAGTTCACCCCTCCTACCCACCTGTCTTATTGTGGTTCCTTCTTTATGTCTTAAGTTGTAGAAGACCTTTTCTGGTAGGTTCCATTCTTTTTCATCAATGGTTGTTTTGCAGATGGTTGTAATTTTGGTGTGCTTGTGAGAGGAGGTGAACTCAGGGTCTTTCTACTCAGCCATCTTTGCCACTCTCCCATTGGGAGGTCTTTGATTACTGATTCAATCTCTTGTTATAGTTCTGTTCAGATTTTCTATTTCTTTTTGA
The DNA here is from genome assembly GCF_951394435.1 of Stenella coeruleoalba. Lineage (NCBI taxonomy): Eukaryota > Metazoa > Chordata > Mammalia > Artiodactyla > Delphinidae > Stenella > Stenella coeruleoalba. Next base: position 138,413,974 of record NC_137147.1, on the reverse strand, counting down.
GTAAATTTTGGTAGATCATGTCTTTCTAGGAATCCATCCATTTCATCTAGGTTGTCTGATTTGTTCACAATCAGTTGTTCACAGTATTCTCTTATAATACTGTTTATTTCTTTAAGGTCAGTAGTAATGCTGCATAATAATTTCTAATTTTCATAGTTTGAGTCTTCTCTCTTATTTTCTTAGTTAGTCTAGCTAAAAGTTTGTCGATTTTGTTGATCTTTTCAGAAACCAGCTTTTGGTTTTGTTGGTTCTCTCTATTGTGTTTCTATCCTGGAAAATGTTCCACATGGATTTGAGAAGAGTACTCCAGAATGCACTATTCTGCTGTTGTTGAGTTGAGTGTTCTGTATGTATCTGTTAGGTCTAGTTGGTTTATTGTGTTGTTCAACAAGTCTTTTTTTTTTTTTTTTTTTTTTTTGTTGCAGTATGTGGGCCTCTCACTGCAGTATGTGGGATCTTCCCAGACCAGGGCACGAACCCGTGTCCCCTGCATCGGCAGGCGGACTCTCAACCACTGCGCCACCAGGGAAGCCCAAGTCCTCTATTTTGTTATTGGTTATCTGCCTGGTTTTTCTTTATGAAAGTGAGATATTTTTGAAAGTTTCCAGCTATTATTATAGAACATTTCTCTCATCTTATTTTGTCAATTTTTGCTTCATATATTTTGGAGATATATGTTAGGTTCATATGTTTACGTTTGACATATTTTCATGTTGGATTTACCCATTTTTCAATGTATGATGTCCTTATTTGTCTCATAACTATTTTTGACTTAAAGTTTATTTTGTCAGATATGAGTGTAGCTACCCCAGCTCTCTTCTGGTTACTGTTTGCATGGAATGTGTTTTTCCATCTTTTCACTATCAACCTATTTGTGTCTTTAGATCCAGAGTGAGTCCCTTGTAGACAATATATAATTGGATCACTTTTTAAAATCTATTCTACCAATCTCTGCTTTTTGATTGAAGAATTAAACCATTTACATTTAAAATAACTATTCATAGGTAAGGTTTTCTTTTTCATAAAAAAAAATCATATCTTTTTTGTTCTTCATTTCCTCCATTACTGCCCTCTTCTGTGTTTAGTTTATTTTTTCTAGTGTCCTATTTTGATCCCCTCTCGTTTTATTTTTTGTATATTTTTTAGTTCTTTTCCTTAACCCTGAAGATTAAGGCTATATTGATCTCAAACTTATAAGAAACTAGTTTGGATTCATAACAACATAGCTTCAATAGTATTCAAAAACTATTCCTATATAGCTCCAACCTCCCTCTTATTGCTATTGTCAAAAATTACTTATTTATACATTGTGTGTCCATTGACCTAGAGTTATAATTTATTTTTTTTACATCTTTATTGGCGTATAATTGCTTCACAATGGTGTGTCAGTTTCTGCCCTTCAACAAAGTGAACCAGTTATACATATACATATGTTCCCATATCTCTTCCCTCTTGCGTCTCCCTCCCTCCCACCCTCCCTATCCCACCCCTCTAGGTGGTGACAAAGCACCGAGCTGATCTCCCTGTGCTATGCGGCTGCTTCCCACTAGCTATCTACCTTACGTTTGGTAGTGTATATATGTCCATGCCACTCTTTCGCTTTGTCACAGCTTACCCTTCCCCCTCCCCATATCCTCAAGTCCATTCTCTAGTAGGTCTGTGTCTTTATTCCTGTCTTACCCCTAGGTTCTTCATGACATTTTATTTGTCTTAAATTCCATATATATGTGTTAGCATACATTATTTGTCTTTCTCTTTCTGACTTACTTCACTCTGTATGACAGACTCTAGGTCCATCCACCTCATTACAAATAGTTCAATTTCATTTCTTTTTATGGATGAGTAATATTCCATTGTATATATATGCCACATCTTCTTTATCCATTCACCCGATGATGGACACTTAGGTTGTTTCCATCTCCTGGCTATTGTAAATAGAGCTGCAATGAACATTTTGGTACATGACTCTTTTGGAATTATGGTTTTCTCAGAGTATATGCTCAGTAGTGGGATTGCTGGGTCATATGGTAGTTCTATTTTTAATTTTTTAAGGAACCTCCATACTGTTCTCCATAGTGGCTGAACCAATTCACATTCCCACCAGCAGTGCAAGAGTGTTGCCTTTTCTCCACACCCTCTCCAGCATTTATTGTTTCTAGATTTTTTGATGATGGCCATTCTGACTGGTGTGAGATGATATCTCATTGTAGTTTTGATTTCCATTTCTCTAATGATTAATGATGTTGAGCATTCTTTCATGTGTTTGTTGGCAGTCTATATACCTTCTTTGGAGAAATGTCTGTTTAGGTCTTCTGCCCATTTTTGGATTGGGTTGTTTGTTTTTTTGTTATTGAGCTGCATGAGCTGCTTATAAATTTTGGAGATTAATCCTTTGTCAGTTGCTTCATTTGCAAATATTTTCTCCCATTCTGAGGGTTGTCTTTTGGCCTTGTTTATGGTTTCCTTTGATGTGCAAAAGCTTTGAAGTTTCATTCGGTCCCATTTGTTTATTTTTGTTTTTATTTCCATTTCTCTAGGAGGTGGGTCAAAAAGGATCTTGCTGTGATTTATGTCATAGAGTGTTCTGCCTATGTTTTCCTCTAAGAGTTTGATAGTTTCTGGCCTTACATTTAGGTCTTTAAAACATTTTGAGCTTATTTTTGTGTATGGTGTTAGGGAGTGATCTAATCTCATACTTCTACATGTGCCTGTCCAGTTTTCCCAGCACCACTTATTGAAGAGGCTGTCCTTTCTCCACTGTACATTCCTGCCTCCTTTATCAAAGATAAGGTGACCATATGTGCGTGGGTTTATCTCTGGGCTTTCTATCCTGTTCCATTGATCTATCTTTCTGTTTTTGTGCCAGTACCATACTGTCTTGATTACTGTAGCTTTGTAGTATAGTCTGAAGTCAGGGAGCCTGATTCCTCCAGCTCCTTTTTTCGTTCTCAAGATTGCTTTGGCTATTCAGGGTCTTTTGTGTTTCCATACAATTTGTGAAATTTTTTGTTCTAGTTCTGTGAAAAATGCCAGTGGTAGTTTGATAGGTATTGCATTGAATCTGTAGATTGCTTTGGGTAGTAGAGTCATTTTCACAATGATGATTCTTCCAATCCAAGAACATGGTATATCTCTCCATCTATTTGTATCATCTTTAATTTCTTTCATCAGTGTCTTATAATTTTCTGCATACAGGTCTTTTGTCTCCTTCTGTAGGTTTATTCCTAGATATTTTATTCTTTTTGTTGCAGTGGTAAATGGGAGTGTTTTCTTGATTTCACTTTCAGATTTGTCATCATTAGTATATAGGAATGCCAGAGATTTCTGTGCATTAATTTTGTATCCTGCTACTTTACCAAATTCACTGATTAGCTCTAGTAGTTTTCTGGTAGCATGTTTAGGATTCTCTATGTATAGTATCATGTCATCTGCAGACAGTGGCAGCTTTACTTCTTCTTTTCCGATTTGGATTCCTTTTATTTCCTTTTCTTCTCTGATTGCTGTGGCTAGACTTCCAAAACTATGTTGCATAAGAGTGGTGAGAGTGGGCAACCTTATCTTGTTCCTGATCTTAGTGGAAATGGTTTCAGTTTTTCACCATTGAGGACGATGTTGGCTGTGGGTTTGTCATATATGGCCTTTATTATGTTGAGAAAAGTTCCCTCTATTCCTACTTTCTGCAGGGTTTTTATCATAAATGGGTGTTGAATTTTGTCGAAAGCTTTCTCTGCATCTATTGAGATGATCATATGGTTTTTCTCCTTCAGTTTGTTAATATGGTGTATCACGTTGATTGATGTGCGTATATTGAAGAATCCTTGCATTCCTGGAATAAACCCCACTTAATCATGGTGTATGATCCTTTTAATGTGCTGTTGGATTCTGTTTGCTAGTATTTTGTTGAGGATTTTTGCATCTATGTTCATCAGTGATATTGGCCTGTAGTTTTCTTTCTTTGTGACATCCTTGTCTGGTTTTGGTATCAAGGTGATGGTGGCCTCGTAGAATGAGTTTGGGAGTGTTCCTCCCTGTGCTGTATTTTGGAAGAGTTTGAGAAGGATAGGTGTTAGCTTTTCTCTAAATGTTTGATAGAATTCGCCTGTGAAGCCATCTGGTCCTGGGCTTTTGCTTGTTGGAAGATTTTTAATCACAGTTTCAATTTCATTGCTTGTGATTGGTCAGTTCATATTTTCTTTTTCTTCCTGATTCAGACTTGGCAGGTTGTGCCTTTCTAAGAATTTGTCCATTTCTTCCAGACTGTCCATTTTTTTGGCATAGAGTTGCTTGTAGTAATCTCTCATGATCTTTTGTGTTTCTGCAGTGTCAATTGTTACTTCTCCTTTTTCATTTCTAATTCTATTGATTTGAGTCTTCTCCCTTTTTTTCTTCATGAGTCTGGCTAATGGTTTATCAATTTTGTTTATCTTCTCAAAGAACCAGCTTTTAGTTTTATTGATCTTTGCTATCGTTTCCTTCATTTCCTTTTCATTTATTTCTGATCTGATTTTTATGATTTCTTTCCTTCTGCTAACTTTGGGGTTTTTTGGTTCTTCTTTCTCTAATTGCTTTAGGTGCAAGGTTAGGTTGTTTATTCGAGATGTTTTCTGTTTCTTAAGGTAGGATTGTCTTGCTATAAACTTCCCTCTTAGAGCTGTTTTTGCCGCATCCCATAGGTTTTGGGTCATTGTATCTCCATTATCATTTGTTTCTAGGTATTTTTTAATTTCCTCTTTGATCTCTTCAGTGATCACTTCGTTATTAAGTAGTATATTGTTTAGCCTCCATGTGTTTGTATTTTTTACAGGTCTTTTCCTGTAATTGATATCTAGTCTCATAGCGTTGTGGTCGGAAAAGATACTTGATACAATTTCAGTTTTCTTAAATTTACCAAGGCTTGATTTGTGACCCAAGATATGATCTATCCTGGAGAATGTTCCATGAGCACTAGAGAAAAATGTGTATTCTGTTGTTTTTGGATGGAATGTCCTATAAATATCAATTAAGTCCATCTTGTTTAATGTATCATTTAAAGCTTGTGTTTCCTTATTTATTTTCATTTTGGATGATCTGTCCATGGGTGAAAGTGGGGTGTTAAAGTCCCCTACTATGGATGTGTAACTGTCTATTTCCCCTTTTATGGCAGTTAGTATTTGCCTTATGTATTGAGATGCTCCTAAGTTGGGTGCATAAATATTTACAATTGTTGTATCTTCTTGGATCGATCCCTTGATCATTATGTAGTGTCCTTCTTTGTCTCTTCTAATAGTCTTTATTTTAAAGTCTATTTTGTCTGATATGAGAATTGCTACTCAGCTTTCTTTTGGTTTCCATTTGCATGGAATATCTTTTTCCATCCCCTTACTTTCAGTCTATATGTGTCTCTAGGTCTGAAATGTGTCTCTTGTAGACAGCATATATATGGTCTTGTTTTTGTATCCATTCAGGCAATCTGTGTCTTTTGGTGGGAGCATTTAGTCCATTTACATTTAAGGTAATTATCAATATATATGTTCCTATTCCCATTTTGTTAATTGTTTTGGGTTCGTTTTTGTAGGTCTTTTCCTTCTCTTGTGTTTCTTGCCTAGAGAAGTTCCTTTAGCATTTGTTGTAAAGCTGGTTTGTTAGTGCTGAACTCTCTCAGCTTTTACTTGTCTGTAAAGGTTTTAATTTCTCCATCAAATCTGAATGAGATCCTTGCTGGGTGGAGTAATCTTGGTCGCAGGTTTTCTCCTTCATCACTTTAAATACGTCCTGCCACTCCCTTCTGGCTTGCAGAGTTTCTGCTGAAAGATCAGCCGTTAACCTTATGGGGATTCCCTTGTGTGTTATTTGTTGTTTTTCCCTTGCTGCTTTTAATATGTTTTCTTTGTATTTAATTTTTGACAGTTTGATTAATATGTGTCTTGGCGTATTTCTCCTTGGATTTATCCTGTATGGGACTCTCTATGCTTCCTGGACTTGATTAACTATTTCCTTTCCCATATTAGGGAAGTTTTCAACTATAATCTCTTCAAATATTTTCTCAGTCCCTTTGTTTTTCTCTTCTTCTTCTGGAACCCCTATAATTCCCTGGTTGCGCAGTGGTTGAGAGTCCGCCTGCCGATGCAGGGGACAGGGGTTCGTGCCCCGGTCCGCGAAGATCCCACATGCTGCAGAGCGGCTGGGCCCGTGAGCCATGACCGCTGAGCCTGCGCGTCCGGAGCCTGTGCTCCACGACGGGAGAGGCCACAACAGTGAGAGGCCTGTGTACCACAAAAAAAAAAAAAAAAAGTTGGTGCATTTAATGTTGTCCCAGAGGTCTCTGAGACTGGGACAACATTCTGGGACAACAACTGGGACAACATTCAACATTTCATTCTCTTTTCTTTATTCTGCTCTGCAGTAGTTATTTCCACTATTTTATCTTCCAGGTCACTTATCCGTTTTCTGCCTCAGTTATTCTGCTATTGATCCCATCTAGAGTATTTTTCATTTCATTTATTGTGTTGTTCATCATTGCTTGTTTCATCTTTAGTTCTTCTAGGTCCTTGTTAATGTTTCTTGCATTTTGCCTATACTATTTCCAAGATTTTGGATCACCTTTACTATCATTATTCTGAATTCTTTTTCAGGTAGACTGCCTATTTCCTCTTAATTTGTTAGGTCTGGTGGGTTTTTATCCTGCTCCTTCATCTGCTGTGTATTTTTCTGTCTTCTCATTTTGCTTATCTTACTGTGTTTGGGGTCTCCTTTTTGCAGGGTGCAGGTTTGTAGTTCCCGTTATTTTTGTTGTCTGTCCCCAGTGGCTAAAGTTGGTTCAGTGGGTTGTGTAGGCTTCCTGGTGGAGGGGACTAGTGCCTGTGTTCTGGAGGATGAGGCTGGATCTTGTCTTTTTGGTGGGCAGGTCCACGTCTGGTGGTGTGTTTTGGGGTGTCTGTGGAGTTATTATGATTTTAGGCAGCCTCTCTGCTAATGGGTGGGGTTGTGTTCCTGTCTTACAAGTTGTTTGGCATAGGATGTCCAGCACTGTAGCTTGCTGGTCATTGAGTGAAGCTGGGTGCTGGTGTTGAGATGGAGATCTCTGGGAGATTTTTTCCGTTTGATATTATGTGGAGCTGGGAAGTCTCTTGTGGACCAGTGTCCTGAAGTTGGCTCTCCCACCTCAGAGGCACAGCACTGACTCCTGGCTGCAGCACCAAGAGCCTTTCATCCACATGGCACAGAATAAAAGGGAGAAAAAGTAGAAAGAACGAATTAGTAGAAGAAAGAAAGAAAGAGAAAGAGAGAAAGAAAGAAAGAAAGGAGGGAAGGAGGGAGGGAGGAAGGAAGGAGGGAAGGAAAGAAAAATAAAGAAGATAAAGTAAAATAAAATAAAGTATGATAAAATATAATAAAGTTATTAAAATAAAAAATTAATTATTAAGAAAAAAAAAAAGGACGGATAGAACCCTAGGGCAAATGGTGGAAGCAAAGCTATACAGACAAAATCTCACACAGAAGCATACACATACACACTCACAAAAAGAGGAAAAGGGGAAAAAATCATAAATCTTGCTCTCAAAGTCCACCTCCTCAATTTGGGATGATTCGTTGTCTATTCATGTATTCCACAGATGCAGGGTACATCAAGTTGATTGTGAAGCTTTAATCCGCTGCTTCTGAGGCTGCTGGGAGGGATTTCCCTTTCTCTTCTTTGTTCTCACAGCTCCTGGGGTCCAGCTTTGGATTTGGCCCCGCCTCTGCGTGTAGGTCGCCAGAGGACATCTACTCAGGCTGGACGGGGTTAAAGGAGCAGCTGCTTTGGGGACTCTGGCTCACTCAGGCCAGGGGGAGGGAGGGGTACGGAGTGCGGGGCAAGCCTGCGGCGGCAGAGGCCGTTCTGACGTTGCACCAGCCTGAGGCGCATGGTGCGTTCTCCCAGGGAAGTTGTCCCTGGATCCTGGGACCCTGGCAGTGGCGGGCTGCACAGGCTCCCCGGAAGGGGAGTGTGGATAGTGACCTGTGCTCGCACACAGGCTTCTTGGTGGCGGCAGCAGCAGCCTTAGCATCTCACGCCCGTCTCTAGGGTCCGTGCTTTTAGCCGCGGCTTGCGCCTGTCTCTGGAGCTCCTTTAAGCAGCGCTCTTAATCCCCTCTCCTCGAGAGGGAAGAAAAAGTCTCTTGCCTCTTCGGCAGGTCCAGACTTTTCCTTGGACTCCCTCCCGGCTATCCGTGGTGCACTAACCCCCTGCAGGCTGTATTCATGCTGCCAACCCCAGTCCTCTCCCTGCGCTCCGACCCTCAGCTCCCAGCCCTGCCCGCCCCGGTGGGTGAGCAGACAAGCCTCTGGGGCTGGTGAGTACCGGTCGGCACCGATCCTCTGTGCAGGAAACTCTCCGCTTTCCCCTCCGTACCCCTGTTGCTGTGCTGTCCTCCGCGGCGCCGAAGCTTTCCCGCTCTGCCACCCACAGTCTCCGCCCGCGAAGGGGCTTCCTAGTGTGTGGAAACCTTCCTCCTTCACAGCTCCTTCCCACTGGTGCAGGTCCCGTCCCTATCCTTTTGTTTCTGTTTATTCTTTTTTCTTTTGCCCTACCCAGGTACGTGGGGACTTTCTTGCCTTTTGGGAGGTCTGAGGTCTTCTCCCAGCGTTGAGTAGGTGTTCTGTAGGAGTTGTTCCACGTGTAGATGTATTTCTGGTGTATCTGTGGGGAGGAAGGTGATCTCTGCGTCTTACTCTTCCGCCATCTTCCCCTCGTCCTGTAATTATTTTATACATTTGTCTTTTAAATTATATAGGGAAAAAAGGAGTTAAAAATCACAAATACAACAATGCTGGCTTTTTTATTTATCTATGTAGTTATTTTTACTAGAGTTTTTTTTTGTATAGCTTTGAGTTACTGTCTAGTGTCCTTTCATTTCAGCCTGAAGGACTCTGTTTAACATTTCTCCTAAGGCAGGTCTAATGGTGATGCTTTTTACCTGAGTATGTGTTAGTTTCTTCTTCTTTTTTTTTGGGGGGGGGCTGCACCACGTGGCTTGTGGAATTTAAGTTCCCCAACCAGGGATCGAACCTGGGCCCCAGCAGTGAAAGTGCTGAGTCGTAACCACTGGACTGCCAGGGAGTTCCCAGTTCCTTCATTTTTTGAAGGAGAACTTTGCTGAATATAAAATTTTTCATTTATAGAGTTTTTTGAAAAGCACTTTATAAGTATATCATCCCACTGTGGGTTCTGATGAGAAATTAACTGTTATATTATTGAGGATCCCTTGTATGTGACATGTTGCATCTCTCTTACTGCTTTCAAGATTGTCTCTTTGTCTTTATCTTTGGACAGATTATATTGGGTTGGCAGTGTGAGGATCTCTTTGAGTTTATCCTGCTTGGAGTTCTTTAAGCTTCTTGAATATGTAGATTTACAGCTTTTATAAAATTTGGTAAGTTTTTGGCTAGTATTTTTTCCTGTATTCTTTCTGACCCTTTCTCTTTTTTTTTCCCCCCTAGAACTCCCTTTATGTATACATTAGTATGTAAGATGATATCCCACTGGTTCTGTTCATTTTTCTTCAAAGTTGTTGTACTTTTCAGCTCCAGAATTTTTATTTCGTTCTTTTTTATAATTTATATCTTGTTATTAGTGTTCTCTAGTTGATGAGATCTCATTCTCTTGGTTTCCTTTAGTTCCTTGTCTGTGATTTCCTTTCGTTCTTTGAGCATATTTGAGACAGTTGATTTAAAGTCAGTTAGTCTTAAGGCAGTGTACAGATTCAAGGCAATCCCTATCAGAATACCAATGGCATTTTTCACAGAACTAGAACAAAAAATTTTGAAATTTGTATGGAAGCACAAAACACCTTGAATAGCTAAAACAATCTGGAGAAAGAAGAACAGAGCTGGAGGAATCATGCTCCCTGACTTCAGGCTATACTCCAAAGCTACAGTAAGTGTGGTACTGGCATAAAATCAGACACATAGATCAGTGTAACAGGATAGAGAGCCCAGAAATAAACCCACACACTTATGGTTAATTAATCCACACCAAAGGAGGCAAGAATATACAATGGAGAAAAGACAGTCTCTTCAGTAAGTGGTGCTGGGAAAACTGGACAGCTACATGTAAAAGAATGAAATTAGAACATTTTCTAACACTATACAAAAATGAACTCAAAATGGATTAAAGACCTAAATGTAAGACCAGATACTATAAAACTCCTTAAGGAAAATATAGGTAGAACACTCTTTGATGTAAATCCCAGCAATATTTTTTTGGATCTGTCTCCTAAAGTAAATGAAATAACAGGAAAAATAAACAAATGGGACCTAATTAAACTTAGAAGCTTTTGCAAAGGAAAGGAAACCATTGACAAAACAAAAAGACAACCTACTGAATGGGGAAAAAAATTTACAAATTATATGACTGATAAGGGATTAATATCCAACATATATAAACAGCTCAATACAACTCAACATAAAAAAACAAACAACCCGATTAAAAATGGGCAGAAGAACTGAATGGACATTTTTCCAAAGAGGAAATGTAGATGGGCGACAGGCATTTGAAGACTCTCAACATTGCTAATCATCAGGGAAATGCAAATCAAAACTACAATGATATATCACCACACACCTGTCAGAATGGCTGTCATCCAAAAGAACACAAGTAACAAATGTTGGCAAGGATGTGGAGAAAAGGGAACCCTCATACACTGTTGGTGGGAATGTCAATTGGTGCAACCACTGTGGGAAAACAGTATGGAGGATGCTCGAAAAACTAAAAATAGAACTACCAATATGACTCAGCAATTCCACTCCTGGGTTTATATCTGAAAAAACAGCAACAGTAGTTCAAAAAGATACATGCACCCCATTGTTCATAGCAGCATTATTTACAGTTGCCAAGATATGGCAACAACCTAAGTGTCTATCAACTGATGAATGGATAAAGAAGATGTGGTGTATATGTACAGTGGAATACTACTCAGCCATAAGAAAGAACGAAGTTTTGCCATTTGCAGCAACATGGATGGACTGGGAGGGCATTATGTGAAGTGAAATTAAGTCAGACAGAGAAAGATAAATACTGTATGATACCACTTTTATGTGGAATCTAAAAAATGCAACAAACTAGTGAATATAACAAAAAAGAAGCATACTCACAAATATAGAGAACAAACTAATGGTTACCAGGGAAAGAGGGAGAGGTAATATAGGGGTGGGGGAGTGGGAGGTAGAAACTACTGGGTGTAATACAGGCTCAAGGATGTATTGCACAAGATGGGGAATAAAGCCAATATTTTGTAATAACTGTAAATGGAAAGTAACCTTTAAAAAATTAAAAATTAAAAAAAAGTCAGTTAGTCTAGTATGTCTGTCTAATGTTAGCCTTCCTTAAGGACAGTTTCTACTTTTTCCTTTCTTGTGAGTAGACCATACTTTCTTGTTACTTTGCATGCCTCATAATTTTTTGTTGAAAACTGGACATTTTTAATGATGTGGTAATTTTAGAGAACAAAGTCTCCCACCATCCCAGTATTTATTGTTGCTGCTTGTTATGGATTGTAGTTTTTTGTTTTTTAGTTATTTTTCTTAACTATTTTTGCAAAGAGTATTCTTTGTCATGTATGGTCATTGGCATTCTGTTCCATTAGCTTAGTGGTCAGCTAGTGATTTGACAGATTTCTCTAAACACCTGGAGCCAAAAAGAAAACAAAAACAATATGCAAACAAACAACAAATTTTCTTCTGGACTTTGTAGACTGACTTTGAGTTGGGGGTGCTTCTTCAGTGCTTAGTGAGACTGTTTACTGTTCCTCACTTTTTGCTTACATGGAACCTAAAAGTGAGCGAGAGGTGAAAGCTTAGGATCTTTTTAGCTATATTCTGACATGCATCTAGCCCTGGACATGTGTGTGGCCTTCTAGATTCCCCAGTTCATAGGAGAGCTTTTCACAGCTCTGTCTCCTTCCCTACCATCCTCCTAGGCTTCTTGCTCTGTTGGCTATTTAACCCCTCTGTTGCCCCAGGTAGCCACGGATACGCCTTTAAATGTTTTCAACAGATGCTGTATGGGAGGCCACCTCAGCTCTGAGAGAGTTCCAAGGGTGTGCAAAACACAGACAAGCCCCTGAGCCATTCCTTCAGGAAGCCTCCAGACAGGTTAAAACCCACAACTATACTTTTTGAGAACAAGGTTTTATTGCTCCATCTGGCACCAGCAAGTCACACCAGTAATGTGGGCTGCTATCCACAAGTCTACCTCTGAGCTGGAGAATGGGGGATGGTAGGCTGCTAAACCAAAATGCCACAATGCTTTTGAACTTTTGAATGTCTTATTGAACTATGTAAACTTTTTCCTTCATAAGCACTCCTGTGGTTGTTGTACATCTTAGATTATTTTCCAGAGTTTAAAAAAGTTGATACTAACAGTTTTTGCCAGTTTACTTGTTGCCTTAGGGGAGGGATGGATCCTTGAGCTGTCTGCTCTTCCATTTTCAGTAATACCACTCCTTCTGGGTCAGTTTTGATTATTCTTCAAATGACAGATCATCTTTTTCTATCTTATTTTATGCCTGCTAGTCTTTGGATGGCAGAAAGTGTGAATTTTTCTTTTTTGATGCTGGATAGTTTCATGTTAACATATTTTTGTTAGGTTACTTTCCGTCAAGTTACTTGAAAACAGTTTGAGCCTTTCAGTTCTTGCCTTTGTGATTTGTTAGATGGGCCTGGAGCAGTGCTCAGACAAGAGGCAGCATTCTCCACTGCTGAGTCAAGACTTTCATGAGTAGTATACCCAATCCATGACTTACGAGTTTTTCCAGTCTGGGTGGTGGGTACAGACACTGTTCCTGACCCCATGTGTGTGTTGGGACTGTTTTGTGTAATCCTTTCAGATGGTTCTTTCCTCATCTTCGAGTAGTTACCTCACATGCAAGCACTGCTTAGTACTCTGCTGAATGCTTGAGAAGAATCCTTTGCAGATACCTGATGTTCTCTCTGTACTCGCTGTGTACTTCTCTAGTACCCTATTCTGTTAACTCTAGTTGCCTTGGTCTTTTAGACTTTCAGCTCCATCTTAACTCAGAGAGTGTGTTGTGCTCTGCCTCAGTTCTCCCTCCCTGCACCATGGGTTGGAAACTCTCTCAAGGCAAGAAGGGAAGATGGGGCTAATAATAGAGCTCATCCTTAATTGTTTCTCATTTCAGGGATCACTGCCCTACATAGCCTGATAGCCAATGTCTTGAAACTATTTAATGTATTTTTTTTTCTATTTTCAGACTAGAGAGTAAATTTGGTCCCTGTTACTCTATTTTGGTTAGAAATGGTAGATTTTAGTTGTTATTTTTTTAACTGTGTCAGAACATTTTGACAAGGCAATGAGCCTGAGCCCATGTGACCTGAAAATGTGTTTGTACATATATGTTGTTTACTAGTTTGCTTAGGTAATGAATTCTATTTCAGGGGATATACATGGACCTGGATTAAATAAAACAGTAGTTCAGAGTTGCAGTCTTCCTAAATAATGACACATTTACAAAAAGTTCTGAAATTTGCTCAAAATGAGTTACTCTGCTATGTTTATAATATGTTAATTGTATCCCTTGGGTGTAACACATTTGAGTATGTTTTTAAAATTATAGCTAAAATAAAGAAGTGAGGGGCTTCCCTGGTGGCGCAGTGGTTGAGAGTCCGCCTGCCGATGCAGGGGACACGGGTTTGTGCCCCGATCCGGGAGGATCCCACATGCCGCGGAGTGGCTGGGTGCGTGAGCCATGACTGCTGAGCCTGTGCGTCGGGAGCCTGTGCTCCGCAACGGGAGAGGCCACAACAGTGAGAGTCCCGCGTACCGCAAAAAAAATAAAATAAAGAAGTGAAATTCAAAGTAGATCTTTGCAAAGCACCTGAAGTACTTCCATAGAATAGTTTAGAAACCACTGATAGTCTAGTTTGAACTTTTTATTTTGCATGTGGAGAAAACAATATCTAGGGAGACTGTTGAGTTGCACAAAGTCATACAACTGTAACAAGAACCCAGTGTTCCCAAATTCTTTGTTACTGTTTTTCTGATAAACTATAAGAAAGTTCAGTAACAGTTTTCAGTAATCAATGTCCTGATCAAAGGAGTGGGTATGCTAAATTATTCTATCTTAAAAATCCAACATGTTTCAACAGTGATTAAAATCTAACAGTTTATCTTTTATTTTTGAAAAACCTCAGTGAAAATTCTTTTTATTAAAAAAAACATTATTTTTTGCCTATGAATTTTGGAGATCGAAAAGACTGAACTTTACAACCTATGTAATGATATATCTGCAGTAAATGTGAATGAAGTTAAAAGTGCTCCTTTTGAGGAACTTGTTAAAGGACCGATTTTGAGATCAGTGTGTTTTACTTTATTGAGGAGCCCTAAATTTCTTAATTGAATAAATCTATGCAGCTAAAGTAAATTGGTTTGATTCATGAGAGAATGCTACTATATCACTGCTCTATTTTTAAAATCTGTCTTTAGATCTTTGAATAACATTGGTCTTGCAGAAGCTTTGAATCTTTTTCCTGCTGTTGTTTCTTCTGCTCCTACCTTTCATAAATACACCTCTGTAATAAAAGGATAACTTCAAAACATTTTATACCTGTATTCGTTCTTACTTTATAGTACTGATTAATAAGTCTATTACATTGAATAGTCGCTAGATGCATTGATATACTCATGCCATGAAATTTTTTTAGGTGTATTAGGAAGCATGAAATTCTCTTAAGAATGTTGTAATAGAATATGTATGTATATGCTCCTCTTATGAATGGGAGTGTTATCATTTATTAGTGATAAGAGGCAGAAGATACCAAGAAAAGACTAGGAACAAAATGAAAACAGAAGAAAAGAATTTTGTCATTTAACAGGAAGGAAAAGATTTTTTTTTCAAAATTAGTTTTTAGAATGTAGAAGCATTTGTGTGAATACTAACTATATAACATTTAAATAACCACACAACATCTGCGTGCAATTGAATTAAAGTATTTACATTTTGCCACTATAACCTCACTTGGTTTTTGCAGTGTTAATCTTATTATCAGTTTACTGGAATATATTTGTAGGACACAAAAATCAGCTATATTTCCTGCCTCCAAAACCAACCACTGTTTACTGTTGGGTTTGTTTTCTTCTATTATTTTTCCTGTGCACTGTTTTTTATCTGTGCATTTAAACAAACAAAAGGTATTATTATGCATGTATAATTTTTTATCCTGCTTTTTACCAATATTCATAAACATTTTTCCATGTGATAAAACATTTTTGAAAACAAGTTTTTTTCGATGTTTGTTCAATATTCCATTGTCTAAATTTATAGTAAATAAGCCATTTCCCTGCTGTTGAACGAGCAATCTCACCAGTGACCAAGGACTGAAAATAAAATATAGCTGTGCTTCCATGGAGGACATTCAACTAAAGTGAACGACTGTAACGTCTTTCTTTTCTCCTGGTGCCATATGCTCTCTGTCTTTGCTTCTTTCTGCATGCCTGCTCCATTCTTCTTTTTTTCTGCAGTGAAGGTCCCTCTGTATACTCATAGTATCTGTTACCTCATAACTTTGGGTTGTACATAACTTTGGGTTGATTTGCCATGGCACTAACTCCAACTCTGAATATATTTCCTCTTACTTTCAAGATCACTGTATTTAACTTAGTCATTCTCTTTGTGTCATTTTCCAAATTATAGGGAGAAAGACTGTAGCTCATTTGGTTTAGGTGAACCAGGTGACTTGGTACATAGGGCTCTACCATCCAGGGGTTGAGCAGGGTGGGTTCTCTAATACGGGAGTGTAAGCTAAGAGGCAATTATTGGTATATTGACTATAGTCTTTTAAGAAAGGCTGACTATATGCTCCTTGAGGGTACATTTAGTACCTTGCACTTAGTAAGATCTCTATAAAGAGATTTAAGGGGGCATTTTTGCTTTGTATCTGGTGGTATAGAGATTTTGCATAGTACTTTATTAATATGAGACTTCAGGTGTATAAGAAGTTACTCTTTAAACTTGATTATTAAGTTTGTTTCATATAGCTATCTGTGAAAGTTGTGACAGGTATATTAGTTATTACTGTTATGGCCATATAGTTCTGCTTGCTGTTGTGACCTTTGGTGTCTGTGTCAATTGACAAGTAAAGTGAACAATGGGAAATGGCTTATTTACTATAACTTTAGCAATGGAATAAGCAGAACCACCAGGAGATATATTTAAGTACATAGTATATTAACATGTGTGTATATAGTATATGTAGTAGATATACCAGATTGTGTGTCTGTAGTGTAGTGTATAGTGTATGTATTGTATATGCTTATTTTATGAATTTTTTGTGTCAGAGATGTATGTACTAGGTATCATTTTATGTTGTGGACACCTATGGTACTTTATATTCCTCTTACTGCATGCTATAGACTGAATGTTTGTGTCTCCCCAAAATTCATATGTTGAAACCTAATCCCCAGGGTGAGGATATTTGGAGGTGGGGCATTTCGGAGGTGATTGGGTCATGAGGGCAGAACCCTCATGAATGGCATTAGTGTCCTTATAGAAGAGACCCCTGAGAGATCCCTTGCCCCTGTCTGTCATGTGATGGCAAAAGACCATCAGTGAACCAGGAAGCAGGCCCTCACCAGACATAGAATCTGCTGGTGGCTTAATCTTGGTCTTCCGCCCTCCTGAACTGTGAGAAACAAATATTTGCTGTTTAAGCTACCCAGCCTGTGGTAGTTTGTTATAGCAACCCAAACAGACCAAGACACTGAATTTAACATATGATTTGTATTTTAAGATGTATGAAACCACTAATTGTTATCCCTCCATTTCAACTTCATCATGGCAGGGACTATGATTTATTCATTAAAAAAAATACTCCCATTTCTTTAGGTACGTTTAGGAATTTGTCAGATGAATATTCAAAGATTATTTTGTTGGGTCGTTGGTATCCTTTGTATTTAAATCAAAACAAAACAAATTTTAAAACCTTTATTTTCCCTTTTAGGAAACTTAAGGCTTATAATCTGTTTTGTAAAGTCTTTTAAAAAGGTAAAATGCAAACTTCATTTTGCTTTTATTTCTGTTGTTAAATTGCCTTGAATGCATTTTACTAAACATTTACTGTTCTCAGTCCAAACTACCTTCCTGGGAGCAAATCTTTTCTTAAAGAAAAATGTCAGGCTAGGGTCAGATAATGATTGTCTTTCCTTTTCTAAACAGCATTAATATCTGTGATGCCATATGTTGTAGCCTGGAAAATGTGGTATTGATGTTGAACTACGATTTTAAATGATATAATTATATATTATAGAATTTACTATTTTAGAAACAAGGTAAATCACTGTGGCAGTTCTTAGGTGGAGTGCTATAGTTAGCCATCTGATTAGTCATGGGATTATGAAGAACTATCAAATTTAAATTGTAGTGAAATGTGTTCTGGAGTCATTCATTAAATTTTTAAAAAGTGCTGATTCAGTCAGTACCACATTAGAAAAGAGTAGAAAGTGCAACTTTAGAATGGTTTCCTTAAACAGTTTGTTTGCAATCACTTTCTTCATAGACTTCTTTGAGAAAATTTTAAAAGTTGCAACCCAGAAGGAAATTTTATGTTTAATATCAGGGAGTTCACATATTCTCCAAATCCTTTACTTGGACCCCAAGTTAAATACTCATATTGTAGGTTTTAGGTCTATAACTTGTCTATGAATATAATCTGCTAAATCAGTCACGGTCTCTGGTTCTTGGGCCTCAGTATTGTCATAAGCAAAACAGAATACTTTGCTTCCTAGCACTTGTTTCTGTTTGACTTTCTTACATATTCATTTCAACAAATATTTTGAGACTCTACTGAGAATAAATTACCGTGCTAAATGCTAAAGATATTAAGATGGAGAAGATGGAGTCCTTGGATGTAAAGAGTATATAGGCTTATGGGGAGATAATAGAGATATACAAACAATCCTGAACAAAGAACAGAACTTGGCAAGTACCAAAAGGGCAGAACATATTTATTGCTTTGAGAGCTCAGGGTGATCAAAGATTAGAAAAGAGGGATCAGAAAAATCTTTATGGAAACAGCATTAGTATAGTTATTAGTTGAACTAGCTCTACTTCTAATCCTGCATAAACCAGCTGCTAACTAACTAGATATGTTTAAAATAAGGAGGTTGGGAGAGAGATTTTCATTGGCCCCTTTAAATATAATCTTGATACTGTGGATAATTCGATATCATCCTTGAAGGAGGGAAATGATTTCATTCACTTAGCAAATGTTTGTATGACCACTTTATGCCAGGCACTCCTGTAGGCCCTGGAAATACATCAGTGAATGAAACAGATAAAATTACCTACCCTCATAAAACTTACATTTTAGATGGGATGATAAAAAAGATAAGTAAATATACAGCATGTCAGATGATAAATAATAAAGAGAAAAAATAAAGCAGGGAAGGTGGAGTAGAGCATGGGAGGAGTTGAACTTGAAAGTATAGCTAGGAAAATTCACTGCTGAAGGTGACTTTTTTTTTTTTTGGCGGTACGTGGGCCTCTCACTGTTGTGGCCTCTCCCGTTGTGGAGCACAGGCTCCGGACGCGCAGGCTCAGCGGCCATGGCTCACGGGCGCAGCTGCTCCGCGGCATGTGGGATCTTCCCTGACCGGGGCACGAACCCGTGTCCTCTGCATCGGCAGGTGGACCCCCAACCACTGCGCCACCAGGGAAGCCCTGAAGGTGACATTTAAATGACAACATGAAGGCAGTCTGTGAATGAGGTATGCAGACCAATGCAAAGATTCTAGGTCCAGGGAAATAGCAAATGCCAAGTCCTTGAGGCTGGGGCATGCCTGAGGTATTTACATTCCAAGAAGTCTGTTTGGCTCGGAGTAAAGGAGTAAATGGAGAATGAAGTCAGAGGGTGGTGGTGGTGGGTGGATGGTGGTTAGATCAAGCAGGGTCTTATATGATGTTTTAAGGACCTATGCTTTTAGTCTAAGTGGTATGTGATGTAGAAGGACAGTGGGTGGATTTGAACAGAATAGTGATGTTGTTAGACTTTCCTTTTAAAGAATCATTCTGGCTACTGTCTTGAGAATAGACTGAAGAAGGACAAGGGCAGAAACTGTAAAGCCACTTAGGAGGCTGTTGCAATAATCTAGGTGAGAGATGGCAACTTAGACCAAAATGGTAGCAGTGGAAATGGTAAGTAATTGGCGTTTTGAAGGTAGAGTCAACAGGAGCTGTCGCGAGGGGGAGAAAGAGGGAGACAGAGTGAAGGAAGGAAGGAGGTTAAGGATGGTACAGAGTGCTTGGCTTGAGCACCTAAAAGAGCAGAATTACCCATTTGCTGTGATGGGTAAAACTGTGGAGAAAAAGATTTGGGGGGAGAAAAGTTTGATTTTGGACAAGGTAAATGTGAGATATGCAATAGGTGTCTAAGTGGAGAGATTGCTGAATGTATGAGTCTAGAGTTCAAGGGCTAAAGATTTAAGTTTGGGCATTATGTCTAGATGGTGTTTAAAGAAATCAGACCAGATGGCTTCACCAAGGGAGTAAGGGTAAACAGGCAAAGATCCCAGGACAGATATTTGGGGCACTACAACGTTTAGCTGGTTGAGCTGGTGAAGATCATCCCAAATAGAGGCATAGAAGGTACTAATTTTGGAGAACAGCAAAAATTACAGTGCAGTGTTGGAATTTGAGTTTTACCCGTGTTTGATGTCTTTGTAGCATTATCCCTTTTCATAGTACTTAGAATTTACAAGCATTCTCTGTATTTCAGCATCCAGAAAATTTCAGCCCCAAGACTGAAATCAGCAGGGCCTTGGTTTATTATTTCCTAGGACTCATCCTGAACCATTAACAACGATTTTTGTTGAAGCTTCCCAACCACCTCCTCAATTTAGTCGTAGCTCTGGGCATACAGTGCAGAATAATGACACCTCCCTGGTGAACCCTGCATCCCTCCAAGTTTTTCAGGACTATCCAAATCAGAGAAAAATTATAATTATAAAAAATAAGCATAGAGTTTCCACTTCTTTTCCAGTTCTATAATTTGTTTTATCTATTTTATATTACTACATCTAAATTACCTACTAATAAGTGTTCTTAAAATCTTTTTAAAAATTCAAGAGCTCATCTTGGTTCTTAGGTACCTTTTGTAGTCCATCAGCTAGGTGTTTTAATTTCAATGTTTGTTTCAGTTAGGCTTCTTTCAGCTCTAAGTATCAGAAAGCCCAGTTCAAACAGCTTCACACAATAAGGAAATTTAAAGCTTAACGTAAAGTGGAAGTCCAGAAGCACAGTAGGCTTAAGAATTAGTTGGTCAGTACCTTAATGAAGACACCAAGGATTCAGATTCTTTCTATTGTTCCACTCTGCACTCCTTAATGCTGGCTTTATACCAAGCAGGATTCTCTTTGTAGTTGTCTTATGGTTGCCAGGAAGGAACCATATGTTCTACAAATAAGAAACAATCTGGCCTCCTTTTATCAGAAAGGACAAACTTAGCCAGAAGCTGCCAGAAAACTTCTTTTCATATCTCATTGGCACAATTTCTCTTCACGTCTGAATCAGTTTCTGGCAGTGAGATAGGCCCATCTTTGAGCTGAAGTCATTTCTCCAGGTTGCCGCCACTTAGAGTCGAATGGCATTGGAATGGATGTTGGAGCAGTCACAGTGTCTGCTTTGGTTGTGTCCTAGTGCTCTGAGATTTTTTAATCCATTCTTTTTCTGTTGTACTCCTATAATGAGTCAAAATATGCTAAGTCATCTTTATGGGTATAATTGCCCGTGTTCAGAGCTTTCTATCACATAAAGCAATACAGCAATATTAAGCATTTCTCTTTAAAAAGAGAAAAAAAGAGTAGTGAAAAGACTGAAGATAGTTGGCAAATTTGAATCTGTATCTCCTTGTAACCCATACTATTTAAACTCTTTTACCTCCACATAATTGATTTAGTTACCATTTACATAGAGACTTTAGTGATTTGATTTGTATCTCC
Organism: Stenella coeruleoalba; assembly: GCF_951394435.1. Classification (NCBI taxonomy): domain Eukaryota; kingdom Metazoa; phylum Chordata; class Mammalia; order Artiodactyla; family Delphinidae; genus Stenella; species Stenella coeruleoalba. Next base: position 138,393,006 of record NC_137147.1, on the reverse strand, counting down.
TTCCTCTCTTCAAAAGTCGCCTGGAGCATTGTGTTAAAGTAGAAAGTGAACTGGGTTATGATTAAGGTTCTGTTTAATTCTAGCTTCACAACTTTCCAGTTATGTGATTATGGACAAATCACTTCATCTCTCAGACCTTCAACTGCTTTCTCTATAAGCTGAGATAATAGTACCTATCTTCTCACCAAGTTATTCTTATGGGAGTTAAATAAAGTGATGTGATTTTCAGTTCAAGGAATTGAAAAGTATAGAGTAGCATACAATTTTAAAGGTCTTAATTATTACATTAATGAAAAAGAGTTAAGGGGAGGAGAACTAAATAACACAGGAGATTCTGGTCCTAAAAAGGAAATAATTGATCTTAGATTCTGCGTATTCAGGACGTATCAGTAGATGATAAGGGATGTGTGTAGCTTTTTTCACATTAGATGCTTAGTGAATAAAATAGGTTTATCATAGAACAGCTATTTGGATACTTGATTCTAGCTAGTGTATCCTACCAGCTACTTTTCAGGTAAGTATTCCCCAGAATTTGTTTACTTCAAATTTTTGCTGTGGTTTTTTTATCGGTTAAAGATGTTTTTGAAGATAACAACTATGGAGTAAATTGTAAACTAAAGTGCTTTATGTGGCTTCGAGGGTATGATGGATACATTTATTTATTCCAGTTATCGACTGTTTTCTCATATGCACTTTGTTGTCTTCCTTTTTGGAACATTATTCTTTATAAGAACCCTGAGGTTTCACACAGAAATGTAGGTGGAGTTTTGCTGTTATTACTAAACTGAGAACTCTAAAAAGCAAAACTTTGTATTTAGAGTTGAATGAAATTAAGATGATGATAAGGAATTTGACTTTTAAAATACTATTTATTTATCATGTCTTAGGTTAATGTACATAATGAACCTGAATGTGTTAACAAACTATAGAGTATTAAATAGTTTCTCTTTGTATCTTATTGCTATTGGTGAAACAGCATTTGTGCTTCTTCAATTGATATCATTCAACTTTTTGTTTTGAGGTAGTTGCTGTTATCATATTAAATTTGGGGCAGTACCCTTTTCTAAATGAGAAGACCAGCCTTACAGTATGTCTTCTTTTACATGGGAGATAATATGTATTGGCTTACACACATAAGAAGGGAACTAACAAATGTTGACTTTGTTACTATGCACAAGCATACCAAGTAAATAACATTTATGTCTCCCAATTTTGTGGATGTTTTTTAGAATTGGTATTATTTTGTCCTGAAATTTATGGTAGAATTCACCAATGAAGCCAGTTGGGCCTAGATTTCCTTTATGGGAAGATTTTAAACTATAATTTCAAATTCTTTAATAGATAAAGCATTATTTACTTATCTTTTTCTTCCTAAGTGAGCTTTGGTAGTTTGTCTTCAAGGAATTTGTCTATTTCATCCGAGTTATTAAATTTATTGACATAAAGTTGTTTATGACAGTCCCTTCCTTTTATGTCTGTGATTTCTCTCTCTCATTTCTGATATTGATATTTTGTCCTGCCTGCCCACACCCCACCCACTCCTCCCCAGCTGAAGGTTTATCAATTTTACTGATCTTAAAGAACCAGCTTTTGGTTTCACTGACTTCTTTTTTTTTTTAATTAATTTAATTAATTTTTTTATACAGCAGGTTCTTATTAGTCATCCATTTTATACACATTAGTGTATACATGTCAATCCCAATCTCCCAATTCATCACACCACCACCCCCAAGCCCCTGCCACTTTCCCCCCTTGGTGTCCATATGTTTTTTCTCTGCTTCTTTGTCTCAATTTCTGCCCTACAAACCGGTTCATCTCTACCATTTTCTAGGTTCCACATATATGCGTTAACATACGATATTTGTTTTTCTCTTTCTGACTTACTTCACTCTGTATGACAGTCTCTAGATGCATCCACGTCTCTACAAATGACCCAATTTCGTTCCTTTTTATGGCTGAATAATATTCCATTGTATATATGTACCACATCTTCTTTATCCATTCATCTGTCGATGGGCATTTAGGTTGCTTCCATGACCTGGCTATTGTAAATAGTGCTGCAGTGAACATTGCAGTGCATGTGTCTTTTTGAATTATGGTCTTCTCTGGGTATATGCCCAGTAGTGGGATTGCTGGGTCGTATGGTAGTTCTATTTTTAGTTTTTTAAGGAACCTCCATACTGTTCTCCGTAGTGGCTGTATCAGTTTACATTCCCACCAACAGTGCAAGAGAGTGCACCCACCCTCTCCCGCATTTATTGTTGGTAGATTTTCTGATGATGCCCATTCTAACTGTTGTGAGGTGATACCTCATTGTAGTTTTTTTTTTTTTCCGGTATGCGGGCCTCTCACTGTTGTGGCCTCTCCCGTTGCGGAGCACAGGCTCCGGACGCGCAGGCTCAGAGGCCATGGCTCATGGGCCTAGCCACTCCGCGGCATGTGGGATCTTCCCGGACTGGGGCATGAACCCGTGTCCCCTGCATCGGCAGGCGGACTCTCAACCACTGCGCCATCAGGGAAGCCAAGCCCCTCATTGTAGTTTTGATTTGCATTTCTCTAATAATCAGTGATGTTCAGCAGCTTTTCATGTGCTTCTTGGCCATCTGTATGTCTTCTTTGGAGAAATGTCTATTTAGGTCTTCTGCCCAATTTTGGATTGGGTTGTTTGTTTTTTTAATATGAGCTGCATGAGTTGTTTATATATTTTGGAGATTAATCCTTTGTCCGTTGATTCGTTTGCAAATATTTTCTTCAATTCTGAGGGTTGTCTTTTCGTCTTGTTTATGGTTTCCTTTGCTGTGCAAAAGCTTTGAAGTTTCATTAGGTCCCATTTCTTTATTTTTGGGTTTATTTCCATTACTCTAGGAGGTGGATCAAAAAAGATCTTGCTGTGATTTTTGTCAAAGAGTGTTCTTCCTGTGTGTTCCTCTAAGAGTTTTATAGTGTCTGGCCTTACATTTAGGTCTCTAATACATTTTGAGTTAATTTTTGTATATGGTATTAGGGAGTGTTCTAATTTCATTCTTTTACATGTAGCTGTCCAGTTTTCCCAGCACCACTTATTGAAGAGGCTGTCTTTGCTCCATTGTATATTCTTGCCTCCTTTGTCATAGGTTGGTTGACCATAGGTGCGTGGGTTTATCTCTGGGCTTTCTATCTTGTTCCATTGATCTATATTTCTGTTTTTGTGCCAGTACCATATTGTCTTGATGACTGTAGCTTTGTAGTATAGTCTGAAGTCAGGGAGTCTGATTCCTCCAGCTCCGTTTTTTTCCCTCAAGACTGCTTTGGCTATTCATGGTCTTTTGTGTCTCCATACAAATTTTAAGATTTTTTGTTGTAGTTCTGTAAAAAATGCCACTGGTAATTTGCTAGGGATTGCATTGAATCTGTAGATTGCTTTGGAGAGTATAGTCATTTTCACAATATTGATTCTTCCAATCCAAGAACATGGTATATCTCTCCATCTGTTGGTATCATCTTTAATTTCTTTCACCAGTGTCTTATAGTTTTCTGCATACAGGTCTTTTGTCTCCCTCAGTAGGTTTATTCCTAGGTATTTTATTCTTTTTATTGCAATGGTAAATGAGAGTGTTTCCTTAATTTCTCTTTCAGATTTTTCATCATTAGTGTATAGGAATGCAAGAGATTTCTATGCATTAATTTTGTATCCTACAACTTTACCAAATTCATTGATTAGCTCTAGTAGTTTTCTGATGGCATATTTAGGATTCTCTATTTATACTATCATGTCATCTGCAAACAGTGACAGTTTTACTTCTTCTTTTCCAATTTGTATTCCTTTTATTTCTTTTTCTTCTCTGATTGCCGTGGCTAGCACTTCCAAAACTGTGTTGAATAATGGTGGTGAGAGTGGACATCCTTGTCTTGTTCCTGATCTTAGAGGAAATGCTTTCAGTTTTTCACCATTGAGAATGAAGTTTGCTGTGGTTTTGTCATATGTGGCCTTTATTATGTTGAGGTAGGTTCCCTGTATGCCCACTTTCTGGAGAGTTTTTGTTATAAATCGGTGTTGAATTTTGTCAAAAGCTTTTTCTGCATCTATTGAGATGATCATATGGTTTTTATTCTTCAATTTGTTAATATGGTGTATCACATTGATTGATTTGCATATATTGAAGAATCCTTGCATCTCTGGGATAAATCCCACTTGATCATGGTGTATGATCCTTTTAATATGTTCTTGGATTCTGTTTGCTAGTATTTTGTTGAGGATTTTTGCCTCTATATTCATCAGTGATATTGGCTTGTAATTTTCTTTTTTTGTAGTATCTTTGTCTGGTTTTGGTATCAGGGTGATGGTGGCCTCATAGAATGAGTTTGAGAGTGTTCCTTCCTCTGCAGTTTTTTGGAAGGGTTTGAGAAGGGTGGGTGTTAGCTCTTCTCTAAATGTTTGGTAGAATTCACCTGTGAAGCCAGATGGTCCTGGACTTTTGTTTGTTGGAAGATTTTTAATCAGTTTCAATTTCATTACTTGTGATTAGTCTGTTCATATTTTCTATTTCTTCCTGATTCAGTCTTGGAAGGTTATACCTTTCTAAGAATTTGTCCATTTCTTGCAGGTCGTCCATTTTATTGGCATAGAGTTACTTGTAGTTGTCTCTTAGGATGCTTTGTATTTCTGTGGTGTCTGTTGTAACTTCTCCATTTTCATTTCTAATTTTATTGATTTGAGTCCTCGCCCTCTTTTTCTTGATGAGTCTGGCTAAAGGTTTATCTATTTTGTTTTTCTCAAAGAACCATCTTTTAGTTTTATTGATCTTTGCTATTGTATTCTTTGTTTCTATTTCATTTATTTCTCCTCTGATCTTTATGATTTCTTTCCTTCTGCTAACTTTGGGTTTTGTTTGTTCTTCTTTCTCTACTTCCTTTAGGTGGAAGTTTAGATTGTTTATTTGAGATTTTTCTTGTTTCTTGAGGTAGGCTTGTGTAGCTATAAACTTCCCTCTTAGAACTGCTTTTGCTGCATCCCATAGGTTTTGGATCGTCGTGTTTTCATTGTCATTTGTCTCTAGGTATTTTTTGATTTCCTCAGTGATCTCTTGGTTATTTAGTAACGTATTGTTTAGCCTCCATGTGTTTGTGTTTTTTACGTTTCTTTTTTCCCTGTATTTGATTCTAATCTCATAGTGTTGTGGTCAGAAAAGATGCTTGATATGATTTCAGTTTTCTTTAATTTACTGAGGCTTGATTTGTGACCCAAGATGTAATCTATCCTGGAGAATGTTCTGTGTGTACTTGAGAATAAAGTGTAATCTGCTGTTTGGGATGGAATGTCCTATAAATATCAATTAAATCTATCTGGTCTATTGTGTCATTTAAAGCTGTGTTTCCTTATTAATTTTCTGTTTGGATGATCTGTCCATTGGTGTAAGTGAGGTGTTAAAGTCCCCCACTATTATTGTGTTACTGTCGATTTTCTCTTTTATAGCTGTTAGCAGTTGCTGTATGTATTGAGGTGCTCCTATGTTGGGTGCATATATATTTATAATTGTTATATCTTCTTCTTGGATTGATCCCTTGATCATTATGTAGTGTCCTTCCTTGTCTCTTGTAACATTCTTTATTTTAAAGTCTCTTTTATCTGATATGAGTATAGCTACTCCAGCTTTCTTTTGATTTCCATTTGCATGGAATATCTTTTTCCATCCCCTCACTTTCAGTCTGTATTTGTCCCTAGCTTTGAAGTGGGTCTCTTGTAGACATGTGGGTCTTGTTTTTGTATCCATTCAGCAAGCCTGTGTCTTTTGGTTGGAGCATTTAATCTATTCAAGTTTAAGGTAATTATTGATATATACATTCCTATTACCATCTATTTAATTGTTTGGGGGTTTGTTTTTGTAGGTCCTTCTCTTCTCTTGTGTTTCCCACTTAGCATTTGTTCCTTTAGCGTTTGTTGTAGAGCTGGTTTGGTGGTGCTGAATTCTCTTAGCTTTTGCTTTTCTGTAAAGCTTTTGATTTCTCCATCGAATCTGAATGAGATCCTTGCTGGGTAGAGTAATCTTGGTTGTAGGTTCTTCCCTTTCATCACTTTACATATATCATGCCACTCCCTTCTGGTTTGTAGAGTTTCTGCTGAGAAATCTGCTGTTAACCTTATGGGAGTTCCCTTGTATGTTATTTGTCGTTTTTCCCTTGCTGCTTTCAATAATTTTTGTTTGTCTTTAATTTTTTCCAATTTGATTACTATGTGTCTGGCATGTTTCTCCTTGGGTTTATCCTGTATGGCACTTTCTGCGCTTCCTGGACTTGGGTGGCTATTTCCTTTCCCATGTTAGGGAAGTTTTTGACTATAATCTCTTCAAATATTTTCTTGGGTCCTTTCTCTCTCTCTTCTCCTTCTGGGACCCCTATAATGCAAATGTTATTGCGTTTAGTGTTGTCCCAGAGGTCTCTTAGGACGTCTTCATTTCTTTTCATTCTTTTTTCTTTATTCTGTTCCACAGCAGTGAATTTCACCATTCTGTCTTCCAGGTCACTGATCCGTTCTTCTGCCTCAGTTATTCTGCTATTGATCCTTCTAGTGTAGTTGTCATTTCAGTTATTGTATTGTTCATCTCTGTTTGTTTGTTCTTTAATCAATCTAGATCTTTCTTAAGCATTTCTTGCATCTTCTCATTCTTTGCCTCCATTCTTTTTCCGAGGTCCTGTATCATCTTCACTATCATTATTCTGAATTCTTTTTCTGGAAGATTGGCTATCTCCACTTTATTTAGTTGTTTTTCTGGGGTTTTATCTCGTTCCTTCATCTGGTACATAGCCCTCTGCCTTTTCATCTTGTCTGTCTTTCTGTGAATGTGGTTTTTGTTCCACAGGCTGCAGGATTGTAGTTCTTCTTGCTTCTACTGTGTGCCCTCTGGTGGATGAGGCTATCTAAGAGGCTTGTGGAAGTTTCCTGATGGGAGGGACTGGTGGTCTCATTGACTTCTTAAAACTTTTATAAATAGACTTTATTTTTTTAGAGCTTTTTTAGTTTTAAGTTCACAGCAAAGTTGAATGTATAGAGTTCCCATATACATACCTCCTGCTCCCACACATGCACAGCTTCCCCCACTACCAGCATTCCTCACCAGAGTGCTCTATCTGTTACAATCAATGAAACTACATAATGTGACACATCATGATAAAACTACAGTGGCATATCATTATCACTCAAAGTTCATAGTTTACAGTAGGGTTCACTCTTGGTGTTGTACATTCTGTGGGTTTAGACAAATGTTTAATGACATGTACTTACCATCGTACAGAGTAGCTTCACTGCCTTAAAAATCCTGTGCTCTGCCTATTCATCTCTCCCTCCCCCCTAAGCCCTGGCAACCACTGATCTTTACTGTCTTCATAGTTTTGCCTTTTCCACAATGTCGTAGAGCTGGATTCACGATATGTAGCCTTTGCACTTTGGCTTCCTTTACTTAGTAATATGCATTTAAGGTTCCTCCATGTCTTTTCATAGCTTGATAGCTCATTTCTTTTTAGTGATGGATAATATTCCATTGTGTGGGTGTACCACAGCTTATCCATTCACCTACTGAAGGACATCTTGGTTGCTTTCAAGTTTTGACAATTAATGGATAAGGCTGTTATAAACATCTATGTGCAGGTTTTTGTGTAGAGATAAATTTTCAACTCATTTGGGTCGATACCAGGTAGCATGATTGCTGGATTACATGGTAAGATTATGTTTAATTTTATAAAGAAACTGCGAAACTGTCTTCTCGAATGTCTTTACCATTTTGCATTTTACTGATCTCGAAGGACTAGCTTTGGGTCCTTTTTTTGGTGACTTTTTTCTATTTTCTAGTTTGTTGTCCTTATATATGTATTTTTCCTCCTCCTCCCCCACTCTTTTCTTTTTTCCTCTTTTCTTCTTCTGCTTACTTTTCTTACAGAAAAGGAGGGAACACTTTACTTACTTCTTAGGTTTAATTTGTTCTCCTTTTTCTAATTTCTGAAGGTAGAAGCTTAGGTCATTGATTTCAGACTTTTTCTTCTTATCTAAGATTTAGAAGTGTATTATTTAGTTTCCAGATGTTTGGGGATTTTTTAGATGTTGTTCTTATTTTAATTTCTAATTTAATTCCATTGTGGTCAGAGAATATACTTTGTATGACTTGAAATCTTTAAAATGTATTGAGAATGGTTTTATGGCTCAGAATATAGTCTATCTTGAGTAATAGTTCGTTGTATAGTTGAAAAGAATGTGTATTCTGCTGTTGTTGGGTGAAATGTTCTATAAATGTCAGATAGATCAAGTTGGTTGGTAGTATTATTCAAGTCTGCTATATCCTTACTAATTTTCTGTTCTGTCAGTTATTGAGAGAGGAATGTTGAAATTTCTGACAATAATTGTGGATTTGTCTATTCTTCCTTGCAATTCTGTCAGTTTTTGCTTTATGTATTTTGAAACTGTTATTAGTTTCAGATTCTTTTATCCACTTGATGAATTGATTCCTTTATCATGAAATGACCCTATTTATGCTTGGTAATAGACTTTGCTGTGAAATATGCTTTATCAGATATTAATATAATTACCCTGCTCTCTTTTATTTTAAAAACAATTTTTTTTGATGTGAACTATTTTTAAAGTCTTTATTGAATTTGTTACAATATTGCTTCTGTTTCGGTTTTTTGGCTGCGAGGCATGTGAGATCTTTGCTCCCTGACCAGGGATCGAACCCACACCCCCTGTATTGGAAGGCGAAGTCTTAACCACTCAACCACCTGGGAAGTCCCACTCTGCTCTCTTTTGATTAGTATTAGCCTAAAGGATTAGTTACAATCCTTTAATTTTAACCTTTTTATATTTAAGGTGGGTTTCTTGTAGACAGCATTTTATCCAATCCGACAATCTCTCCCTTTCAAACAGGAGTTAAGACCACTTACATTTAATGTGATTGGGCTTATGTCTGCTATATTGCTATTTGTTTTCTATTTGTCCCATCTGTTCTTTGCATTTTTTTCTCTTTTCCTGCCTTCTTTTGGATTCAGTACATTTTGGTATTCCATTTTACCTCCATTATTGCCTTATTGACTATTCCTTTTTTTCTTTTCTTTCTTTTTTTAGTGATTGCTGTAGGGTTATAATATGCATCTTTAATTCATCGTAGTGTTCCCACAAATAATATTATACCACTTCATGTGTAATGTGTGAATTTAAGCACAGTATATTTTCATTTCCCTTATCCCATCCTTTGTCCAAATGTTGTCATACATTTTACTTCTGTATATGTTACAAACTCATCATAGATTATTATTATTTTTACTTTAGTTTTCTATTAAAAGCCTTTAAAAATAAGAAAATGTACATTATTCCACAAATTTTCTCATTTAAGTGTTCTTCATTCTTTTGTATAGATTCACATTTTTGTCTAGTATCATTTTTCTTCTGCAAAAATTCTTCCACAACATTTTTTATTGTGTAGGTCTGCTGGTGATACATTCTCTCAGCTTTTATTTGTCTGAAAAAGTATTTCATCAACATTTCAGAAAGATGTTTTTGCTAGGTACTGAATTTTAGCATGTCAAGAGTCTCCAGGACTGCCTTCAGATTTGGTCATTCACTAGGAGGACTCTCAGAACTGAGCATATAGTTGTACTCAAGATTTATTACAGCGAAAGGATGCAAAGCCAAATTAGCAAAGGAAAAAAGTGCATGGTTAAAGTCTGGAGGAAACAAAGCACAAGCTTCCAGGAGAGTTCTCCCAGTAGAGTCACAAGGAACATGTTTAATTCCTCCAGCAATGAATTGTGACAGCACTTGTGAAATGTTGTCTAACAGGGAAACTCATTAGAGACTCAGTGCCCAAGGTTTTTATTGAGGACTAGTCACACATGCATCTTCTCCCTTGCAAGTACCAAAATTCCACACTCCAGAAGCAAAACTGGTATTTAGCATAAATCATATTGTTATTGTTTGCACAAATACTTCAGGCACAGAAAACGACCCTTATTATTTAGAGAATGTTAGGAATCTTCCCGAAATCCCAGTTCACAGGCACCAGCCAGGGGCTAACCTTGCAGGCAGTCTTGAGACTGCTATGTTGACTCTTTTCTGCATCCTAGGTTGCCTTTTTGTTGTTTGTTTGTTTGCCCTTTAAAGATTTTATTTTGTTGTCTTCTGGCTTGCAGACCTTCTGGGGGAAATCTGTGATGATTCTTATCTTTATTCCTATGTGAAGTACTTTTTTCCTCTGACTGCTTTTAAGATTTCTCTTTATCACTGTTTTCAGTAATTTGTTTATGATGTGCCTTACCTGCATGTATGAATGTGTGTTTGTGTTTATCCTGCTTTGGATTCCTTGAACTTCTTGGAAATGTGAGTTTGTGGTTTTCACAAATTGAAATTTTCTCAGCCATTATTTTTTCCAGCACTGCCCCACCTCTTTTGTTTTCATGCTTCAGTTAAACATGTTAGATTGCTTACTGTTACACAGGTTACTGAGACTGTTCATTTGGGGGAAGGGGACATCTTTTTTTACCCTTTATTTACTCTTTTGAATAGTTTTTTTTCCTGAGTCTTTGGGTTTACTAATCTTTTGCAGTAGCTAATCTGCTATAAATCCTATTCAGTGATATTTTTATTTCAGATAGTGTATTTTTCATCTCTAGAAGTTCCATTTAATTCATTTTTTAATATGGTTCCTTGTCTCATTATGTTCAAGTTTTCTGTTATGTCACTGAGCAAACATTTATTATAGCTGTTTTAACATCTTCATCTTCTAATTTGATCATCTCTTTCATTTCTGGTTCTGTTAATGTTGACTGTTTTTCTAGTTCCTGGGTCACATTTCATTACTTATTCATAGGTCTAATAATTTTTGATTGTATGCTCATGACTGTGAATTTTGTGGTGTTTGCTGGATTTTGTTGTATTATCTTTAAAGAATGTTGGATTTTTTTCTGGTAAGCTGCTTAGTTACTGGCAGGTAAATTTGATCCTTTTGTGGTTTATTTTTAAGAGTTGTAGGGCAAACCTATAGTAGTCTTTAGGGCTAATTTAACCTCACTTCTAAGGCATGGCCCTTCTGGGGTCACTGTTGGCTTCTGTATTCAGCAAGATTTTTCTGCTTTGGATAGTGGGAACTTTAACAGTTCCTGGCCTTTTGTGAGCTCTGACAATTGTTTATCTTATAGTCTCCTGGTACAGTTGTCCCTTGGTATTTGTGTGGGATTGGTTTCTTGACCCCCCACCAATGCCAATACCACGGATGCTCAAGTTCCTTGTATAAAATAGCATAGAGTTTGCATATAACCTACGCATATCTTCCCATATACTTTAAATAATCTCGAGATTACTTATAATACCTACTACAATATAAATAGTAGTAAATACAATAGAAATGCTATGTAAATAGTTACCAGTGCAGGAAATTCAAGTTTTGCTTTTTGGAACTTTCTAGAATTTTTTCCCCCACATATTTTTGATCTGCAGTTCATTGAATTCATGGATGCAGGACCCACAGATACAGAGGGCCGACGGTAATTTTCTGTCCCTAGAGGTTGATTTTGATTTTGCCCTGCTTCTTGGGGTTTCATTCTCCATGTGCGAGAGTTGTTTTGAATCTCTTTCTTTGTGTAGATCTCTCCTCTCAGCTATTCTGCCCTCCCCAGTTCTACTCACCTTGGCCTCCCCAAACTCTGATATGTGTCTTTTCAACTCAGAAAGGTTAGTGGGTTCTTTGGAGGTTACCCTTCTCTGTACTGTTGTCTGGAAATTACCTCTAGGCATAAAGCTGGAGGGCTGTCTCATTTATTGCACTTTTAGGGCAGTAATCTGGGATCACAGTATTGTGCTACCTTTGTTCAGCATTAGAAAACAGTTGTTTCCTATATTTTTTCTAATTTTTAGTTGTTTACACAGAAGGGTAATTCCAGACCCTCTTTGTTCTTCGCATTCAAAGTGGAAATCTCCCTATAAGCACTAAACTTCCATTTTCACTATAAACTTCCTTTTTCTAAGGCAACTTTATTTCAGAATATATGCAAAAATGTCAAGCCTCTCTTGAAAAAGAAATGTCAAGCCTATTCTTTTCTTAACTGTGTCCAGAAGATAGCCATGATGAATGTGATCAGGATCTTAGACTTCAAATTCTGCTCAGGTTCTTGCTGTAGCCATAAAATCTGCTATGCCTTTAAGGAATATATATATCTCATAGTGGATCAGGGCTCTAAATCTGGTGAGGCAAGTGGGGCATTTAGGGTACAAAATTTAAGAAGGTGCTCACTCTCAGGTGCCAGTCCTGCACTTGCACAGCCTTTGGAGTCAATGCCTCCTTAAATTCTTTTCTCCTACGTACTACCTTGCTTGCCTCACTTTATTTTAGGCTTTGCAGGGGATATTCTAGACAAAGATCATTTTCATTACCTAGGACATTGGTTCCAAATCACTATTAACTCTAGATCATGTATTTCCTTTAGCATAGGTTTAAGTCTTTTTTTTTTTTTACCTTCATAGTTAAATTACTTTAACTTCTCTCCAACCACTTATTTTCTTAAAGGAACTGTAATAAAATCTGATGTAACATGTCAGTCCCTTGGTATTGGCTGAGAAATGGAAGAAAGAAAAGAGTATCTGAGGTGGCAAATACTGTTCCACAGAGCCAAACCATGTGTACTGAAGCCTTATCTATTTTTAGGTTAGTCTGTCCTGGACCTAGAAATGAATGGCTCTCCCCACCTGGGCTAGATTCTATTAATTCCATGTGTGCTATTACCCACTGGGCTTGCACCCTTATTTGCAGTTTGAGAGTCCCAAGTAAGGCTGACTTGGCTTCAGAAATGAGTCTTGATTTCTACTAGGAGAAATTTTAATATGGGTCAGAGACACAGTTATGCTCTGATGATGAGAAAATTGAAGCTTTTGATCTCACGTGGAATGTACTCTTTTTGAGTTCTTTTGACTCTTGACCCACAGTTGGATTGCTTTAGGGTGCAGCTGGAATGAAAAAGAAATTCCTCTTTCTTCATCTTAGAATATTAGAGAAGACCAGGAAGAAATACAGATGAAATGAGTCATGGAGCCATTTGTTTATCTGAAACTGAGCTAAGCCTTGGAGAGAAGTGCAGAAAACATTCATTCTTATATTTTCAGTCCAGATTTCCAGGGTTATTCAGATAGGAATCTAGTGTGAGTTCTAGTGGTAATAAGTGATTTTACCTGGAATGCTTCTGTTAAATGTCTTCCTCTGTCTGGGTGCAGTGGTATTAGGCATCTGTTTGACAGTTCAGAGGTTCTGAAACATTGATCTTGTATGCAGAGAATAAACATTAATCTCATGTTACTACTGCTTTGGATCCTAAATTTTCTTTACTTGATTTTTTTTTTTGACTTCTTGGGCTTTTTTCCCCTTTTTTTTCTCTAAGAATATTAGCACATGTGTACCATCTTCAAAGCATTTTTATAATAGATGGGAATGTAAAAATCCCCAATGTTGAAGGAAGATGCTTTTACAGTCAAGTCTTTGTAGACTTAAGCAGTGGTACCTTTCTTTAATCACTGAGTGAGATAATAGGTCATTATGATAGAAAACAGTGGACTTAGGTTTGAAAGAACTCAGTGATAGTCAAGGTTGAACCACTTACAGCTTTTTGACCTTAAGCAAGTCAGTTAATCTCTTCGAGACTGAAAATTTTTTCCATCTGTAAAGTGTAAGTATGTGGGAGGTAGGGGAGGTTGTGATAATATCTGTCTGCTTATTGTACTTGTCAGTATGAAGATCATAAATAAAGATGTGAAAGCACTTTGGAAAATGTGTAAAACACTATGAATAAAAATGTAAAACTATATTTATAAAAATTCTTTATCTCAGTTCAATTAAGTCCTCTTCTTTGAGAGACTGTGTAAATATAGTTTCATCTAAATAGTTTATTTCTTTTATCACTGATAGTTTAGAAAAAGGAAAATGAAGATGTAGGTTAAAAAATGGATGGAAATATATGATGGTGTCTTAGGCAAAGGTTATAAGTTACCTATGAGAAAATTTATAAAATCTCCTTAAAAGGTTTTTGGTTTTTTTGGTACTAGTAAAATTTGATTGAAATTTTTACTTATCCTCTTTTCTAGTCCCATGTTTTGTAAATCCTTAACAGTTAGATTCTGTGGAGTGTTGCGTGTGGATTTTCCCACTTTGGATTATCTATGGAAAGTTATTTTTTTAAATCAGTCTAATTGTTCCTTTTGTCTAGGATGATTCTGGACTACTCTTTCCTTCCTAATTAATATGTAGTGAGGGCAATTCAAACTAATTTAATATAACCCCAGTGTGAGTATAATTAGAGAGTTAAATTCTGTCAGAATGTAATCACAATCAACGTAATATTTTGGTACCTTTGAAATTATTCAAATTACTCCCCTGTATTAGAATGGATCAGCGAGAGAATCACCTTGGTTTGTTGTCTTTCATTAAACAAATACGAATACAGTGCCTGTTATTGCCAGATACTGTTCTACAACACTATCCAACAGTAAACAAAATAGACAGAAATTCCTGCCCTTATAGAGCTTACATTCTAGTGAAGGGAGACAGATAATAGCAGATTAAATACGTAGTATGTCAGATAGCAATAAGTACTGTAGAGAAAAATAAAGCAGGGGTAGGGAATAGGGAGTGTTGGGAGGCTTGGGGATCAGAGGAGCACAGGCCATAGAAAGATGATAACATTTGACCCTAGACCTGAAGGAGCAATCTATACAGATGAATATCTCAAGGAGGAGCATTCCTGTTTTGAGGTGAAGCAAGTGTGTGGCCCTAAGTGTGTGCCTAGTGTGCTCATGGGCCAAGGAGGAGGCCAGTGTGACTAAAGTGGAGTGAGCTTAGGGGAGAGTAATAGATGAAGTCAGAGGGGTAATGGCATCTAGTTAATGGAACTTTATGAGAACTTTGCCTTTTAATCTGAAAAGGGAAGCCATTGGAGACTTTTGAGCAGAGTGATCACATAGCCTGTCTTATTTATTTATTTTTTTAAAGATTACCATTGGTGGGCAAATGGGGTTTGAGGCAGAAATAGATCATTTAGGAGACTAAAGGTGAGCTTGGTAGCAGTGGAGATGGTAATAAATGGTTGGTTTCTATATTAAAAGTAAAGCCAACAGGTGTTGCTGACAGATGAGAGATAAGAGGGAGAAGGAGAGAGGAAATAGGGCTAACAGATTATTTTTGGTCTGAGCGACTAGCAGCTTAGAGTTGTCATTCGCTAAGATGGGAAAGACTGTGGGAGAGGAGCAGGTTTGTGGGTGGGGTTGTGGTGAGGTTAATTGGGAGTTTGGTTTTGAAAAGAAACGTTAAGAAATGTCCAAGTAAAAAATATTGAGTAGGTAGTTGGTTGTACTAGAGGACAATTATGGAGCGAGGAACTATTTATCTATCTATAAATAATTTTGGGAGCCATCAGTTTGTAGGTGGTATTTAAAGACCTCAGACTGGAGGAGACCACACAGGGAGTAGGTGTAAATGGAAGTACTTTCTGCACCCAGTTTCATACTGTGGCTTTTTCCCCACACCAAGCAATTCTTGGACACCAGCTGAGGGTCCTACAGTTCAGCTGAGGTTTTACTGTCTATCTGGAGACAGTATCAGATTCCGCAGGTTAAGGGCTCAGTTCTACAGGACTACCCTTGCTCCCACTTTAGATGCCAGTCGCAGGCCTAGGTTTCTGTGTTTCTGACCCACCAGCTATAGATCAGGGGTTCCAACACCCTCCTCCTTGGGTTTGGTTAATTTGCTAGAGTGGCTCTCACAGAATTCAGAGAAACATTTTACTTACTAGATGACTGGTTTATTACAAAAGGATAGAACTCAGGAACAGCCAGATGGAAGTGATGCATAGAGCAAGGTACAGGGAAAGGGCACGGAGCTTCCATGTCCCCTAAAGCATGCCAGTTTCCCCAAATCAACACATGTTCACCAATCCGGAAGCTCTCTGAAACACTTCCTGTTGGGTTTTTATAGAGGCTTCATTACATAGGCACAATCGATTAAATTATTGATAGCTGGCGATTGGTTCAACCTCCAGTGCCTCTTCCCTCCCTGGAGGTCAGGGGATAGGACTGAAAATTCTAACCCTCTAACCACATGGTTTGTTCTCCTGGCAACTAGCCCCCATCTTTAGTGCTTTCCAAGTCACTTTGCCTCATTAACATAACAAAAGACACCTTTTATAGCTCTCCATCTGTTAGGAAATTCCAAAATTCCAAGAGTTTTAGGAATTGTGTGTCAGAAACAGGGACCAATACCAAATAAAAATATATATAATATTATTATAAGTCAGAGTATCACAGAAGAGACAGGAGGTCCAAGGACTGAGATCTAGAACACTATATTTAGAGGGTAGAGAAATGAGGAATCAGCAAAAGAAAATGAATGAGAAAGATGAACACCAGGAGAATGCAGTGTTCTGGGAGCCGTGTATTTCAAGGCAGGAGTTATTGTTCGTGTCAGCTGCTGGTCATAGGTAAAGTAAGAGGAAGACCGAGAACCGGTCATTGTATTTAGCAATGTGGAAGTCAATTGGTGACTTTAATAAGGGCGAGTTTGGCAGATAGGTAGAGGAAAAAAGCCTGGTTGTTGTGGATACAAGAGAAAATGGGAGGAGATGTGGACACGGTGAGTACTGGCAACACTTCTGAGTTTTATTATAAAGGGGGAGCTATGCATACATGGCATGTAGAGTTAAGGTAGGGGCTTTTTTGTTTGTTTAAAATATGGGATGGGAATGATCCAGTAGAGAGGGGATATTTGACAGTGCAGTAGAGAGAAGAGATAATTGCTGGAGCAATTTCCTTGAATAGGTGGGAGAGAATTGGGATCTAGTATACGGGTAAAAGGGTTGGCCCTGGTCAGATCCTATGTTGGAGTATGGACCAGTGTATTCATAATCAGGGATGGAATTCCATAATAAAATGATCTGTAATCTAGTGTAGGTTAGGAATCTACTATACTGATATAACTAAAATTATACTATACACAGTGCTAGAGACCTCTTTGACTCTTATGCTACCTGTAAATGTTTGTACACTTTTGAAGTTGGAAGATGAATAATCATCTCTTCCCTCTATGTTCCAGTCTTACTGGATTACCTATAGTTTCCCAAGCTGACCATTATATTTCCTACTTTTATGCTTATAATTCACATTCCTCTCTTTTAAAGAACTTCAGTGCCTGTGTCCTTCCCGACACAAACCCTTTCTTATGTCCCCACATACCCTCACGTGTGTACTTCTGTCAAACAGACTAAAACACTTTATTACATTTATTTACATGTCTCTCACCCATTACTAGATTATTGTTACCTTGAACCTACTTATTACTCAACTCTTGGTTTCTTCAGTACAGTGTTTTTATTCATTGCTACATGCCTATCTTAGTTACCTATTGCTGCATAATAAATTACATCAAAACTTAGCACAAAATGACATTTATTATCTCACAGTGGGCCAGGAATGCAGGAATGGCCTAGGTGGGTCTCTTACAAGGCAAAAATCAATGTGTTGGCTGAGCTTGCATTATTCTAAAAGCTTGCTGTGGAAGGATCCACTTCCCAGCTCACTTACATGGTTGTTGGCAGAGTTCATTTCCCCGATGGGCCAGAGGCTTCCTGTGGTTCCTTGCCGCATGGACATCTCCATAGAGCATCTCCCTCCAAGCAAGTACACAAGAGGGCAAAAAAGAGTGCCAGTAAAAAAGAATGCTAGCAAGAAGGACATCACAATTTTATAACCTAATCGCAGACATGACATTCCATCACTTTTGCCATATTCTATTCTTTAGAAGGAAATCACTAGACTGATCCCACACTCAAAGGAATAGGGAATTACACAAGCGTGTGAATAGCAGGACTCAGGGGTCACTGGAGGTGCATCTTAGAAGTCTGCCACTCAGTCCTCAGATCCTGGTACTATAAAATGCTTAATGTGTTGAGTGAATTAACCTTTTCCCAAGCACCCTCATAACAAGTAGCATACATTTGTAAGAGGGCTGGCCAAGGGTGAGAATTCAGTTTGAGACTCTCAAACAATAACTTGCTACTCAGGGATTCTTTTATCCCATGTTCCTGGTGTCATTAATGATGTGCTTTTATGAAATAAATTAATATTTAGTGAAAAGGTAAAATCGTTTTATATTTATGAAACTAGAAATTCTATTTAAGAAAATCAGAATATGTGCAGTATATAATTTAATGGGAATTCAAGAAATAGTCTAATAGCAAGCTACATTTGGAGATAATTCAAGCTTCCCAGTCATTGCCAACGCACATGTCATTTTATGACCTGGATAGACATAATGATATATCAAAATCTGTGGGATTAAAGAATAGTTAAAATTTAAATCTACTGTAAAATAATCTTTCCTTACAAAAATCAGCTCCTAATAGATTGGAATAAATATCAGATCATGGATTTTGATTTTTTTTTTGCATAGTTTAAATGTTGAAGCAATTTAATCTTTAGAAGAGAATTAAGGAACCTCATCCGAGACTCATAACATGTTAGATATTAGAAATGAATTTTCCTATCTTAACTTTTTACAGATGAAGAAATGGGTACCCAGTGATGTGCCCAAGTTTGCTGGTAGCGGAGCCAATGCCAGATCCCAGGCCTACTGATTCCATTCAGTGCATTGTACCATGCCACATTGCCAATAATAAATCATACTGGAACCACATAGGGAATCTTTAAAAATACTTATGCCTGTCCCATCCCCAGACATTTTGAGTTAATTGGTATGAGGTGGAACCTGATCCACCTCAATTTTTAAAAGCTCCAAGTTTGGGAATTGTTCCATAGGGAATTAGTGTGCTTAAGCACTTGAAACCAGAGTGAAATCAATAGTATAGACTTCCGTCCATTCTGATTCCTTAATTATATATTTGGCTAGGTTTTATCTGGGCAGTAAGAGAAGTCTTTACATTGAGAAATAGCCAAGAGTTCTGCTAAACAAAGGCTTTCTTAATAAAGCTGTTTCTTTTCACTCACTAGTATATATTTTGTAAATGAGATAGCCTGTGATAAAATTCTTCTTAATCATGAATAGGAGAACAGTTTTTCGACACTGATCAGGCAAGGAGAAAGTCTTCTGCCATCTGTGTTGTGGCATGCTCTGCTGTTGCTTTAACTAGATAAAATTCTAATTGCCGTTAAACAGATTGTTTATGAGGTTGTCTTTAATATTTTAGAGCAAGTGTATAAATATCAAGAGGCAAAGAAATGGTTCTAGATTTAAAACACAGAAGACTTCCTTTGAAGTAAGTTAGTCAGGATTTGACACACTGCGTAGTTTAATACATTTCTGTGTATGTCCTTCGTATTGCATGTTGTAAGGAACGTGAAATTTGCAGTCTGGTTATAATCATTCTGTGGGGCTATCATGTACTCTTTGGTACAATGCTGATCAAACGTAACTAGAAAATACTAATTCATGCTGGATAAATGACATTTGTTTCAAAATATCACTTTTTTTACACGAGATCTTTCCTTCATAATGACAGGTATGAGAATATGGAGTAGAAGAGTTAAGAATAGGAGATTGTGATCAGATTGAAACATTTAAGATTTTTAGATCTTTTATTGAAGTTGTGTCAGGGTGATGGCAAGAAGCTGTATATTTGGATTGCTAGAGTAGAGGTTAAAGGAGATATATTAGCTTTCTATTGCTACCATAGTGAATCACTACAAATTTAGTGGTTTAAACAACAGAAATGTATTATCTTACAGTTCTGTAGGTCGGTAGGACAACACGGGGATCCCACTGGGCTAAAATCAAGATTTCAGCAGAGCGGTGCTCCTTTCTGGAGGCTGTAGGGCAGGTTTCTTTTCCTTGCAGTGGGGGTTTACATGCTAGTTGCCTTGCTGGCTGTCAGATGAGCACCCTTCCCAGCTCCTAGAGACCACCCTCATTCCTCGGCTTGTGGCCTTCCTTTCTCCACTTTCAAATCCAGCAACAGCAGGTCAGGTCTCTTTCACACTTCTACTATCTCCTCCTCTTTCTTCAGTCTCATTTCTCTGACCCACCTTCTGTCTTCCTCTTCAGCTTCAAAGGACTCATGTGATTAGATTAGACCCACTTGGATAATTCAGGATAATCTCTCCATCTCAATGTCCTTAACCTTAATTATAACTGGAAGTCCTTTTTGCCAAGTAAGGAAAGTTTGGCTGGGGTTGGGAGAGGAAAGGGCAAAGACATCTTTGGAGGACCACTATTCTGCCTGTCAGAAGGGACTAGGTCACCGAAATCAAGGAAGCCAAGTAACAGTATTGACATAGCTGTTGAAAGTGTTCATTTATCAAAAAAATAATTTTTGAATTATTTGTGCTAGGCATCTCAGTAGGCACTGGGCTTATTGTGGTGAATGGACAAGACATGACACAGTCCCTGCCCTTGTGTATATAGCAGTATACTTACAAAAACAAGCAAAACAGATATAGCAGTGTTTTATAAAGGATTCTTCACATATTTCATAGTTACATAAAGTCTTTGAAAGCAGGTACTAGTGTTCTTTGTTTTGGCCCTTTCCTCACCCTACCACTACAATAGTGTTTTACATGCGCAACAGGTATTGTTGACAGAGGCTTTCTTTGTTTTTCCTTTGCATTGTTAGGAACTTGATTTGTCTCTCTTTTCTACTATTTTCTACTCCAAAAGAAGAGGGGAGTTTTGAGTTCAGCAAACCAGACTCAGATGGTAATGTAAGATTTAATCAGATACTTACTGAAGAATTTTTAAAAAGGCATTAAGTATTATCTTGTACTCCATTTTCCTTTTCTTAGTAAAAACACAAAAGTGCTAAAGGCAGCTTTACAAATGTTATCATTGTATTAAGTGGCAAACTTTTGCTTCCGGCCCCCCCTCCCGGATTCAACAGCCAGAAAGTAGTTATTTACCCAATTTCTTAAAACACCAGCAGTTGCTCTAAACCAGTATTCATCAATAGATAGTGAAGAATTGACAACCCAGAAGCACATTAAAGTAAACTTTTCAATATGGCTTTTTTGTGGATGGATAGACTTTTAAAATAACAAAAAAAGATGTACTATCTGTTATTTACTACTCTTAGAGCTCTCTTCCTCATATATAGTGCGCTGTTATGCTCCCACTATGTGCTGGGTATCAGTTTACTCTTTATGGAAAACCACAGGATTCTTATCAGTTGTTCAAAGACTTCTGACGACAGTTATTTTTAATTTTTTCAGTGATGGTCAAGGTTACAATTCTGTGTAATATAGTTTCCGAAAGCAGCAGAGGGGAGCTTTAGTAATAGTGACAGCTTTGAGTAAGTGTATGTGAGATTTATGGATAATATACCCAGGCAGTAATTTCAAAGGAGACCATCACAGAACTTTTTATCAGAACTATTGGTAAGTAGCTAAATATATTTGTTACACAAGTCTGAGCTACAGAGTGTAAATATCACATGGGGTCTTAGGATACTTTCTAAATTGCAATACACACCAAGCTCTCTATCCAAAATTCCTTCATGATTCTTTGGCAGTTTAACATTATTTATGGATAATTTCTTATCACCATGACTCTCCAAATAAATAGCCTAAATATATTTATGTAAGATTTCATTCCTGGTCAAAGAAATTTTGGAGTGGTGGATGGAAAATTCATTTGACTTGCCTATGTAAAGATGGCTATTATATTACATTTGGGTGATATTAACTTGAGTAAAGGAAGATGATAGCTAGTTTTATTTTATTGAGGTGATTTATTGAGATAATGTTGATTTCTGTGGACTTTTTTTTTGATGCCTCAGTGTCTAGGAATGCGTATCCTGTTGGATTTAGTTCATATGTAAAAATTTTTATCAAATAGAAACTTTTGAAGAAAGATGGAAATTTAACAGTGAATCGTGCAATAAAAAAAATGACTGGGGTTCTCTTGATTATTTTACAAAGAGAGGGAAAAAATCCTCCATGGTTTTCGACATTAAAATATAAGAGTGACTTAAATGTATGCAATACCATGATAGACAGATGAAATTTACTGGCTTTCTGAAAGCTTTTGACAGGTCCATTGCATCTTTAGAAGTCAGGTTTGAATGATTAAAGTAGCCTTTGTTTAGTACATTGAACATCTACTGAGAAGATTACAGGGAGGAATAAGCATACAGATTTACAGTAGGCATTGTTTTAATGGATGTCAAAACTTAACTGGCTGTACTGAACCATCATAGTGACTGCACACAAATGGCTTCAGTTAGCAAGGGTATGATTCTAGGTGTAAGTCATATATTTTTCCAAATGTGTTTCTGGGGAAAATAAAGCTAAATTCTTAAAGCAGGTCATTTCACTTCTAGTTAAATGTAATATTAGAAAAACAAAGGCCTTAAGGCAAAAACTGTTCCTCATAGAGGTTTTTGTTTTCAATTTGAAATTAGCGTGATTGCAGATGGGCTTTTTTAAAAAATCCCTGTTTCTTTTCAATAAAGTATAACAATGTGAAATTGTTGCAAATTTACTAGCACAACTGAGAACAATTATATCCTTAAAGACAAGTAATCATTGTTTCATTTAAATACAAGTAGTTGGCTAAATATGATTTTTTAAAATAACACCTAAGATAAACTTAGGAATCAAACAGATAATATGATAAAGATGTTCAAGAGAGGCAGTACCTTTGTACTTAGATTTTTTAAATTCCTGTATTAGGTAGGTTTGAATGTTTTATGCCATCTGTATGTATAATATAATGGAAGTTTATAGTACTACTATATTAGTTGATATCAGACAAACTCTTGCAGAAGAGTAGAATTAATTCTGAAATATTATGTTATCTGATTTATATCCTTGCTTCACTTTATCCTACTTATTCAAATAAAACAATTTTTTCCCTGATAATAAAGGTGGAAACAAATGATTGACCTTTTCATTTTCAAGAATGCTGTCTATGCAATTGAAGTGGAACTAATCACATTTTTTCTCTCCCTGGAATTCTCTGAGTATAAATCAGTATTCTTAAAAAAAAAACTTTAATGAAAGTTTTTTATGATGCCATTAAGTAAATGTTAGGATTTACTCTTCAATTAGGTGGGATTATGACTGTTAGCTGATTAGACTCCTTTGCAGGTGATGCACTGCCTAGAGTAACTGACATTTAGGCTATTGCTTCCCCGGTGATTCTACATGTCAGGACTGAGCCGAGAAATTTGTCACTTGCTATCTTAAAAGTAGCCAAAATAAACAAGAGGATTTTACAGACTATAAAAATCCAAACTAAATATCCTGGAAAAACTTTGATGACTTAAAGTTTCTTTAAGTATCAGAAATTTATGTTTTTAAATAAACATGCAGTAAAATCGACTTTTTCTGTGTACAGTTAATGAATTTTAACATGTGTGTGGATTCATGTAACCATCATCACAGTCAGTATCCAGACACTTCCATTAGTTCGTAAAACTCCCTTGTGCTATCCCTTTGTAGTTGTACCATCCCACACACATTACCCGTGGCAACCACCCTGTCATTTTAGTTTTGTCTTCTGAAAAATAGCTATTAAATGGAATCATACATTGTAGCACAGTTTGCTTATCCATTCATTTATTGAGGACTTTGAGTTGTTTCAAGTTTTCAGCTATTTTGCATAGAGATGTTATAAACATTGGTGTACAGGCTTTTCTGTGAATGTGAGTTTTCATTTCTCTTGGGTAAATATATAGTGGTGGGACTGTTGTATCATATGGTAAGTATATAATTTACCTTTATAAGAAATTGCCAAACTTTTCTAAGGTGGCTGTACCACTTTGTATTTTCATCAGCAATGTATGACATTTCTAGTTGTTCTGTCTACTTGTCAGCACTTGGTATGGTCAGTCTTTTTAATTTTAGCCATTCTAATAGGTTTAGAATGATATCTGATAGTAGTTTTAATGTACATTTTCCTAATAGCAAATGATTTTGAATATCCTGCCATGTGCTTTTTTGCTATACACAGATCCTCTTTGGTTCAAGTCTTTTGTCCATTTTTTAAAATAATAGAAACTTTATTTTGGAATAATTTTAGATTTACAGAAAAGTTGCAAAGATAATACAGATAGTTCCTGTATATCTCTCATCCAGCTTCCCATGATAACATTTTACAAAACCAAAACCAAGTGCATTTATCAAAACCAAGAAACCAGCATTGGTACATTAGTCAAATTCTAAATTCTAAGCTCATATCTGGCAGATTTTCCACTAGTCTCCTTTTTCTGTTCAGGATCCAGTCCAGAATTCCACATTGCAACTTTCATGTCTGTTTAGTCTCCTATGGTCTGTGGCAGTTTCTCAGACCTTGTTTTTCATGACCTTGATAGTTTTGAGTACTAGTACTAGGCAGGTATTTTGTAGGATGTTCCTCAATTTGTGTTTGTCTGACTTTTTTCTTATGATTAGACTGAAGTTAAGGGTTTTAGGGAAGAATATCAAAGGTGACAGTGACGTGAAATGCCCTTCCCATCACATTATATCAGGGAGTACATGACTATAGTGTTTGCTAGGTTTCTCCACTGTAAAGTTATATTTTTCCTTTCCATCTTCTGTTCTTTGGAAGTGAGTCACTAATTCCAGCCTGCATTCAAGGGGTTGGGGTGATTAAGCTTCACGTTATGGATGGGAGTGTATTTACATGTATTATTAGGAATTCTTCTGTAAGGAAGTTTGTCCTTTCTCTTCCATTCATTCAGTCATTCATTGAATCATTTATTTCGGTATGTGTACTTACTTTATACATTGACTTATAATCCAATACCATGTTATTTATTTTGTTGCTAAAATTATTCCAGAGTTAACCCTCATGTCTCTTAAACTGTCCCCATCCTTTTTCTTCTTTGAGTACTTTCTTGATTTCTGGTACTGCAAGATGTTCCAGGCTCATCCTGTATTTTCTGTGCCCTGCTCCTAGAATCAGTCATCTCTCTGAGCTCTGGTTTCTTCTACTAGAGAACTCTGTTTAGAGACCGATGTTTGGGTTATGAGTTTACTCCTTGCTGTTGGGTCAGCACTGTTTCTAGGGCTTCTTGGAGGAAAGAGCTAGGAATTATTCATCTGTATACTAATCCATGTATCTGTACATATCTGTAGTTGTTTCTGTATTTATCCATCTGTATTACATAATAAGCAGTATATATGTTTAAGTTCATAACAATGTCTGTGACTAACCCACTACCACAGTGTTTACTCTAGCCTTCTCTCCTTTGTTTATCTGTAACTTCTCTGACAGTGAGAAACCTGGTTTCAGTCATCCATTTACTTATTTGTTCGACCCCAGTATACGTGTGGAGCAAGTTCAGAATTGTTGATCAGTACCCGCATGAGAAATAAATTTACCAACTAGAGTACAGTGTTAATATGCAGGTTCTTTTGTAGTTAGCCTTAAAGTTTCCATTCAAAACACTGTTTCCCGAGGTTACTTAACGTCAGCTCAATTTTCCCCTACCTTAGAAGCATTTATGGGAACCAAGGACAAGAGCCCAAATATTATAACAAAGGATGCGCCCATTGCTCTTATTGCTCAGGAAATTCCAAGAGTTTTACCACAGATGAAGACCGAATATATATGAGAAATATATTTTAGTCATCTGAATAACCAAATGTGTATATTTCTTATCAATCACAGTATTGCACATGTGCCTCCACTTTGTAGTCAGCCATTCCCGAATTCCCCAATCCCTGACAATCCCTAATCTCTTTTCACATAGTTTTGCCTTTTCCAGTGTGTCATATGAATGCAGGCATATAATATGTAGCATTTGGATCTGACTTCTTTCAATTAGCAAAATGCATTAAGATTTATCCATGTCACTGCATGAATCAAATAGTTTATTCATGCAGAGTATTCCATTGTATGGGTGTACCCAGTTGGTTTATCCATTCACCTTGTTGAAATAACTTTCTAGGCCCAAGATGGAGCTGCTCCTGCCCTGGGTGCCACATCAACAAACTGAAACTTCTTAAGTCCTCTATAAGTGCTCCACTTGACCAGAAAGGGTATATCCAGTCAGCCAATCCCCAAACACCAAGCCAACTCTGGGCCTTCTCACCCCAAACAAACTTGACTTTGTGGCCCAAGCCAGTCAGGTATTTTCTACTTTTCTCTTCCTTGTCTTTATTCATTATCCTATAAAAGCTTCCTGCCTTCCACCCCATTTTGCAGTTCTAGGAGTAGAGACTGTCTACCTCATGAAGTGTTAAATGTTTGTTTGTATCACCTAAATTGTTTTCTTTAATCATTTTTTCTAACAACCTTTGGATTTCATTAGTGAAACCATCTGGGCTTGGAGAATTCCTTTTTTTGAAACTCTTTCACTACAGATTCAATTTATTTGATAGTTATGGGACTATGTGGCTTATCCATATCACTGTAGGTAAGTGTTGGCCGTTTGTGGTTTCAAGGAATTGGTCCATTTAATCTAAGTTGTTGAATTTATGTGCATAGAGTTGTTCACAGTATTTCCTTATTATTCTTTAAATGCATGTAGGGTCTATTTTGAAATCTCATTTATACTGTTATTGAGAATTTGTATCTTGTTCCTTTTTGGCTTTGTCAGTTGCTTGTATTGCTCTTGTCAAAGAACCAATTTTGGGTTTATTGCTTTTCTGTATTATTTTGTTCTTTTCAATTTCATTGATTTTCTGCCCTCTATTATTTCCTTTCTCCTACTTGCTTTTTAATTTGCTCTTCTTTTTCTAGTCTTTTAAAATGAAAGCTTAGATTATTAATTTTAGACTTTTTTCTAATATAAGCATTTTAATGCTATAACTTATCCTCTAAGTACTGCTTTAGCTGCATCCCACAAATTTTGCTAAGTTGTCTTACTTCTTTTGTTCAGTTCAAAATATTTTCTGTTTCCCCCTGAGACTTCCTCTTTGACCCATGGATTACTTTTAAGTGTGTTTTAAATTTTCATGCTGCTTAGAGATTATCCTTTCTGTTATCAATATCAAGTCTAATTTTATTATGGTCCAATAACATCCTTTGTATGATTTAAGTTTGTGAAGGTTTGTTTTATGATCCAGTGTATTTGTTTTCTATCACTGCTGTAATGAATTACCATGAACAGTGGCTTAAACAAATGTATTATCTTATTGTTTGGAGGTCAGAAGTTTGAGTCCAGTTTCACTGAGCTAGATTGCAGGTGTCAGCAAGGCCACATTCCTTTCTGGATGCTCTATGGGAGAATTTGTTTCCTTGTTCTTCCCACTTTTTAGAGGTACTCATTTTCCTTTGTTCATGGTTCCTTTCAGCAATGGCCTCACTACCTATGGTATTATATTTAAAGAATGTTTCTTTCTACTATTCTTTTTTGACTTTTAATTGGTGTGTTTAGATCTTTTACATTGAATGTAATTATTGATATATTTGGATGTATGTCATCATTTTCTTTTTTTTTTCCATTTGTTGCCTGTTTTTTTGTTTCTCTGTTTTCCCTTTCCTGCCTTCTTTTGGATTATTTGAATTTGTTTGTTTTTTGGTTCAGTATTTCATTATAATTTATTGATTGTGTTTTTTACTGTATCTTTGTATAGTTTTGTGTGTGTGTGTGTGTGTGTGTGTGTGTGTGTGGGTGTTTGTTGTTTTGTGGGGTTTTTTTTAGTGGTTGCTCTAGGGATAACAGTGTACTTAACTTTTCACAGTCTACTTCTAATCACTATTTTACTACTTCAGGTGGCACATAGAAACTGTGCCACCATACAAGTCCCTTTACTCCCTCCTCCTTTATGTAGTAGTTGTTTTATATATATTGTATATAAATTACATATATATTACAATATACATATTCTATATGTATAAAGCTCCATCAGATAGTGGTTATACATTTTGCTTTCAATTATCAAAAGTTTTCAAAGAACTCAAGAGGATAAGAATAGTCTATTATATTTTCTCAGATGTTTAACAGTTGTGTTGCTCTCTCTTCATTTCTGATGTTTCAGAGTTTCCTAATGGTGTCTTTACCATCTTTTGGAAGAACTTCCTTTAGCAGTGCTTTCAAAGCACTTATACTGTCAACACAGTTCTCTTAGTTTTCCTTTATGTCTTTATTTCGTCTTCATCTCTGAAGAATATTTTTGCTGGATATAGAATTCTGGGTTGATGGGTTTTTTTCTTTCACTTAAGAGAAATGTTTCACTTAAGAGAAATCTATAGTCATTTGAGCACTTTTATAGGGGTATAGGTAATGTTAAATTTTTCTGGTTGCTTTCAGAATTTTATCTTCAGTTTTCAGTTTTTTTATTAGTGTGTATCTGGTCATGGATTTCTTTGTATTTATTCTGTTTGGGGGTTTGCTTCTAGAATCTGTAAGTTTATGTCTAAAATTTGGAAACTATTTTCTTAAAATGTTTTATTACACCAAATTCTTCTCTCATTGGGATTCTAGTGTTACAAATGCTGGACCTGAGGTACTCTTCATTTTTTGTTTTCAATGTTTTTCTCTCTGCTGTTCACATTGGATAATTTCTATTCATGTATATTAAGTTCACTTTTTCTTTTGTCATCTCCAATCTACTATTGAGCTCATCTAGTGAGCTTTTAATTTTGGTTGTTATTTTTTTCACGTCTGAGATTTACATTTGGTTCTTTTTTTATATCTTCTATTTCTTTTCCAAGGCTTCTATTTTTCCATTTGCTTCAAGAATGTTTGCTCTTACTTGGTGAAGCATTCTATAATAGTTGCTTTAATATTTTCCTCAGATAATTCCAGCATCCGTGTTTTCTTGGTGTAGGCATCTTTTCCCATTCAAGTTGAGATTTTCCTCGGTCTTCAGGTGCCAAGCAGTTTTCAATTATACCCTGAACATTTTGACTATTATGTTATGAGACTTTAGGTCTTGTTTAAATCCTATGCAGAATGTTGATATATTTGTTTTAGTAAGCAATCAACCCAGTTAGGTTCAGATTGCAAGTTCCTGTGGGTCATGATTACAACACTGGTTCAATTTTCAAAGCCTTTGCTGTGCTATTTGATCATGTCCCAAATGTGCACCATTGGCCGGTCGGAACTAGGGTAGTGGTCTGTCCCATAGTTCAAGTCTCAAAGTCTGTGTATGCTTGTTTGGGTCAAATCTACACATGTGCTGCTGAAGGGTGAGCCCAGGAGTTCATAAACAACTTTGAAGCATTGCTTTCCCAAGCTTCTCCTTCTCTGGGATCTGCCAGTAATTTCGGATTCCCTGGGGCTCCCCTTTACATTCTCTGACCAGAAAGGTAGGGCTTTATTTATCCCTCTCTGATGTGCACTCACTGCAGCTGTGCCCAGAAAAGAAAAATAGCATCAGGGATTCACCACATTCTCTTGGGAACACAGCTCCTCTTATCAAAGAGGAAGGTGTTCCCCTGCCTCAGACGTTTAGGTTCCTGATGGCCTCCGTTGCCACAGGAGGGTAAGCTTAAGAGAATCGACAAAAAAGGGGGGGAGGGATTTCCACACTTTCTTATGAGTGTTGGAAGATCCCTTTCCTTCTGCTAGTACCAGAACTAGAGGGCTTCTCCTGAATAAGAATTCTTTTTTAAATAATGGATGATATAAGTGGGTATTGCTAAAACTTTTTACCTCTAGCAAGACCATATCTTAAGACATTTTTTTTTTAAAGCTTCCCTAATTTATGTTTCAGTGTGGTACTTAAAAGTAGAAGAAGGAGAAATAAGCTTATAGAAAAGTTCACATTTTGATAATTTTCTTCATATAATTTTCTATACAAACTTAGATTATTTAGATTTTTCTAGGTCAACGTAAAATATTTCATTTTAAAAATCAAATACTGAGTCATTGCCAGTTTGACAGTATCATTGAAATTAGATATGTGTGTGTTGAAGACAGGGGCAGAATTTCTTCAAGTTGAATATGCATGTCTTTTAGAGTATGTATGGCTGGATAAGAAAGGGCTTAGATGGTTTTGTTTTGGATTTTTTTCTCTTCATATCTTCAGAGGTATTCAGACTAAAAAAGAATGTTGATGTCTTATTCCATCTGGGCTGCTATAACAAAATAACATAAACTGGGTAGCTTATAAACAATAGAAATTTAGTTCTCACAGTTCTGGAGGCTGGGAAGTTTAAGATGAAGGTGCTGGCAGATTTAGGGTCTAGTGAGGACTTGCTTTCTGGTTCATAGATGACTGTCTTTTTGCTGTGTTCTTACATGAAGGGGTAGGGGAGCTCTCTAGGACCTCTTTTATAAGGGCACTAATCCCATTCATGAGGGCTCTGCGTGATGACCTAATCACCTCCCAAAGGCCTTACCTTCAGATACCATCACATTGGCAGTTAGGATTTCAACATGAATTTTGAGGTGACACAAACAGTCTATAGCAATCAACTTTTTAATTTTGTAGACCCTGATCAATGTTCTTATATAGGCTTTAGGGCAATAAAGAAACTAGTTTGGAAATGAACCTCCAAGGTTTATCCTCATAAGAGATAATGTAAAAATATCTTATTTTAATTGACCATTATGGGATTTTTCTTAAAGAAACTTTAAGTAATGTATTTTATAAGGCTTTTTTTCAACACAGTCATTTTATTTTCTACCAAATATGTTTCAAATATTCATAGAATTTACTGTCAAGAAAGGTATATACACATTTGAAAGAGAGGAGTCAAGGCTATTTTTCTTTTATTTTCTTTTAAATCTTCCTTTTTTTAACAACTTGTTATTTTGGAATAATTTTAATAATACAGATAAGTTCTAAAGATAACACAGAGTTTTTGTAAATTCTTCACTCAGCTTTCCCTAGTATTAACATCTTATATAACCTTGGTACAATGATTAAAACTAAAGAATCAGCATTGAATACTAAACTATAGACTATTAGAATTTCACTGATATTTTTTTTACCAATGTCCTTTTCTAGGATCCCGCATTACATTTCTATCCTTCATCTCCTCTAATTTCTGACAGTTCCCCAGTCTTTCCTTGTCTTTCATCACCTTCACACTTTGGAAAGACAGTTGATCAGGTATTTTGTAGAATATCATTCGATTTGGTCTTCTCCGAGGTAGACTGAACTTACAGCTTTTGGGAAAGAATACCAGAGAGGTAATGTGTCCTCAGTGCATCGTATCAGGGGTTATATGATGTCAATATGTCTTATTACTGGTGATGTTATTAACTATGATCACTTGATTATGGTGTTGTCTGCCAGATTTCTCCACTGTAAAGTTACTATTTTTCCCTTAATTATTTTTCCCTTAATTTTAGGGAAAATACTTCGAGGTTACACACATACGCTATTTCTCCTTAAATTTTTGGCCACTAATTTTAGCATTGATTGGTGGATCTTGCCTGCAGCAATTAATACTCTGATGTTCTGATGGTGATTTTCTATTCCAGTCCTTCCTTCTACATTTATTAATTATAATTTTTCTTTAAGAAAGAGTTTTCCCTCTTCATATTTATTTATTTAATCATTTATATCAGTGTGCACTCATGGAGTTTTATTTCATTCTGTGGATTGGAATCAGTACTGTTGTTATTTATTTTGTTGCTCAAATTGGTCCCCTGGGAGCCTTTGAAGTTTGCTTCTGTGTCCTTTCAACACGTCTTCTCTTTTTTTTTTTTTTTTCTAAAGCAATTTCTTACTTTCTGGCTCCACAAGATACTCCAGGCTCATCTTGTGTTTTCCCTGACCCAGGCCTGGAATCACCCACTTCTCCAAGGAGTCCGGGTCCATCTTATTGGAGAAAAGTATTTAGAGACTAACATCTGAGTGCTAGATTGCTACTGAAGGGTCACTACTTCTGTGCCTTTCAGAGGTCAGAGCTAGGAAGTGTATGCATGTATACACACATCTATGTTTATTTCTGTATATACTATCTATCTGTATATACATAAAACAAATTAGTTCATATTGATACCTCCAACTCCAGTCTAGCATTGTAGGGACTATTCTAGCATTCCACTTTTGCTTATTTGTAATCTTTCCCTCACAGCGAGAAACCTGACTCTTATTATCTACAACATATTTATGTATTTGCTATACATGTATAGTAGTTTCAGAATTGCTAACCCATGCTCCTGTGAGAAACAAATTTACCAAATAGAATACAGTATTTGTATACATATCTTTTTTTTTTTTTTTTTTTTTTTTTTTGCGGTACGCAGGCCTCTCACTGTTGTGGCCTCTCCCGTTGAGGTCCAGACATGGAGGCTCAGCGGCCATGGCTCACGGGCCCAGCCGCTCCGCGGCACGTGGGATCCTCCCGGACCTGGGCACGAACCTGCGCCCCCTACATCGGCAGGCAGACTCTCAACCACTGCGCCACCAGGGAAGCCCTGTATACATATCTTTTAATCTTTATTCTCACACTACCTAGCTCTTTTCCAAAGTTAGTTAAGTCAGGTCTTTCCTTCCATATCTCCTTCAGTCTGCTATGTCATTCATTTGTAATGCAGCTAGATTCATTTGTCACAGTTTGTATTCCATCTTTGGTTCCCTGACACCCTTGTTTTTTTGTTTGTTTTTTTTTTAATGTATATCCAGTAAAATTCACTCTTTGTGTTATACAGTTCTCTGGGTTTTGAGAAATGCATAGAGTCATGTATCTACCAACAACAGTTCATCACTCCACAGATTCCCTTGTGCTGTGAGTCCCTTTGTAGTCAACTCCTCTTACCACCCCAAACCCTGGCAACCACTGATGTGTTTCCTGTGCCTTCAGTTAGCCTTAATATGTAGCTTCTTAGGACTGGCTTTTTTCACTTAAAAATGCATTTAATATTCATCCATCTGTTGCATAAATCATTGGTTTGTTCTCTTTTTATTGCCAAGTAGCATTCTTTTATATTACCACAATTTGTTTATCCATTTACCTATTGAGGGACATCTGGTTGTTTTCAGCTTTGGGCAGTTGTGAATAAAGGTACTACAGACATTTACAGAAAGGTTTTTTTGTGTGTGATTTTTTTTTGTCATTGTTTTTTCACTTGGGTAAATATCTAGGAGTGGGCTTATGGACCTTATTTTAAATATGTATTTAACTTTATAAGAAACTGCCAACCTTTTTTCCAAGTGGCTGTACAGTTTTGCATTCTACCACCAGTGTATGAAAGTTTCTACTCCTCTACATCCTTGTCATCACTTTGGTATTGTCAGTTTGTTTTTGTCTGTTCTAATATTGTGTTGTGGTATCTTGTGGTTTTAATTTTCATTTCCCCAGTGACTAATGATGTTGATATGCCATCCATGTGTTTGTGGATGGGCAGCTGGTCTCTCTTATTTCTTTTGATTTTCTCCTTTTATGATCAACTGGGTGGATAGTATCTTTTCCAATATATTTTTTTATTGTACTGGTTACCATCATCTCTGAATATTTGGCTATATTTTATAATAAAATGCACATTTCCATATACGAGTTTTAGGTTTCTGTACTTATTACAATGGAATGAATGTATAGTTTTTGTATAGCTGAATATTTGACTGATAATTTCATTGTTGTCCAAAGCTAGATTACTTTATAAGAATGCATTCATAGATTACATCTGTGGCTAAAAAGACTTGTAGGGCAAGGTAAAGTGCAATAAACTCTGCTAGTGCTAATGGTTGGCTTTGGATTGACAAATGTCACTTTAGAAAAAGAAATATTAGAGTCTTAGGTGAGATATTTTCCCCTTTGACTATCAAATAAGCAAACAAACCTGATATTTTCTTGGAATGTCTGTCAACATATGAAACTTCTGGTATATTCTCAAAACTAATCAGTTAGTGTTAGGTGAAAGAGATTAGAAATGCAGGTTTTACAGAAATACAGATCAATGGAACAGGATAGAAAGCCCAGAGAACCCACGCACCTCTGGTCAACTAATCTATGACAAAGGAGGCAAAAATATACAATGGAGAAAAGACAGTCTCTTCAGTAAGTGGTGCTGGGGAAACTGGTCAGCTACATGTAAAAGAATGAAGTTGGAACACTCCCTAACACCATACACAAAAATAAACTCAAAATGTATTAAAGACCTAAATGTAAGGCCAGACACTATAAAACCCTTAGAGGAAAACATAGAATACTCTTTGACATAAATCATAGCAACATCTTTTTTGACCTACCTCCTAGGGTAATGAAAATAAAAACAAAAATAAACAAATGGGACCTAATTAAACTTAAAAGCTTTTGCACAGCAAGGGAAACCATAAATAAGACAAAAAGACAACCCTCAGAATGGGAGAAAATATTTCCAAACGAAGCAACTGACAAAGGATTAATTTCCAAAATATACAAGCAGCTCATACAGCTCAATATCAGAAAAACAAACAACCCAATCAAAAAATGGGCAGAAGATCTAAATAGACATTTCTCCAAAGAAGACATACACATAGCCAACAAACACATGAAAAGATGCTCAACATCACTAATTATTAGAGAATTGCAAATCAAAACTACAATGAGGTATCACCTCACACCAGTTAGAATGGGCATCATCAGAAAATCTACAAACAACAAATGCTGGAGAGGGTGTGGAGAAAAGGGAACCCTATACTGTTGATGGGAATGTAAATTGATTCAGCCACTATGGAAAACAGTATGGAGGTTCTTTAAAAAACTAAAAATAGAACTACCATATGACCCAACAATCCCACTACTGGGCACATACCCAGAGAAAACCATAATTCAAAAAAACCGTGGACCCCAATGTTCATAGCAGCACTGTTTACAATAGCCAGGACATGGAAGCAACCTAAATGTCCATCAACAGAGGAATGGATAAAGAAGATGTGGTATATGTATACAGTGGAATATTACTCAGCCATAAAAATGAATGAAATTGTGTCATTTGTAGAGACGTGGATGGACCTAGAGAGTGTCATACAGTGTGAAATAAGTCAGAAAGAGAAAAGCAAATATTGTATAATAATGCATTTATGTGGAATCTGGAAAAATGGTATAGATGATCTTATTTGCAAAGCAGAAATAGAGACACAGACATAGAGAACAAATGTTTGGATACCAAGGGGGAATGAGGTGGGATGGGAGGAACTGGGAGACTGGGATTGACACATATACATTATTGATACTATTTATAAAGTAGACAACTGATGGAAACATACTGTATAGCACAGGGACCTCTACCTAATGCACTGTGGTAACCTAAATGAGAGGGAAGTCCAAAAGAGAGGGGATATCTGTATGTGTATGGCTGATTTCATTTTGTTGAGCAGTGGAGGCTAACACAACATTGTAGAGCAACCACACTCCAATAAAAATTAATTTTTAAAAAATGCATGTTTTAAACTTGGGCCACTTTACATAAACATTTATATTGACATCTTAAAATATATTAATATATTGCTTCATTGATCTGAATTAATACAAATGTATGGAATACTCATAACCTACTTTCTGTCATTTCAAAGACTACTGCTAAAAAACCTGAAATTCAGTAACTGAGTTCTTGGCTTACATTTAGCTTTTATCAGAATGGAGTAAAGTCATATCAAGTTTTAATTTTTAAACTTGAGTGAGTTTTTTAGCTTTAGTGAGTGATTTTTACCCTATTTGAGTTTTATATTTGCTCTTTCTGTTTTGTAAAGACCTATACTTGATCTTTTAGAATGTGTGCAGGGACACCATGTTGTTTAAATAGATTTTTCTGTTTAAACTCCTCTTAAGAACTTAATATATTGCATAAAATAGATGCTTAAATTTGGAAAATGCTATATGCCTTAAAAGATAGCATTTCTGTCACATTGTTTAGGTAATTATGATTGATTCTCTTGATACAGATTCTAGTTAACTGAGTAAGTTATTCCGTATTTCAGTAGGAGAAAGCCAGCCAAGCAGTATTTTATTTACATAGATTCTGAAAATGATGTTAGGATTAGAAGTTATTACAAATGAGAGGACGACTTTCTTGTATGCTTTAGAATGAGCACATCTCTTTAAATATGGTATTTGACAGTATGATTACATCACTGATATTTCTTGTGGTTAAACCAGGGTGGTGGTTGTTCTTATGATGATGACAGTCTTTGAATTTAAACCTGCAAGTTTTAAATTGGAAAGTGCAAATCTTTCTATGGTGGCTGCTCTGATCACTGTACATAACTTATATTCTTGTATCTTCAAGGCTGTCTTTGTAAATAAGATACAAATAAGACAAACAGTGTTTTCCTAGCCCTGTGAAAGGGGAAAAAGTACTATTGTGATTTACAGGAAAATTTCTCACCACAATTCCTGTCTCACAGCTCCCAAAACCCTTGGAATTTCGTGAGCAATAAGAGCGGGATAATATTTGGTCTCCTGTCCTCAGTTTCTGAAAACGCTTCAGGGAAGGTGACTTTTGGTTCCCACCCAAGGATGGAGACTGGTTGCCAGTAGAACCAACCATGTGATTAGAGGGTTGGAACTTTCAGTCTCACCCCTGACCTCCAGGGAGAGGGGCTGGAGGTTGAATCAGTCACCAATGGCCAATGATTTAATCAAGCATGCCTATGTAATGAAGCCTCCATAAAAACCCAAAAGGAGAGAGTTCAGAGAGCTTACAAATTGGTGAACATGTGGAAGTTTAGAGGGAGTGGTGAGCTCAGAGAGAGCATGGAAGCTCTACTCCCTTTCCCCATACCTTGCGCTACTCATCCTTTCCATCTGAATATTTATCTGTATCCTTCATCATATCCTTTTATAATAAACTGGCAATCCAGTAAGTAAAGTGTTTCTTTGAGTTCAGTGAGCCATCCTAGCAAATTAATCAAACCTGAGGAAGGGGTTGTGTGAACCTGTGATTTATAGCCAGTCAGTCAGAAGTACAGGTAACAACCTGGACTTGATTGGCCTCTGAAGTAGAAGGCCATCTTGTGGGACTGAGCCCACCTGTGGAATTTTATTCTGTCTCCAGGTAGATAGTCAGAATTAAGTTGAATTCTTGGATGCCCTGCTGGTCCTGAGAATTGGTCTCAGAACACCAGAAGAGTTTATATATATATATTTTCTTCTTTAATTTCCTTCTTCCCTTTTCCTGAACAGGAAAAAAAGAGTGTGGGGTTTTGTTTGTTTTTTAAGGGTTTTGATGGCAACCTACTTCCTTATTATATTTAGAAGGCTAGGAAGGTGAACTTTGTGACTTCAGTTGAGTATACTTTAGAGTCTGAGACTATTAAGTAGCAACTACAAGTAGTTGTGCTTGTGTGTCAGTTGATAATATCAGTTTTACCTTCCAGTGTTGAAATCAGCATTCCAAAATTGCAAAATTGAGGAAGGATGGAGTTTAGCTTCTTCTGAGCAGCTGTTCTTTGGTTGACTCCAAGTCAGGCACTTTGTTTTCCATATTATTTAATTTAATCCTCACAGTTAGCCTACATGGCATGTCCACATTTCACAAATAGAGAAAATTTATCCAGGGTAACACAGCTAATAGTGGCACAGTTAGAATTTGAACTTTTGTTTTCTGGCCTAAAAATCTACACGCTTGTCCACTAGACTACACTGCTTCTCCTAAGATTAGAAAAGTAATGCAAATTATTAGAAAATCTTTCTAAACTTTTAAGCCTCTGGGAGGGAAACTAATAATTAGATAAGACTGAGATTATTTCAACCTTATATAGTGTTTTCTTCAACCTCAAGGGGCTTCCCTTTTGGAAAACCTATTTTACACATGTTATATGAAAGAACCGCCAGCATAATACTCATTAATGCTAATCATATGACTGGGTCTCCAGTTGATGTCTCAGGAAGGAT
This sequence comes from Stenella coeruleoalba, assembly GCF_951394435.1. Classification (NCBI taxonomy): domain Eukaryota; kingdom Metazoa; phylum Chordata; class Mammalia; order Artiodactyla; family Delphinidae; genus Stenella; species Stenella coeruleoalba. The sequence continues at coordinate 138,355,345 of NC_137147.1, read as the reverse complement.
TCTCTAATGATATTAATGATAATAGCTTTCTTGAAAATAAAAATCATCTATAAATCAAACAACACATGCCTGCAGTGGTGTTAGCAGCAAAAATATTCATCTCAAAAATTCAAGACATTTGCAGTAACTTTTTAATAGTCTTATTAAACTCTTAGAAAAATGATTCATAGTATAACATTTGCAGACAAAGTGTTGTATAGCTGAAAATAATGCTTTAAACTATTTTGTCAATAAGCTCATTTTGTGGTAGATCAATAAATTCCATTTGCACAATGATTAAACCGTCTTTATCTTAATGGTATTTTACCCTTGTAGTAATGTCATACTGTCAGAATTAACAACTATATGTAGAATTGCTGTAAGTGTTTTCCTTAACATTTTCGTTACGTTAGTGGTCTTATTGTACACTTAATGTAAATTTATATATAGGCAAGTTGCTAGTTATTTAGTATTTATTTCTAGGATATTAAAATTCTCAATAAATATAGAAAACATTTCAAGTATGATAAAACTGCATGGAAAATTGTTTCAATATATATATTCTCAGCTCTAGGATTCTTACATCAGAAATTATGTCAGTACTAAACCTAACTTAAAAGGTATAGTTGGTCTACTTTTCTTTTCTGGCTCTTAACTAATAAATAGTGATTTTCATTTTGTATTTTGTTTTTAGAATGGGCAGCCCAACACAACTATGCTGGTGAAGTTAGGTGCTGAAAGTACTATATATACCTATAGTAGTACACCATACGTAAAAAGTATGATTCTTACCACTAGAAGTAAAAGACTACAACATTAGCCAAATATATTTTAAGCTTTTTTTTTTGCAGGATGGTAGGGAATGGTTAGACTATTTAGTTCTCTCGAGGACTTGGCATAATGCAGAGTAAACCCTGAGTTATGGGAATGCCTGCAGTACACTAGGCATCCCTACATCAGCTCTCATGGAATTCCCTGTCTTCTTAGTCAGGATTTATGTTCTTTACCACAGAGTTTAGCACTTAATTATTTATGGTCTTATATTCTAAATAATTTGTTTGTTAATGATGATTATAAGGTTTTAAGGGGCAGTTGTTATGCCTCTTGTTTTTACATCCCAGTGCCTAATAAATGTTCAATAAATACTTATTGATCAGGTCATCATATATAAAGCATAGTATTATTTTGTGGAGTAGTGAAGGTTTTGAAACTTGGGTAGACATTAGGTTGAAAGTGTGTATGGCTTCCTGTGAAGTATGTTTAAATTTTGAACTTTGACTTACATTTTTAATTATTAAAGACTCTTTCTCTCACTTTTAAAAAATTTAGTATGATTATTTTGTATGTGCCTGGCATTGATCGAAACACTTTACATACATGAACTCATTTAATCCTACCCTATGAAGTAGTTATTCTTTAAACCCATATGGTATATGAGGAAACTGAGATGTAAGCAAGTTAAATAACTTTCTTAGAGACACAGTTAATAGTAAGTGATAGAGCCAAGAGTCAAACTGAGAAGGAACAGTTAAAAGCCTACATCCTTAACTATGCTGTACAGCTTCCCAGTATTATATATGTGAATTTTCAGATTTTGTCTAACTTAAGGCTCTAAATTCATCAAACTTCAGCCTCCTACACACACACACACACACACACACACACACACACACACACACACACACACACACACACACACACACACCCTATTTCAATTCCTCGTTATTAGGGAGAGTAATTAGACTATCTTGTGGTCATGGCATTTTCTATCACTAACATGCTTATCGTTAGGTGAGTTGGATAAGGATGTGTCTTTTGTTCCAAACTATTGACATTTTAGAACCATTCCATGAGTAATAAACATGATTTTGGCAAAGTTCCAAACACTGCTGTTGTTAGAAGTGTCATGCTAGATAGAATTCTGAGTACTGTATTAAGGTAAACATTGCAAATAGAGTATTTTTGCAAATATCTCATAAACCTCCTGGTCTGTATAAGCCTTGTCTTTCTCACAAATGTACAGATGCAGAAGATGGGAAAATCTGACGCAATAATATAGTCAATCGGTCACCGTTTAAATGTAGCATTTTTACTTTTTTGTCCATAGTGTTTATTGCAAAACAGCATAGGAACAATGGGTCTTCAGAGTAAAGCTAAATTGCCAGCAGGAAAGTTTATACTAAAATAAATCCCAACTCCTTAGTGAAAATCAAAATATGGTTATAGGGCTTCCCTAGTGGTGCAGTGGTTGAGGGTCCGCCTGCCGATGCAGGGGACACAGGTTCGCGCCCCGGTCCGGGAAGATCCCACATGCCACGGAATGGCTGGGCCCGTGAGCCATGGCCACTGAGCCTGTGCGTCCAGAGCCTGTGCTCCGCAACAGGAGAGGCCACAGCAGTGAGAGGCCCAAGTACGGAAAAAAAAAAAAAAAAAAATTATGGCTATATAGGAAACATTATAAGGACTTCATGTTCGTGTATATTCCTAATCTGTAAATCAGGACTCTTAATATAGATTTCTGTCTATGGCCAGAGTAAGCCCGCTAACTAGTATATTCTTGAGTAGATTTCAGCAGACAAATATATATATATAATTTTTATTCTATAAATATATACATAAATATATATACATAAATATCAATACATACATACACATACATGTATAAAATTATTGCCTACTTAAGTCAATGGTGACTAATTGTTTAAATATAATTTGAGTCATTGGACCCTGTGTGAGCAAGAAATAAATTTGTTTTGCTAAGTCACTAAGAGTATAGGGAATATTTGTTACTGTCCCAGGCCTTGAATATCCTGACTAAGCTAATTCATATGCTCTATATTAAGGGTATCCAATTAATCATTAGAGACCCCTATTTATATAAAATGATACTTTGGGGAAAGAAAACAGAATTAGTGAAGCCCTGTAACACACCAAGTCAGTAGTCATTGACTGCTCATTGTAGAATTGATGCTAGAGTAAGTACGTCAGTGGAAGCTTTTGAAGACACAGCATTCACTAGAATGAACTCTTAGATAATCAAATCAGGAGAGTCATCAATTTATTTTTTACATGACAGTAAAAAAAAAAACCAGGGTAATCTTTTTTAAGCAAAAGCTTTGGGCCAAACGTAAGCCCTGCAAGAAGCATTCTTCTACAAAGAATGTAGAAGGCAGAAAATAAAAGAGACAAAATTAATAAAGTAAAAACAAAAGTACAAAAGAGAGTATCAACAAAATCAGTACTTCTAATAAAAGTGATAACCCTCTGGAGGACTAATGAAGAAAAAGAGAAAAAGGCATAAATTTCCAATTTCAAGAATGAGAAGGGGACATCTTAGCAGGTCCTACAGACATTAAAAAAGATAATAAGAGGGCTTCCCTGGTGGCGCAGTGGTTGAGAATCTGCCTGCTAATGCAGGGGACACGGGTTAGAGCCCTGGTCTGGGAGGCTCCCACATGCCGCGGAGCAACTAGGCCCGTGAGCCACAACTACTGAGCCTGCGCGTCAGGAGCCTGTGCTCCGCAAAAAGGCCGCGATAGTGAGAGGCCCGCGCACCGCGATGAAGAGTGGCTCCCGCTTGCCACAACTAGAGAAAGCCCTCGCACAGAAACGAAGACCCAACACAGCAAAAATAAATTAATTAATTAATAAACTCCTAGCCCCAACATCTTCTAAAAAAAAAAGATAATAAGAGAATTTTAAAAGTAACTTTATGCTAGAAGATGTGAAAATTTAGATGAAATGGACAAATTCCTAGAAAAAAGTTTGCTAAAACTTTACAGAAAATTAAAAATTTGAATAGTTCCATATTTATTAGTGAAATTGAGTCTGTAATTTGGAACTTTTCCACAAAGAAATTTTTAGGTCCAGGTGGCATCACAAATACATTTTTCCAAGAAATGTTCAGAAAAAATAACATCAATATTACTAAAACTCTTTCAGAGAATAAGAAGAAAGTATTTCCCAACCTGTTTTGAGGCTTGCATAACCTTAATATCAACACCTGATAAAGACATCATAAGAAAGGAAAATTTCAAGTCCACTTCTCTTGGGAACATGGGTGAACAAATTCTGAAAATATTAGCAAATCAAATCTACATAGATAGATAAAGAAATAGATGTCATGACCAAGTTGAATTTACTATGGGAGCGTAAGTTTGTTATAACATTCAGAACTCAATGAATGTAACTGACTAAATTAATAGAAAAAAGAGAGAGAGAATTACATCATCTCAATTGGTTTTTTCAAATAGTATTTGATAAAATTTACCCACTTATGATTTTTTTTAAATGCTTATAGCAAACCATTCCTTCCTTAATCTGATAGGATGTTTTATTCACCTCCCCTGCAAACCTCCAGCAAGTATCACATATAGTGGCAAAATGTTGAAGGCATTTATCTTGCAATCAGGAATAAAACAAAGATCCCTGCCATAACCATGTGTATCGCCATTATATTGGAGATCCTAGACCTGAGCTATCCAGTACCATATTTGGCAATTTAAATTTTAATTAGTTAAAATTATAGATCATCAGTCACACTGGCCACCTGTCAGGTTCTCAGTAGGCACATGTGACTAGTGGCTACTATATACCACAAATATAGAACACTTCCATTATCGCAGAAAGTTCTATTGGATAGCGTTGACCTAGACAGTGCAGTAAGGGAGGAAGCATAATGACTAGAAAGAGAAATAAAACTGCAGTTACTTACAGATGACATGATTGTTACAAAGAAAATTGGAAAGAATCTATAAACTGATAGAATTAAAAAGTGAATTTTAATATTGCAAGGTCGCCAGATACGTGATTGGTATACAAAATCAATTTTAGGTCTGTATACTAACAATAAACGAAAAGTAAAAAAATTTAAATAATACCATATTAGTACACAAAAATATCAAATACACAAAATTAATCGAACAAAAGCCCTCTATACTGAAAAATTTAAGACATTATTAGGAAAAATTAAGACAAAAAAATAGAAGAAGATATCAGTTCATGGATCCAAAGAGTCAGTGTTGTGTGATTTCAGTTTTCCTCACATAGATTCAGTGTGGTCTCAAGCAAAATCCCTGAAGATTTGTTTGTTAGGTTTTGAAATTGGCAAGCTGATTCTTAAATTGTAAAAATGCAAAGGGTCAAGAATAGCCAAGATAGTCTTGAAGAATAACAAAACTGGAGGATTTTTACTACAAGATATCAAGACCTTTTATAAAGCTACAATAGTAAAGACAGCATGGTTCTGGCACAAGAAAAGACAAATAAGCCAATGAAACAAAATGGAGCCAACGGATGCACACATATATATTGACTTGATTTATATCAAAGATAACATTGCAGTGCAGAGAGAAAGGGACATTCTTTTCAATAAATTGTACTAGGTCAATTAGATACCCATGTAGGGGGAGAAAAGATGAATCTTGACCTCAAAACATATAAAGAAATCAAAAGATAAATTATAGATATGCAAAGTAAAACAATAAAGCTTCTGGAAGAAAACATTATCTTTGTGACCCTGAAGTAGGCAAAGAGTCTTAAAACTGGATGCATATAGCATTAACAATAAAAGGAAAAAAGGATACATTGAACTGCATTAAAATTAAGAAAGTCTGTTCATTAAAAGACGCCATTAAGAATGAAAAGGCAGGGCTTCCCTGGTGGCGCAGTGGTTGAGAGCCCGCCTGCCAATGCAGGGGACACAGGTTCGTGCCCCGGTCCGGGAAGATCCCACGTGCCGCGGAGCAGATGGGCCCATGAGCCATGGCCCCTGAGCCTGTGCGTCCGGAGCCTGTGCTCCGCAACGGGAGAGGCCACAGCAGTGAGAGGCCCACGTGCCGCCAAAAAAAAAAAAAAGAAAGAATGAAAAGGCAAACCACAGAGTGGGAAAGGGTATTTGCAATTTGCATTACATATACCTGATTAAAAGACTGACGATACCAAATATTGGTGAGATTATGTTGCATCTGCAACACATTTTCCATAGTTGGTGGGAATATAAATTGCTTTAACCACTCTGGTTAATACATTTAAAAATTGTTTTTTACTAAAGCTTAACTTATACTCAAAACCACATGACTGTACAATTTCACTTGTAGGTGTATACCCAATAGAAATGCTAATATATGTTCACTAAAACACATGTATAAGAGTGTTCATAGAGCAGTATTCACGTAGCCAAAAACTGGAAACAGTCTAGGTGTTCAACAACAACAAACTGGATAACTAAATAGTGGTATATTTGTACAATGGAATACTATACAACAATGAGAAGAAAGGAAGTATTGCAGTACACAACTATGTGGATGAATCTCAGGGACATAATGATCTGTGGAAAAATCCAGTCACAAGAGTATACGTTTTATATCATTCCAGTTATATAAAGTTTAAAAACAGGAAAAAATTATTTATTGTGTTAGAAGACAGGAGAGTTGTTACTTTAGGAAGAAGCGTTTTGACAGGGGAATAACATGAGGCAATCTTCTCTGTAGCTGGTTAAGGAAGTTCTGTTCTACTGATAGTTTGCTATAAACATTTAATAAATTCATGACTGGGTAAATCTTACTAACTGCTTCTATTTGATAAAATCTATTGAGATGATATGGTTTTTCTCTCTTTTTTCTGTTAATTTGAATTCTGAGTATTAAACCAACCTTGTGTTCTTATAGTATATTTCTTGATCTGGATATGGTTACATGGGTGCATTCACTTTATGAAAATTAATCAATGTGTATTACATTGTGTGTATTACATTGTGGTTAAAAACTTATTTTAAAAGTTTAATATTTAAAAAATTTAAAGTATATTTGGAGTGATGGCCAAAGTTTTCATGTTGTTTATAGCATTAGAAGAGACAAAGAAAAATTTACATTTCCACGGAAGATTATCCTTTTCAGTCATGCTTGAGTTAATTGTACTCTTTAGAAGAACTATATTTTATGAGGTAGTTTAGTAATTAACACTTGCCCCTGTGAAGTCAGCTACAAATGAAGTGAAACTTTTTAAGTTGCAGCAAAACAATGGCATAATAATTAAATGAAACTTATTAGTGGTAAGAACTGACTTCTCAATTTTACTTCACCTTTCCTAGTTGTTCTTTTTTCACATATTAGGTAAAAGTCAATCCAGGATAATGATCTCTCAGCAAAGAGAAATGAGGTGATCCTACAGTGTTTCCAAGCCACAGTGCAGAGAGAGGGAACCTTAACAGCCCAGGAGTCTCATAGGATTGAGTTTGGGGTTCAGCTATGTGGCAAGGAAGCTAAAATTTTGAGGGTAAAATATTGGAAAGGAGAGGCCTGCAGAAATGTAGAGTTCCAGAGACCTATAGAGGACCCCTTCAAGTCTTTGGCTAAATATCAATCTGTGCATACATGTGAAATAACTACGAAACACCAGGAAAAGAACCACTGGAAAGAGTAGGAAGAAGAATCCTCAGAGATTACAGAGAGTAAGGTGGCCCTACCAGCCAGAGTGGAAAGACCTCTAACAGACAGACATTGGGTAAAGTTGTAAGGGTATTGCCCTAGACTAGAAGCTACTCTGGCCCTACCTAACAAAGTTTAAAAGTAAGCCTTGAAATGATCAAACCATATCCAAGTAACTTAACTACACACAGAACAAAGCTCAAAAACACTTAAAAGAATGCAAAAAAATCCATACCATGTAATGCAGCAGTCCCATTTTTGGATATTTATCCAAAATCATTGAAATCAGGATCTTGAAGAGAGATTTACACTTCTATGTTAATTGAAGCATTATTTAATAGCCAAGAGGTGGAAGCAACCCAAATGTTCATCAGTAGATGAATGAATAAAGAAAATGGTGGTATATACATACAGTGGGATATTACTCAGCCTTAAAAAAGAAGGAATTCTGTCATGCAACATGGGAGAACCTTGAGGACGTTATGCTAAGTGAGATAAGCCATCACAGAAGGACAAATACTGCATGATTCCACTTGTGTGAGGTATCTAAAATAGTCAGACTCATCGAAGCAGAAAGTAGAATAGAGGTTGCCAGGGGCAGGAGGGAAGAGGAAATGGGGAGTTGCTGTTCAATGGGTATAAATTTCAGTTATGAAAGATGAAAAAGTTCTAGAGATCACCTGTACAACATTGAGCTTGTAGTTAACAGTACTGTACACTTAAAAATTTGTTGAGGGTAAATAAATAAATTGCACAAATTCATTTGTTCATTCATTTTTGCTATAAATACTGTTTTCTGCTTTTTAAAAATCTGCTACATATCCATATAGTGAAGCACAAAAGATAAATATATCCATAACAAATCTGAAAAAAAATATCCAATACCCAACAGTACAAGATAGTGTCTTGTATCCTAAAAAATTTACCAGACATGCAAAGAAGCAGGAAAGTATGACCCATAACTAGGACAAAATCAACCAATAAGAAGAGAGAAAGAAATGACACATATGATTGAATTAGCAGGCAAGGATATTAAAGCAGCAATTATAAGTATACTCCATATGTTCAGGAAGGTAGAGGGAAACATGAACATGCCAAGAAGAGACATGGAAGTTATTTTTTAAAAGAGAAACCCAAATAGAACTTCTAGAGATGAAAAATACAATATCTGAAATGAAAAATACAGCAGATTGCAGGAGAACAGAATTAGTTAAAACCCAGAGACATAGCAATGGCAATTATCTAAAATGAAGCACCAAGAGAAAAAAATACTTGGGGGCGGGGGGAAGAAGAAAAATGACAGTACCAATGAGCTATGGGACAATATCAAGCAGTTTAACGTAAGCGTAACAAGTTTCAGAAGGAGATAGGGAGACAGAAAGACTATTTCAAGAAATAATGGGCAAATATTTACCAAGTTTGTTGAAAACTATAAACCCAAAGATTGTAGAAGTTCACAAATCTCTAAGCAGAAGAACCAGGCACAAAAATTGTTGAAACTAATGACAAAAAGTCATGAAAAAAGTCCTTAAAAACGGCCGGGGGTTGGGGGTGGGGAATCACCTTAAATAACAGACAAGCAAATATATAAAAATTACTGCAGGCTTCTTGTCAGAAACGAAACATGCCAGAAGTGGCATCCTTAACGTGCTGGAAATAAAAATTTTAAAAACAAACAAAAAACCCCACTCAACCTAGAACTCTGCACCTGACAAAAAAGATTTTCCCAAAAGGAAGGCAAAATAAAGACTTTTGGGGATAAACAAAGCTTAGAGAATTTGTCACCAACACACCTGCACTGTAAGAAATGTTAAAAGTAGTTCTTCAGGAAGAAAGAAAATGATATCAAATGGAAATTTACATCTATAAAAAGAAATGAGGGGCACTGTAAAGAGTAAACATGTAGGTGGATATAAAAGCCTTTTCCCCCTCATTTAAGAAATTTTTTTCTTAAAGATAATTGTTTAAGTCAAGAATAACAATATATTGTGGTATTTACAATGTAAGTGGAAGAAAAAAAGAGGTATGGCTGATAAGTCAGTGGTAGAGAAAATGGAATCATAAAAAATACTCAGAAAATGGCAGAAAAAAAAGAAAAGCAAGACCCACTGGCCTTCAAAGCCAAATGGTCTGAGGGCTCATCTTCCTGGTACAGGACCCCAGGCCTGGGGATCCCAACATGGGCCTCTCAGGAGACCAGAGGGCTGTGGGAAGTAGAGTCTCCACTCTTAAAGAGTGTACACAAAAATCTCACACACTCCGGGACCCAAGGCAGAAGTAATTTTAAAGGAGCCTGGGTCAGACCCACGTGCTGATCTTGGAGAGCTTCCCACAGAGGCAGGAGGCAGCTGGAGCCCACCCTAAGGACATAGACACTGGTGGCTGCCATTTTTGGAAGCTTGTTCTACCACAGGGACACTGGTGCTAATGAGCACCATTTTGTAATCCTCTCTATAGCTTATTAGGCTCAAGACCTAGCCCCATCCCTGCTCACCAGCCTGTAGGTACCAGTACTGGGACACCTCAAGCCAAGCAACTAGCTGAGCACAGCCACACCCACTAGCAGGCAGGCTGCCTTAAAATCCCCTGAGCCCAGAGCTGCCCCTGACATGGCCCTGTACACCACAGGGCCCAGGACCTGGCCCCACAGACCAGCGCACAGGCAGTAGACCCAGGACCCCCAAAGCCCTGCAGCCAGAGATCCCAGGACCCAGCTCTGCCCACCAGTGGGCAGGCATAGCCCCAGAACCCCCTTGGCCCTGGCCCTGCCCACCAGTGGGTAGATACCAGCCCCAGGACCACTGTAGCCTGCTGTGGCAGGACCCAGCCTATCTACCAGTAGGCCAACACCAGCTCTGAGATACTTTGGCCCCCTCAGCCAGCTGCCCCAGGATCCAGCCCCCCTCACTAGCAGGCCAACACAAGCTTCAGGACACCCTGGACCCCATAGCCAGCTGTGTCAGGACCTGGCCCTATCCACCAGCAGTCAACACCAGCTTTGGGACCCCTGGGCCCTGCAGCCAGAGACCCTAGGACGCAGCTCTGCTGGCCAGTGGGCCGGCACTATCCCCAAGACCCAGATTCACCCACTGGTGGGCAGGCACCAGCCCTGGGATCTCCTGGACCCCAACTCTGCCCACCAGCAGGCTGACACTGGCCCCAGGACCACTGCCCTATAGTCTGCCTTGTCAGAACCCTGCCAGCACATCAGGAGGCCGGCACCAACTCTGAGAGACCTCCTAGGTCCAAGCCCTGCCCACCAGCAGGCCAACTCCAGTTTTGGGACACCTTGGGCCCCTTAGCCAGCAGCTCAAGTATACAGCTCCACCCACAAGCAAACTGACACCAGTGTTGGGAACCCTAGGGCCCTGCTCCACTCACCAATGAACTGACACTAGCCCAGGGACACCCAGGCCCCAGCCCAGTAGTCAGACACCAACTCTGAGATACCTTGGACCAACCGGCCCAAGATCCAGCCTCACTCACCAGCAGGCCAGCATGAGCTTTGAGACACCCTGGAATCTGCAACCACCCTCCCAGGAACCTGGCTCTGCCTACCGGTGAGCCAGCACTGACCCTCAGGCACCCTGGAAAACAGCCTTCTTGTGACGCAGCCCTGCCAACCAGCAGCCTCTGTTCAAGGCAGGACCTGGCAGCCAACCAGACCAGGGGCCAGCCATGCATACCAGACTGCCCACAGTAGTCAGCCCATTACAACAGAAGGACCCATGTAGCCCACAAAGGGGGCACGCCTAGAGCATATAGCCCTAGTGACCAGAGGGGAGTATGCTGCTGGGGTGCATAGGACATCTCCTAAAAAGACCACTTCTCCAAGATTGGGAAACATAACCAACCTACCAGATACATAGAAATAAAAACAGAAAGTTAGGCAAAATGAGGCAACAGAGGAACATGTTGCAAATGAAGGAACAAGATAAAACCCCAGAAGAAGAACTAAGTGAAGTGGAGATAGGCAGTGTGAAGAATTCAAATAATCATAAAGATGACCAATAAACTCAGGAGAAGAATGTACGAACAGAGTGAGGAGTTAGAAGTTTTTAACAAACAGAAGATATAAAGAGGAGGATGAAGAACACAATAACTGAAATAAAAAGTACATTAGAAGGAATCAACAGTAGATGTTGATGCATCTACTGATGCAGAGGAACAGGTCAGCAAACTGGAAGAAGGAGTAGTGGAAATCACTGAAGCTGAACAGAAAAAGAATAAAAAGAAATGAGTAGGGTTTAAGAGACCTCTGAAATAACATCAAATGTACTAACATTTGCACTATAGGGGTCCCACAGAAGAGAGAGGGCTTCCCTGGTGGTGCAGTGGTTGAGAGTCCACCTGCTGATGCAGGGGACACAGGTTCGTGCCCCGGTCTGGGAAGATCCCACATGCCATGGAGCGGCTGGGCCCGTGAGCCATGGCCGCTGAGCCTGCGCGTCCGGAGCCTGTGCTCCGCAACAGGAGAGGCCACAGCAGTGAAAGGCCCGCGTACCGCAAAAAAAAAAAAAAAAAAAAAGAGAGAGAGAGAGAAAGGGGCAGAGAATATAAAGACATAATAGCTGAAAACTTCCTGGGAAAGGAAACAGACATCCATGCCTAGGAAGCACAGAGTTGATCCAAACAGGATCAACCTAAAGAGGACCACACCAAGACACATTATAATTTAAATGGTAAAAATTAAAGAAAGAATATTAAAAGCAGCAAGGAAAAAACAAGTCCTGTACAAGGGAACTCCTATAAGGCTATGAGCTGAGTTTTCAGCAGAAACTCTACATACCAGAAGGAGTGGCACAATATATTTAAAGTGATGAAAGGGAAAAACTTACAGCCAAGAATACTCTACCCAAGAAGTCTTTCATTCAGATTTAATGGAGAGATCAGAAATTTTACAGACAAAAAAGCACCACCAAACCACCACCAACTTTACAAGAAATGTTAAAGGGGCTTCTCTAAGCAAAATAGAAAAGACCACAACTAGAAAGTTGAAAGGTAAAAGCTCATCAGTAAAAGCAAATACATGGTGAAGGTAGTAAATCAACCACATACAAAGCTAGTAGGAAGGTTAAAAGACAAAAGTAGTAAATGTATATCTGCAATAAGTTGTTAAGGATACACAAAACAGAGAGATGTAAAATATGTCAAAAATAATAATTGTGCAGGGAGGGGAGTAAAAAATGCAGAGTTGTCTAAATACCTTTGAATTTAAGAGAGTAGCAACTAAAATAATCACATAGATAGCTATATATAAACCTCATGGTAACCAAACACCAAACATCTATGATAGATACACACACAAAAAAAAAAAATAGAAAAGAATCCAAATGTAACACTAAAGAGAGTCATCAAATAACAAGGGAAGAGAACAAAAGAAGAAGAAAAGAACAAAAAGAACTACAGAAACAACCCCAAAACAATTTACAAAATGGCAATAAGTACATATATATCTATCAATTACTTTAAATGTAAATGAACTAAATGCTCCAATCAAAAGACCTAGACTGGCTGAATGGATTCAAAAACAAGGTCCACCTAGATGCTGCCTCCAGGAGACTCATCTCAGTTCTAAATACAAACACAGGTTCACAGTGAAGGGATGGAAGGTGATACTGTAAGTAAATGGCAGGCAAAAGAAAGTGAATGTAGCCATACTCATATCAGACACCATAGACTTCAAGCCATAAAAGGTAACAGGAGACAAAGATGGGCATAATATAATGATAAAGGGAACAATCCATAAAGAAGACACCTAACATAGGAGCACCAAAATATGTAAAGCAATTATTAACAAACCAAAAGGGAGAAATTGACAGTGAGGCAATAGTAGGGGACTATAACACCCCACTTACATCAATAGATAGCTCAACCAGACAGAACGTCAATAAGGAAACACTGGCCTAAATGACACGTTAACAAAATAGAGTACAAAAATCATATGACCATCTCAGTAGATGCAGAAAAAGCATTTGACAGGATTCAACACCGATTTATGATATATATCTTTATATATGCTTATGAGCTTTTCCCATTTAGGATATATATGTGTTTCATTTTTTCATATACACCTTTGGATGGAGTAAAACAGAATATTGTCTGAGTGATCATAGTTCCCTTTTATTTGCAGGAAAATAACGTATTTCTAATTATTTAAGCTAGAGAACAACTTCCCGTATGTAGCTAGTATGTTGATGAGTCCAGACAATAGTATCAGTCTGGTAGAATATGGTTGAATATAGTCATTAGCAGCTCTGGACTGATCCAGCTGTAATATTCTATTCTAAATAATCAGTGATACTTCTAAGTAACAGCACCTTAAATGAAATACATAATATTATGTTATATTACAAAATGTTTTTCCAGGAAAACATTTTGATTTGTCACTTGGTACAATGGGGTTTGTGTAACTACATGAATCCTCTTTGTGTGTGCGTGTGTGTGTGTATATGTGTACGCTCGTGCCCATTTTCCTTCCTTCCTCCTAGGTTTATTTGTAGTGAAAATAGAAATTGCTGTGCTTGTATCTTATTCTGCCATTTGTCTTAAAGATTTCAAATGCTTAAAAAAAAAAAATTGAAGCATTGCTCTCTAAATGTTTTTAATTGTTGCAGAGCTTGTGATCCTTTGCACTTCCCAAACTAGCTACTTCTCCTTACAGGGAAAAAATAACTCCATGTTTAGGCTAGCAAAGTAGAATTTGGGGTGGGAATTATATCCATAGAAATGTATTCAAATGTATTCCAAGAATAATTAGACCATCATATGGAAAGAAAACGAAACAAAACAAAAACCCAGTATTCCTAGGCACTTCAGGAGGGGGAAAAAATCCATTTACACATGGTTTCTCTCCTTAAGGAGTTTATTTTCTGATATAAATGCAACAGCGAGGGCATATAAAATTCATCCCGAGAGAGTTAAAAGCTTTAGGTTAGTCTAAAATCATAGACTAATTGTTAGCGTTTCTGTTTGAGTAGAGTATGTACTATTTGGGGAGGCGGAGCAGACAGTAAGGAATGAGGCAGAGAATATACAAATGAGTAATAATTTCCTAATAATGTAAAGAAATAATTTATTTGGCATTATTAAATATTGTAGAATATCCATATTTAGGTATTTTAGGGTAATTTCTCATTTTCCTGGAAAGGCTGAAGGAAGTTATACTGGCTTAGAATTTGATGAGTCACCTTAAGGGGTTCCTTACAGAAAAGGAGTTCCTTATGTTCAAGTTGGGCATATTTAACTTTAGGGTACTCTATAACTTCCAAGAGTTTTAATTTCTAAAATATATGAAAAACATGTAAAAGATTCCATATGACCCCCCAAAATCTTGAAACCACCAAATTCCTATGACCTCTGTAGTTACTCCTTATGACTAAAGTGGAGAATGAGAAATAAAAGTTTCATGGACTTAACGTTTGTTTTTAGCTTATAAACAAAGTCCCTTTGTTTGATTTTTGCATTCAGACTGTAAATTTACACCAAGAAACTGCTAGAAGAATTTAGTTTTCAGTCAAGAAATAGACGTCAATAACTTGGTTGAACACCCTTCCCCTTCCTTTCTCCAGGCGATAGTAAAGAGGTGGAAAACATTGGTGCCATGTCTTCAAATTTAGTGTATAATGTTAAGCTTCTTTTTAAATTCATTCTGCTTCCCAGAGATGGAGTTTTAGCACTAACAAAAAAGAATGCTCTCTATCCTTATTATAAATGTGCATCACAGAGAAGCTCGATTTATAACCCAGATTCCTATTGGATTGTTTGGAGGCCATAGCTGCTTTGTTTTCGGCTTTATAGAGACGGGAAGATTTGTGTGTCATCTTAATTTCTTATTCCTTAATCAATACTTGCTGCATTTTGAAACCTAAAGCTTATGAGATGTGGGATAATACTTTAAATTCTGTTTTAAAGGAGCAATTTTTTAAAAACATGAAGCAGTGTATGGGCTATATGATGGGGCTTGTTGCAAGAACAATGTGTGTATATATATATGAAGTATACACGATATACACCTACATATGTGGAGGAAAAGATTTTGATTTGGGAAGAAAAACAGAAGATATAATTTTATCTTTGCCAAATATTTGTAATTCAAGTTTCACCATTGTAAATAATTCTAGTGCCAAGATCTGAGACTGTTTATTTAAATGTCACTGAAAATTTAGTTTCAACCCTTAGTAAATGTATAGAAATGTATTTCTACACATTAAAAAACTCTATTTTGTATACATTTTATTCCTACTTCAGTCACCTTATTTATTTAGGTAAGTGGAATTTCTGTGTAATTTACATTCATCTCAAATTTTAAAACCCACAGTGTTATCTATACCCCTTGCTTAGCATGCAGAAGGGTCTTAAGTACGAGTTAAATGAAAGTTCCTACAGTGCTGAAGTTAATTTAATTTGGTAACCTTCCTATTTGCTTAGAAAATTGTATATCTGGGAAATCTTAGCTTAAATCTTATTTAATTCACATTTATTGCTGATAAAATTTATGTTCCTTACCCATATATTATTCTGTGGAAAGGCAGATTGTATTGTTTCATTCATTCATTCATTCATTTATAGCTGCACTGGGTCTTCGTTGCTGCACGTGTGGGCCTTCTCCAGTTTTGGAGAACAGGGGCCACTCCTCGTTGCAGTGCGTGGGTTTCTCGTTGCGGTGGCTTCTCTAGTTGCAGAGCACGGGCTCTAGGTGCGTGGGCTTCAGTAGTTGTGGCACGCGGGCTTCAGTAGTTGTGGCACGCAGACTTCAGTAGTTGTGGCACGCAGACTTCAGTAGTTGTGGCTCGCGGGCTCTAGAACGCAGGCTCAGTAGTTGTGGCGCACGGGCTTAGTTGCTCTGCGGCATGTGGGATCTTCCTGGACCAGGGCTTGAACCCATGTCCCCTGCATTGGCAGGCGGATTCACAGCCACCTCACCACCAGGGAAGCCCTGTACTGTTTCTTGATCGCTGTTCTTATCAACTTTTCTGAGATGATAAAAATTACAGAAGCTTAGAGGAAGGTGTTCTTTTCAGGGGACACATGTACTTCTCTTTTTTTGAGATTGCTTGTTTGAGAAAATGTTACTATACCATATAATAGATATTTAACAAATATGTGGTGATTAAATGGACTGATACAGGTAGAGAGATGAAGATTACTCTTTATTGACATAAAAAGAGAAACACCACTTCATCCATAGACATTTTCCTTTGTTTGCCTACTATGTGGTAGGAACCAAATTGTTCAGTTAATCTTATGACTACTTTATGAAGTAGAAGGTATTATCTCAGCTTTACAGCAGAGAAAATTGAGATTTGGAAAGCTTACCTAACTACTCCAGCATTGTCTAGCTTACCAGTATTCAAATTTAGGCCTGTCCCATATATGACAAGCCCACAGCAAACATCATCCTCAATGGTGAAAAACTGAAAGCATTTCCACTAAGATCAGGAACAAGACAAGGTTGCCCACTCTCACCACTCTTATTCAACATAGTTTTGGAAGTCTAGCCACAGCAATCAGAGAAGAAAAGGAAATAAAAGGAATCCAAATCGGAAAAGAAGAAGTAAAGCTGTCACTGTTTGCAGATGACATGATACTATACATAGAGATTCCTAAAGATGCTACTACAAAACTACTAGAGCTAATCAATGAATTTGGTAAAGTAACAGGATACAAAATTAATGCACAGAAATCTCTGGCATTCCTATATACTAATGATGACAAATCTGAAAGTGAAATCAAGAAAACACTTCCATTTACCATTGCAAGAAAAAGAATAAAATATCTAGGAATAAACCTACCTAAGGAGACAAAAGACCTGTATGCAGAAAATTATAAGACACTGATGAAAGAAATTAAAGATGATACAAATAGATGGAGAGATATACCATGTTCTTGGATTGGAAGAATCAACATTGTGAACATGACTCTAATACCCAAAGCAATCTATAGATTCAACGCAATCCCTATCAAACTACCACTGGCATTTTTCACAGAACTAGAACAAAAAATTTCGCAATTTGTATGGAAACACAAAAGACCCCGAATAGCCAAAGCAATCTTGAGAACGAAAAACGGAGCTGGAGGAATCAGGTTCCCTGACTTCAGACTATACTACAAAGCTACAGTAATCAAGACAGTATGGTACTGGCACAAAAACAGAAAGATAGATCAATGGAACAGGATAGAAAGCCCAGAGATAAACCCACACACATATGGACACCTTATCTTTGATATGGTGGCAGGAATGTACAGTGGAGAAAGGACAGCCTCTTCAATAAGTGATGCTCGGAAGACTGGACAGGTACATGTAAAAGTATGAGATTAGATCACTCCCTAACACCATACACAAAAATAAGCTCAAAATGGATTAAAGACCTAAATGTAAGGCCAGAAACTATCAAACTCTTAGAGGAAAACATAGGCAGAACACTCTATGACATAAATCACAGCAAGATCCTTTCTGACCCACCTCCTAGAGTAATGGAAATAAAAACAAAAATAAACAAATGGGACCTAATGAAATTTCAAAGCTTGTGCACAGCAAAGGAAACCATAAAGAAGACCAAAAGACAATCCTCAGAATGGGAGAAAATATTTGCAAATGAAGCAACCGACAAAGGATTAATTTCCAAAATTTACAAGCAGCTCATGCAGCTCAATAACAAAAAAACAAACAACCCAATCCAAAAATGGGCAGAAGACCTAAATAGACATTTCTCCAAAGAAGATATACAGACTGCCAACAAACACACAAAAGAATGCTCAACATCATTAATCATTAGAGAAATGCAAATCAAAACTACAGTGAGATATCATCTCACACCAGTGAGAATGGCCATCATCAAAAAATCTAGAAACAATAAATGCTGGAGAGGGTGTGGAGAAAAGGGAACACTCTTGCACTGCTGGTGGGAATGTGAATTGGTTCAGCCACTATGGAGAACAGTATGGAGGTTCCTTAAAAAGCTACAAATAGAACTACCATATGACCCAGCAATCCCACTACTGGGCATATACCCTGAGAAAACCGAAATTCAAAAAGAGTCATGTACCAAAATGTTCATTGCAGCTCTATTTACAATAGCCTGGAGATGGAAACAACCTAAGTGTCCATCATCGGATGAATGGATAAAGAAGATGTGGCATATATATACAATGGAATATTACTCAGCCATAAAAAGAAACGAAATTGAGCTATTTGTAATGAGGTGGATAGACCTAGAGTCTGTCATACAGAGTGAAGTAAGTCAGAAAGAAAAAGACAAATACCATATGCTAACACATATATATGGAATTTAAGAAAAAAAATGTCATGAAGAACCTAGGGGTAAGGCAGGAATAAAGACGCAGACCTCCTAGAGAACGGACTTGAGGTTATGGGGAGGGGGAAGGGTGAGCTGGGACAGGGCGAGAGAGAGTCATGGACGTATACACACTAACAAACGTAGTAAGGTAGATAGCTAGTGGGAAGCAGCCGCATGGCACAGGGATATTGGCTTGGTGCTTTGTGACAGCCTGGAGGGGTGGGATAGGGAGGGTGGGAGGGAGGGAGACGCAAGAGGGAAGAGATATGGGAACATGTGTGTGTGTATAGCTGATTCACTTTGTTATAAAGCAGAAACTAACACACCATTGTAAAGCAATTATACCCCAATAAAGATGTTAAAAAAAAAAAAAAAAAAGAGTCATGTACCAAAATGTTCATTGCAGCTCTATTTACAATAGCCCAGAGATGGAAACAACCTAAGTGCCCATCATCGGATGAATGGATAAAGAAGATGTGGCACCTGTATACAATGGAATATTACTCAGCCATAAAAAGAAACGAAATTGAGCTATTTGTAATGAGGTGGATAGACCTAGAGTCTGTCATTCAGAGTGAAGTAAGTCAGAAAGAAAAAGACAAATACCGTATGCTAACACATATATATGGAATTTAAGAAAAAAAAATGTCATGAAGAACCTAGGGGTAAGGCAGGAATAAAGACGCAGACCTCCTAGAGAACGGACTTGAGGATATGGGGAGGGGGAAGGGTGAGCTGTGACAGGGCAAGAGAGAGTCATGGACATATATACACTACCAAACGTAAAATAGATAGCTAGTGGAAGCAGCCGCATAGCACAGGGAGATCAGCTCGGTGCTTTGTGACCACCTAGAGGGGTGGAATAGGGAGGGTGGGAGGGAGGGAGACGCAAGAGGGAAGAGATAGGGGAACATATGTATATGTATAACTGATTCACTTTGTTATAAAGCAGAAACTAACACACCATTGTAAAGCAATTATACCCCAATAAAGATGTTAAAAAAAAATTAGGCCTATCAGGCTCAAAATTTCAGAATTTTTCTAAAATATACTATCTCTTTTTGCTTATTTGACCTATTTTATTAGTTTCTTCTATATTTTCATAGCATTTATTGCTCAAAAAAACCAATGGCAATGCATTTATTCTTGACTAATTTTACAAGTTGTTTTAAAAGTCAGATTTATTGAGGTATAATTTACATACAATAAAATGCACCCCTTTTGAATATTTGTTTATTTATTTATTTATCCATCTGTGGCTGCTCCGCATGCTTCTTAGTTGCAGCATGCGGTGTGCGGACTCTTAGTTGCAGCATGCATGTGGGATCTCGTTCCCTGACCAGGGGTCGAACCCGGGCCCCCTGCATTGGGAGCGCAGAGTCTTACCCACTGAACCACCAGGGAAGTCCCTAAAATGCACCCCTTTTAAAGTGTACAGTTAGATGAGTTGACAGATGTATATACTCATGTATATATAACAATCAAAATCTAGAACATTTCCATTACTCCCCAAAAGTCCCTCATGCCCCTTTATAGTCATTCCCTTTCTGCCACTACTGATCTTTTACCCCTATAACTTTTTTTTCCAGAATGTCATATAAATTGAATCATAAGTGGATAAGTAACCTTTTGTGTCTGGCTTCTTACTCTTAGCAAATGCTTTTAAGGTTCATCCATGTTGCTGCCGATATCAGGTATCAGTTTATTGCTGAGTTGTATTCCATTGTATAGATGAACCACAGTTTATTTGCCCAGTCATCAGTTGATGAACATTTGGTTTGTTTCCAGTTTGGGATTATTGTGAATAAACTGCTATACATTCATGTATATAACCTTTTTAGTTTTAGAATATCTGGGTTAATATGGCATTATCTTGAGGACATGGCATTCTGTTGAGTGACTAGTTCATGGATTCCTTAGTCTTAAATAATCTAAAATATGAGCCCTCTATTAGCAATTGGGAATGAAGAAACTTGTTGACTATTTTCAATGAAAATTTGGAGGGTAGTATGTGACATTTGGGACATACTTTTTTTGTTGTTTAATTTAGCATGCTGTAGTAGTAGAAAGATAAATAATACAAAGTGGAGTACAATGAAAATGTAGTGTAATGGCAAACACTGGACTAAGAGTTTAAAAATTGGGTTCTAGTCATTTAATCTGGTTTCAATCTCCAGTTTTATCTCTTATTAAACTTCTAATTTGTGACTTTGAGCAAATTAGTAACATCTCTGCAAGAAAAATGGGGCTAACATTTCCACATTTTTAAGTATATACATTATCTCATTTAGTCCTAAAGATCACCATATGAGGTACCTATGAGGTATATAGTACTAGTCGTATTTTACTGGTGAGTAAACTGTGATTCACAGAAGTGAAGCAACTGGCAATGGTGGTTGAGTCAACATTTGACTCCTTACAGTTTCCTTCTGGAAAATGGAGATAATACTCACTTTGTAGTTAATGAGAATCAAATGTGATTATATTAATAAGACACAAAACTGCTAGTCTCTTGCTTTCCCTGCCCCCCCACTTTTAAGTTGAAGTATAGTTGATTTACAGTGTTGTGTTTCTGGTGTACAGCAAGGTGATTCACTTATACATATGTATAGATTCTTTTCCATTATGGTTTATTACATGATATTGAATATATTTCCCTGTGATATACAGTAGGACTTTGTTGTTTATTTATTTTATATATAGTAGTTTGTATGTTCTCCTTCCCTTTTTATAAAGGTCTCCCTTTCCTTGTCTCCTGCCCAGCTATTCTGTTATTTATTAAGAGAATTTAAAATGTGGGCACTAACCTTACCATGTTTTTTCTTTTAATTGCAAAAGATTATACAATGTCCGCAGGCTGGTATATTAGATTTTTCTTTTTATCGTAAACATTAGAAAAACACCAAGTTGACTAGCAAATAGAATTTCACCATATAGTCTAACAACCTGACAGATTGTTCTCACGTGATTCCTGTTAGCACGTTCTCCAATCATTTTTTCCAATGTGATGCTTTCTGCATTGCTTTATGCAGTAGCTCAAAACTGGATTCTACTACTTCTGTGTCAACAGTCAGCCCAGTAATTACTCATATTTGAAAATCAGCTTGGGCACTGATTTCTTCCACATACAGCTTCTTCTGCATGGCCAAGACTCTTATCTTTATGCCCTATGATTGTTTAAAATTACTGTAAGCAAGCAACTTGATGAACCTTTCCCCTTCTGTCATTCCTGTTTTGCAGGATTGCACCAATCTTGATAAAAACTTTTTATTTTTTATAAAATAAAAAATATTCTGTAGAACCTCTTAGGATAGTTCTACCAATTTGTGCTGTAAAGTCCTCCTGTGCATGAGCCATGAAGAGTAAACACATCATTAGGTTTTCTTTCTCTTGGCTTTCTTAATGGGGGGAGAAATCTTACACAGCTGAAGAAGCCTGGGATTCCTTTCTGAACTGATATATTTACATAGCATATGCTTAGTTTGACACTTGCTTAGAAGAAGCAGAGAGCTTTTTTAGTTAAGTACTGTATAATACTTCAAAGAACATTTTAGCTACACTGTAGCTGTTCAGCTTTTCTGGATGCAAAGCTGCTCTCTGCTCTTTAAAAAACATTCCTATCCTAGTTCTTTATATTATTGCTTTCAGTGCTAGAGAGAATTAAGCTGAATACAGTTGGAAGCTCTTTTCAGAAACAAATTTTAGTTTCAGAAGCTGCTGCATAATGCTAGTAGTTTAAAATGTCTGCAGAAACCAAGGGCAACTCATTCTGCTCTTACCTAGTTGGTGAGAAAACAAATAGTGATTTGGAGCCAGATAATATGCTGTTGTGGTCTGATATAAAGAACCTACACTTGGAAGCCAGAGAAATCTAGGTTTAAATCCCATTATGTGGTTGCTACCAATTTTTCTTCAGCAGAGTTAAATTTTCTTCAGCACTGTTTCCTCAACTGTATGGCAGTGATAACAAGAGCTCCTTCTGAGGGTTTGATTTCAGTAACTCAGTGTATGTATAGCACCTGGCAGATGGTAAGACATTCTAAATATTTCCTTTGCCTGTAATCTTTCCCCTACACCCTCAAAAAAAGAATAACTTCCTTTATCACTCAAATGTGACTTCTTGTTGTTGTTGCTAACCTAAATATGTCTCCTGAAGGTTTGAGATAGATGAAGATAGCAGAGTTGACCTACTCATGGAGTGCTGGTAATGATTTTCAGCACAAACTCTGGACTATGGGAAGACTAGGTTAGTTTGAAAATGTACATGGCTATAAACTGACTAGATACAGACCTCCTGCGTGACTAACGCACATTCCAATTTAATATTTATGGAGTACCTACTACAGTGGTTATGGATAAGACATTCGACTGAGAGATGTGCCCGTTTGCCCTCTGTCTTTCCTCTTCTTTCTGGACTACAGCACAGACATGATGGCTGAAGCTTCAGTAACTTTCTGGGCCGTAGTGTGATGTAGAAAGATAGAAAGTGCCCAGGTCCTTGACCATGTAGCTGTATAATAGCTCTAGACTGCCTAATTCTGGGTTTCTTTTGCATAAGTGAAAAATATCAATGGGTGGAACATATAAGGGTTTGTTTCTGGTGTCTGTTACTAGCAGCAGAACCTAATCCAAACTGATTCAGATAGCAGTCTGGATACAGGCATCTGACTCCTTCTCAACCCACCTCTAGTCACCACTAAAATATCTAAAAATAGTACCCCAGCACTTAAACATAAAAGAGGCATGTTCATATACCTGAAATATAGAAATGTCAAGAAATTTCTATTAGAAATAACCTAGATATTCCCACTGAAAGCAACTAGAGCTCTTTGAAGAATGGCTGTTTCAGGTCTTTGGTAGAAACTGTACGTGATGAACCTGGGATACCTTTTCTTAGAAGAAAACTCTCAGAAACTACTTGGGTTGTGTCAAAAGGACTTAGGAATCAACTTGAAGAGATTTGCACTGGCTAAAGATGGGATAATTTGAGCATCAAGAAGTAGTAACTCAGGGTATATGCCCAGTAGTGGGATTGCTGGGTCGTATGGTAGTTCTATTTTTAGTTTTTTAAGGAACCTCCATACTGTTCTCCATAGTGGCTGTATCAATTTACATTCCCAGCAACAGTGCCAGAGTGTTCCCTTTTCTCCACACCCTC
This sequence comes from Stenella coeruleoalba, assembly GCF_951394435.1. Lineage (NCBI taxonomy): Eukaryota > Metazoa > Chordata > Mammalia > Artiodactyla > Delphinidae > Stenella > Stenella coeruleoalba. The sequence continues at coordinate 138,331,481 of NC_137147.1, read as the reverse complement.
TCCAGCATTTATTGCTTCTAGATTTTTTGATGATGGCCATTCTGACTGGTGTGAGATGATATCTCATTGTAGTTTTGATTTGCATTTCTCTAATGATTAATGATGTTGAGCATTCTTTCATGTGTTTGTTGGCAATCTGTATATCTTCTTTGGAGAAATGTCTATTTAGGTCTTCTGCCCATTTTTGGATTGGGTTGTTTGTTTTTTTTTTATTGAGCTGCATGAGCTGCTTGTACCAAAATGTTCATTGCAACTCTATTTACAATAGCCAGGACATGGAAGCAACCTAAGTGTCCATCATCGGATGAATGGATAAAGAAGATGTGGCACATATATACAATGGAATATTACTCATCCATAAAAAGAAACGAAATTGAGCTATTTGTAATGAGGTGGATGGACCTAGAGTCTGTCATACAGAGTGAAGTAAGTCAGAAATAGAAAAACAAATACCGTATGCTAACACATATATATGGAATCTAAGAAAAAAAAAAGGTCATGAAGAACCTAGGGGTAAGATGGGAATAAAGACACAGACCTACTAGAGAATGGACTTGAGGATATGGGGAAGGGGAAGGGGAAGCTGTGACAAAGTGAGAGAGTGGCATGGACATATATACACTACCAAACGAAAAATAGATAGCTAGTGGGAAGCAGCCACATAGCACAGGGAGATCAGCTCGGTGCTTTGTGACCACCTAGAGGGGTGGGATAGGGAGGGTGGGAGGGAGGGAGACGCAAGAGGGAAGAGATAGGGGAACATATGTATAACTGATTCACTTTGTTATAAAGCAGAAACTAACACACCATTGTAAAGCAATTATACTCCAATAAAGATGTTAAAAAAGAAAAAGAAAAAGTAGTAACTGTGGTGGATTGAAACACATCAAGTATGTTTAAAATTAATGAATTCAGATGTTACTTTTAAAAAGTCATTGTTTATTTTTGGAGTTTATTAGGGAGTCAATTCATTATTTCAAAAATTGGTAAAGGAAAGATTCAAGCATTAATTCTGGCTTTCCTGTACAAACTGTATAGGGATAACCAAATAGCTGCTATGGGCAAGATTTTCTTTAACAGAAATATTTCAGCTACTACATTAAGAAAGGCTGATAGAATTATAATATCACCATTTTGCAGCCCCCCTCATGAAAGAATTATCAGTGGTTTCTAAAACCATTTGATGGATTGCTAATGCAGAACTTTATAATGACTAGATCAGGCTGACAACACCTGAACATACAGATTAATCCTAACAGGAAAAAAAAAAAAAAGAGACTACCAGACATATATTTCCTGATGAAAGTTCACACCTCTACCATAAAGTATTCTTGCTGAAAAATCAAACCCTACTTTTGTCAAGCTGTGGAATCAGCTACTGGTTTATAGGAAGTACGCAGGGATGGAATCAGAGTTAATACATTGCAGCCACTAAAAGAGAGGAAGGTAGCACTCAATACGAGGCAAAAGCATACTCTTGGTATAACAGGTTACTTCAATAACAAGGAAATTTTAGAAATTGGTTTTTATGCTTGGAAATTTAAAAAATTGTGGAGTCTTTGGATTAAGACATGGAAAATGAGTTTACAAGACAGTAGACTGAGGTGAATAGGAGAAAATATTTGCAAATCATATATCTGATAAGGGATTAAAATCCAGAATATATAGAGAACTCCTAAAACTCAACAATAAAAAAAAAATTGGAAAATGGGGGACTTCCTGGTGGTCCCTGGTGGCTAAGGCTCTGCGCTGGCTTCCACTGCAGGGGGTGTGCGTCTGATCCCTGGTTGGGTAATTAGAATCCTGCATGCCAGCACAGCCCAGCTTAAAAAAACAAAAAGAAGCCAAAGATGGGCAAGGGACTTGAATAAACATTTCTTCAAAGAAGATATACAAATAGCCAATAAGCACATGAAAAGATGCCCAACATCACTAATCATTAGGGAAATGCAAATCAAAACTACAATGAGATGCTCACACACATTAGGATGGTTTTATTTAAAAAAATAAAATAAAAAATCACAAGTGTTGGCGAGGATGTGGAGAAATTAGAACCCTGTGCACTTTTGGTGAGGTTGTTAATATGTTACAATCTCTGTGGAAAACAGTATGGAGATTCCTGAAAAACTTAAAAATGGACTTTCCATATGATCCAGCAATTCCATTTTGGGATTTATGTCCAAAAGAAATGAAAACAGGGTCTCAAAAAGATATTTGTACACCCATGTTCATAGTAGCATTATTCACAGCAGCAACCAAAGTGCCCATCAACTGATGAATGAATAAGCAAAATGTGGTATATACCTATAATGAAATATTATTCGGCCTTAAAAAGGAAGGAAATTTGACATATGCTACAACATGGATGAAACTTGGGTTCATTATGCTAAGTGAAATAGGTCAGTCACAAAAAGACAAATACTATATGATTCCACTTATATGAGATACTTAGACTAGTCAAAATCATAGATGCAGAAAGTGTGGTTGCCAGGGGCTGGTGGGGAGAGAGGAATAGGGAAATGTTATTGTTTAATGGGTATGAGTTTCAGTTTTACAAGATGGGAAGAGTTATGGTGATGAATGGTAGTGATGGCCACACAACATTGTGAATGTATGTGATACCACATAACTGTACACTTAAAAATGGCTAAGATAGTAAATTTTATGTTACCTGCATTTTACCACCCAAGAAAAAAAATTGGAAAAAAAAATGTGCACTTCCACACTCTGGGCTAATAGAAGACACCAGATGGTCTCAGGTTTCCTTGCAAATAGAGCACAGACAGAACCACAAGTATACCTTCCCCTAACTCCTGAGTTCTAATTTGAGTTTTTATTTATACAATTAACATATTCTTCATTAGATGGTTCTTCTTTTAAAAAATTTTTTTATTGAAGTATAGTTGATTTATAATGTGTTAATTGCTGCTGTATACATGGTTCTCCTTTATCTCTATAGTTTGAAGTTTTTCGTTTTTGTTTTGTTTTTTCCTTTCATGATGATGGAAATGTTTATAAGAGAATGGAGGCAGAAGTATTGGTTTAAGTTGCTTCTAAGCAGATTTGTGTTGAGTAACGGAGCAGATAAATTTGAGCTTTGATGTCTTGGGTAATTTTCATTCTGAGAGTTATTACAAATAATCTATATCAAAGATTCTGTGTTCTTATCAGAAATTAAGCTAAGTAGAAAAAAAAAGGTAAAGCATTTATATTCTGGGTTTTTCTTTGTTTCTCTTTTCTTCCCCCCCCACACAGCTAATAAAAATGCAATCATGGAATAAAAAATTTTTATCTTAAGATTTCTACTTTCTTATACCTGAACTAATGTTAGTTACTAATTTTAGTTTAGTAATTAGTCCTTATACTAATGTTAGTTACTCTTATAAATACTGCCACTGTGGAGTTTTTAGAACACCAGTACATTATTTTCAAAGCCTCAAATTAACATGGACTGATGAAACTGTTATTAAGCTCCATTTTTATCTCTGGAGAAAGGTTTTGCTTCAACAAGCTATCCCAGAACATCATTATAATTATTGGCAGAATGAAGCGTTGTAATGAATTTGTAAGCTGTTGCTAGATTTGTAGGGCCAATGGGAATCCTATTTTCAAGAGCTTAATTATTCTAATCCACCTGCAGACCAGGTACTGGGCTATGTATACATAAATATCATAATTATGACTTCCCTTTCTATTCTTTTCTAATAGTAACATGGTTTGTAATTATACTGTTAGATTTGAAGAAGATTCAAAAATAACAGCAGCTTCATTTAGAAATGCTAATAAGATTTTAAAATAACTAGATAACTCTTTCTAAAATTGTACTCTACCTATGTAAACTGTTGATTCAAGGTCAAAATTAGCTTTATCTAGAATAAGATCTGTTAATGTCTGAGTTCAATTCACAATCTGGTAACCTGCTATAAATTAGAGTATCTCTTGGGAAAGGGTGGTATTCAGCTTCTGAAATAAAATATATATCAGCTCAAAGATACCTTGTGAATGTTAGAGCACAGGGTTTGGAATTCAAATCTCTAGTGAACCATCAAATAATCCCATGACCTAGGGTAAATTACTTAACATCACAGAGCCTCAGTTTCATCATCTGTAAAATAGAAATATAATTTTTAATCTTAAATTCTCAGCTATCTTGGCTTTGTCCTTGTCCTCTGTTTTAATGAATCTCTTGTGGGCTATTATACTTTGGTCTCTTCATCCTTAAAATGTGAATAATATAATATACTATAAACCCCCTGCTCATTTCTTTGAGATGTTTGCCTAGAAATATAATCTTATTTGAAGCATTGTGAGCCACTTGTATCAAAGATTATTTTAACTTTGTTTTTTTTTTTTAATGGACTAGCAGAATTACCTTTTCATTTTGTCCTTTATTTTCAGTAGTTGCTAGGGAATACTACTTGTTTGCATTACTGGAAGAGGCCTGACCACCAAAAGTATAGGCAGTTCTCCTTTGAGTTGGAGCTATCACAGAATACTTAAACATTTGACTGTGTAATTTAAATCTTGGTCTATCAAGCAGTAAACAGATGGAACTTTACTAACAGCAGTTCTTAAATTATAGATCCATTTTAAAGAGTTGGCCAATATACAGCATCACAATCCGTATTCAATTATGTCAGTTATGTTCATTTTTATTTGGATTATGCTTTCAGAATACCCAAATATGGGAAAGGAAACAAAATTGTCTCTTTCAAATGTCTGTTATTTTTTAAAATTGCATGTTTAACAGTGTTCATTCAATAAATATTTATTGAATGCCTACTTGAACCAGGCACATTTCTAGGCATTGGGGATGCAGCAATGACCAGGAGAAGCAAAATCTCAACCCTTGTGGAACTTACATTCTAGTGGATTGGAGAGGGCTTATAATCTGAATATGTATAATACCAAGTAGTGATAAATGCTATGAAGAAAAATAAAGCCAAGTAAGGACCTAGAGAATGATGGGGTGAGAACTGCTATTTAGGATAGGGTGGTCAGAGAGGACCTCTCTAATAAACTGACCCTTAAGCAGTGACCTGAAGAAGTAAGGGAGCAAGCCAAGTGGATATCTGGGGAAACAGGTTGCCAAGCAGAGGGAATGGCAAATGCAAACACTCTGATTTTGGAGCATGCTTGACTGTAAGTCTACTCATTCCACCTGGAAGCTTTCACTTAAAACGTTACTGTGTTTCATAACACATTCTACATAACTTTTTTTTTTTTTTTTTTTTACAGTTTGTGTATCATTGCGTTATTGTTTCTTATGCCCATGTTTCCTGCCAATCTGGCCTTTAGGGACAGGGATTGTGCCTTACCTGCCACATGTTAGCTGCCGAATAGATACTGATTGAACCAGTCAGTTTGATTTTCTATTGAGCAACTACTATTCCTTCTATTTACTTGCTACCAAATGATTATACGAATATAAATTGTTAGATATATAAATAAAAAAGAGAAAATAATGGGCAAGCAGGCATTGGTCTACATTATTCAGAGGAAGGAAAAAGCCAATAATTTCTTTCACTGAAACTATTACAAATTTATTTGAAGGTTGTTCTTAACTGAAATATGACCTTCATATTTTAAAAACTCATGGTGATATCCACAGTTTTAATGTTTACTGAATTACTCAGGAAAATGAATTTGAAAACTAAGGTATCAGGAAAATTTCTTTGAATTGCACATCATTTTAGAAGAGAACAGTTTGCTCTCCCAAAGGAAAACTAAGTTATATTTTGCTTTACTTAATTTTTAACTGTTTGTGCAAAGAACTTATTCCACAGTTTCTTTATGATGTTTACTGAATGTTATTTCCTGTTGTAGATCTCTAAAGTTACTAAAACTAAATTTTATTGGATTATGTTTCTAATGAAATAAATCTTTAGGATCAGCAACACATGAGATTTCAAGGTTTTTGAATTTATTTATTTACTTTTTTTTTTTTTTTACTTTAACTTGAAAGGTTAATCTAGTTCATGGATGTAGCAAAAGCTTTAAAATAAGTAGGAAGCTTATCACCACTCAGCAGAAAACCCTGGTTTTAGCTTTTAAAGTTACTATCATTTGTACTTAGCAAAATGTCAATGCAATTTACTTTTCGAAATTTGAAAGTTTCTATAGTCAATTTTCTATAATATGAGAAACATAATAAAATTATTGTACTTACCTTTAGATAAGCCTGTTTGGTAGTTAGCACTGCATGTCAATACTCAGAGTTTTCTTTCTTTCTATCCTCCCCTCCAAAAAATGTCAGTGCCTATTTTGAAAACTAAGAATTTTAACTAAAAATTTATAATTCTTTCTTTAAATATTTTAACAAGTGACTTTGACCTTCTTAATTTTCTTTTTTTATGGTTTAAAAACATGTTAAACATATTCATGGAAAATTAGAAAATCATACTATATGTGCTGTTCTGTAACCTCCTTTTTTTCAGTTAACAACCTCCATATGTCCTTCCATCTTTCCTTCTTACCAAGCCCATAGTCAGATTTCCCAGCTTAGGACCAAGTCTCACATCTGGTTGTTATATTTCTTAAGTCTCTTTTCAAAAAGTCTAACCCAGTCTCCTTTTTCGTTTCATACCACTAATTTATTGAGGAGATGGGGCCAACTCTCCTGCAGGATGTCTCACCTTCTTGATGTACTGGTTGCATCTGCGCTTAACTTGTTCCTCTTTCCCTTGTATTTCCTGTTAATTAGAAATTAAATCATAGGGTCAGAGAGATCCAAGTTAAACATTTTTGGCTGGGATATACAATAGGTTATGTACTTTTTATTTTAACTCATCAAGAGACACAACATCTGCATGAGTCATCGTTAATGAGACTGAATTTGACCACTGAATTAGGGTGCTGACTGATCCCTTCTTTGTAGAGTTTCACCTTTTTCTCCTTGTGACTAGGAAATAATGTATTTGGTGTTACTTTGCACAGTATGAATCACTAAATCCCTGTCAAACATATGCCTGAATATAACACTTGGCTAAATTAGTAATTTCATGAGGAATTGCATAATAATTTTCAGATTTTAATTTTTTTCTTCTACATTATTAGCCACCCTTTTTCTGTAAAATAGAATTCTTTGTCATCTGAGGCTATTGGTGTGTTCTCCTGCAAAGATAGATAAATAAATTCTTTGATTTAGTTACCAGTTTTCGTCAGAAGATGATTTAAGTATTTTTTCTGGCTATCTCCTTTTTTGAATATCATTATAGACTCATAGATCTTTATTGATTTAGTGTGTTTCAGTCAACATCAGTCATAATTCTCACAGCTTTGACTTAATCGGGAAAGGGACCTTTCAGATTGATGTCTCTAAGAAGCCCTGATTGCTTTTATAATTTTTTTATCCTGATTGCTTTTAGTAAGGAATGGTATCAGCTACAAAATCTGGACATAAAGGTTATTGAAAGTTTTTAATTTTGACTTTTCTTTATTTTCCCATCACATGCCTCATCATAATGGTAGCCTACTAGTTCCATAGCAGGTTTACTCTCTTTTGGGTCATGGAGGAAGGGCACGTCTCAAAGGTGGGACAAAAGCTTTATATTTCTGTTTTAACTGCTCTAAATGTTAGTATAGCTGACGGATGATTCAAATGTTGGCACATAAATGTTTTTAATGGAGGGCTTTTTTTGTTTGTTTGTTTAAACATCACTTAGGGGCTTCCTTGGTGGTGCAGTGGTTAAGAATCCGCCTGCCAATGCAGGGGACACGGGTTCGAGCCCTGCTCCGGGAAGATCCCACATGCCACGGAGCAACTAAGCCCGTGTGCCACAACTACTGAGCCTACGCTCTAGAGCCCGCGAGCCACAACTACTGAGCCCAAGCACCACAACTACTGAAGCCTGCGTGCCTAGAGCCCATGCTCTGCAACAAGAGAAGCCACCCAATGAGAAGCCCATGCACCACAATGAAGAGTAGCCTCTGCTCACCACAACTAGAGAAAAACCTGCGCGCAGCAGCAAAGACCCAACACAGTCAAAAATAAAAATAAATAAATAAAATTAAAACAAAGAACATCACTTAGTATTATCCGTTTGCCCATGCTACTATATAAGGAAATCCTCAATTTATAAATATGTGACTTCTGAAGGTTTGCTTGTACCACACTTCTTTTTTTAGCGTTCAACACATTTTCTCATAGTAATAATGCAGATGATGAAATATATTATTGGATTCCAGCTCTTACAATCTGTGTATGATTTCCAAGATGTACCAGACCCATATCTTTGCCTCCCTTCCCTCCTGATGCCCCACTGAAATAAAATATATAGAAATAAGAAATGAAGATGCCAATAACAGTAAATAGGAAGATTACCATAGGGTGATAATTAAACAGATTTCCGGATCTCTGTTCCAGTACTAGAAGGCACAGCTGTACCCTCTCCTTCCTTCCCCTTATCTCTCTCACCCCTGCACTTGAACTATAGATAGCTGGCGTGAACCCCAGCCAAAACACCAGCCAGATTTTCTTTAGAGAAATTGGGAAAAGCTAAGGCTTCTAGAGTACGAGTTATGTCCCCAGGACAAAAGAAAAAGTCATCTTCATTCTGGTATTTAGAGGGCCTGCTGGCTACCCACCCACACACCCTAAAGGAACACTGTCACTCCGCCTGTACCCAACCCACACAGAGCCCCTCTCAGAACAATCTAGCCCAAAAGCAGACCATCTTCACAATAACAGAGGAAATCTGTGTTAGCTAATGAGTCATTCAAGCCTAAAGATGAATGAGTAAACAAAGATCACAGGCGTATGAGGAAAGCTAACACCATGAAAGAGACTAAAATAACCAGAAAAATGACCACCAAAGAAAACAGATAATCAGAGAGAACTTTGCAAAAACAGAACCCTAACATACTCAGAGCTGCAAGAAGATACTACATCCATTAAACAAGAATAAGAGAACACAAGGTTTCAGGTGGAAAGGGCACACCAAGTGCTGAAATAGTGAATCAAATATCATACTGTTAACACATTCTCACAAAACTGCAGAATTCCTAGGGTAAACACAAGACTCAGAGGGAAGTCATGTACAAAATGGCAAGTATCAGACTGAAGTCAAACCTCTCATCAGTAGCCCGTAATGCTTTAAGAAAGTAAAACATTGCCTACAGCATTTAGAAAGAAAATAATATGCAGCCCAAGGATTCTATATCCTGCCAAACTATTCATCAAAGGTGAGAGCAGAATAAAGTTGCTTTCAGACATGCAAGGACTCAGGGTTTACCTCCTCTTGGAATTAAAAGAAATGAGCTTTTAATTGAAAAACACCATCAGCTTTCTTGAAAAACAGAAAATCATTGTGTAATTTTTCATTAAACGTTTTCATTTTACGGTTTGATTTTTTTAAATCTCATTGCTGCCAGAAGGGTTTATTGAGAGGAAAAGGGGGAAGAAGGATTACAACCATAAAATAAGTAGTTTTGGATTTACACCATAAAATAAATTACAGAGCTACTGTAGCAAGCAGCAGTAAGTCTACTCTCTTTACTCTCAGTGGGCAGAGATATTCCATATGTTGCACATGTAACTAACCCATAATTTTCCATGTTTCCCAGTGACCCCAGCAACAGGCATTCCAGGACTACCTACAGTACAATCACAACTGGTTGGTACACCACATGGCCAGTAGGGGCAACAGCATCAAATTCTTCTCCCATCATGACTGGAAAGACAGGATCTGGCTTGTATTTAAAAGCGTCATTCTGACTGCTATGTTGAGAATAGACTTTGGGGTAGAATAGTAGAGCAAGGGTAAAAGCAGGGAGAGCAGGTTAGACATCACTGTAGTATTCCAAGTGAAATATGGCAGTGGCTCTGATGTGTTGGTAACTTGTGTAGTTGGTGAAAAGTGATTAGATTCTGGGTATAATTTGAAGGTAGGGACAGCAGGATTTCCTGACTGGTTGGATATGGGGTGAACAAGAAAGGAGTCAGTATTCCTGGTCTGAGCAGTAAAGGAGGAGCAGATTGAAGGGAAAGATTAGGGATTAAATTTTGAATGTTATGTTTTAGAAGCCCATTTGACCTTCAAATAAAGATGTCAGTTATTGATACTTGGATTGGCACATAGGTATATGTGCCTGCAGTTCTGAAGAAAGGTCTGGCCTGGAGATAGAATTTTGGGAAAAGTCAACATATAAATTGTATTTAAAGCCATGTGATTGGGTGAGATCACCTGGGAGTGAATAGAGATAAAGAAGAGGTCTGAGGACTGGGGCCCTAAGGCATTTCAACATTCAGGTTCAGAGAGATGAGAAGGAATGATCAGAGATGACTAGGAGGAGCATCCAGCTGGGGTATAAGGAGAACCAAGAACGCATGGTGCCCCAGGAGTCCTGGGAAGAAAGTGTTTCAGGAAGGAAAGAGTCGTTTACTATTTCATGCTGCTGAGAAGCAACATAGGGTGAGCACTAAAAATTCATTGTTGGATTTGGCAACATGGATGTCAGTGTTTACCTTGACATGACCTGTTATATTTTTTTCAAACAGCTACTCAGTCGTTAGGACAAAAATATGTATTAAGTTGTTTGAGCCCAACTACTTCACAAATGGAAGTAATAGGTTTTTGTTTGTTTGTTTGCGGTACGCGGGCCTGTCACTGTTGCGGTCTCTCCCGTCGCGCAGGCTCAGCGGCCATGGCCCACGGACCCAGCCGCTCTGCGGCATGTGGTATCTTCTTGGACCGGGGCACGAACTTGTGTCCCCCGCTTCAGCAGGCGGACCCTCAACCACTGCGCCACGAGGGAATCCCAACAGGTTTTTTTTTTTTTTGACCTAGGGGCTTCATGAAAAAATTATTAAGAATCCAAGGGAGCCACAAACAGAGAAAGATTGGGAATCTTTGCTTTAGAGGATCATGCTAACTGAGCATTTTAAGAGGGGGGAAGCAACTCTTGCCTTTTCTTTGTCTCTGCTGAAAAGTTTGAGTTAGCAATTTTAAATCTGATCAGATTACATGAAGTTAATAAAATTAATGTGGTGGTTCAGTATCTTAAAAGTAAATCTTATCCTATGAAATGTCAGTAAGTACATCTTTGTGTGAATTTTTCTTCTTGCCTCCATAGGTATGGTCTGAATATGCGTTGCTTGGCAGCTCGGGTCAACTATAAGACTTTGATTGTCATCTGCGCACTCTTCACTTTGGTCACAGTACTTTTGTGGAATAAGTGTTCCAGCGACAAAGCGATCCAGTTTCCACGGCACTCGAGTAGTGGCTTCAGAGTGGATGCATTAGAAAAAAGAGCAGCAGCATCTGAGAGCAACAACTATGTGAACCACATGGCCAAGCACTCTGAGGAGGCATTCCCTCAGGAACAGCAGAAAGCGCCCCCTGTTGTTGGAGGCTTCAATAGCAATGGGGGAAGCAAGGTGTTAGGGCTCAAATATGAAGAAATTGACTGTCTCATAAATGATGAACACACAATTAAAGGGAGACGAGAGGGGAATGAAGTCTTTCTTCCATTTACCTGGGTAGAGAAATATTTTGACGTTTACGGAAAGGTGGTTCAGTACGATGGCTATGATCGGTTTGAATTCTCTCATAGCTATTCCAAAGTCTATGCACAGAGAGCCCCTTATCACCCTGATGGTGTATTTATGTCCTTTGAAGGCTACAATGTGGAAGTCCGAGACAGAGTCAAGTGTATAAGTGGGGTTGAAGGTTGGTATCCATTTACTCCACTGCATTTTTCTGTCCTGATTGTGTTGAGGAATAAGAGACTGTGTTAATTATATAGCAAGTACTTGCATAGCTTACTATCAAGAGACCTTTCATCACTCTGACTTAGCAGGGAGGAACAGGTTAAACCTGAACTTTCTAGATGGTGTGATTTAAGGGCTACAATAAGATCATACCTGATTGAATAGGATTATGCCATTAACCTACCCCAGAAACTAAAATTATCATCAGTAAAGTCAAGGCACAGCATCTCCAGAAATTTTGCATTAAAGTATACAGTTATTATCCTAATAACCTATCGTAATAGGTTATTATCATATCCTATGAGAGGAGATGGGAAAGGGAGACAGACCATCCAGTGGACCCATCAATGTACCAAGTCTTATTACCAGATTAGCCAGGTATCATCCCTGGATGGAGGTTTACAGTTCTCAGAACAAGATAATACATAATATCATTTTCTCTGAACTTCATGAACTCCTGTAGTCTATTACATAATGTCTTTCATTGGCTTTAAAACCTGGGGGTTCCTTATGGGTATAATTAATACATTTTGGAATTTGTATTTCAAACCTAGGATTGATCAGAAAGTCATATTGAATTTGACTTTAAAGTGTATCATTTAATCAGAGGAAAGAACTTAGTGTGTTTTAAGATTGCTTAGTTTGGGTTTTATTTCATTTTTCTCATTTTGTTATAGAAAGTGATTTTAGGGCTTCCCTGGTGGCGCAGTGGTTGAGAGTCCACCTGCCGATGCAGGGGACACAGGTTCATACCCCGGTCTAGGAAGGTCCCACATGCCGCGGAGCAGCTGGGCCCGTGAGCCATGGCCACTGAGCCTGCGTATCCGGAGCCTGTGCTCCGCAACGGGAGAGGCCACAGCAGTGAGAGGCCCACGTACCGCAAAAAATAAAAAAATAATAAAAAATAGAAAGTGATTTTAATATCTTAATATTTTAATTTTTGTAATATCTTTACTGAATGTTTAGAAGAAGGAAGGGGGTAAATTCACTTATATTCTTACCATTCAAGATAATTATTACCATTTTTATATATTCTCAGAAGATCTTTATACCTAGGTATATGTTTTAACATAGTTATAATGATATTTATTGTGCAGTGTTCAGGAGAGTAGTAGTTTTTTAGAGGCTTGAAAGATATCCATCGCCAAACCTTTTTTTTTTCCAGTAATTTTTAAAAGTGTATAAGCTTAATAGGTGCTTAGATGCTAAAGAAAAAGTAAAAAGCAACCATAACCACTGTTAATGTTTTGATGTCTTTTCCAATCTTTTTGTTGTTTTTGTAGATATACATTTTTAAACAAATTAGAATCATGCTGTATAGTCAATTTTGTATTCTTTTTTCGTTCAACATGTTATGATTATTTCCTCTTGTTATTGAATATTTTAATCACTAATATTTGTAATAAGGACATGCCATAATAATGTATGGAACCTTTCTCTTCAGTTGGACATTTAGGTCATTTCCACTTTTTTGCCATTATACATAATGGTATAGATATTCATAGTTAATCATTTGCTGTTTTAATTGTATTCTCAGAGTAGTTCCCTAGGAAATAAATTACCATGTCAAATAGTATCAGTTAATCTATTTTACCAAACTACTTTCCAAGACGGTTGACCCTATTCATGCTTCCAATAGCAGAGTATAAGGGTGCTCCTGTCACCCAATTCGTGCCATCATGAAAGTTCATTTTTTAATCTGTTGTTTACAAAGGGATCTCATAATTTGCTTTCTGTAGCAATTAGTGAGGTCAGATATGTTTTTCATATGCTTTTAACCATTATAGAATGGGCTTGATGTTCTTTCCCCCTTTTTCAATGTGATTAATGTTGTTTTTTAGAAAAATATATTTGTGAGACCTTTTATATATACAGCAAGGGTGGTAGCACCTTGTTGCATTTGTTAAAGATATTTTCTTTAATTTGGCTGTCTTTGCATTTTATTTATGCTTTGTTAGTTTTAGAAATTTTTAGTTCTATTTACTAACCTTAAGGGTTTTTTTTTTTAATTCTTCCTTTTATGCTTAGAAAATCATTTGCCATGCCACGATCAGCTGTTCATCTGTATTTTCTCTAATAGTTTTATGGGATTTTTTTTTTACATTTAACTTTGTAGTCAAGCTAGACTGATTTATATTTTGACAAATGGTACAAGGTCAGGGCCTAATTTTAGATTTTTTTTCCCTTAACGTTTATTGAATTATCTCCTCTTTTCCCTGCTGATCAATGATTCAATCTTGATCGTTATACTAAAATATTTTGAAACTAGAATATGTTTCTAAATCTTTACTAGAGTATGTTTCTGGCCTACTATTCGGTTCCATTGATCAGTCTATCACTTCTTAGGCCAATTGCACATTATTGTAGTTATTACCCATCAAATGAGATAGTATAAACCTTGCTTTTATTAAGTGAAAATAATTGTTTGAATTTTGAAAAAAAAAATCTACCCTTGGAGAAAGAATATTGAAGTTAAAAAGCGTATCTGTAGCCTAGGTTTCTTAGCCTGTATGGTCTGTAATTCCTTAAACTATTTTGAAACTACATCAAAACACATAGTTTTATAGGTTCCCAGTTTCTGCCATGCCCATCTGTTGCTTGTTAATTTATTTTAGGACTACAAATAGTTTATCTCTCAACACATACACCATGATGCAATAATACAGTATTCTGTACAGTGTGGTATTATTGTATTTCCCATGTAGAAAATTACTAAAATAAACACTAATGCCAAACATTTAAAAGTTTTGCTTAGAACTTTACAAGAGGTAATCCACTAATGAATTTATCAAGAATCTATGGTTTATATATACAACTTTAATTCATTCTTTAAAAAAAGCACTCTTTGTTCTCAAGAATTACATTTTGATCTGAAGGATATGAAAAAGAATTGCAAACTGTGTTTATACTTTAAGTTGCCTAGGCATAGCTGACTTCTTTTTATTTTTTTATAAATTTATTTATTTATTTATTTATGGCTATGTTGGGTCTTTGTTTCTGTGTGAGGGCTTTCTCCAGTTGCAGTGAACGGGGGCCACTCTTCATCACGGTGCGCGGGCCTCTCACTATCGCAGCCTCTCTTGTTGCGGAGCACAGGCTCCAGACGCGCAGGCTCAGTAGTTGTGGCTCACGGGCCCAGTTGCTCCGCGGCATGTGGGATCCTCCCAGACCAGGGCTCGAACCCGTGTCCCCTGCATTGGCAGGCAGACTCTCAACCACTACGCCACCAGGGAAGCCCCCCATAGCTGGCTTCTTAAGCAAATACTTTTAACCATCAGATGATAAAGTTACTAGACCACATCTTGACACCGGAGGGAAAGATTAGTATGTAATTAACTTGACTGTTAAGTACAGATGTTAAGAAAATTTCAGGTTTAATATTCTAGAATAAAGCTGGTAACATTAACTATATGTATTTAAATTGTGTAAAACTTGAATGTATGAAACAGAATTATGAAATATGACATCTGTAGCTATGAGCAAAAGTAGCACACATTAAAAATTAGTCCTTAAAAAGATGATCCACAACATTGCATTGCTATCTGTCAACAAATAATGAATGAGAGTGAATGAGCATTTAGTTCTGTTTTTCATTTCTGGTTAATTTGGTACTTGTTTTTAGTAATTATGAAAACAGTGTAATAAGGAAGCTTAAAAGTTGCTGATAACCCTATAACTCCCCCAGAAGTAAAACAGTGAAGAGTGGTATTCAGAATAGGATTATGAATGTCTGGAGATATTTATTTTGTTTCTCTGTTTTATAGGTGTACCACTATCTACACAATGGGGACCTCAAGGCTATTTCTACCCAATCCAGATTGCACAGTATGGGTTAAGTCATTACAGCAAGAATCTAACTGAGAAACCCCCTCACATAGAGGTATATGAAACAGCAGAAGACAGGGACAAAAATAGCAAGCCCAATGACTGGACCGTGCCAAAGGGCTGCTTTATGGCTAGTGTGGCCGATAAGTCTAGATTCACCAATGTTAAACAGTTCACTGCTCCGGGTAAGTGATGTTTTGTTTTGTTTTGTTTTGTTTAAGTGATGTGTTTTTATATGTTTGCTAATTTTATGTTGATTTATAGCACCTGATACTCCCTTAAAATTGTTTTTATGGTTTTTAAAAAACACATCAGCAGATGCTTGATATTACATATATGAAGAAACAAATAGTGTCACCCAAGTGAAATCTAAAGGATCAGCTAAAATATTTAAGGTTGTATAAGGAATATTTACTGCATGAAGAGCCAAGCCACAAGAACCAGGTTACTGCATGATGTCTTTCTCCTTCCAGGGAACCAGATCCCACAGGAATAAAGTTTCTCAGTTTATTTTAATGTTTCAGCACAGTACTCATCCTTTAATTTTTTAACTATTTTGCATTAAGGCAGAAATTTTTCTTTGTAGCGAGAGCCAGCCTTTCCTTTGCCTATTTTTTACCAGTAGCTTTTTATTTTTTCAAAGTAATATAGCATTACCAACCAGGCCTGCTTTCTATATTGACTTTTGTTAATGTACTAGATAGATTGTTTCAAACTTCATATAAAGCCATTTCATTAATAAAATCTTTTATAAAATCAAATTAACTTTATGCAACATTTCCCCTTTTTCTAAGACGGTCCCATTAATTGGGATGTAATGTATTTCTCTCCACTAATCAATATCCATGAGAATTAATGAGTTCATTACTTAAAAAGACAATGGAATAATTTTAGTTAGCACCTCAGGCTTAATTTTCTGTAGGGGGGGAGTGTTGTCAAGAACAGAACTCATCCTCCCTCCCACCAACCTTGCCAATTGGTAAATAAAAACAGAGAAAAGGTTATAAGACCTTTTCTGTATTCTGTCCTTGTCCTTTACTGATGACTGTGTAATTCACAGACCTTGAAAACAGCAGTACAAATCTACTCATTCTAGATGGCCTTAAGTAATGGATTTATGAGTGCTTAATGCAATGCAAATAATGGGTGGTGACCTTTACTTTTTATTCTGTGAGTAAAACTTCTTTTATCCTATGGCATTCTGTGATATTCCAGTACATAGAGCATCTTTGCTTATTGTAAAGCAACAGGCTTGGCTGGGTGAGAAAGTACATGGAGATGTTTAAGAATATTTAGCTTATGATTTATAGCAGGAAATTATTAGATTAAAAAGGACATTTGATTTTGGTTGCATCTAGAGGGCTTATTTTTACACTGATTCATAATGTAGTCTGGATTAGGGTAGAAAACAGCAGCCCTCATCTCTGTCTCCTCAAGTGCTGGGAAGTTTTCTAGAACCATCTCTTGAACTCTGCCCTATTCAGAGCAATAGATTTCATTGTGCACTTTTGGGTACCCTGGTTAATACAAACAATAGGTCTCCTCATACTAAGTGAAGGGCCTTCACTTTAGCCCTTCATTCTGCAGCCAGCAACCAGAGATGAAACTACTTCCCAAGGTGGGTTTAAGCATATGGAGGAGAGAACTGTCTGTGACAGATATTCTGCCAGTGGCACACTAGCTACTCACAATTGGAACTCTCTGTTGGTAGGAGTGTGCTACCTCAGAAGGTGGTGCTTGTTTTGATATCTTGGATGTGTCTGGAGTTGCGTTTGATACAAGTATATGAAGGAGAGTTAGTTGGAGTTGTTGCTCAGAGCAAAAGAAGGAAATCAAAAAGGTGAGGCGTTTATTGAAACGTAGGAATGGGAAATGAGGCTTTTTAGATGATGTAGTCTTCTTGGGAGATAAATTCAGAGAATCACTGATGAGAAGAAATTGGAACTTGTGCATAAAAGCGTAGGCCTAAGTGAAGTAAGGCTCTGGAAGACCAGAGGCTACATGCTGTTGGTCTTTTTCCTTTTTGGCCTTGAATTTTTTTCCCTGAAAGGAAATAAGATTATCTAGAGGGAAAAACCATAACATGGATCTGCAACGTATTTTTTATTGTTTTGTTTGTTGAAGAATGTTTTTTTTCCTTCTACCTAATTTTAAAATTGAATGAATTAAAACTTTATACCTGTCCTGCTTTATTAAATTAGCTTTCCCTTTCCCAAGCACTCTCTTCACTTCATTTCCATGACCTCACTTTCTCCTCTCTGTGTAGCCATTCCTTCTGAGGCTTCTTATGAACTTCTCTTCTGCCTGACCCTTGTCTCTCTGTTCCTTGAGGTTCTGACTAAGGCCTCTTCTCACTCCACGTAGTAAACCTGTTGATTAATAACAGTTCATGTTATGTGTGAAAACATTGATTTAAAGACTATTCTTAAATGTTTATCACCCTTTGTTGCCTAAAGTACATTTATATGTACCACATATACCAAAAATAGACACTTATAGTGACTCCTGGGAATAACCGGTCAGAGAGAGGAGTCATGGATTTCAAGCGACAGGAAGCTCGAAACTTTCTATTAGTAGCTTTTTTTTTTTACAGCTTTATTGGAGTATAATTGCTTTACAATGATGTGTTAGTTTCTGCTTTATAACAAAGTGAATCAGTTATACATATACATATGTTCCCCTATCTCTTCCCTCTTGCGTCTCCCTCCCTCCCACCCTCCCTATCCCACCCCTCTAGGTGGTCACAAAGCACCGAGCTGATCTCCCTGTGCTATGCGGCTGCTTCCCACTAGCTACCTACCTTACGTTTGGTAGTGTATATATGTCCATGCCACTCTCTCACTTTGTCACAGCTTACTCTTCCCCCTCCCTATATCCTCAAGTCCCTTCTCTAGTAGGTCTGTGTCTTTATTCCTGTCTTACCCCTGTCTATTAGTAGATTTAAAGCACAGGTCTCCAGATAGCTTAGGACTCTCCAGTAGAGCTCAAAATCTTGCCTGGTATATTTCCAAAATGGTTGCCATAACCACAGTCATGTCCCAGTTGCTACCATTCAGACCCTTCTGAGTGACGTAGACAGGATATTTAACCTCTCTGTACATCTGTAAGATAGGAATTAAAAGACTTGTCTCATATGATTGTGGATTGATTTAAATTGGGGATTGTGACTTCTTTGTCACTTCTCCTCTGTGGCTCAATAACCCCCTCTGGTGGTGTTAAATGACATCATTCATTACTGAGTTCTTTGAACTACGTAATCTGTTATATTGAAACATAAGGTGATTGATCGAACTATATCATTTCATTAGATTTGTATACATAAAGTGAACATTAGAATGGAATTCTGAGAAGAAAATATAATTCTTCAACTTTCTCCCATTTGGACTTCTGAAGATGGTGGTGAGAATGGATGCCATAGTTAACAGTGTTGTCTGATTAATAAGGCATTACCATAAGAATAAAAAAATAAGTAGCACTCAAGATAGCCTCTGCTGAGTATAATTTAATTTAATCTTGAGTAATTCATAAGTCAATTCAGAATCCTGCGAAACATCCTGAAACATCAAGTATGTTGTTCTGAGCATCAGATTCCATTTACTATCGATACAGGAAAATGCCAGCTAAGAGAGAGGTTGCATGTTGACATTTCCCCAGATAAAATGGATTTTTACTGTGTTAGAAATATACTTCTGACATCACTTTTTAAAAAGTCAAAGCATCATACATCTAGCAAGATGTTCTCATTCTCAGTACAACGTCCATAATTGTTTATTCCATCAAATGAAGTAATTAAGAGCCTTGGGTCAATTATATCCACACTGGTAGAGTCCAGTGTTGGAAGAGTTAAATGATCAGCTCAACATGGTGATAATACTGTCCAAGCTACTCACACTGTATACACTATCATCAGTTCACATTCCCAATCATTGCTCCAATAAGGAGCACCCAAGATTTCCTCAAGGATGCCTTAAAGTAGATCTGATTCTATAGCTATGTTTAAGAGAAATAATTCTTCCACTGGTTATTCTCATGAGGATGGTATTTCCAATATCATTTCTTTTTCACAATCTTTGAGCTTAGACCCAGGAACCCTGGTTTCTAGTCCCTGCTCTACCACTAGTTAGCATTTGACTTTGGGCAAACCTTTTACCCTTGCAAAGCCTCCATATCTTCATCTCTAAAATGGAAGCAGTAATTCCTGCTCTACCAACGTCAGAAGATTATTGTAAGGATCAAATGAGATAATACATGTGAATGTGTTTTTAAGATTTAAGCTCTGGGGACTTCCCTGGTGGCGCAGTGGTTAAGAAACCGCCTGCCAATGCAGGGGACACAGGTTCGAGCCCTGTTCCGGGAAGATCCCACATACCACTGAGCAACTAAGCCCATGCGCCACAACTACTGAGCCCACGTGCCGCAATTACTGAAGCCCACGCGCCTAGAGTCCGTGCTCCACAACAAGAGAAGGCACTGCAGTGAAAAAAAAAAGCCCACGCACCGCAATGAAGAGTAGCCCCCGCTCACCGCAGCTAGAGAAAGCCCACGTGCAGCAACGAAGGCCAACGCAGCCAAAGTTAATTTCTTAATTAATTAAATTTTAAAAAGATTTAAGCTCTGTATAGACCAAGATATTCACATTTACCTTTAATGGTATAAAATTTGTACTACATATATTTTTGTTGTTTTTCTTCCTCTTTTTCTTCTTCTTCCTCTTCCTCTTCTTCCTGCTGCTGCTACTGTTTGGTTTTAATATGCTCAGTTTCTTTTCTTGGTAGAAGTCAACTTTCTGAGAGTCAGGCATCATCGTACTGTAGACATGCAAGAGAAATTTCCTATTTGACGATTTGCCAAATAAAACAGCTCTGCTATTTTATCAGCCTCTGAAACCATTGGCTTCAAAATCATCATTATCATCATTTTATACTATGTTCCAAGCCACTATCCTTTTTTTTAATCCTCACAGTTACCTTACAAAGTAATATTATTTCTACTTAACACGTGAAGAAACTGAGGCTCAAATAGGTGTATCTTTTTTTTTTTTGCGGTACGCGGGCCTCTCCCATTGCGGAACACAGGCTCCGGACACGCAGGCTCAGCGGCCATGGCTCACGGGCCCAGCCGCTCCGCGGCATGTGGGATCTTCCCGGACCGGGGCACGAACCCGTGTCCCCTGCATCGGCAGGAGGACTCTCAACCACTGCGCCACCAGGGAAGCCCTCAAATAGGTGTACCTTGTTGACCATCTCAAAGCTAGTAACTGGTGAAGTGAGAATCCACACAAAGTTTGTTTGTTTTAACTCCAGAGCCTCCCCCGTATTCCTCACTTTTTGTTGACTACGTGAGCCGATTGCTTAATTTCCAGAATTTATTCACAATTCCAATGAATATCTGAAAACAAACCTATCATTTTCAACATCAATTGGTGATTCAGAGCATGTATTCTACAGCCAGACTAGACAACCTGTGTTCAACTCTTTGTACCTTAGGCAAGTTACTTAACTTCTGTGTCTGTGTTCATCATTCAGAAAGTAAGAGTAATAATAGCACTACTCTTAAGTGTTATACTGACTAAATGAGTTAATATGTGTAAAGCACTTAGAACATAGTAAATACTCACTAAATATTAAGTAAATAAAAATTTTTTAGGGAATTCCCTGGTGGTCCAGTGGTTAGGACTCCATGCTTCCACAGCGGATGGCCCAGATTCTATTCCTGGTTGGTGAGCTAAGATCGCACAAGCTGCACAGCACAGCCAAAAAAAAAAAAAAAATTGTTTTTTTAATTCACGTCTAACCATTCTTTTCTTCTAGGCTCTTTCTTGTAATATTATGTGCTGAGCCAGCTTTTGGCTATACTTTTTCTTTTTGTAGAATGGGTATACTAGACAGTCATTGATTATTGGTCAGCCAGTATTTGATCTAGAAAAGGCAGTTTGACCACAGTACCTTAGCTATCTGCTAAGGCCATTAACCCCTCTAATGTAAACTAGACAGGCCAGAAGGTAAGAGCTTTGCCCTGGTGCTCACAAGCCGTCACGGACTCAACAATTGTCATCTGTTTATGGTTAACTTAGTAAAAATTAAAATATTTTTAAAAATCTGACATATAAAATATTGAAGGATTAATTTTGTATGGTCAGTGATTGTCAAGAATGAATGGCAAGTAACTTTTAAATACAAAGAGCTTCTATTCTAACCAGTCTTTTTTGGTATATTTTCCCCCTACAGAAACCAGTGATGGTGTATCCTTGCAACTGGGGAACACAAAAGATTTTATTATTTCATTTGACCTCAAGTTCTTAACAAACGGAAGTGTGTCTGTGGTTCTGGAGACCACAGAAAAGAATCAGCTCTTCACTGTACATTATGTCTCAAATACCCAGCTCATTGCTTTTAAAGAAAGAGACATATACTATGGCATTGGGCCCAGAACTTCATGGAGCACGGTTACCAGGGACCTGGTCACTGACCTCCGGAAAGGAGTGGGTCTTTCCAACACAAAAGCTGTCAAGCCAACCAAAATAATGCCCAAGAAAGTAGTTAGGCTGATTGCAAAAGGGAAAGGCTTCCTCGACAACATTACCATCTCTACCACAGCCCACATGGCCGCATTCTTTGCTGCCAGTGATTGGTTGGTGAGGAACCAGGATGAGAAAGGTGGCTGGCCAATTATGGTGACCCGTAAGTTAGGGGAAGGGTTCAAGTCTTTAGAGCCAGGGTGGTACTCTGCCATGGCCCAAGGGCAAGCCATTTCTACATTAGTCAGGGCCTATCTCTTAACAAAAGACCGTATATTCCTCAATTCAGCTTTAAGGGCAACAGCCCCTTACAAATTTCTATCAGAGCAGCATGGAGTTAAAGCTGTGTTTATGAATAAACATGACTGGTATGAAGAATATCCAACCACACCTAGCTCTTTTGTTTTAAATGGCTTTATGTATTCTTTAATTGGGCTGTATGACTTAAAAGAAACTGCAGGGGAAAAACTCGGGAAAGAAGCGAGGTCCTTGTATGAGCGTGGCATGGAATCCCTTAAAGCCATGCTCCCCTTGTACGACACTGGCTCAGGAACCATCTATGACCTCCGGCACTTCATGCTTGGCATTGCCCCCAACCTGGCCCGCTGGGACTATCACACCACCCACATCAATCAACTGCAGCTACTCAGCACCATTGATGAGTCCCCAATCTTCAAAGAATTTGTCAAGAGGTGGAAAAGCTACCTTAAAGGCAGCAGGGCAAAGCACAACTAGAGCTCAGAACCAAAATCATATTTCAGCCTCTGCTGTACACAACAACTACGGGCTCTCTGTCAGCAGAGCATAGGCACATTTTAAAAGGTTGTATACTAGGTTTTTGTGGATTACATCAAAGTGATAAATGATCCTTAAAACCAGTCTTCTGAGATAATTGCATACCATGAGTTGGGTGTTTAGAAATGTAGGTGGCATTTAGAGCAGAAAAGTGTTTAGTCAATGGGTGAATGAAAATGTTTAACTTGGCCTTGCTTATCACCCTATACAGATAGTTCCACAGATAGTCCAGTCCTCTCGGTTTGGGAAAGACAATGGTAAGTAGCTCTTACTGGCCAACTGTCCAGCACTTGCCTGCAAGCTTAGTATGGGGCTCTTTTAAAATGTGGTTATTTATGTTTATGTTGAAAGCAGACTTTAAAAAATAATGTGCTGTAATACAGTAAATATGTACTTGTAGCCTGAATAGTGGACTGTGTGCAACTTTAAAAATGGTGTTTCTTTTCTATATATTAATTTCTTGGGAGTGAATGAGCATTTGTTGCATTTGTTCAATTTGTTATATATAGAGAATATTTTGAATTTATGGTTTTCTTGAAACGTGTAAATTAAAAACACAACCAGTGTTCAGGCTTCACAGTTATATAATGTAAGCACAACTAAGATGAAACTTGTTGACTGCACAAGAAATTACAGAAATGTTATCTGTTTTATGAAACTTGATCTACAATCAGTAAAGGTTTGATAATCATTCTATCCCTCCTTTACCCCCATTGTGGTGGTTTCTTTTTGTCACTATCTAGAATTTTGTATTTCATTTCAGACTATGCTAGAGAGTTTTTTCTATGTTGGCAGGGGGGGCATTTGGGAATTTTTATTATAAACCTAAATTTGGGGAGGAGGTAGTAATTTTGATAAGTCCACTACCACTGTCTTTTTAAGATTTTTTTTCCCCTTTAAAGAAAATTACTAGGTCAGATATTATAAGGTTTATAGCAGTTTTTTTTTTTCTACTTAGATCATTCTTGGTCGACAACTTTCCAGACTATTGCCTTTTGTGCATCAGTGTTTTTCCTTTGCAATTTTAACTTTAAATTATTTCAGCTATTGGGTAAAAGTGATGCTACTGCATTAGCTGTACGTGTGTAATCAGACCTTTATTTTGGTTTTATACCTCACATAAATAGGTATCATAGCCCTCATACCCTGGGTAGTGTCTGCTATAAGACTTCAGGCAGTAGGTCAGAACTGAGGGAGGCTGATTTTGCTGTCTTTGTTTTAGTGTATGACAATACACTAAATCAATACAATAACTTATACAGAATGGAAATATGAGACCCCATATTTTCAGGGGACTGAGTCTGACACGCACCGTGCAGTGTGTGTGTGACCTGTATGAAATGCACCTCAAGAGCCAGGTGGGCACCCGCCTGCACACTACATCTTGATTGAACTCAGCCTACCAACACCACTTAGAAACCAGACAATACATGCATACCTATGTACAAAATATATGTTTCAGTGGCAAGGGGGGCAGGAACGAAGATCTACAACTGAAGACAATATTAAACTGGCCATGGAAAAGTAAGTTTAAACTCCCAATTTATGTGACCACAAGTCGATTTTGCCCACAACAAAACAGTTGTGGGTCATTAGGTTTCCCCCTAGATGTTGACCTTTGTAGTTCTTATACATTAGATGTCTCAACAAGAATATCTGGACTCCTTCTTTTTTTTTTATTTCAGGGCTCAAAAGTAAACCTTCTCCAATCTGGAAATCGTTTTTACTCCATCGTATGTGTTATTATTTAGAGCAGTCCAGACTTCTGCCTTGTGTTTGCATACTGGTACTTCAGATTGAGGGAATCAATGAAAACAGTATGGTACTGCTTCTGTGACAAATATCAGTGCCTTAACAATGTGGCTGTCTTTTTCCACTGAAAAAAGAAAGACATTTTGATCTAGAAATGGCATTGCTATTTCATTGCTGTTGGTTTCACACTGCCTTCCACGTTGCGACAGCAACTCGATTTTTCCTGTGATCCCAGAATTTTCGAAGAGGGTGAGTTGACCCTGTAGCAGCACTGTCCGTACAAACCGGTGCATCTCAGACTAATGCCTCAGAATCACCTGGGAGCTTACTGAAATACAGATTCCAGATATTCAATAAATCTGCCTGTGAAGCGTGATAATCTGCATTTTTAAAAAGTGTTCAGGTAATTCTGATGCAAGTGGACCGGGGGATATATGTGGAGAAACACTGCCCAAGACCATCCATCACATTTTTCTTCCTAAGCACCTGTGGAGTTTTCTAGGATTTTAAATCATGCAAAATGTTTATTTAGTCTGAGCTTTGCGAGAATGGGGAAGGTATTTTAAAGTTTTGTTTTATTTCTTTAAATTTTTCTTCGCTCCAAGAATGTGGATATTAGTTGTCTACACTTACCTTGAGTTAGCTTTGATATTAAATTAAACCTATTGCCACTTCAGTTATAAAACCAGCCAAAAGTTTCCAGATGAAGGTCAGGTTTGACCCTTTCAGAGTTATTGTACATAAAGGCTTCATCCAAAAACCATCCAGTGTATGTGAGGAAATACAAAAATGACACACAAGCACAACTCTACAGATGTGGCAGACCTTTTTCTTTGTCGGTGTGCAAACTTTCACTGAAAGCTGCTATTTTCATCCTCCTTTTAATTGTTTTTCTTGTTTCTCCTCCATTGTACATGTGGGTTATAGACCATGTGTTAAATATGCAATAAAGTGTTTACTGGATGCCCTTCTGAAGGGTAGTCCTTTGTAAAGCTGTACAGACTTTGCAGTTTAAGCACAATGTGCACATGTTAGTTTTATATACAGCAAAACTTGATTTTTTGCAGATGAAAAGGTATTTTGTTTCTATACAAAGTAAATGGATTGTTTGTGCTTAATGTAAAGCAGCTTTATATAATTGTAAAATAAAGTTTTTATCTTAAAAGGAACATACCTGGATGTTTCTCTTTCTTCTGTGATTATTCTAAGATTACTTGAGCCCAGCAAGCATATTTCTGACCATTTTCTTTTCAGCTGGTGACAACTAGTCAGGCAACAAATGTTCATTAAAGGTGTGTCAGGCCCTTTAAGACAAAGTGGGGAATATCGTATAGGCCTTCATCCTAAGGAGGTTTAGTCTATAGGGGCAACACAATGTCCACAAAACAGTTTCAGAAAAATAAAATGCCAAATTGTGTGGTCAGTCAGGGTAGGTGTTACAGAGGAGATAGCCTAAGCAGGGCCTTCAGGCCTGGGTACTAGGTGGAAGAAAAAGAAGGGGTAACGTGAGCAAAAGCAAGGTGCTGTGACAGTTGTGAGGATGCCCTTTCCCATACTAATTCAGGCTGGTAATCACTTTTGTCTGATTCCGATTTATTTGAAAGTTTGTTCTTGCTGTTTTTCCCATACATGACCTCTTCTCCAGAACAAAAAGCATTATTTAATCTCCTCCCCCTTCCTCTCAGAAAGTAATGATTTAGGCTCCCTAATATGTATGAAACCAGAGACTAGTCTGACTTCCTGTTATGTTTCATTGCACATTATTTTTTAGATTATAAACATTCTGCACCATTTCTATAATGGAATTCCAGTTGATCACCAATCAACTTTTTCTACCTGATGGGTGCACATACGTTGACAGGCTACTAATCAACATTGTCGTCATCTCTTCTTTCTCTCATCCTCACTTGGGAAACAGCCATAAGATTGCAAGCAGTCCTTGGTCTGAATGAGGCCTTGCACTGCTCTTGCCTTAATTTTGCTCTCTGTAGCCAAACTTAATACATCGGCCATTCTGCTTTAGCACACTGAGCATCACATATTTGCCTCCCCATTGCCCTTGAGAGGAGACAGACCCTCCATGCTGCACAGGACTTATTCCATAGTCTGGTGAGCTCTCCTTTCCTGAGAACGCCTCCTTTGTCTCCACAGGGCTTTTTTATTTTTATTTATTTTTGGCTGTGTTGGGTCTTTGTTGCTGCACACGGGCTTTCTCTGGTTGTGGCGAGCGGGGGCTACTCTTCGTTGTAGTGCATGGGCTTCTCGTTGCAGTGGCTTCTCTTGTTGTGGAACACGGGCTCTAGGCGTGCAGGCTTCAGTAGTTGTGGCTCGCGGGCTCTAGAGCGCAGGCTCAGTAGTTGTGGCGCATGGGCTTAGTTGCTCCGCGGCATGTAGCATCTTCCCGGACCAGGGTTCGAACCCGTGTGCCCTGCATTGGCAGGTGGATTCTTAACTGCTGTGCCACCAGGGAAGCCCTTCACAGGGCTATGATGGCCACCGTGTGCCATGTGACTCTGCCTCCCTCTAACAGTCGTTTCTAACATGACTCTTAGACCAGGGGTGAGTCCCTCACTCAAGCTGGGCCAATCAGTCTCTTCCCCAGGAATTGGAAATTGGGATGGATTTAAAAAACAAAACAAAACAAAACTGAAGCAGATACACAATGAAAAGCAGAGATGAACACAGAATCTTTTTTTTTTTTTTTTTGCAGTACACGGGCCTCTCACTGTTGTGGCCTCTCCCATTGCGTAGCACAGGCTCCGGACGCACAGGCTCAGCAGCCATGGCTCACGGGCCCAGCTGCTCTGCGGCATGTGAGATCTTCCCAGACCGGGGCACAAATCCGCATCCCCTGCATCGGCAGGTGGACTCTCAACCACTGCGCCACCAGGGAAGCCCGAACACAGAATCTTGACAATGCTCCAGGCCCTGGGTCCAATGCATTTCTTTTTTTTTTTTTTTAAATAAATTTATTTATTTATTTTTGGCTGCATTGGGTCTTTGTTGCAGTGCACGGGCTTCTCATTGTGCTGACTCTGTTGTTGCAGAGCATGGGCTCTAGGTGCACAGGCTTCAGTAGTTGTGGCACGTGGGCTCAGTAGTTGTGGCTTGTGGGCTCTAGAGCGCAGGCTCGGTAGTTGTGCCTCACGGGCTTAGTTACTCCGCGGCATGTGAGATCTTCCAGGACCAGGGCTCGAACCCGTGTTCCCTGCGTTGGCAGGTGGATTCTTAACCACTGCGCCACCAGGGGAGTCCCTCCAATGCATTTCTGAGGCCATCGGCATTCCACTCTGGTTCCATGAGATTCCACTGTATCCTTAGGATAAATGAGCCCTACTTAATAACATAGTGTCTCTATTATAAAGAAAAGTATAATGTGAGTTCTACATTTTCTTTCAGTCTGGACCACTGTATTTGCTAGGGTTGCCATTAAAAAAAAAAAAAAAGCCACAGACTGTGTGCCTTAAATAGTGGAAATTTATTTTCTCGCAATTCTGGAGGGTAGAAGTCCAAAATCAAGGTGTCACCAGGGTTGGTTTCTTCTGTGGCCTCTTTCCTTGGCATGCAGATGCTGCCTTCTTGCTGTGTTCTCACACATGGTCATCCCTCTGTGTGTTGTCTGTGTCCTAACCAAGTCGTATTGAATCAGGGCCCATTAATTCAGAAACCTCATTTTACCTTAATTACCTCTTTAAAGGTCTTCTCTCCGAATACAGTCACAAGCTGAGGTCTTAGTGGTTAGGACTTCAACACGGATTTTGGGTGGGACACAATTCAGCCCATTAGCAACCATTCTTCACTCATTAAGTACACAGAAACCAGACTAGCCAGGGTTGCCATTTAATTTATTGACAACCAGCTAAGGCCAAAACTCAGAGTTCTTTCGGGAGTGTTAGGTGGACTGGAATCTAGACCGGGGACTCGGGAGGCAAGGCTCTCTGGCTCTGCTGTTATCACATCAGAAATTTACTCCACCCGCATGGGCTTCAGTTGCCTCCTAACACAAGTCCAATAAGAGAGAACTAGTTGATCTTAAAGTTTTTTTAGGGAGATAGTTGATCAAAAAGTAACCACTAAGCTTAAGCAGTGGTGCTAAAAAAGTATATAGACACCATCATCAGCTGCAAGATTTTTATTCTTCCTGCCATGTGCCATTTCCATTAGCCCATTCTGAATATAAAACTCTGAAGTACTGAAAAAATATATTTAGATACAGAGTATATCAGAATTGTAGGTTGTGAGATTTTGTTTCATGACTATTTTAAAAATATCAAGTCTGCATTATTGTAGCATTATTGTTACAAATAGTTAACAATATAGGGATAAAATACTGATTTTCATTATACCAACTCATTAAGGATGTCAAATTGAAAATGGATGTGAATTTAAATGTGTTGGTGATGAGTTTCAATGTTTGCAGCTCCCTTTCTGGTGAAAAGATACAGTTACCATCTGGTAAGTATGATTGGTAACTTGTGTGTGGATGCTGCATTTCCTGAATGTGAAGTAGCAGCAACACTGTGTAATTTTGCTAATCCTTTTCCAGAAGTAGGATTTTGTGAAATGACAGGACTGCAAAGCAAACCATCGAGCAGTAGCCAAGAGAACAGCGAAAGAGGAAGAAAAAAGTCCTGGAAAGGATCAGAAATAGAGCTGCCCACGAACTGCTGGTAAACACACGGTTTAGGGAGGATATTATTAGGCAACCCCGCGCACATTGCCTCTAGTGCGCCTGGAAGAGCCAGTGCCTTCCTGGGATTTTGCTCTGTGCTCATCAGCACCTAGTGACATCGCCGAGATAAGAATGGCTGTTCCATTTCAGTTTAGAAAATCTAGTAGAGTGGTAATCTCTTTGGGCACTAGAGAAGGAAGTAAATCCCTGAGGTCTGGTGGGGGTGGAGTGGTCTTGGCAAAAGCGCACGAGCTTAATTTAATGCCTGTTACTCTGTCTTTCCTTTTTTAACACTGGTGAAATTAAATCTCTGCAATTCAATCGAATACAGAGTAGGAGGCCCCAAACTAATTCCCAAATCCCATCATTGGTGTGGCAAGGTAATCAGGAGGAGGAGAGTGCATCTTCTCAACTCCTGCAAGCAACGAAGAGGGTACTGTCTCCATCTGGAAATACCCACCAGGTGGTGTCACCCAGGCAGCTTCTTGTCAGTAAATATTCAGAGCTCTGAGTATCAGGGTACAGCAAAGTACAGCCCCCAATGGCTCTGGATTGGTGTTTCTTTTTCTTTTTTTTAAAGTAGAATGATAGAAAGTTTTGTGTTTTTTTAAGATTTATTTAATTTATTTTTGGCTGCGTCGGGTCTTAGTTGCAGCATGCGGGACCTTTCATTGGGGCACGTGGGCTCTTCATTGCAGAGCGCAGGCTTCTCCTCAGTTGTGGCGCGCAGGCTCCAGGGTGCGTGGGCTCTATAGTTTGTGGCACGCGGGCTCTAGTTGAGGTGCTCGAGCTCAGTAGTTATGGCGCGCGGGCTTAGTTGCCCTGCGGCATATGGGATCTCAATTCCCCAGCCAGGGATTGAACCCGCATCCCTTGCGCTGCAAGGTGGATTCTTTACCACTGGACCACCAGGGAAGTCCCTGGATTGGTGTTTCTTGATCTTTGTTTAGGAATAAGGAGAGGGAATAAGCACCATTGTAGGTGCCCCCCAAGCTCAAACTCATTTACCACTCAGCCTGACTCGGGTGGTAGATGAGAAAACAAACCACTGTTTAAGCAGCTTGCTCCAGGTCATGCAGTTCGTTTCACGTTCTAGCTGCCAGGACGGCAAAGGTAAGAAGATGCTGTGCCTGCCCTGAGCCACAGCCGGGAGCGCTTTTCCTCTGGTAGGCTTTGGGTATCCTCCCCCACCCAAATCAAAGCCAAGTAGTAGTGGGAATATGGGCAGTTCAAGTGTCTGCGTGCCCACAGTCGGGCTCTGGCAAAAGGACTCCACATGTACTCCTAATTCTTTTGACAGTCTTAGGAGGAAGTACTATGTGAACTTCACAGATGAAAAAACAAACTTGGAGAAGTCAAACGACTGGCCAGAAGTCATTCAGTAATTTGACAGCCAAGATCTGGAAGCCAGGTATGTCTGCCCCCAGATTCCATGTTCCAAGCCATCATCCCCAAGCACTAGCCATGACCCACTAGCTCCTGACTCCACCCCAGGGGGCTCAAGTAGGGATGCAGATCTCAGCCCCATTGCTGGCCCACAGATGGGAAAATGAGCCCATTTCCTCTATAGACTCTATGAGATCTGCTGAAACTGATACTTGCTCCACTAAATGATTAGAAGAGCCGGGAAACAGGAGGTTGTTTCAGCGATCAAGTCTCCTTGGTATGTGCCCTGTTGCTTCTGCATCCCTGGACCATCTGTATACATTAGATCTTGGATGACCCAGCATCACAGCCCCTCCGGCACCCTCCTGTTTACTGTCTTCCGTAATGGACTTTCAAAAGCTCTGCATGTCACAGAGTAAGATGTAAGTAGAGTGTGTTTGTGTGTGCAAATGCACACACACGTATGTAAATGCACAAGAAACATCTGGAAGGATTCAGCGAGCGGTTACCAGGCAGCCTGCCAGCAGCTGGAGAGTCAGTGACCAGTAAGAATGGGTCCCTGCCCTCTATAATCTGCGAAAGTAACAGATTCAGGAGGCACACGTTTTTTATTCTTTGCTATGAAAACAAAACATTTAAAAATATTACAAATTCCAAATTAGAGTTTGAATTAATGAGATTCTCAAGAACTTTCCTACATTAAACTTTTTAGCATCCTTTCATTAGTTTAGTTTATCCTCAGGGTGGTCCTAGGGGACCAATGGAGTGGGCATCCCCTTTAATGGCAGAGTGCAGGCCTCCCTACAGCTGCTCATTTTCTCCATCCCCCAGAACAAACCAGTTCCCCAGAGTTCTCAGAGTTTTCTGGGAGATGGGTCAGAGTTACGGTAAGCCCCAGACCCATGTGTGTGAGCGTGCTCACACACACACACACACACACACACACACAGTGCAGCCTGCCCACCCCCTTGGGAAATTCAGAAGTCAGCCCAGGCCTGGTGGGCCCAGCAGATCCTGAGAGCAAAAACTACAGAGAGGTAGGATTAACAGAAAACCCAGAGAAGTCAGGGAAATCACACACACCTGCTGTCTTTTCAGTGGGAAGGAGAGTCTTTGCCCACACTGGAACCACCCAGAAGAAATGCCCCAGCTGTCCTTGCAACTCAAAGTACAATTCCAATTCTCAGTTGAGGAAAAGGGCTTTGAGTCTGAGGACAGGACCCCTGCCCCTTCCCCCAAAATCCCCACCTCACGGACCCCTCCCCAAAGTTATCCTCCACCCTTTTCTCGCCCCCAGCCAGCTACCCGTGAAATCAGAGACTCATGGGCCAAAACATGATTACAGTCAAAATGCGAACCTAATTGTATGCTGCTTCATCAGGTACACCTTGGTGTAAATGGAGTGACCAGATCCTTTGTGAGAGTGGTTTGCTGGGAGGTGGCACAGCCAGCGGGCCCTGGGGCCAGGGGGCTGAGGAGGGTGAGGGAGAGCACTTGTGGACCACACCACCGTCGCCCGTGTCCTCCCTGGCTGACCGGCACCTCCAAGCTGCGATTCTTGTCTTGCCTCTGGCTCTGTGTCCTTCAAAGTGGCAGTGGCCTCTTAATTGGTGGAAGAAATCTTTAACTGAAGGCTTTCTCTCTGGTTCACAAAGTTTGCCCAGACGTCTTAAATCAATGCTCCCGGCCCTCTGGTGACCGCCGCAACGCCTGCCCGTGCTCTAAGCAGATCCCACAGTGCATTCATATTTTTAATTACTAACTGAATTAACCTAGGCTAAGAGGAAAAGGTGAACAGAAGTCAGCCCTGAGTCTCTCCTTTGCTGATTGCGCAAAATGTCTCCAGGGACCTGCAAAGACCTCCGCCCCACCTAGCTAGGCCTTTTTCAGGAGAGAAGGGCAGACCCTTTGGAGAACTCTATGAAAGCCAGAGACTCTCTCACCAGAAAAATGCCCAGAAAATTTTAGATACATTTTTGGGCCCCATGGTCTCAGCCGATTATTGAGCCTCCTGATGTCCTGAATTTTACCCAAAGATCTGGAAAGTGTCTATGAACCCCCAAGTGAAAAGTCACTATATTGTTTATATTTAAAGATGTAAACTTACAAGCCTTCAGAAACCTGGCAAGTGAAATAATTGTAAAAGAATAATTGGGTCAGTGAGTGATAAAGAATAGTGGGGACTGTGGCTAAAACAAAGCATTTAAAATGATGTCAAAAATTAAATTATTAGTAGATGAACCAAACAAAATGCATCTTGAGACTAGATTTAACTCATGGGTAACTTAAGTATTGTCTAAGGATTTCCTAGGTATTTACACATGCCCCGCCCTCCAGTTGATAATGAGATCTACCCATTATCTAACCCCCATCATTCCTACTGGAGCATAAGTGTTTCTCCTCAATCTTACGTCATAAGAGTTCTCTCAATTCTTCTCCTCCATGTTGTTGACAGTTCTTCCAGGGCTCTGCTCAGCTCCAAGACCTGAATTAAAACAGCACTTCAGCCATGAAGCATCCCTGACAGCCAGACCTGCATCCCTGCACCTCTCTCCCCTCCAGCTCCTATGGGCATTCTGGGGTGCCCACGATGAGCTACACTGTGATCCCTGAGCCCTTTGACTCCATTGTCAACACCCATTGCCTAAACCAGTGGTTCTCACTAGGGCAATGTCTGCCGCCTAGGAGACATTTGGCAGTGTCTGGAGAAATTTTTATGCTTATGATCTGGGGGAGGCACCTGGTGAGTGGAGGCCAGGGGTGTTGCTGAACATCCTACAATGCACAGGACAGCTGCCCACACAAAAAATTATCTAGCCCAAATGTCAATAGTGCTGAGGTTGAGAAACCCTGTCCTGAGCTGGCCCTGAATGAGTTCCTTGAGGGCAGGGTTGTGTCTTGTTTAATGCTGTGCCCCAGGCTCTATGACCCAGGGGCTGGCACACAGGAGGTACTCAAATGTTGATGAGGTGGAATGGTTAGGGGGTGGGTCTAAAGAGAAAGCCAATCATGGCCCCAGTAGTGCACAGCTGAGTCAGGGAGGGGACCACATGCACAAGGCTCTCCTCCACACAAACAACTCAACTCAACCGAGACAGGACAACCCTGACATGGATTGCTGAGAGGCGCTTCACAAGTGTGGGTAGAGGGCCTTAGAATTGTTTGTTTACTTGGGCTGTTAAAGTAGCAAGAACAGAAACCCAGGGCTCCTTGAGAGATGGAACGTTCACTGTAAAGAGATGTGTGAATAGAAACCAGGCCTTAGGAAAAGCAGAGCAGCTGCAGGAAGGCTGGACTGGGAACTGTCACCCTGGCAACTTCCATTAAGAAGATGAAGGTAAAGCCCTGTCTCTTCCTTCCATCTGGCCCCACCCTACCCCCAGGTTCATTCAGACTTTCCTGCTTACCCTTGGCCTGGGCCCCTACCAGGGCGAACTTATCCATTAGTCACAGCACCTAAGGCCCTCGATGCTTTTTAGGAGCCCACAGAAGTGTTTTAATTTTAATTTCTTTTAAAATCAGAAGAAAAAAGGCGAATATAATAATGGCCAGGGCTTCCCTGGTGGCGCAGTGGTTGAGAATCTGCCTGCCAATGCAGGGGACACGAGTTCGAGCCCTAGTCTGGGAAGATCCCACATGCCGCGGAGCAGCTAGGCCCATGAGCCACAACTACTGAGCCTGCGCGTCCGGAGCCTGTGCTCCGCAACAAGAGAGGCCACGATAGTGAGAGGCCTGCGCACTGCGATGAAGAGTGGCCCCCGCTTGCCGCAACTAGAGAAAGCCCTCGCACAGAAACGAAGACCTAACACAGCCAAAAATAATTAATTAATTAAAATAATAATAATGGCGAATAGAAAACAATGAATCCAGCCTGGATTATATTTGTCGTAATACCAATGCAGTCATATAATTCTAGTACATTTTTAGGGAGAGAGGAACCCACCTACAAAGACCCTGCCCACACCTTCCCCAGCCCCTCTACACCGTGACCTTTCAGGTGCAACCACCATGAACCACCTCTCCTTGTTTCTTACTGAAAATTCCACAGAGAATCCACTGGAGACATTTTGAGTATAAAGATGTAACTAGGAAGTACGCTGACTCTGATGAATTTTCCTTGGGAAAGGGCTTTCCGGAATGGACTCCATTAAGTCAATTGAATTCCTTGATCAATTTTCTATAAAGCCCAGTTAAGCCATTTCCAATTTTTTCACTTTTTCATTTCGAGTTGCCTAAAACTATTTTCATGGGGACCAATTCGTTTTCACTTAAGTTTTAGGTTAGAAATTTGGTTCATAGATCACATTTTGGTCAGTACCAGATTTCACTGATGATAGTTTCTGTCATGGCAAGTTTTCTTTTGTGAGCTTTATTTCTACCAAGTCCATTTTCTAGGGTCCAATTTTGTTCTAACTTTGGTCCGGATCGTTTGATTCTTTCATAATTGTAGTAGGTAACAACCCGTCTAATTTAGCCATCTCAGTTTTTCTCTGCATTAGATAAAAGACGAGTCTCTAACAATTTCTTAGCTCATACCACAAAAAAATTGAGACTACATTTATGAGCTAGAGAGATGGGGTGGGGCAGGAGGGCAGGCAGAGTAGACAGAAGTTTAGCAGCACTCCTGAGTTGCTGAGTACACACAGGATGTCCTGGGGAAGCGGGTGGGGTCGATGGGAAGGTGGAAATATTCTCCATTCCAGCTCACCTTTGTCTACTCTTATGTCATAGTTCACTTGACTACCCTTTGGTCAACCAGGGGTAAGAGGACAGCTGTGGTATAAAATATGATGGCCTAGAACTGCCAGTGAGTCAACAGCTGGGGCAAGCCAGTGTCCCTTACGAAGGAGGTAAGGCATGAAACCAGGGGTCTTGGGCCAGACAACCTGGAGAGTTGTCTCCGTGTCAGGAAGCACTTCCACATGTACTACATCCTGGGAATTCTAAATGGTGCTGGGAGGCAGGCCGTGTCACCTCGGATTCATGGACAAGGAAGGAAAATAAGTCCAGTAAGGTGAGTCTTCTTGTTCCATACTCAGTGATTCTCCATTATGCCTCACAGCCTCTCTGAAGAAGGGTCTTTAGGTGGTCTCCTAACATTTCTGGGGCCTGGAACAAGAGTACAAATGGAGGGCTTCCCTGGTGGCGCAGTGGTTGAGAGTCCGCCTGCCAATGCAGGGGACACGGGTTTGTGCCCCGGTCCAGGAAGATCCCACATGCCGCAGAGTGGCTAGGCCCGTGAGCCATGGCCGCTGAGCCTGTGCGTCCGGAGCCTGTGCTCCGCAACGGGAGAGGCCACAACAGTGAGAGGCCCGCATACCGCAAAAAAAAAAAAAAAAAAGAGTACAAATGGAGGCCCACCAACCACATGACTAAATATTTCAAAGTCCTTAATCAGGCTCACAAGCCCTTTAAAGAAAGTTTTCTCCTCCTACCTTAACAGATATACCTTAATAATGACAAAATTGAAAATAGTGTTTTTCATGTGACTGAAAACTGGCTTTTATATGGCTGAAAGTTAGTAAAATATCAAAGATGGCTGAATTTAATCATTACTATGTATGTCTGAGTGTTCTGTTGATGGGCTCATGATGTTTGAAAGATGAATAAAATAAAAACAGGTAAGTTATACATTATCCATTCAGTGCATCTCTTCCTTTGTTTCAACAAAATCACAATGTTGTTAAATAATTGGTAACAAAATTTTGTTCTACTGCCAGAAATGCCAAGTTAGACAACCTTTCTTGAGTTCTTAGTTTTTCTTTAAATTCTGTATGGAGAAAGTTCAATATTCTGAGACAGTAGCAACTGGAATTAGTCATATATTCCTTAAAGTGGTCCTTAGGTTCGGAAGTGAATCATAAATTTTGCATGTTCAAATAGTGTAATAAGCTTATGTAGAATAACTCATCATTATCACAGGAAACGTTACATAATATTCTAATTGTCCCCTAGGAATTTCTCTCATTATAGATTTCAACATCTCTTGAAGCGGTATCTAGCTTGGTGGTACCCCAAATGCCAAACCATAAAATATTTGTTGCAGGTCTGTGATGAGGCAGGGAGGCTGTGATAGACTGTACGTCGCAAGCACACTCTTTCATTCAGCTGGTATTTGTTCATAGCAGGACTTTCCAGATAAAGGAAGCAGTGTGTTAATTTATATTCCTTGATTAGCATGAAGAATCCATGTAGCATTTCTTAAGTTCTTTCACATTTTTCAACATTGGGACATTATAAAGAAAACCCAAAATACCAGTATTTTGCTCATTTGTTCAAATCTCTCAATTGAGATTCTGCCTTAATCTAGGCGGAAATGGCTAGAAAATAGTCTCTATAAACTGGACTATGTGAATGTGAATCTTCTCCTTTACGGTCATAAGAGCGTTTTATTACTGCTTTCTAGTTTCCTTACATTTTATTGGAATATTACTTTTACTGCATATTATATATGAAGGTTCTCTCTACTTATAAAAACTTTTTTCTCTAAACATTTAAAAATATTTTTAGTCTTTTAAAAAATGACACAGCCAATTTAGATTTGTTGGTTTTTTAAAAATAACCCTTTGCTAACATTATGAGTGACAAGCAAATAATTAACAAACTTTTAAAGATACTTTCATTTTGTGCCAAAGTCCATGGTTTGCTCTTTGAGGATCATCTGCTGTTTCATTGAACTCTTCTAGTGCTACTGTATCTTGTCCAAATTACCTCTGATCCCTTTAAGACCATTTTGTTGGGGACTTCCCTGGTGGTCCAGTGGGTAAGACTCCGCGCTCCCAATGCAGGGGGCCCGGGTTCGATCCCTGGTCGGATCCGGCATGCGTGCTGCAACTAAGAAGCCTGCCTGCTGCAACTAAAAAGTCCCCCATGCCACAGTGAAGATCCGCTTGCCACAACTAAGACCTGGCTTGGCCAAAATAAATAAATAAATAAAAATAAAATCTTAAAAAAAAAAAGAACATCTCATCAACGTTCCCTATTACCTTTATTGAAGACTATCCACCGTTGGCGGTTTATTCAGCTCCTTTCTCGTTTCTAAGAATCATATAAGTGGGGTTTTTGACGGGGAGGGGTACAGTGAAAGCTGCTCACTTGTTGTTGGCAATTTTAAAAATTTTAAGCAGACTGTCTCTTTCAAGATTTTCTGTTTCTTTGTGCCTTTTTTTGTCTGAGTTCCACTTCCACAATTGCTCTTTCTATCATCATGTCTATTTGCACTCATTCTCAATGATCCAAGGGATTAAAAATAAAATGAATTACATCCAGAGTATAAAATTTGAATACATTTTCATCATAGAAATGTAAATTAAATCAGTTGTAAAAATTAACTTTTTTGAAAAGTTATGTATGTGAAAAAAATTTATTCTTTCTAAAATATTAAAACATATCTATTAAACTTTAAAGGCCAAATACAAATGATAAGTAATGGATATCAAAATG
Organism: Stenella coeruleoalba; assembly: GCF_951394435.1. Classification (NCBI taxonomy): domain Eukaryota; kingdom Metazoa; phylum Chordata; class Mammalia; order Artiodactyla; family Delphinidae; genus Stenella; species Stenella coeruleoalba. Next base: position 138,293,381 of record NC_137147.1, on the reverse strand, counting down.
TAAAATCAAAATTTTACTTAAACCTGGAATTCTCAATTTAATTTTTTGAAATTATAATTAAATCTTCTTAAATACTTTCTAAAAATAAAACCCCTTGTGATTCTAGCGTTCAATATCCATCTAGTTGGCAATATAATCTTTCGTGACGCGTTGACACATCGCATTTGCTGAATAACAATAATTGCTAACATTTATTAAGTGCTTATTAGGTGTTCTGACGGCCCTATGAAGGAGGACGGATCATTCACTTTTTTGGGTGGGAAAACAGAGAAACTATGGACATGCCCGGGTGTCCTCAGGCAGTGAGGGGAAGAACTAAGATCTGTACCAGGTTTTTCTGAGTCACCACACACTGAGCGCCACCCTTGGAAAGGCCCACAGGGCGGGGCCCCTGAACTGTTTTGGGCAGGTGGGCGGCCCCCAAACCCAGGGTTTTCTCCGTCTTCACATTGATGCTACAGCAGCTACTTCTGGCTCACTCAGGCCTGAGGCCTGGGGTCCTGCAACCCCTAGCCTGAGGCCCTGTGGGCACAGGGTGGGGACCAGAATCCGGCCGCCAGTTCGAGCTGCTGCAGAGCTGAGTGCAGACCGAGCCACCTCCCGGGCCGGCTCAAGGGCGCCACCTGCAGGGAAGCGAGGCCCTTCTCCGGTAAATTGCCTGCATCAGAGCCAGACCCCAGCCTGGAGAGGCCCAGCTGGGTCCATCAGGGAAGGAAGGAAGTCTGGACAGGCACAACCAGGAAAGACCCACGCTACTCCCTGCACCAGGAACTCAGTTATCCCTTTTCACTTCTTCCTCTATCAGAGGGAAAGTTATTCCCAACGTCTAACCTCAGTCCCTCAGACTGCAATGGAAGCCCTTTTCACTGCAGGGAAACAGAGAATAGGACAAACCCCAGGCAGTCTCTGTAGCTGCTTCCCAGGGTTTGCAGAGATACAGCTCCCTGGAAATCCATCAAGAATTCCTGTCCCACACAGTTGGTGGGAATGTAAATTGGTGCAGCCACTATGGAAAACAGTATGGAGGTTCCTTAAAAAACTAAAAATAGAGCTACCACATGCTCTAGCAATCCCACTTCTGAACATATATCTAGAGAAAACTCTAATTTGAAAAGAGACATGCACCCCACTGTTCATAGCAGCACTATTTAAACAATAGCAAGATATGGAAGCAACCTAAATGTCCATTGACGGATGGATAAAGAAGATGTGGCACATATATACAATGGAATATTACTCAGCCATAAAAAAGAATGAAATAATGCCATTTGCAGCAACATGGATGGGCCTAGAGATTATCATACTAAGTGAAGTAAGTCAGAGAAAGACAAAGATCATATGATATCGTTTATATGTGAAACTTCAAAAAATGATACAAATGAACTTACTTACAAAACAGAAATAGACTCATAGACAGAAAACAAACTGTGTTACCAAAGGGGATGGGGTGAGGGGAGAGATAAATTAGGAGTTTAGGATTAACATACATGCACTACTATCGATATATATAAAATAGGTAAACAACAAGGACCTATTGTATAGCACAGGGAACTATACTCAATATCTTGTAAACTAACACATGTAAATTACCTATACTTCAATTTTTAAATACATAAAAAATGCATTAAAAAAAGAATTCCTCTCCCACTCAAGCCAACCCCATCCCTCCACCCAAAACTGTCGCTCAGACCCATCTCCTTGCCTTACAGAACTCCTCAGTTTGTTCGTGTGTGTGTCTAGAATCCTGCCACCAAGTTACACCTCCGAAGCCTCACAACAACCCAGTGAGGTCAGGATTGTTGTTGCCATTTTCAGATGTTGAAACTGAGGCCCAGGGAGATGGTGTAACTTCCTCCTGAGAGTCAGGGGCAGGCTGGAAACAGGGTAGAGATCTGATCCCAAGCCTAGGGCGCTCCTTGCCAAGCATGGTCTCCCCTTGTGTGGGAGTGTGGTGCAAAGGCAGACTCCTGTGTCCATGCTGTGTGTAAATGGGGATGTGCCAGCCCCAGGGTGCACACTCATGTGCTTTGTACAAGTGCACGAATGATTAGGACAATTCAACATGTATTTGCAAGACAAAAAAAAAGCAAAAAGACCATGTACTCCACATCTTATACAAAATTTACTCCACATCTTATATAAAAATTAACTCCAAAAAGAATCATAGTTCTAAATGTAAAATGCAAACCTACAGAACTTCTAGAAGATACAAGAGAAAATATTCATGACTTTGGGTTAGGCAAAGAGCTCTTAGATATCCAAAGCATAATCTTTAAAAGAAAAAAAATAATAATAAATTGGACTTCATCGATATTAAAAACTTTTGCTCTGCAAAGGACACTGAAAATGTCCCGGGACATTGGGAGAAAATATTTACAAATCACATCTCTGACAAAGGACTTATACTCAGAATATATAAAGGACTCAAAAATAGGAAAAGAAATAACCCAATCCAAAAATAGGCAAAAGATTTCAACAGACACTTTGCAAAAGAAGAAATAAGGCAAATAAACACGTGAAAGATGCTGAGCATCATGTGCCTTAAGGTCATTCGGATTAAAACCACAATGAAACGGCTTAAATACTCAAAAACAAGGGTATGGTTAAATTACAGTGCATTTGTGCAAAAGTATATTATCTGCCCTTCAAAATTATGTTTTGCTCTTCAAAATAACAAGAAAAATACTTATGGAACAACGTATTCAGTAAAAGAAACAGGATATAAACATATAAACAGTCTTACCCCGATCTGAAGGAAAATTTTATTTATTACATACATGTATTCAATAAAGACGGAAATATGCATAAAAATGTAAATAGGGGTCATTTCTGGGTATGACAATGATAAAAGATTTCAGTTTTCTTATTTATACTTTTCAGAATTCTCCAAAATATTTCCCAACATACACATATTGCTTTTACAAATTGTCTAAGTCAAGAGAGAAAAAAATGGATGCATAGCAGCTGAGCCCTGAAGTCCTCCCTAATCATTCAGTCCTTCACCTAGGAGATGCCGCCCCAGCTCCCAATAGCAGGAGGTATATGCTGAAGTTTTCCCTCCCTATAGCCTCATCCAGAAGCCCCTTCTGGCTCTCTGCGCTCTTGGCACTGCAGCCCTCTCCTATGATGGAGTCCTCCAGGACCCCTTCCACCCCCTTTTCCTTCCTGATCTTCATTCTGTCCCCCTGGGATTTCATTCACTCTGTGGCATCAGCAAGGGCACCCGGGACACCCACATTACGACGCCTGGCCTAAACTGTTCCTGCAAGTTCCAAACCCTTGCCCATTCACCCGTGCTAACAGCAGATGTTTGTCGAGTATGTATTGCCAGGCCCTGTTCTAACAGCAACGGCAGAGGTGCTGCTTTCACAGACCTGACATTCTAAAGAGGGTTCAGGCAATTAACATGGCAACAAACAAATGAACAAATTAACTTCAGAACCAGCATGTTAACAAGGTCCCCAGGACAGTTGAATGCACATTAAAACTTGAGAACCGCTGTTGTACGTCAGCGGCAAAGTGTGGTTCCCCAGCCGGCGCCTCAGCATCTCCTGGGAGCTTGTCAGAGTGCAAACTCTCACCACGCCCCAGGTCTACTCAAACAGGAACTCTGTGGGTAGGGCCCAGAATCTGTGTTTAACAAACCCTCAGGGGATTCTGCACGGGCCTCATAAAGGGCTCCTCAAGGTTAGGAATCACATGTCATTTATCTTCACATCTGTATTAGTTTCCTAGTACAGCTATAACAAATTGTCACAAACACAGTGGCTTAAAACAATATAAATTTATTATCTTATGGTTCTGGAGATCTGAAGTCCAAAATCAGTTTCCCTGGGCTAAAATCAAGGTGTTAGTACAGATGTGCTCCTTCTGGAGACTCTCGGGGAGAATCCATTTCCTTGCCTTTTCTAGCTTCCAGAGGCTGCTCACATCCCCTGGCTCGTGGCTGCATTCCTCTGACCTCTAGTTCCATCATTACACTCTTTCTCTGACCTCTGACCCTCCAGCCTCCCTCTTGTAAGAACCCTCGTGATTACAAAGGACCCACTCTGATAATCCAGGACAATCTTCCCATCTTGAGCTCCTTTACTTAATCACATCTGCAAAATCCTTTTCACCATGTATGGTAACATATTCACAGGGTCTGGGGTCAAGACGTGAACATCTTTGAGGGGCCATTATTCAGCGTCTGTCACAGAGCAGATTCTCAGCCACGAGCTGAAGAAAGAATGAATGAGTGAGTGAATAAAGAAAGAAATCAGAGACAGAGGAAGCTTCACCCTCCCTACCCTGTGAGCCCTAGCCCACCTGTGAGCATCTGACCTGGTCCCCGGGGTGATGGGATCCTGCAATGCTTCTCAGCACATCGATCCTTCAATGCAAGTGACTAGGTGCAGCGTATGTTGGGCAGGTGAGGCTCAAAACTGAGGCTCTACCAGCCAGGATGGAGCCCGGCAGGCTGCCCTCACCAAGCGCTGGGGCAGGTAGACCCGCGATCGGAAGGTGGGCTGTGAGGGGAAGACTGGGGTGCCAGACGGAGAGCTCGGTGTCTGGAGAACACACATTTTGGGGTCAAGTCCTTACTCAGCCATTTGCCAAGTGCACAAGCTTGCACAAGCCACCTCACCGCTCTGCACCTCCCCAGTGACTTCATCTGCAATGTGGGATGGCAACGCCAGCCTCACCAGGTTGTCAGGTTGTCGTGAGAACCAGAGATAAGGCATGAAGTACCTGGCCCTGGACGGATGAATGAGGGCAGGGATTCAGGGTGCAAAATGGGGAGCTGCAGCCAGGGCCTGGGCAGCGGTGGTGGGGCGGGTGCTGACTCTGCCTGGTTGCCTGGCAATTACCCAGAGGCCCCTGGCCCCCAGCCCTGGCAGTCCTGGGCGAGAGTGAGGCAGTCCATGGCCCTTTCTCTCTGTGCAATTTGCTTTACTCATTCATTACAGAGAACTGAACTCAGAGGCAGGAGGAGCCATAGGGGCCCCAATGGTCCAGAGGGCCTCCCTGTGGGCCCCAAGGTGGGGCAGAAAATACTCAGGATCTGGGTGAGGACACCTGGGCTTGGTCAGCTTTGCTGACCCTTTAAGCCTCAGTTTCCCCATCTGTAAGTAGAGATGATGCAATCCATCCCACCCCTCCCTTGGCCCTGGGTGGTGAGGACGTGCCAGGGAGGTGAAGGGTAACACAGGAGCGGACTGGGAGGACAGAGGGAACAGAGCGTGCAAGTAATAGAAAGAGGCTCTGCCTGGAGTCTTCTGACTCAAGTGAGCTTGAGAAAGGGCTGTTTGTCATTAGTTAGACTGGAGAATATTATGATAAAGACATCAGTGTTCTGTAATTAAGGATACTAGCTTGGGGCTAAATTAAATATTTACACAGCCCTCAATTATCTTCTCCCTCTCTTTAGCAGCTCCCTCCCCACGCTAAAATATTTAGCAGGGATTTCAGGAGTATTCTCAAACCCAGCTGTGGTGCAGAAAGTTACTTGAGAGTGAGGGCGATGGTGACCACTTGCTTTTAGCAGATTCCCAGATCTGTGTGTTAGAAGAAAGACATCGCACTTGAATCTTCAGAGGGCAAAAAACCCCACAAATCATGTAGGCTAGGTCTGACACAGGCTGAACCCAAAGGGACTTTCTGGTATTCATTCAGAAACCACCTCGAAAATAGCTGCACAACAACTTTTGAGGAGGGAGAAATTCGAGCAGGGCAGATGGTAATCTAATGCAGATTCAGCCTTTAATTCGTGGAAGTCACTTGCCCTTTTAGGAGTTCACTGTTCCTACAATACCTAATAGATCTCTACATCCCTGTATTCTAATGTAGGAAATTGACTACAAGCATGCCCTATTTCCCATAAGTGGACCATTTCTCAAAGGCTCGATCCTGTGAAAGCCTCAAGATTGGCTGGCTAATGTGAATAGGAGTCATATTTTCAATGTTACCTGTAGGATATATGCTGTGGTGAATCTCAGAGCAGATGTGCTCCAGGGAAAATTGTATATATATTTAATTTTTGGAAATTGAAATGTACCTTCTGGTTCCCAAGGAAGACTGTAGCACAGCAACTGATGGCACAAACTCCGCACCAGTCCCGAGTCCTGGCTGTGTGACCTAGTATAAGTCACTACCTCAACTTTCCAATCTATGAAATGGGGATAAAGATAGACATAGCTCTTGATGAGCGTCAAATGAGATTCTGTGTCTACAGAGCTCTGGGTACCCGGCCTGTAGTAAGAGCTTGGTAAACAGTGGTTATGACTGTCGCTTGAAATCCTCCTGTCAAAGTGAAGCCTTTTCGCTCTGCCAAATGTTTTGTGTAAATCTGGACTTCCGCGCCTTAAGCAGCGAGGTACGTCACAGGGCTCATCAGCTGTCCTGAGCTGCCCTGCCCAGCCGGTCAGCCCCCAGGAGAGCACAGGGGCGCACTTCTGTCTCCACCTCTCACAGCTCCTGAGCTGGGTGGGGACAGAGAACACAGCAAGGCTTCTCCGGCCTTTCCTGAGAACAAACTTCAAAAGGTCCACACCCAGACTTTAAGAAAGCCTCAGGCCCAGTGCCAACCCCCCTCCTCCCTGGGGTCAGCACTCTGTCCCAGCCCTATTTCTCGCAGTGTCCTTGCCCATCCAGGCTGCCATTGAGGTGGCTGTGGACAGCACTGGGTCATCTCCCCACCTCAGGGAGAAGACCCCAAAACAGAGGGGAGGAGGCCCTTGCCTTTGACTGAGACCCACCTGGGTTCAGCTCTCTGCCCTGCCTTTTACTAGCCGTGAACCTAGTCAGGGTGTTCCTGTTTGACCCCGCAGATATTCTTTTTTTTAAAAAATAAATTTATTTATTTGTTTATTTAATTTTTGGCTGTGTTGGTTCTTTGTTGCTGCACGCGAGCAGCAGAGTTCTCTAGTTGCGGCCAGCGGGGGCTACTCTTCGTTGCGGTGCATGGGCTTTGTTTTTCATTGCAGTGGCTTCTCTTGTCGCGGAGCACAGTCTCTAGGCGCGCGGGCTTCGGTAGTTGTGGCACACGGGCTCAGTAGTTGTGGCTCGCGGGCTCTAGAGCACAGTCTCAGTAGTTGTGCATGGACTTCGTTGCTCTGCGGCGTGTGGGATCTTCCCGGACCAGGGCTCGAACCCGGGTCCCCTGCACTGGCAGGCGGATTCTTAACCACTGCACCACCAGGGAAGTGCCCCCACAGATATTCTTATTATTGGATAAAATAATGTGCAGAAGAGGTGAGGCTCAGAGGCTGAGTAACCTGTAAGCTCTCCGTTCCTCCGTTGCCCCATAAAGTGGGCACACTGAGTTAAAGAAGGCTGCCGGGAGTGGGTGTGCAGAGACAGGGGCTCATCCACAGGTGGGGACTGCAGGACCTTACCTCATCTGTAAAAGAGCTCTACCGGCCCAGCCTGAAGGCCACTGTTTGTCTGAAACTTTAGCTTCTTTCAAATGCAAATACTTCACTGAGGCGGCCCGCATGAGGACAGGTGCTCATTTACACCTGGCTTTGAATAGGTGCCTTCAGGAGCCTTTCCTGATCTCAAGACTAACAATAATTACTATTATTATATACGCATACAAATATTTATTGCACAAACAATATTACAACAATACCGGAAGTTAGAAAAAGAATCACCCACAATCCCAAACCTGGTAAACGGGCGTTTCGGTTTTCCTTCTTTCCCCCCCAATTCCCCTCCAGCCCTTGTACACGCACACATACAACTTTTTCACAGCTGGCCTCCTGCCCGGTGCAGTTTTGCACTCAACAGAGTATCATCGGCCCTCTCCCATGGTGCAACGGTCTTCACGATTAGCTTTTAAAATGGGTGCGCTGTTGCTTACCAGCGCTCTAGAGCTGCACACGTAGGTTCCTTCATTTCCTGCTGTTAGAACGCTGAAACTTTGTTCAAAGAGCGTTTTCATTCTTTGAGGATTATTCCCTGAGGATGCATTCTCAGGCACGGGGTTGCGGGGTTAAAGGGGATGGATATTCGTGTGGCTCTTGAAAGAGAGCTGAGTCCAGGTTTTGCCCAGAGCTTGCAGAGAGCTGGTGCCTGGGGGCTGAGAGAGAGCCAGGGGTCAGGGAGAGGGAATCTCTGGGTTCACTGGGGGCAGTCAACACTTTGCGGGGGTGGGGGGCAATCCTTATAGGCTGTTAGCCATGCAGGAGAGGCAGCAGCCACAGGCTGAGAGCAGAAGCCAGAGGCTGCCCAGAGGAGCTCCCGTCTTCCCACCCCTTCTGGAGTGCTTGACTGCCCTCCAGCTCTGCAGCATCCAGCCCCAGTGCCCCGCAGGCTCAGGGGGCTGGGAGAGGGAGAAACACAGGGAAGTGGTGAGCAATGAGCGGCCCGGAAATCAGGCAAGAAGTGCAAATGCCATCGCTGCTGGGAAAATCCACCGCCATCGCTGGGCGCTGGAGCCGTCGGGGTGGGCGCCCCCTGCCCCCTCACACATTTATTTGTATTTATATTTGCTGCGTGCTGGGCCAACCCAGGGCACCTCGGGGCAGGACGATGACGCAGACGTGGCCTTGGCTTGCTGGTCACTCCAGAGTCAGGCAGCCGAGGGAGTTGCCCTACCTGGGGCTCTCCACCCTGGCTGCATATCAGAATCACCTTGGGAGCTTTACAGACGACCTCGACCCACCGCCAGAGATTCCCACCGAACAAAAACAGCACACTCGGGACTCCCCTGAAAAGGTGAGTCCGCTTCCTATCCTCCAGTCCCTGTGACTGTGACTTTATTTGGAAAAGGGGTCTTTGCAGATGTAATTAAGGATCCCGAGGTGAGATCATCCTGAATGCAATGACTGGTGTCCTTACACAAAGGGGAGAGGACGCAGTGACAGAGGAGAAGGCCACGGGAAGACGGAAGCAGAGACTGGAGTGATGCTGCCACAACCCAGGAACTCCCGCAGCCACCAGAAGCTGGAAGGGACGTGGACACACCCTCCTGTGGAAGCTTCGGAGGGAGTGTACTTCTGCTGACACCTACATTCGGGGCTTCCAGCCTCCCGGGCTGTGGGAGATTAAGCTTCTGTTGTGTGTGGTAATTTGTTACGGCAGCCCTAGGAAACTAATACCAGCACTGCCCACCTGTGTGAACACAGTGGCTGAAAGGAATGCTCTTCAAGAAGTTCCCATCAACCACATGCTCTCCCTGAGTGGCCATTTCTGCCTCTGTGAAAGGAGGCGAATGCGTCCAGCCCTGATGAGATGATGCCCGGGAAAGGGCCTTGTCAGCAGGGCAGCTCCGACAGTGTGCAGGAGGTGCCGTGCCAGATCCGCCACTGCCGGATGAGTCCTGGCACCTTTCCCGGCCTCAGTTTTCTCAAAGCGGAGCTGTAAGCCCTGACCTGATGATGCCATCACAGGCGAGATAAGAGTGGGAGGGGTTCTGATGGCTTAAGTTAGGACTGGGTGAAAGGGAGCCGAGAACGCAAGGGACCCACGTTCTGCTATTAAGCGGGGGTGAGGGTCTCTTTGGCACTGTTCTGCCTTCAGACAGCCTTTTGCACGAAGAGGACAGTCTGGGCCCACCCAGGAGGAGCTGGCCGGGCCCCTGAGGAGTAGGTGCCTGGTTGGGAAAATAACTTCCTATACCTGCACCCTAAGAGCGCAGGTGCCAGGGAGAGGCAGAGGGAGAGATGGGAGACTCCAAGTCACATGGATGCGCGGGGCTAATCTCCCAAAAAGGATTATATGAGTTACGTTTTATAAGGTGTCTGGGGCTTCCCTGGTGGTGCAGTGGTTAAGAATCCGCCTGCCAGTGCAGAGGACACGGGTTCGAGCCCTGGTCTGGGAAGATCCCACATGCCGCGGAGCAACTAAGCCATGCGCCACAACTACTGAGCCTGCAATCCAGAGCCCACAAGCCACAACTACTGAGCTCACACACCACAGCTACCGAAGCCCGCGCGCCTAGAGCCCGTGCTTCGCGACAAGAGAAGCCACCGCAATGAGAAGCCTGCGCACCGCAACGAAGAGTAGCCCCCACTCACCACAACTAGAGAAAGCCCGCGCTCACCAACGAAGACCCAACGCAGCCAAAACTAATTAAAAAGAAAGAAAGAAAGAAACCCACTGACCATTTCCCTTTATGTTGGGAGACTCATCTTCCCTCTTTCGCTTCCCAAGCCACACACCCGGAGGCCTGCAGGGGGCTGGAGTCTGGTGGGGCACTGCATCTCTGTTCATCTTCCTGGTGTCTGTGTATGGCTGGGATGTGGGGGTACCTGTACCTGCTGCAGCGCCTACAGGGTGGGGACAAGCCAGCTCTATAGGCTTCAAGCAGCTCATGCCCCATTCTGTCTTCGAAGCCCCTCACTGCCATGGGCATCAAAAGAAAGCACACACCCTTTGCCTTCCCCCTTCAAAGGCCTTCCTAGCTCATAGCTCATCTAGTCCCCCAGTACCCTTGGGAAGGTAGAGCAAGGATTAACAAGGGACCTGCCTGAGGCCACTCTGAATTCAGCATAAGCTGGGACTGGGATCCACACTCCCTTGTCAAGCTCTGGTTTGCACAGGATGACTGCCTCCCTGTTGGTACAGCCACATCACTTGCCCTTCAAGAACTTAAGTCTGAGAGGACAAGCTAGTCCAGACTGAGAGGCACACACACACACACACACACCCCTTTACAAGATATGTAGCCACAGGAAGACCTAATAGGCCGGATGCTCGCTAGCATGATTGAGGATCCACAGAAAGGACCTTAGCGATCATCAGCTGCAACCCACTCACTGCAAGTGGGGAAACTGAGGCTCAGAAAGGGACAGAGATTTGCTGCAGGTAACAGAGCTACATGGAGGCTAGAGCCCAGGTCTCTGGACTCCAGGTCCAGTACTCCTGCCACTGCCTGCACACCTAGCAAACAAGGTGAGGCAGGGAGAAGGAGCTCAGATAGCCTGGGGCCACAGGTGGGGTGCACCTCCACTTCAGTCTGGGAGTTTTATCCAAAGAGTGGACTTTCCTGAGTTCCTCTGGGAGGGGGAGGGGGGAAGGCAGGAAGTAGCTGCAACCTGTTCCTTCAGCACATGGGGGTAGCCACGGAGTCTGGGTGGCGGGGGTCAGGGGGTGATGTTTTTTCTTTGCCCTCTGTGTGCCTTTGACTCTTATCACCGTGTCCTCTGAGTGGCAGAGGTCCAGGCCCAGCACCTTCCAGACCCGGGGAAAGGGTGAGGGTGGCAAAGCACCCCCTTGCTGGGGCACTCCCGAGACAGCTGGGTGGAACTGATGACAGGGGCCCAGAGCAGCCAGGAGCCTCTCCCACGGGGGAGAGTTCATGGTCGGGTGGGGCTGCGGGCACCCAGTTGTTTTTTTCCCTGTGCTCCACCCCATGCATTCTTCCGAAGAGCAGGCTCAGTGGCCCTGCCCTCCAGGAGGCCTCGGGGCTCCCAGGTCTCTGCCCCTGAAAGTGGGGGTGGGCATGAAGGGCGTGGAAGGTGCAGGGGAGAGGGGGCCTATGGACACCCCCGACTCCACCTGGGCGCCGGGCTTGCCTCGCACCGCAGGTTGGCGAGTGAGGGGGCGACCCTTTGGAGGTCACGGAGCCCGGCGTGGCTGGCACACTGTCAGGTGCAGGCCCCACGATGGGACCTGTGCCCTGCCTCGGCTCCTCCCCCGCCCGCCCCTCCCGGCCCCGCCCCGCGCGGGAGGGGTGGGCGGGGCCCGCGGGGAAGCGCGCCGACCTCCCAGCCAGGTGCTGCGCGGGCTGTCCCGTGGCGGACGCGGCCGGGAGGAGAGTTTGGGTCTCCTCCTGCCTGTGCTGCGTCCCTGCGCCTTCTCAGCCGGATGCCCGAGACACTCAGAACCCAGGTAACCGAGGGCGGGACACCCCCGCGGCACGCGTCCTCCCGCCTCCCTGTCCACGCGCACCCCGCCTCGGCGGCCGCCCCCCAGGCTCCCCGGAGCCCGCCGGCCGCTCCCCGGGCGGCTCTTGGAAAGTTTGCGCCCGGAATGCCGTGCACCGGACGGCGGCGAAGTGCAGCCACTTTTGCCCTCGCGCCCTCCGCCCGGGAGCCAATGCGGTGGGGTGGCCGCTGCCGGTTCACGGGGTCTCCGCTGAGATCGGTTGGAAGTTTGCCTTCTCGCTTTTCCCATCCCTCACTCTTCTGAGCGTTTGCGTCCCTCCCCCGTGCCCCTCAGTTCCTTTAAAAATATGTATATATCCTTAGATGGGGACGGCAGAGTTGGCGATTTCTTAAGGGATGTTTACGTTTGTGCTTCCCGCCTCCTCCGGCCAACATGTACGATAGGAGACTGTACTGAGCCAGACAGGGTGCGGGTGAGGGGGCGGCCCTCTGCCGGGCGTGGGGTGGGGGCCGGGCGCCGTCTGGGCCCTGCTGAAGTGGGTGCCCAGCCACGGGGAGTTCTGGGCTTTTGTCTTGTCTCCCGCAGGTCACAGCCCAGCGGGGCATCCTCGGCTCCCCCAGCACTCCTCGAGATGAGCACTGGGGAGAGAGGGTAGGCAGAGGCAGGAATCTAGAGCGACCTCTATAACCCTTGACGATTTGAACAGAATGGGCTTCCTCTTGCCTTAGCTGCGAGGAGTGCTCAGCTGTGTGTGGGAAAGGGGATGAAAGATGGTCCTAACCACGCAGAAGCAGAGAGGACAGGTGGGGGAGGTCAGAGCATCAGAGAAGAGCTAACAGCACTCACCTGGACACTTCCTTGATTTCATCCACACCCCCTCCCTAATTAACCGGTGAGGTAGTAGGTCTTAATCCATTGTCAGATGTGCAAAAAAGGAGGCTCCAAGAGGTTAAGTAACTTGCTGGAGAAAAGTGGTGGACCTGGACCACAAACCACAGTCAGATGGTTGGTTCTCCATTTTTCTGGGCCCCTGATCAGCAGGGGTTCATTTCTTCTCCCCCTCCCTTGAGTTTCTTCCCCTGAAAGGGGTAGGCCCAGAGAGTGCACCTCCAAGAAGAAATAAAATCTGGTCAGGAAGCTCCTCCAACAGAGGGCCGGCTCCTTGCTAAGCTAGGAGGTCTGCAGGAGGTGAGGACCTGTTTTGTTCACGGCTGTAACCATAGTACCTGGCACTCTCGGAAGGTGCCCCACAAGAATGGAATGAATTAACCTGAAATAGCAGAGCCTCTTTTCCAGCTGATGGATCTTTGCCCTTGGTGAACAGAAAGGGCATTCTGAAAAGTCAGACCAGAAAGGTGCCCAATGCCATCACTGCGGGTCCTTGAAATCCTTACCCCACTTGGTTCTTTTAAGCCAGTGAGCACATCCATAATCCCATGTGCCTTTCCAGACAGCCAGGCTTTCACCTTACCCCCAGTCTACTTCTTGTCAGGCTAGGAGAAGCAGCAGGAAGTGGGTTCCATGCCCAACTTGGCCCTGCTCTAGGTTGAAGGCAGAGGACCCTTGGCCCGTCTATACCAAGTCTTACCCATCTCTCCAAGGAATCTTATTTGGAAACTCTAATCTTCATTGCCTCTTCCCTGATCCTTCCATGGGGCAACCATGGATTCAGGTTGGATCCATGAATTCAGGGAAGAGGACTTGCTTTTCTGAGCCTCAATTGCCTCATCAGTAAAATGGGGACAATAGAATCTGCATGGCTTTACATGAGAGTGTGTGGTCCAAAGCGCTCTGCAAGCTGCAAAGCAGACTGTGAGAGACGATTTTTCTTTCCTCACATGTTTGTTAGCCTGACCTCCCCAGGTGGGCTGTAAATTCCTTCTGGGAAGGGATCACACATCTTGGTATCCCTCTGAGAGCTCTCCTCATTGTGAGCACACAGTAGGTTCACAGGAATGGAAGAGGAATTGCTAAAATTGGTGAAAAATCCACCCCTGCCCCCATGTGAGGAGAGGGGATACTCTACAATACAGGGGAGGGTATAGGAGGGACGGGAGGGGTCTGAGATCCAAGACCAGGAACGAATGGGAAGGCAGGGCATAGCGGACTTTCCATGGCAGTGCCCTGAAGACTTTTGAGGCTGTGCCAGGAACCTTATAACCTTGGACTCCTTAGCAGATGTGGTGTCTGCTTTGGCCTGAGGACAGGCCAGGACACCCAGAGTTGACCAGTTCTGCTCCTTGGGGGAGACCACTGAGAACATAGCTGGGATTCAAGCCCCTGCACATCCCCACTCCCATCCCCCCGCCCACGCACACACCACCTGTTCCTCCCCAGGGGTTTGTGCACACGTAGGGCCCACCCAGCTTCCTACTGCCTGTTCCTGGCTCTTAACAAGAACCCAGTGGAGTAAGACCTTTAGACACAGAATATCTCAGCTGGCATAAGCCTTAGAGGTCATATCTCTACACCCCTTCCTTGCTTTACTTTCCATAGCACATGTCACCATCTAACATCCTGTATATTAAGAATATTGAAGAATCTTGTTTCTTGGCTGTCTTCCCTGTTCGAGTATCAGCTCCATGAGGGCAGGGCTTTCGGTCTGTTTTATTCTGCTCTATTCCCAGGAGTCAGAGCAGTGCCTGGTGCGCAGTGGGTGCTTAGTTAATATGCGTTGAGTAAATGAATGCATCCAGGCCACGCTTCCTCATTGTACGGTTGGGGAGACTGAGGCCCAGAGACAGGAGCGACCTCTTGAAGACAGAGCTGGAGCTTCTCTTGACTGGACTTGAGTTAATTCTAAGCTGGGTCTCTGTCCCCTGCACCAGGCTGCTAGGGGTGCTCAGGAGCTGCCTTGGAAAGAACCTTCAGACCAGGTGCCCCCAGTTGCTCAGAGGGGCAGCTCCTAGCTGAACAGATCACCATCCACATAGAGTGATTTGAGAGCGCAAAGCGGGGAGCGCTCCCGGTTAGACCCGCATCCCCAGAAGAAACCTCCTAATGCTGCTTTCCAGAGGTGGGTGGTGCCTCTATTAGTGGTGAAAACAGTGCCGTCTCCAGGCAGCCTTTTCAGATTCCCCAAGGGCACTGGACGACCCAGGCGGACAAGCCAAGTCCCTGGCAGCCCTGGGGAAAGAGGTGGAGCTTCAGATCTGCTGGGTCAAGGATAAAAACCAGTCTGAGAAGGCGCGACCAGATGTGTGGGCCAGGTAGAGCGAGGACGTTATTCTGCCCAAGGCGTGGGAGAAGGTGGGGGGCTCTTAGGCCCCACTTAGGAATCTGATGAGTGGTTGTCTGGAGGCCCCAAGAGCTTGAAATTCTGAGGCACTGTGTCAGGACAAGCAGGATGGAGAAGGTTGCGTGTGTGTATGGGCGGGGGCATAGGGTAGAAGCTGGAACTATCTACGGGATAGAAAATATGGGAGACACATCCACGAACACCAAGCCACTTCAGTCTCCCTCCCCACCCCATCATTGTGCTGGCCAGTGTTGTTTCCGTAAAGGACTTTTGTCTGTGTTCTAAGGGAGAACTCTAGGCCGTGTGGAATTGATTGGAGGAAAAGATACCTATGGCAAGAAGACCTCCCAAAGAGGCTATTGCAGGAACAAAGACAGGAGATGGGGTCCCTGGAGGTGTATTTCCTCCTGACACTCACTGGGAATGTAGACCCTTCCTAACTGCTTGGAGGAGCAGGGGTACATTTTTTTTTTAAATTTATGTATGTATGTATGGCTGCGTTGGGTCTTCGTTGCTGCGCGCGGGCGTTCTCTAGTTGCGGCGAGCGGGGGCTGCTCTTTGTTTTCGTGTGCGGACTTCTCATCGCGGTGGCTTGTCTTTGTTGTGGAGCACGGGCTCTAGAGCGCAGGCTCAGTAGTTGTGGCGCACGGGCTTAGTTGCTCCGCGGCATGTGGGATCTTCCCAGACCAGGGCTCAAACCCGTGTCCCCTGCATTGGCATGCGGATTCTTAACCACTGCACCACCAGGGAAGGCCCTTGAGTTACATTTTTAATAATACTAATAAGCATGCAATAAATGCTAGTCGGATGCCAGGCACTGTTCTAAGCACTTTGCTTGTACTAGGTAGTCCTTACCACAGCCATGAGGTTGAAACCGTATCATCTCCATTTTACAGATGAGGAAACTGAGCTTCAGAAAGGTGGCATAACTTTGCCCAAAATGACACGTGCAGGGAGAGGAGCACCAGAATTAGTCGGGCTCCAGACCCTGCAGCCTTAGCCTCCATGCTGCGCTGCCTCAGTCAGCCAAGTAGGCCACACAGACGGGACAAAGAGCCTGGAGGCCAGGGTGGTCGACACGCACGTGGAGACAGGGGAAGCAGCTCCTGTGCAGGCCCCCACATTAGATGCCTAGGGAACTTTGACGATTTCCCTGCTATTGACCCCCAAATCTTCTCCCATTGGTATTGTGGTTTGCCAAATTAAGAGCTGAAATTGATGTTGGGAGAGAGACTCCAGAAGTTGGGCTTTGAAGGATGTGTAGGAGTTTTTACCAGCGTGTTGGGAAAACTGGGGAGGAAGGGAGGCAGGGCACGTGGAGGGAACAATGATAATGCTTTGCCTGAAGAAATGAGTCCATAATAGTGACTCGTCCTGGGCTTCCCTGGTGGCACAGTGGTTAAGAATCCACCTGCCAATGCAGGGGACACGGGTTCTATCTCTGGTCCGGGAAGATCCCACATGCCGCGGAGCAATCCAGCCTGTGCGCCACAACTACTGAGCCTGAGCTCTAGAGCCTGCGAGCCACAACTACTGAGCCTGCGTGCCACATCTATTGAAGCCTGCGTGCCTAGAGCCCGTGCTCTGCAACAAGAGAAGCCACCGCAATGAGAAGCCCGCGCGCCACAACTAGAGAAAGCCCGCACGCGGCAACGAAGACCCAACAGAGCCAAAAAAAAAAAAAAAAAAAGTGACTCGTCCTGTGTCTGAGGCCACTGTAGCTCCCCTCCCCCCATTCTTGTCCCCCAGCCACTCCTTATGGGCTCCCTTCCTGTGAAGAGGGGAGACCCTGACATGAGACATAGCTTATGCATTCCTGTCCCTTGCCTCCTTTATTACCACCGTCACTACAAGTCTGGTGGCTTTCAGCGACAGTAGATGGAAAAGTACGCCTGTTGTGACATGACATGAATCAGTCCTTCATAAATAATGGGGTTGCATTGTCAGTGCTAATGCCTGGACCTGTGCCCTAGTGTCTGGTCCACGGTGGGAGACACAGTGTTGGCTCCTGAGGGAAAAGGACAAGGGTGACTCTAGGTGTTATTCTGAAATTGTGCAGGATGGCAGCAAGGAGCTAACAGGTGTGAGAGATACAGTCGTTTTTGGCAGCTAGGGAAAAAGACAGTGTTCCCCCAAAGCAGTGATCCTAGGTGTGATTTCTGCCCGTGCTCTGTCCTCTCACCCAGGGTTTATCTTACAGGGTTGTCCTTTCTTCCGTCCTTGACACCAGGCTAGGACCACCCCCAGAGAGCTCTGTGGGGAACTTGCGTGATGAATTTTGCCTAAACCTCAAATGGGCGTCTTGCCGGGTTACACTGTAGCCCCTTAAGACATTCTTCCTCTTTGACTATGTGGGAGCCCTGTGGTCAGGATGACTTTGGTGGGATGCATTTGGAGCCGGCCAGAGGCACAGAGCCCAGCCATCACGGGTGTCTAGATCCCAGGGGCCTGAATTCGGCTACTCAGCCAGCTTGCCACTGGTCTTTGAGTTGGTCACTGGGGTCTGCGGAGCTGAAGGCCTGGTGTGGCAGGCGGGGAGCCCTGGATTCTAATTTTTTTTTATATATATACTTTTTTTTTTTTGTCGGCGCTGCGTGGCATTCGGGATCTTAGTTCCCCCACCAGGGATTGAACACCAGCCCCCTGCAGCAGAAGCTCGGAGTCTTAACCACTGGACCGCCAGGGAAGTCCCTCTGGATTCTAATTCTGACACGATCTAACTCACAGTATGACTTTGACTCTGTCCCTTCCTGGGCCCCAGTTTTCTCGTCTGTAGAAGAGACAGCTTGGCTGAGATCAGGTCCAGATACTTCTTTGCTGCGGGGCTGTCCTGTGTTTTGTAGGACGTTCGGCAGCAGCCCTGGCCTCTACCCACTAGATGCCAGTAACGCCACCTCTCACTTCTCTCGGCAAACAGCAGTGTCTCCAGACGTTGCCCAACGACCGCGGTGGGCAGAATTGTCTCTGGTTGAGAACCACGGGGTTAGATGATCTCTGAAGACCCTCCCACTGGTTACCCCCAGGACCAGGAAGACACTTTTCTCTTTCAGCCCCTGTTTTGGAGATGCTGACTGTGTGAGAACCAAGGAGCCTGTGCATGGGCTCTCCAAGGGCTTACGGGGTAGGATGTGAGCTATGAGAACAGGAAAGGCTCTGGGCCCACTGGGCCTCTTGCTGAGAGCCAAGGCCAAGGTCTTTTTGCCTCCCAGGCCTTGGGTTACATAAGAAGGTAGGGGGCGGGGGAAGCAGGCCTGTTGTTGGCCCAGGCGCTAAGGTCAGCAGCCTTCCAGCCAGTGACTAATCATCTCTACATGCCCTAAGGACTTAGCTGCTCCGTGGTCCCCTCTCCCACTGCCCTGGGAGGGGACACAGGAAGTGAATCAGCCCACCCACAGTGCAGAGGAAGGGGAAGGTGGAGCACAGCAGTGTTAGACCCAAGGGCCACACACCATTACCCCAACCCATCCCTGGTTTTATTTTGTTTATTCCTCCCAAGTTAGTTGTTTATTAACCCGCCCGTGGAAGCCCCTTCTGACCTTGTTGCTTAATGGAAGGGTGAAGACTTATCTTCTCCAGGAATGGGAGGAGTTTGTCAATGAATCTTGGAAGTAAATCACTGTTCTGAGGACAACAGGCTCAGAAATTTGGGGTAGTGTTAACCCAAAATGATCGGTTTGGGTTATACTTTTTTTTGCGGTACACGGGCCTCTCACTGCTGTGGCCTCTCCCGTTGCGGAGCACAGGCTCCGGACGCGCAGGCTCAGTGGCCATGGCTCATGGGCCCAGCCGCTCCGCGGCATGTGGGATCCTCCCGGACTGGGGCACGAACCCGTGTCCCCTGTATGAGCAGGCGGACTCTCAACCACTGCGCCACCAGGGAAGCCCTGGGTTATTCAGTCTTATAGTTCTCATTGAAGGACGAGAGACTGCTCTAGACGGCAGGTTAGATGCTGAGGAAGGAGCAGGGAGTCAGACAAGCCCCCTGCCTCAGAACCCTGCAGTCTGGGAGTACAGAGGTCAGTCTGTAATTGCAGTGCCCAGAGGAGGGTCTGGTCAGCTCCACCCAGGGTGTGAGGTAGGGAATTGGGGATGGAGGGTGGGGGCGTGCATGGGTTTTTTTGGGGAGGTAATGGTAGCGTGCAGAGGGTTTCAACGAGGAGAGCTGGGTTTTGGTTTTGGTTTTTGCCTTTTTTATTGTGGTAAAATATACATAACATACGATTCACCATTTTAATCATTTCAAAGGATACAGTTCAGTGCCATTAAGGACATTCACCTCGTTGTACAACCATCCCCACCATCCAGCTCCGGAATTCTTTGCACTTTACAAAACCAGAACTCCGTACCCGTTAACTCCCCTTTCCCTCCTCCCCTCAGCCCCTGGTAACCACCCTGCTTCTTTAGGTCTCTGTGAATTTGACTATTCTGGGTACGTCACCTAAGCAGAGTCTTACAACATGTGAGGTTTTTTTTTTTTTTTTTTTTTTTTTTGCGGTACGCGGGCCTCTCAGTGTTGTGACCTCTCCCGTTGTGGAGCACAGGCTCCAGATGTGCAGGCTCAGTGGCCATGGCTCACGGGCCCAGCTGCTCCGCGGCATGTGGGATCTTCCCGGACCGGGGCACGAACCCATGTCCTCTGCATCGGCAGGCAGACTCTCAACCACTGCGCCACCAGGGAAGTCCAACATGTGAGTTTTTGTGTCTGGCTTCTTTCACTTAGCATGATGTTTGAAGGTTTATCAGTGTTGTGGTATACATCAGAATTTCCCTCCTTTTGAAGGCTGAGTAATATTCCAGTTGTGGATATCCCACATTTTGTTTATCCATCCATCTGTCGATGGACAAGGGTTGCTTCCACCTTTTGGCTTTTGTCAGTATTGCTGCTATGAACATGGCTGTACAAATGTCTGTTTGGGTCCCTGCTTTCAGTTCTTTGGGGTGTATTCCCAGAAGTGGAATTGCTGGATCATATGGAAATTCTGTGTTTCATTTTTTGAGGAATCACCATACCGTTGAGGAATAGGTGTTGGAACTAGATCTGAAGGATGAACATGAGCTCTCCAGGCCTCTAGGTAGAGGAAGAGGGAGGAAAGGGGGAGGGGGAGGAGGGAGGGCAGGGGAGGAGAGAGCCTGGACTGCGGCAGGAGACAAGTGGCACAGTGGTGTTTGTGCTTGGGGCTGGAGATGGGGCCCTGGACAGGTAGAGTGCGAAGGGTCTTGGACCAGGCGAGGAACTTGGGCTCCATGCTGTAGGCAGAGAGAAAAACTGAAGGGGGTTTTAATCAGGAAGTGATACAGGCCTATTATCATCTTAGATGGACAGAGCTGGGAGTGATGTCACAGATGGTCTGGGAGGGAAAGAGGCTTAAGGCAAGAACCAAGTGGGAGAAAACTGGGTAACACTGGAGCCTCGTGGTTGGGGCGGGTGGAGGGAGCAGGTCTGGAGGGTGGGTGCGCTGCACAGGGTGCCCAGGTTTGCGCTTTGGTGCTGGGTGAGTGGTGGTGAGGCTGCCGATAAGCTTATAGGAGGAGCAGCCAGTTTGACAAGATGATGAGGGCATATCCACTGGCTTGAAGGGGCCATGGAGCCACCCGGGTAGAGGCAGGATTTGAGGGCTGCGCAAAGCTGGGCAGAGCTAGGTGCTGTAGAATAGGGGGAGAAGCTGGTCCGGGGCAGGGAAAGGACCGCCATCGGATGGCACAGAGGACCCAGCGGAGTTGGAGGCCAGGACACAGGGAGGCCTCTGCTCAGTACCGCTCGGTCCCTGCCTTGCGTATTTCATATCGATCCTCACATTTTCACTGCCAAGCTCGAGGCTCTGAGCTTGAGGCTGGGCACGGGAGGTGGAGATACAGAGATAAACCCAAGCCAGTGACTAATTCATTTATTCATCCCATGAAGCCTAGGAAATGGAACTTGGCCAATACCTTTGCACAGTTAAATATTGACACAATTGGGATAGGTGCTATGCAGGAGAAATGGAGCATGTTATGAAAGTGTGTCAGAGGACATGCTTAATCTAGGGCAGGGTTTCTCACATCGGCACTCTTGCCATTCTGCATCATGTAATTCTTTGTCGTGGGGTCTGTCTGGTTTAGTAGCTTCCCTGGTCACAACCCACCCCCAGTTGTGATCAACAAAAATGTCTCTAGACATTGCCAAATGTCCCCTGGGAGGCAAAATCACCCTCAGTTGAGAGCCATTTGCCCAGGGGCCAGGAGAGACTTTTTTTTTTTTTTTTTTTAGGAGAGACTTCTTGAGAGAATGATGGTAATCTGAGTTCTAGAATAAAGCAGGGGTGGGGAGTGGAGGGGAATATTCGGGACACAGGTAACTGTGTGCAGAGGTCCTGAGGTGGGAAGGAGTGAGGAGGCTGGGGGAGCCGATGAGGAAGGCTTCCATTAGGTGGGCACTGGTGGGGGCAGGGAAGAGCGGATGGATTCAGGGATACTCAGGAGGGAACACAGGCAAGGGAGCCTCCTGGGTGTGGAGGATGAAAGTGGCTGGAAGCTGGCAAGTTACATTTTGGGCCTGTTGGGTGAGCGATACCTGGGGGTCCTCCAGGTGGGGCCCTGCGCTCAAAAGAGAGGTCTGGCTGGAGATGCACGTTTGGGAGTGACATGCGTGTAAATGATGAGCTTAGCCTTGGGTAGACCAGATGGCCCAGGGGGAGTGTGTGGACCAAGCAGAGAGGAGGGCCTAGAAGTGAGCTCCAGGAGTGCCAGCATTCAGAGACAGAGCGCTGGGAGGTGTCCCAGAGAGGGAGCAGGGAACCTGGGGAGCCCGGTGCTGGAGGAGCCCGAGGATGCTGAAGGATGGGGGCTGGCCCACGGTGAAGTCTCTGGAGCCTTCAGGTAAGAAGAGAACTGGGAAGTGGCCGCTGGATTTAGAGTCCGGTGGCTGCCACGGGGGAGGTCAGCCTGGGGTCACTGAGGAAGGGGCAGGAGGGGACGGAGGGGGCTGGTAGGCAGCTTTTCCAAACCTGTGTCAGCAGAAGGTGAGGAGAGAGCATGGAAATCAGAAGGGAAGTGAGTTAGGGAGGGTTTTGTTTTATTTGTTTAATCTTGCTTGTTTTGCCCCCACCCTCCCTTTTTTTTCCTTAGAAAATAAAAGTACATGGTTCAGAATTCAAAAATTGTGACGATTTCGCTGTGAAAAAGTCTCCACCCCCATCTCCCTTGGCCTCCCAGTGCCCTCCCCTCCTCAGAGGCAACTTTACCAGTTTCTTAACATATTCTTCCAGAGATATTTCATGCACAGATCAGTAAATGCATATGTGGTCTTTCCCTCCACATGGTAGCAGCACTATATGTATTCTTCTACCCCTGATTTGGTCTTTTTCCACTTAGCTCTTTTTTTTTTTTTAATTTATTTATTTTATTTATTATTTACTTTTGGCTGCGTTGGGTCTTCGTTGCAGGGCGTGAGCTTCTCATTGCGGTGGCTCCTCTTGTTGCACAGCACGGACTCTAGGCGCACGGGCTTCAGTAGTTGCAGCACGAGGGCTCAGTAGTTGTGGCTCGCGGGCTCTAGAGCACAGGCTCAGCAGTTGTGGTGCACGGGCTTAGTTGCTCCGCGGCATATGTGGGATCTTCCCGGACCAGGGCTCGAACCCGTGTCCCCTGCGTGGGCAGGCGGATTCTCAACCACTGCGCCGCCAGGGAAGCCCCCACTGAGCTCTCTTGAGAAGCTTCCAGATCAGTACGTGGAGAGCTTCTTCATTCTCCTTTACAGCTATATGATGTTCCATGATATGGATGGCACATAATTTATTTAACAAATCCCCTGTTTGGGGACATCACAGTGTCTCACTGAATCTCCTTGTGCTTCAGTCATTTTGCAGTGTTGGTGGGTGCATGTGGGGAAACGTCTCAGAAATGGAATTGGTGAGTCGGATGGTTTGTGTTTTGAAAGATATCAGCAGGTTGCTCTCCATAGAATTTATAAGAATGTACACTCCTACCAGTAGTGTGCAAGGACGCTCATTTTTCTACACCCTCCGAAATAGAGTGTTACCAACTTACTGATGTTTGCCAATCTGGAAGACAAAGATAGTTTTTTTGTTTTATTTATTTATTTATGGCTGCGTTGGGTCTTCGTTGCTGCGCGCAGGCTTTCTTTAGTTGCGGCGAGCGGGGGCTACTCCTGATTGCAGTGCACGGGCTTCTCATTGCAGTGGCTTCTCTTGTTGCGGAGCATGGGCTCTAGGCGCACGGGCTTCAGTAGTTGTGGCACGTGGGCTCAGTAGTTGTGGCTCGCGGGCTCTAGAGCGCAGGCTCAGTAGTTGCGGCGCACAGACCTAGTTGCTCCGTGGCATGTGGGATCTTCCCCAACCAGGAATCGAACCCGTGTCCCCTGCATCGGCAGGTGGATTCTTAACCACTGTGCCACCCAGGGAAGTCCCAAAGATAGTTTCTTGGTGTAGTTTTAATTTGCATTTTTCTTGCTCTGAGTAAGGTTGAACATGTTTTCATAGATATAAGAGCCATGTGTATTTCCATTTCTGTGAAATGTCTATTCATATGTTTTGCCCATTTTCTATGAGGTTGTTGGTCCTTTTCTCATTGAATTAGAGGTGATCTTTGTGTATTAGGGGAAACTAGTCTTTTGTTGGGAATGTAATTTACAAGCATTCCCCCCCCCCCGCCCCCCGCAGTTAATCAAGGAAGTCTTTTGTTTTGTTTTTTTGCTGTTGCTGCTATGTTTTCAGAATTATGAAAGCTGATGGGAGAGATTTGCTGGGGTGTGGGGGTCCCTGGCTCAGGGGTCCCTGAGGAAGCATTGGAGTGGGTTCCAGATTGAGACCAGGATGGGAAACACCTCTGCTGTGTAACAGGCAAGAAGGGCAGGTGGGAGGACGGCGCCGGTGCCAGGGGGTTGTTGGCAGCGAGTTTCGAGAGCAAGGGCAGATAGCTGGGTTCGTCCAGGCATGGGATTGTGTTAACAAGTTATCAGAAATTTAGAGGGGAGGAGAACTACTGTATTAGCGAGAGAGCGATCAGATTAATGAACGCTGACACCAGAGCAAGATGAGGGGAAGTGAGTGGATGGGTGTTCTGTGTTTTCTTAGATAGGGTACTTGTCTGTTTGGCACGCAGTAATCACCAGGCCAGGCTAACGGCCAACGTGGTTACATTTCCCCTGAGATCAGACCCCATACTCTGAATCCCCTGCTTATCTCACTCTGTCACAAGCCGATATTTCCCCTGCCCTAAACCAATCCAGTGCCAGGTACCAGGCAACTAGGGACAGCCCCGATGCCTCAGAGGCCACTGGAACTGTTCAAACCAGCCAATCCCAAGTTGCTTTGCCATGCTTTTCCCATTGGAAACCCCAACAGAGGCTCTGGCCTTAGGCCTTCCCCTTGCTCCTGCTTCTGCCTCTTGACCAAAGCCTAGTGCTTTCCTTGTGGTCCTGTGTGCTGTGCTGTGTCCCCTTCTCTTGGGAAATGTAAGTAATACGTTCTTCTTTCAACGTCATTAGCCTCTCCATGTGCCATTCAGACACCTCCGTAAATTAAAATCCTCTGGTACAGTTAAGACAAGAGAGACACTTGGACGGGACAGAGTGTGAGGGTGAGGAAACTGCGGGTCCCAGTGGGGCTGCAGAGCTGTCACCGTGTGAGTGGTTAAATAAGCAGGCTCTCAGGGTAGACTTCCTGGAGGAGGTGGCTGGAGATGAGGAGAGGCCTCGTGGTGGGAAGGGCAGGAGCACAGACTGGGAGGCACAGGGAACTGTGTGTGGGGGGCCAGGGGGGCGGGCGGCCGGGGTGATCAGAATTGGGAGGCTGGAGGAAAATATACATAGAGGAGGTGCATCTGACAGTGTACGGGGAAGGAGGGAGCCGTGGGGTCAGAGATGCAGGCTGCGTCCTGTGGGTGCTTCTTGAAGACAGTGTTTAAATTCCCAGTGTTAACTCCCTTTGTGAGTTCGGGGTGGGGCTGTGGAGCTGCAGATAATGAAGGACCTGGAAATGACATGGGTCTAACCCAGCTCTGGCTTTTTTTTTTTTTTTTTTTTTTTGCGGTATGCGGGCCTCTCACTGCTGTGGCCGCTCCCGTTGCGGAGCACAGGCTCCGGACGCGCAGGCTCAGCGGCCATGGCTCACGGGCCCAGCCGCTCCGCGGCATGTGGGATCTTCCCGGACCGGGGCACGAACCCGTGTCCCCTGCATCGGCAGGCGGACTCTCAACCACTGCGCCACCAGGGAAGCCCGCAGCTCTGGCTTTTTGATGTCACATTAACGAAACCCTATCCCTGGATGAGCTCAGCTATCTGCCTTCACTCCCACAGCTTGCCCCCTCCCCACCCCACCCCCACCCCCCGTCTGCCTGTGCCACCGCAGAGGTGTTCCCCTCCTGTCTCAAGTATCCCCACCATTTGGTGCTTTCTGCTCCCCCCGCCATGGAAGCCCCCTCCTCCCTCCGGGAGCCTCCCTCCTCCAGGATCAGATGCTCATCCCTGGCAGCTGGTTCTTCCAGTGGCATTGGATTTGAGAGAAGAATTCTTGAAGATCAAAAAGTCTTCAAAACATGGAGAATAGAGCAGTAATGGTAGAACGGTTGGTATTGGAGCTGGGGGCCGTGGTCCACACTGCCTCAAATCACACAGAATCTGTGTGTGTGTGTGTGTGTGCGTGTGCTGGGGGAGGATTTGCCTATTCTAGTAGTGCTGGTCTACCTCCCAGTCTTGTGTGCTCTAAGTCAATAAATCCACTGGAAATTCACAAACACGTGCACACTTGGCAATCACTCGTGCTACCTTGC
The DNA here is from genome assembly GCF_951394435.1 of Stenella coeruleoalba. Taxonomy (NCBI): domain Eukaryota; kingdom Metazoa; phylum Chordata; class Mammalia; order Artiodactyla; family Delphinidae; genus Stenella; species Stenella coeruleoalba. The sequence goes on along the minus strand of NC_137147.1, from coordinate 138,267,562 downwards.
GATTTTTCTTTTATTGTTGCCTCCGGAGTTGTTTACCTTTTTGAGAGTGGAATTTGTGGGGAAATAGCCTCACATTCAGCTAGTGTTTACCTAGTTCCCCTGAACTCTGAACTGGGCTGGGCATTGTAGATCTTGCAGGTTTGTTGCGTTTGTTCTGCTTCCCCGGCAAAGGCACGGTGTCCCCTTCTCCGATATGCTCTATCGCCCCAGATGCCAGTGCAGAGAATGAAGGGAAACCAGCTGGGCTGTGGTTGGCAGAGATGACTTCTAGAAGGAGGAAGAGCTCAAGCAGACAGTGGGTCTCCTCGAAGGGGAAGGAGGCAGCAGGAGCCCGGTGAGGCCAGGTGAGGCCAGGCGTCCCTGGGGAGGTTGAGCATCAGGCCCCCTGGGGTGCAGGAGGACGGGTGATGGCTGCCCTGAGGGCGACAGGTGAGCCCCTGGGAAGGGATGGGGCAGGAGACGGGACTGGGGGGGGGAGGAGGAGAGCCCCTTTGCGCTCTGTCAACAGTGTCGCCTCTCTGGGGGGCTGCTGGCTGGCTGGAGTGTGACCTTGCACTTCTGTAAGGGGCAGTGAGGCTTTGAAAATGCTTCCAGCTGGGCGGTTGTTGTCCCCTCAAGCATTCTTCAGTGGCCCTCAGGGCAGGAAACAAGTGTTTCCCCAGATCAGGACCCAGTAATGCTTCTCGCTGGGGTCCTTTCTTGTGATGGGTGGAGCTGGGGAGCAGCAGCTTTGAGAAGGGTGCCAGCAGTGGAGGCGGGGGGTGTCCAATTCTGAAATATGGGGCGTCAGTGGTTTATTTCTTTGATGCTTTTGATACACATCCTCTCTAGAACCTGACCGATGCTTTAAGAAAAGTTGTGATTTAAAAAAGCAATTGTGTGAAGGATGACGAAACATCTGGCTTAAGCGGGAGGCGGGGTGGGGCGGGGTGGGGCAGGGGGTGGGATTCCGGAAGAAGGGAAAGTGGCTGTTGCCCTCCTCCCTCCCCACTCCTGGTCTGGTTTGGTTGAATCTTGACAGTCCTCCCAGGGACAGTTCCTCCAAGTCCAGCAGGCGCCCAGCTGCTAGAATGTTGCTTCTACGTTATCCCTTAGCAAGGCTGGGGGCTTCTGGACTTAGCCGAGGATCACCTTGCTGGGTGACCCTGAGCAGGCCTCCTAACATCTCTGGGCCCCGGTTTAACACCTGGCTTCTCTTTTGGAAGCATCAGTTTTGTCCTTTAGGTACCTTTTAGGCTCTTTCTAATGATCAAGTCTTTGCTTACCACCCTTCAGATTTCCATCAGGGCCTGAAAGAACATAAGGGGAGTCTGAGGAAGTGAAGTCCAGTGGTCAGGCTCTCACGGGTAGCAGGCCAAGGAGGGAGGGGAAGGGAAAGGGATGCAGCCTCTGCCCGGGCCTCCACCCCACCGACCTGGGTGTGCTGTGAATACCCCTCCTTGTTCGAAGGCCTCAGATTTGACTTTCAAAGGGAAAACACCTGTCCTGATAAAGTGGGCCTTGTTCCATGCAAGTCAGCTTTGTTCGGGCTCCCGGGCTCAGTTCGTGTGTCCCGCCGGTGTGAGGAGGACAGAGGCTGGGCATGGTCTCTGTGGGGCTAGATGATCCGTGCTTTGGGAGAGCCAAAGCGTTTCACACACTTGGTGGTGCCCAGCTGTGCCTTCACGCTGTTCCCCTAGCGCCTCCTGGTACTGGCAGGTATCACCACCTCCGCTTTCTCACACTGGGATGTGGAAACTGAGGCACAGAAGGTCATGCGGGGTCACCCGGGCCACCCAGGGCAGCTCAGTCAAACTTGACCAGGTCTTCTGACTCCTTGTCCAGTGCTCTCTTCCCACAAACTGTTTATGATGGACACTACACAGCTGGGTTCTCTGCCCCTTCGTTTCACCCCTCATGCTCGGATTTATCCCCCTGAAGTGCCAATTGCCACCAGTTAGCGTGGAAACGAATTCACTTTGTGCAGGAAGGAAGATCAGGGACTCGGCATGAAAAGTAAGAGGGAAAAAAATTCCTCCGATAAATTCCGCTACTCCCCATGACACCTCTCCTCTCCCCAAAGTATCAGCATGTTCCTCAGGCCCTTCCTTAAAGGACCAAAGAAATGAATCTCTAATGGTAAAATTTCTAGCCTCACAGTATGGAGGTGGCCCTTGACTCAAACTGCAGAGGTGACCATTTTTCCACCTCCTCACGTAGAAGCCAGTCCAGTCTGACATTCCTGGGCCAAGAAATAAAGGGACCTATCTCCAGGCGTGTTTCCACCTTCATGGTACTTCCTGCTTCCCAGTGCTCTGTGGGACACTGTGGGGACGTCATCGGGAGAGGTGTTTATTTTTGTTTTTGTTTTTTTGCGGTACGCGGGCCTCTCACTGCTGTGGCCTCTCCCGTTGCAGAGCACAGGCTCCGGACGCGCAGGCTCAGCGGCCATGGCTCACGGGCCCAGCCGCTCCGCGGCATGTGGGATCTTCCCGGACCGGGGCACGAACCCGTGTCCCCTGCATCGGCAGGCGGACTCTCAACCACTGCGCCACCAGGGAAGCCCGGAAGAGGTGTTTTAATCATGGAAATGATTTTTTCCTTTCTCACTTTTCATACAGAGACCCAGCTTTCCATGCCTGGGCAGAGTGAATCACTGTCCACAGAAACCAGCGACAGTTGGGGCTTTGCGGGGCAGGAAGGGATGGCCAGGGACGGCTGCAGCCGGAGCCCGCACCCACTGTTGCCTGCTTGCTGATCCCACGCTGCTGCCTCTGGTGGGCCCTCTCGGGTTCTGGGCCAGCCTCCGGGCAGGGGTGCAAGCCAGCCTGGAGCCTCAGAGGTGGTCTGGCAGCAGAGGCTCAGGCAGGGCAGGGTTAACTGTTTACAGCTTCCCGAGCTCTGGCTGCTCCTTCTTGGGGGCTGATTTGAAGACACCTATTATTCCCGTTCTTCATGGGGTTTTGAATAATGCATTTTTCCTCAGCCCTTAAAAAAAAAAAGCCTGTGCTTAATAATACTAGAGTAATGACCTTGTGTCACACTTCAGCCACTGGGGCTCTTAATCCGCCGCTGCATTTAAATATTGTGAATTGTGTTGCCTCTGACACTGGTGAGCAGGAAGAATACCGTGCCTGCGAGGAGGAAGGAGGATCTGTTTTGCGGTCTACCTTGTAGCCTGCGGCAGCCCAGCAAAAGAACATCCTCTGTCATAACAGCGTTGTAGGGGCAGGTGACTTTCTGCACGCCTGCTGTGCACCAGCGCCTTCCACATGGGCTCTTGTTAATGCTTGAGACAGACCAATGGCGTAGTCACTCTGGGGATTATAAAAGCACCCACCTGGAGGCAGATTGTGGAAACTCAGTGGGGTGTAAAATGCCCATAAGGGTCTTGGAATAGACCAAGTGCTCAGAAAGAGGGATTTCCTATCAGTGCCATCGTCGCCATTTACAGAGGAGGGAGGTGAGGTCTAGAGAGACCTCAGGACTCAAAGCCGGGTCCACCTGACTCCAGGGCCCAGACTCACTCATCACCGATGGGAATAATTGTATGTTACAGAGCTGCCCCCACCACCTGCCCTCGCGCCCCCCCCCGCCATCTGAACTCCTCATTGGCTATGGGGCCACTTGTAAAGTCATGTGGGCCCTGTGTCCTTCCCCTTCCCCCTCTGGGCCCCACGTCCTTCTCTGACCCCCAATATCCTCTAGTCTCCGCTGAAGGTCTGGGCACGTGCCAGTCCCCTGCCGGGTCCATGTGACCTCCTTCCTCCTGCCAGTTCACACCTCCCTGGCTCCTTGGCTGCCCTGACCATTTCCCCCTTGCTTGTGGGGTGTGTTCTTTGGGTAATAATTACATGAAATGGCTCACTTGCCAGTTAGATCAGTAAATAATTCCCCCCAGTCCTAGCGGGTGAAGCTCAGAGTTAATGATTGCCAGGAGAGCTTCTCAGGATGCAGAGCATCTGAGGAGGTCACGCTGAGCTTGATGGCTGGGAGGAGGGGTGCACCCAGGGGCTCTTGTGCCCCCCTCCCTGCCCCCTGCCGTCCTCCCATCTCTTGTGTCTGCATTTAGCACCAGCAGGCCTCCCTGTTCGCAGCCAGCCCACTTCCCCGCGCGGGGTCTTTGCTCTAAAGCTTGTCTCCTTTCCTCTCCTCTCTGCCGGAGCAAGTACTCCCCCTCATTTGGGGTCCACTTCTAGCGGTGCCTCCCCCCAGGGGCCTTCACTGACTGTCCTGACATCCTTGCTCTGGGCCCCTTCTCTGGGCTCCTCGGGGCCATTGGGCAGGTCTTTTCTGAGTGCTCTCCACCGTGTCAGGGGCAGTGATTGGTTCTGCGCACCCAGCAGTGGGCAAGGTGGGGTTGGACATGCTCCTGGAGTACCCACACAGCTTGAGGGTGCGGCAGGGAGGCCCCGAGGACCTGGGGGCAGTGGGCAGGTGAGGGGCACTGGAGCCTGATGAAGTGGGGCTCGGGCAAGGGTGAGGTGGAGCTTTCCAGGCAGACACAGAGTGGGGGCAAAGGCGTCTCGAAGCCGAGGGAGCGGTGTGTACTAAGTACAGAGGCATGATCTGGTGGCTGGATGGCCGATGCTTCGCCTGCGGATGTGTGGCGTTCCAGACACCTGGGAATCGCCCAGGTGGGTGTGTCCAGGAGGCTGGTGGTCCCTTGGAGAAGTCTGTTTCCCTCCCTCCTGTCGCTCCCTCGTGGTTTCACTACTGGACATGGCTGGTTTCTCAGAAAGAAGGGATTCTCTGTGCGGGTGGCCGTGCTTTCCTATACCCTGCTCACCAGGGACCTGGGGTCGCAGCACCTGCTCACCGAGCGATGTGGATTCGAACCTAAGCTCCTTCAGTGCACGGTGGATTCTGGGCCACGAGAAGGTGACCGATCCCAGGAGCTCAGGGCAGTTGCTTCCCCCCTGGGCCATGCGCGGGAATCCCCACCGGCGCTTGATACTGGAGATGATTCCGGGGCTCTCGCGCTGGGGATTCTGATTGAACAAGCACGAGGTGGACTCACTCAGTAGGTTCTGCGTTCACGGCCCCTGGGTTATTTGGGTGCACAGTGGGTTTGGGACTACTGCTACGGTGTTTTTCCAGGCTCCTGCCTCTATCCCTAACTTCACCCCGTCCCCAGAGTCAGCACCCCAGACCCCACCTGGACAGTTTCCGGGTGGGGAGCTCAGTGCCCATAGAGCAGCCCTTCCTCGTTGGGGGACAGTGTCTCTGTGGCTTGAGCTGACGCCTGCCTCCCAGAAGCTCCCATCTGGAGGGGCGGGGGTGTCTTGGTTCTGCATGGCCTCCTCCAGGCTTCCAGGGCTGCTTCCCCAGGATGTGGGAAGGCGTTCACCCTCGCCCGGGGCCCTCCCTGGGTCTCCCTGCCTTCCTTCCTCTGTGGTCTGGGCTCCGTCTCACAGGCTGACAGCCTTGTCTCAGACTTTAAGCTTCTGATCAGATTAGCAGCTTGGGAGGAGGAGGGTGGAGATAGGATCGTGCCTTCCCCAGCAGCCTGACATTTCCTGTTGGGGGGAGGGGAACGCCAACAGTCAGGGCCTGGTTCACCTCCCATCAACCTGGCAGGGACTCACCCTTTCCCAACCCTGGGGGAGGGAACTGCCTGCTGCACCCACCCTGGAGGCCAACAAGCTGTGTAGCCTGGGCACCCTGGTCCTGATTCTCCAGGGCTCAGTGGAGGACCAGCTCAGCTCTCGGCCTTGGCCTAGAATCTTAGCGGCCTCACCCTGGCTGTGCTGCGGAGTCACCTGGGTCCTTAGCTCCCTGATCCTCGGAGGCCTCAGTTAACTGAGTCGTGGGTCCAGGCATCCGTATGTTTTCAAACTCCCTCGGAAAATAGTACTTTATATTCTTCATCGTATCACTTTTTGTAAGTGTTGAATATATTCCTGTTTATTTTTCTATGTTGTTTTGTAGCCTTAGGAAGCGTTTCAAACATATCTGAATGTATAAAATAAGAGTAAATGCCCTACATGGTGTGATGCTGCATTATATATAAAACTGTGTGCATATATTAAATTTTGTCTCTTGAAAAAAAACCCAAAAAACTCTCTGGGTAGTTATAAGGGGCATCCAGAGTTGAGAACCACTGGGCTAGGTGCCCAGCACCCACCTGTCCAGCTCCTACAATGGAAATAGTTTCACTAGAGTAAAACAGCCAGGGCCGTCTTATTATGTATATCACCTAATACTAATGTACATCTCTGTATTTTTTGTTGTTGTTGTTGGAAGATTTTTAATCACAGTTTCAATTTCATTACTTGTGATTGGTCTGTTCATGTTTTCTGTTTCTTCCTGGTTCAGTCTTGGAAGGTTACACCTTTCTTAGAATTTGTCCATTTCTTCCAGGTTGTCCATTTTATTGGCATAGAGTGGCTTGTAGTAGTCTCTTAGGATGCTTTGTATTTCTGCGGTGTCTGTTGTAACTTCTCCTTTTTCATTTCTAATTTTATTGATTTGAGTCCTCTCCCTCTTTTTCTTGATGAGTCTGGCTAGTGGTTTATCAATTTTGTTTATCTTCTCAAAGAACCAGCTTTTAGTTTTATTGATCTTTGCAATTGTTTTCTTTGTTTCTATTTCATTTATTTCTGCTCTGATCTTTATGATTTCTTTCCTTCTGCTAACTTTGGGTTTTGTTTGTTCTTTCTCTAGTTCCTTTAGGTGTAACGTTAGATTGTTTATTTGAGATTTTTCTTATTTATGATGTAGGCTTGTATAGCTATAAACTTCCCTCTTAGAACTGCTTTTGCTGCATCCCATAGGTTTTGGATCGTCGTGTTTTCATTGTCATTTGTCTCTAGGTATTTTCTGATTTCCTCAGTGATCTCTTGGTTATTTAGTAACGTATTGTTTAGCCTCCATGTGTTTGTGTTTTTTACGTTTTTTCCCCGTAATTCATTTCTAATCTCATAGCGTTGTGGTCAGAAAAGATGCTTGATATGATTTCAGTTTTCTTAAATTTACTGAGGCTTGATTTGTGATCCAAGATGTGATCTATCCTGGAGAATGTTCCGTGCACACTTGAGAAGAAAGTGTAATCTGCTGTTTTTGGATGGAATGTCCTATAAATATCAATTAAATCTATCTGGTCTATTGTATCATTTAAAGCTTCTCTTGCCTTATTTATTTTCATTTTGGATGATCTGTCCATTGGTGTAAGTGAGGTGTTAAAGTCCCCCACTATTATTGTGTTACTGTCGATATCCTGTTTTATAGCTGTTAGTATTTGCCTTATGTATTGAGGTGCTCCTGTGTTGGGTGCATATATATTTATAATTGTTATATCTTCTTCTTGGATTGATCCCTTGATCATTATGTAGTGTCCTTCCTTGTCTCTTGTAACATTCTTTATTTTAAAGTCTCTTTTATCTGATATGAGTATTGCTACTCCAGCTTTCTTTTGATTGCCATTTGTATGGAATATCTTTTTCCATCCCCTCACTTTCAGTCTGTATGTGTCCCTAGGTCTGAAGTGGGTCTCTTGTAAACAGCATATATATGGGTCTTGTTTCTGTATCCATTCAGCAAGCCTGTGTCTTTTGGTTGGAGCATTTAATCCATTCACGTTTAAGGTAATTATTGATATATATGTTTCTATGACCATCTTCTTAATTGTTTTGGGTTTGTTTTTTTTTTGTTTTGTTTTTTTGGTACGCGGGCCTCTCACTGTTGTGGCCTCTCCCGTTGCAGAGCACAGGCTCTGGGCGCGCAGGCTCAGCGGCCATGGCTCATGGGCCTAGCCGCTCTGCGGCATGTGGGATCTTCCCGGACCGGGGCACGAACCCGTGTCCCCTGCATTGGCAGGCAGATTCTCAACCACTGCGCCACCAGGGAAGCCCTTGAGTTTGTTTTTGTAGGTCCTTTTCTTCTCTTGTGTTTCCCACTTAGAGAAGTTCCTTTAGCATTTGTTGTAGAGCTGGTTTGGTGGTGCTGAATTCTCTTAGCTTTTGCTTGTCTGTAAAGCTTTTGATTTCTCCATCAAATCTGAATGAGATCCTTGCTGGGTAGAGTAATCTTGGTTGTAGGTTCTTCCCTTTCATCACTTTAAGTATATCATGCCACTCCCTTCTGGCTTGTAGAGTTTCTGCTGAGAAATCAGCTGTTAACCTTATGGGAGTTCCCTTGTATGTTATTTGTCATTTTTTCCTTGCTGCTTTCAATAATTTTTCTTTGTCTTTAATTTTTGCCAATTTGATTACTACATGTCTCGGCGTGTTTCTCCTTGGGTTTATCCTGTATGGGACTCTCTGCGCTTCCTGGACTTGGGTGGCTATTTCCTTTCCCATGTTAGGGAAGTTTTTGACTATAATCTCTTGAAATATTTTCTTGGGTCCTTTCTCTCCTCTTCTCCTTCTGGGACCCCTATATTGTGAATGTTGTGTTTAATGTTGTCCCAGAGGTCTCTTAGTCTGTCTTCATTTCTTTTCATTCTTTTTTCTATATTCTGTTCCGCAGCAGTGAATTCCACCATTCTGTCTTCCAGGTCACTTATCTGTTCTTCTGCCTCAGTTATTCTGCTATTGATTCCTTCTAGTGTAGTTTTCATTTCAGTTATTGTATTGTTCATCTCTGTTTGTTTGTTCTTTAATTCTTCCAGGTCTTTGTTAAACATTTCTTGCATCTTCCTGATCTTTGCCTCCATTGTTTTTCCGAGGTCCTGGATCATCACAATCATTATTCTGAATTCTTTTTCTGGAAGATTGCCTATCTCCACTTCATTTAGTTGTTTTTCTGGGGTTTTATCTTGTTCCTTCATCTGGTACATAGCCCTCTGCCTTTTCATCTTGTCTGTTTTTCTGTGAATGTGGTTTTTGTTCCACAGGCTGCAGGATTGTAGTTCTTCTTGCTTCTGCTGTCTGCCCTCTGGTGGATGAGGCTCCGTCTTTGTATTTTATAAGAAGGTATTTAAAAATTTAAATCAGTAAAAGTAAGTATTTAATAATTTTAAAGACAAAAATTGTGTAACATTTTGGAACCTCAAGTAAATGTAAACTTATAAAAACAGACCTTGTAATTCTGGTCTATATTAGCAGATAAACAAAAATGAAGTATTCAAAACATTGAAATCTACACACTTCAAAAACATAAAATCTGGGGCTTCCCTGGTGGCACAGTGGTTAAGAATCCGCCTGCCAATGCAGGAGACATGGGTTCGAGCCCTGGTCTGGGAAGATCCCACATGCCGTGGAGCAACTAAGTCCGTGCACCACAACTACTGAGCCTGCGCTGTAGAGCCTGTGAGCCACAACTACTGAGCCCGTGTGCCTAGAGCCCGTGCTCCCAACAAGAGAAGCCACCACGATGGCTTGCACACCACAACGAAGAGTAGCCCCCGCTCACCGCAACCAGAGAAAAGCCTGCCTGCAGCAACGGAGACCCAACGCAGCCAAAGATAAAAATAAATTTATAAAAAAAAAAGATCTTAAAAAAGGGTGGATATATGTATACGTATGACTGATTCACTTTGCTGTACATCAAGAAACTAACACAACGTTGTAAAGCAACTGTACTCCAACTAACACAACATTGTAAAGCAACTATACTCCAACATAAAAACAAAACAAGCCCCAAAGCATAAAATCTAGTCATGAAAAATGGAAGATGAATTATTTGATCCCTTTTAGAGGAGAATCTTAAAATCAAAGTTGGCAGTATGTCACAAGTATTTTTTTTCTGTAACATTTTCTAGAAAAATATTTCCCTGACTCTACCCTAGTTGGGGAATGGTAAGAAGATATATTTGTGAGATGTCTTCGGACATTTTCCACTGATAGGGCCTTTTGGCTTTTTTTTTCTGGGATTGCAGTCTTTTATTTATAAGGGGCCATAGTTTTTGTTTCTAAAGCATTTCTGGTTTGTCCTTAAGTTCTTTAGTTTTATCTCATTCAGATGGAGATTCCGATGTAACACTTCCTGTGTCAGTTTCAAAACTGTCATGTTGATATTCCACAAGTTAGGAAAGTCTGTGAATAGAGTAATAGTTATTCTTGCAACAGCATTTTGCTTTGTCTACTGCTGTGCAATGTCTAAAAAGGACTTAAAACATATTTCACATTTCAGCGTTTTTTTCTGGTTTTTTTGGTTTTTTTTTTTTTTACATTGTGATTGTCTTCTTTTAAGAACATACCAAAATTGAGAGATTAGTATAATGAATTTCCATGCCTGGCCTCAACAATTATCAACTCATGGCCAACCTTGTTTCACCTATACCCCTACCCATACACCCTGCTCCTGCCAGATTCTTTTGAAGCCGATTCAAGACATCATCTCATCTCTTCTGTGACTGCTTCAGTATACATCTCTAAGTGAAAAGGGCCCTTTAAAAAATGTAACCATTGGGGCTTCCCTGGTGGCGCAGTAGTTGAGAGTCTGCCTGCTGATGCAGGGGCCACAGGTTTGTGCCCCGGTCTGGGAACATCCCACATGCCACAGAGTGGCTGGGCCCATGAGCCATGGCCGCTGAGCCTGCGCGTCCAGAGCCTGTGCTCCGCAGCGGGAGAGGCCACAACAGTGAGAGGCCCGCGTACCGCAAAAAACAAACAGACAAAAAAAATGTAACCATCAGCCTATTATTATATCTTACAAATTGATCATTTCTTGTTATGATAAAAAAATCCCGTGTTCAGATTTTCCCAGTTGTCTCATACATTTTTTTCAGTTGGTTTGAGATTTCAGATCTTAAAAATTCTGAAATACAGCAGAAACTAACACAACACTGTAAAGCAATTATACTCCAATAAAGATGTTTTAAAAAAAATTCTGAAATAAAAATTTTAGACCAAGCACAAGAGACCATTTTGGCATGGAAGTGCAGGATTCACCAACAGAGCCTGCAACCACTGGGTAGAAGTTTCTAGACAAGTAGGCCAGACCGTGTCTCTAGGTTTCAGAGTGCAGTGGACGGCAAAATCGTTCAGTCATTCAGTAAACATGTGTTCATTCCACAGTGACGCGGGGCCCAGTCCTGGGCTGGGCACCTCGGACAGAGCGGTGAACAAGACAGACTGGGCCAGTCTTGAGGGGAGCCAGAGCTCATTACACCGTGAGGTTTGCAAAGGGGGTGATATAGACCCTTGCAGGTGGTATTGAGCGTAGCCTGGAGCAATGGGTAGAATTCCATCAAGAAGAGAGCGTGGAGGGAGCGGTGTCTCTCCCCCAGTAATCAGCAAGGGCAAAAGCATGGAAGTGTGAAAGCCCGGTGCGTGCCCGGACAGTGATGGGTGGTGGGCCTCGGGGGTGTCTCAAGGCTGGGGACGGGTGAGGCTACTGCGGGCTCGAGGATATGCCTTATAAGGAGCGGGGGCCTCTGGGGCCTTCCAGAAGGGACCCCACAATTTTGTGGTAGGAACCTAAGGTGTGGACCGTGAGTCTGGGAGCCTTGCAGGAACTCTGAGGAGTTACTTGGCGTTCCTGGCCCTTCGCGGGGCGGGGCCTCAGCGAGACTGGAGCCCCTCCCCTGGGGGCGGCCAGTGTCTGCCTGGACCTCCACGTGCCTCCAGGGCGAGCATGGTGCCCTGCACGCAGAACGGGCTCACTGTGTGTCTACTACTGATGATCTTCCGGCGCTCCCAGTGCAGGGCACCCCTGTCCCCTTCCCCCTTCACCATGGCCGGCACAGAGGGAGCCCCCTAAGGCCTTCGGCTTGGGGAAAGGCGGTGGCTTTTCCAAAACGTGTCAGCTATCTGGCTTTGGAACCTGGGCCCCAGCGACCCTGAATGGGGGACTGCAAGGCCAGCGTTGCCCCAGGGCCAGCAGGCAGGCGGGGGGCGCGTGGAGGAAGGCTTGAGACGAGAGCTTCTCATGAGGAAATGCCAATATTTGCAACCCTGGGCTGGCTCGCATAGCTAGTTTATCCAAGACTGGCCAACGGTTGGAGGACTCATTCATTTATTTCCTTTTAATAGCATTGGCGCTTTGGTAAAAAAAAAAAAAAAAAAAAAAAAGAATGAATTAACAAATACATAAATAAATAGTAATGCACATGCTCATTGTGGGCAAACTCTAATGTTATAGAAAAGTAGAAGCGAGAGAATAAAGCAAATCCCAAGAGGTAAACCCTACCGTCTAGAGAGAACAACTGTGAACACTTTGTGGAATCCTTTCAAACACTTTTCTGTCCATAAATACAAGCACTTAAATGGAACACAGTTTCCTACAGATGGCATTACAAGATTTATGCTGCTCCATAACCTGCTTTTTTCACTTAATAGCATGTCATGACACCGTTTCCTGTCCATAACCACAGATCTGTAACATTTTTATAGCCCACAGTACAATTTTACATGGATGTACCAAACTTACCCAGACAGCTCTCTATTGCCAGACATTTGGATTGTTTCCAGTTTTTCTCTACAACGTGCTAAAGAGTATCATTCAGCTTTTTTTAGATGTGCATTAATTGCCTAGCAGTAAATATCTAGGATAGCTGGGATAGCTGGAACGAAGGAAAGATTCCTTTCACGCTGCACAGGAGGTCACCATGGCAACCCCACCCCAGTGTGGCGCACCCATTAGCCTAAGCTCCAGCCAGGGAGGTGGGTCACAGACAAGGGGAAACAATCCATTTTCAAGCAGAATTCTAAGCCAACACAGAAGCAGCATGAAGGAGCATTAATGCAGAACTGAGATGGTTTAGGATGCAGTCGTGTTCTCTGGCAGACACCTTGGCTTTTCATTCTCAGAAGTGCCATCAATGCTTTTATTATCCTCATTTAGCTGATAAGAGAAATTCAAGTTGAAGAGGTTAAGTAATCTGCCCGAGGGCACACAGTAAATGATGGAGCCAGGGTTGAAAGTGGCCTGCATCCACGCCTCATAATTCTCCTTACCTGACCTAGGGTCACCAGCCACCCTCTCTTCCCTTACCATCCCTGAGACTTCCAGTCCTGACTCCCCACCCCTCCAGTGCGTTCGTTCCCACCGCATCAGACGGGGTCTGCACTGAGCCTTCATCTGGACTCTTCCCAGGCTCCGCCCTGGCCACCTGCCACTCCACACCCTGTGCCACCTCCACGCTCAACTATAGACAACTCTTTCTTCCTCCATGCCTTGGCTTCTGCTGCCCTCAGCTTAGAATGCTCGCTCCTCCGTGGCTGCTGGGCTCCTGTTTTTTCTTTTTTAATAAATTTATTTTTTATTTTTAATTTTGGCTGCATCGGGTCTCTGTTGCTGTGCGCGGGCTTTCTCTAGTTGTGAGCGGGGGCTGTTCTTGTTGCGGTGCGTGGGCTTCTCATTGCAGTGGTTTCTCTTGTTGCGGAGCATGGGCTCTAGGCGCACAGGCTTCAGTAGTTGTGGCTTGCGAGCTCTAGAGCGCGGGCTCAGTAGTTGTGGCACGTGGGCTTAGTGGCTCCGTGGCATGTGGGATCTTCCCGGACCAGGGCTCGAACCTGTGTCCCCTACGTTGGCAGGCGGATTCTTAACCACTGCGCCACCGGGGAAGCCCTCCTGTTTGTTCTCCAAGGCTTAGCTCAAGCTTCGTTTCTTCAAGAGGTTTTTCCTGACTCCCTAATGTGACGTCTCTTCTCTGTGTTCCCCTGGAAGCATCTGGTTCTAACGACAGTTTGACCATCAGATGTACTTTGTGTCAGTTGTCAGTGTTGAGCTCCTAAAATGTGAGCTCTTAAGGGGTGGAATCATCATATTCGTTTCTCCAGCCCCACATCCTACCTTGGACACAGAGTGGGTATTCAGTAAATGTACGCTGAGTGAATGATTAAATAACCAAGCATCTTCCCGTTCACTTTCCATTTCTGCTTCCAGCCCCAGGGACTACTTTAACCCAAGCAGATTGGATGAGCACCCTGCCCACCAGGAGCCGCTCCCTGCTTCCCCGCCTCTCACCTGGCTGGTTCCCCAATATTGCCCGACAAGAGCTGGCCCCAAGCTCCATCCTCCATAAGCCCCAGTCACCTCTTTTCCTACCCTTGCCTTGCCAGGGTAACTTACTGGGCAAATCCTTTATATCACCGCCACCGCCCCACCTCCCCATCCCAACTTTGTTAGTTTTGCCCCATCAGTCCTAGGAACCCTTTTCTCATTCCTTGGGCTCCTCTGTCTGTGGCTCCTCTCCTTGAGAAACCTCAAGTGCTTTGCAAGTCACCCGTCTCTTCCTCCTAAATCGATACGTAGCCTCAACTTCTCCTCCAAAACGTGGTCACATTTTTAAATGGCAATCTGTGCAAATCCAACTTGACTGAAAGCTGCCCTGGTCTTCCTCCCTCCCTTCATGGGTGTCACCATTTCCCAATCCTTGGGACATGACCCTCTGAGACCCCTGTGATCAACTGAAACCTGACCCTTATCACTAGGTCTCCAAACTCAGAGCTCCTGGCCAGGCCTGGTTGGCACATGGGGGCTACCGAGAAGCTCAGAGGCTTCCCTCGCGTTCCCCACGGGACGGGACAGCCAGCTGCTGCCGCGGGCGAATTTGACCCAGGGCTGTAGATCTTTAGATTTGTCAAGAGAAACTGGAGTCCAGGTTTTTACGTGAGGTCCCTTGATTTTTTAATATTCGCCTAGGTTTTTTTTTTCCTTAATAGACTTTTTTTTTTTAAGTGCCGTTTTAGGTTTTAGAAAAACTGTGCAGAAAGTAAAGGGTTCCCAGTGCCCCTTCCCTTCCCCCACAGTTTCTCCTATTATTAATATCTTGAGTTAGTGTGGTACATCTGTTACAAGTGATGAACCATGTTGACACATGACTGTGAACTAATGTTAGGGTTCACTCTTTGTGTTGTATATTCTACGGGCCTTCACAAGTGCATACTGTCACGTGTCCATCACAGCGGTGTCATGCCATTTAAGTCTGCTTTCCACACTCTCCTCCCACTATGCCCCTCCTTTGCATTGTCTCCACCCAGCCCGTACGCAGGTCTTCTCACCTCTCTGGACTCCTTGGAGCTCCCTATCCCTGGTCATGGACAGTTTCCTGTCGCTCTCACCTCTCCATCAGACTGTAAGTTCCCTGAGGCCCTCAGAGAAGGCTAAGAAGTCTAGAAGGCTGAGTCTCCCCAGTGCCTGGGGCAGGGGCTTGAATGCTTCGGGGACTCACTATAGTCTGTGTCAATGCTTGCTTATGGGCCGGGTCTGGGGCTTCCAGGGAAAATGCTTTGGGTGCAGCTGACGACAGGGAGAGGGCAGGGGGCAAGCAACGGAGACCCAGGCAAATCTCGTTTCAGTGGCTGCACGGAGGGGAGGGAGAATAGATGTCCCAGTAAGTCCAGTTTTAGAAAGGGGAACGTTGAGGACAAGCACAGCTCTGGGTGGTGGGATGTTTGAATCCTTAGCAGGAGTGAGCGGAGGTCTCCAGGGAGCAGGGAAGGAGATGCCCCCAGAGAATTCCCCCCTGCTTCCCCCACCTGTCCCTTCCCCTCCCGCCCAAGCAGCTGCCTCCTGTGGGAAAATGGGTGAGCAAGCAAGTATGGGAAAACAGATCAAAAACACCTCCCTAGTGAAGCTGACCTTCCCCCCACCCCTCGCCCCCAGCCCCCATGGCAACCCTGGGGTCCCTCCTACTGGCACCCGCCCAACTCTGCCCCCAGTTAGGCAGAAGAGGACACACACCTCCCACTCCGCTGACGGAGCCCAAAGCAGTGACTTGCTGTTCCTGTAACATGCCTCTGGGCCTTTGCACGAGCTGTTCCTCCTGCCAGCTGTGCCCACTCCAAACTGACGGATCCTCTCTGACCTCTTACGCCCCAAACAAACGTCACCTCCTCTGTAAAGCTGACCCTAACCTTCTCCTCCCTCAAGCCTGACAGCACCCCACCCTCCCCCAGATGCTTCCACAGAACTGTTTCCATTATCCACGTAGCATCTAACCCACTGGGTCACTGGTTTGTGCGCCGCCCTTGTTGTGTGTGCGCCTCCCACAAGGCGCAGCTTGTGGTTACACCCTGCATCCCAGGTCTCAGTGGAGTTGCAGCGCCTAGCAGCCTCATTTCATGGATAAATGGATAGACACATGAATGAATGGAGCTCTTCTTTTGGTTTGTTTTTGGGCTGTGCCACGTGGCTTGCAGGATATTGGTTCCCCGACCAGGGATTGAACCCGGACACAGTGAAGACACCAAATCCTAACCTCTAGACTGCCAGGGAATTCCCAATGGACCACCTCAGAGTAGAACAGTCAACATGCTATTACTGGGTCTCTTCTTTTATATTAAAACAGATCCAGGCCCTGTCTTCAAGGAATCTAAATTGTGGCTGCCTAAACAACCACACCTAAAAGAGTCAGAGGGCTTCCCTGGTGGCGCAGTGGTTGAGAGTCCGCCTGCCGATGCAGGGGACACGGGTTCGTGCCCCGGTCCGGGAAGATCCCACATGCCGCGGAGCGGCTGGGCCCTGTGAGCCATGGCCGCTGAGCCTGCGCGTCCGGAGCCTGTGCTCTGCAACGGGAGAGGCCACAGCAGTGAGAGGCCCGCGTACCGCAAAAAAAAAAAAAAAAAAAAAAAAGGAATCAGAGAACAATATACAACCGGGTTAGTTATAATAATTACCAATTACTGAGGTGTCTGCTGCAGGCCTGGCTCCATGCAAAGAGCCCACACACGTTGCTTCCTTCACTCCTCCCGCAGCTCACGAGTCTGGGAGGGGACCCGCACGCTGAGGTTAGGCAACATGCCCCGGGGCGCCAGCTAGTGGACGGAGACGCTGGGACTGGAGCCCAGGTCTGCCTGAGCCCAGAGTCCGTGATTGCCACTCCCTCACTTCGTCTAGAGGTGCTCAGGGAAAGGAGCGAGGGGGGGGTGGGCGGCGCGGTCTGGGGAAGGCTCCTTCCTGGAGGAGCCCTGCTGTGCGATGCTGGAGGCTCGGGGACGTGCCTGAAGCCTAGACAGTGTGGAAAGACCCCAGGAGTTTCAGGGCCTGGGGTCAGAGCGGCCCCGCCCCAGCCTGTGCTCACTCTAGGGGGCCCACAGAGGTAGCGGTACTAGCAGTGCCCTGCTGGGTCCCGGTGGCCTTCCCCCGCCGGGCCCTGGGGAGAGCCGGGTCTTCGTGAGCGGCACACTCCCTGCGCCCGTGGGGTGGGGCTGTGTGTGTAGGTGTTCCCACGTCGGAGGCTGCAGAGCCGGCTCCTCTGGGGAGCACACCTTCTGAGGGGGTGCCCTGCCCAGCCCAGTTTCCGGGGTGGGGCGGCGGGGGCAGGAACAGCTTTCTGGAAAGAACACGGCCCTCATTCACTGACTGGTAGACACACCCAGAGGGTCCAGCTGTTTCCCACGGCGTGGAGCCAGTCCTGGCTTGCGGACGGAGGGGGCGGATCCTCTGAGGAGCTGGGGCGCAGCCTTCCAAACATCCATCAAGCTCAGGCCTGCCAGGGGGGCTTGTTACAGTATATCACGGGGGGCGGGCTTCCCTGGTGGCGCAGTGGTTGAGAGTCCGCCTGTCGATGCAGGGGACACGGGTTCGTGCCCCGGTCCGGGAAGATCCCACGTGCCGCGGAGCAGCTGCGCCCGTGAGCCATGGCCGCTGAGCCTGTGCGTCCGGAGCCTGTGCTCCGCAACGGGAGAGGCCACAACAGTGAGAGGCCCCCGTACCGCAAAAAAAAAAAAAGGGGAGGCTCTTCTGGTCCAGCCGTTCTTCTGCCTAGATACCTGGCAGCCTTGGTCCCCCCTAAACTCCATGGACACGTCACAGTGTGTGTGACTCTAGATGAAAAAAAGCCATAGCTCCCCAAAATCAGTACAGGTGACCTGTGACATTAGAAACTGTTTTGACTGTGACCTTCAAGAAGAAATACCTTTGGGGCTGGGCTGGGCGGTGGAGAGAAGACATGAGGATGTGTTTGTCAAGGGCTACAAATTTTCAGTTATGCAAGATGAATAAATTCTGGATATCTACTGTGCAATACTGAGACTGTAGTTAACAATACAGTATTGTACACTTGAAATTTGCTAAGAGGGGAGATCTCTTAAGTGTTTACATCATAAAAAAATATATGGTAACTGTGAGGTGATGGATATGTTAATTAGCTTTATTGTGGTGATTATTTCATGATGAATAGATAGAATCAAGTTCTACACCTTAAATATATATAATTTTTAATTGTTAATTATACCTCAATAAAGCTGGAAAAAATAATTAGAAAAAAAAGAAATACCTTTTATGTTACAACCCAGTACACACATATGGTCATATGTAATACCACAAATATACGTAACATACATAACAGAAATATCACAAAATGATACTTACCTGTACTTATGCAATACGCTGATATTTTCTGTTCTTTTATTTTGCAAACTATTCTTTTTTTTTTTGCGGTACGCGGGCCTCTCACTGTTGTGGCCTCTCCTGTTGTAGAGCACAGGCTCCGGACGTGCAGGCTCAGCGGCCGTGTGGCTCACGGGTCCAGCCGCTGCGGCATGTGGGATCTTCCCAGACCGGGGCACGAACCCGTGTCCCCTGCATCGGCAGGCAGACTCTCAACCCCTGCGCCACCGGGGAGGCCCCAAACTATTCTATTTTAAAATGCTAGTCATGATCCACGAAATTGATTTTATGATCTACTGACAGGTTGTGACCTTCAGTTTGGAAAACACTGCATTAACAGACCCGGTAATCGTGGTTTTAATTACCAGCAAGCTCTCTGGAAGTTGTGTGTATTTTGCTGAGGTGGGCATGTGACCCTGGCTGTGGGCAGGCTGGAGTTCAGGTACAAGTCATCCAGCTAAGGAGAGACGCGCTCATTCTCCTGGGATTTGGTTCTTCTCTCCCTGTGGTGGGTTTCGGAACTGGCACTGGGACTGCTGGTCTTTCAAATCCTGTTGTCCATCTATGTATATGTTCCCACTGTTCATTACAGACCTCGTTTCATCCTGACCTTGCCAAGCCGACGTTGAGTGACCTCAGACAAGTCATTTCCTATCTGGGGTCTTTATCAATAGAATAGGATTAAGGGTGGTTGTACTAGTCTGTGCTTCTCAAAGAAGGAGGGATTTTGCAGCAGTAAGTTGTATATAATTCCTCTGTATGTATATGTGTGTGTATGCGTGCTATGGTCTGAATATTTACATCCCCCCAGAATTCATATGTTAGAATCCTAACGCTAGTGTGTTGGTATTAGGAGGTGGGGCATTTGGGAGGTAATTAGGCAGAGCCCTCATGAATGGGTTTAGTGCCCTTATAAAAGAGGCCCAAGAGAGCCCCCTTGCCCCTTCTGCCATGTGAGGACACAGCATGAAGTTGGCAGTCTGCAACCTGGAAGAGGGCCTTCACCAGAGCCCAGCCATCCTGGTACACTGGTCTTGAACTTCCAGCCTCTAGAACTGTGAGGAATAAATATTCGTTGTTTATAAGCTACCCAGGTAATGGTATTTTGTTATAGCAACGTGTAGGGACGAAGACAATATGTACATTTATGATTTATACTTTTTCTGGAAGATTTGGAGAAAATAAAATTTTATATTAATACAAACATAGCTAGGTTATGGAGCAGACTATAAAACTCACAATGCTTTTTTAAAAATATACTTCTTTTTATTGCAGTAAAATATACACAAGATAAACTTTAACATTTTAACTTTTTTTTGTTGTTTTTTCTTTGCGGTGCGCGGGCCTCTCACTGTTGTGGCCTCTCCCGCTGCGGAGCACAGGCTCCGGACGCGCAGGCTCAGCGGCCATGGCTCACGGGCCCAGCCGCTCCGCGGCATGTGGGATCTTCCCGGACCTGGGCACGAACCCGCGTCCCCTGCATGAGCAGGCGGACTCTCAACCACTGCGCCACCAGGGAAGCCCTTAACTATTTTTAAGTGTACAATTCAGTGACACAAAGTACATTCACAGTGTTGTGCAACCATCACCACTATCCATTTCCAGAACTTTTTCATCATCCCAAACAGAAACTCTTGTACCCATTAAACAATTACTCCCCATTCCTTCCTCCCCCTAGCCTCTGGCAACCACCATTCTACTTTCTCTCTCTATGGATTTGACTTTGTACCGGATATAAGTGAAATCATACAATATTTGTCCTTTGGCGTCTGGCTTATTTTACTTAGCATGGTTTCAAGGTTCATCCGTGTTGTAGCATGTGTCAGAATTTCACTCCATTCTGAGGCTGAATAATATTCTATTGTATGTATATACCACATCTTGCTTATCCATTCATCTGTTGATGGACACTTAGATCGTCTTTACCTTTTGACTATTGTAACTAATGCTGCTGTGAACATGGGTGTACAAACATCTGTTTGGTCCCTGCTTTCTATTCTTTTGCATATATACTGAGGAGTGGAATTGCTGGATCATATGGTAATTCTATGTTTAACCCGTTGAAGAACTACCATACTGTTTTCCACAGGAGTTACACCGTTTGATAATGCCATCAGCAATGCACTATGGTTCCAATTTCTCCATATCCTCATCCGCACTTGTTCTTTTCTTTCTTTCTTTCTTTTTTGTAATAGCCAACCTAATGGGTGTGAAGTGGTATCTCATTGTGGTTTTGATTTGCATTTTCCTAATGACTAGTGGTGCTGAGCACCTTTTTGTGTACTTATTGGCCATTTGTATATTTTCTTTGGAGAAAGGTCTATTCAAGTCATTTTGAACTGGGTTGTTTGATTTTTGTTGTTGTTGAGCTGTAGGAGCTCTTTATATATTCTGGATATTAATCTCTTATCAGATATGTGGTTTGCAAATATTTTCTCCCACTCTGTGGGCTGTCTTATTACTTTTTTTTATCTGTCAATATATTTTTTCTTTTTTTTAATTAGTTATCCATTTTGTACATATTAGTGTATACGTGTCAATCCCAATCTCCCAATTCATCCCACCGCCACCACCCCAACACTGCTTTGCCCCCTTGGTGTCCATACGTTTGTTCTCTACATCTGTGTCTCTATTTCTGCCTTGCAAACCGGTTCATCTGTACCATTTTTCTAGATTCCACATTTATGTGTTAATAGATGATATTTGTTTTTCTCTCTTTTTTCTTTAATAGATGTTTATTGGAGTATAATTGCTTCACAATACTGTGTTAGTTTCTGTTGCACAACAAAGTGAATCAGCCATATGCATACACATGTCCCCATATCCCCTCCCTCTTGCATGTCCCTCCCATTCTCCCTATCCCACCCCTCTAGGTCATCTCAAAGCACCGAGCTGGTCTCCCTGTGCTATGCGGATGCTTCCCACCAGCCAACTATTTTACATTCGGTAGTGTATATATGTCGATGCTACTCTCACTTCGCCCCAGTTCGCCCTCCCACCCCATGTCCTCAAGTCCATTCTCTGTGTCTACATCTTTATTCCTGCCCTGCAACTAGGTTCATGGGTACCTTTTTTTTTTAGATTCCATATGTATGTGTTAGCGTACGGTATTTGTTTTTCTCTTTCTGACCTACTTCACTCTGTATGAGAGTCTCTAGGTCCAACCACGTCTGTGCAAATGACCCAGTTTCGTTCCTTTTCATGGCTGAGCAATATTCCATTGCATTTATGTACCACATCTTCTTTATCCATTCGTCTGTCGATGGGCTCTTATCGGTTTCTTGATAGTGTCCTTTGATACTCAAGAGATCTTAATTTTCACGTCTGAAGGTGGCGTGGGGGCTGCTTCTAGGCTCTGCCTCCCACCCTCTTCCCCAAGGGCACGTTAGTCCTCTGTGGTATTGAGGACCTTTGGTGGTCCTCTGGTACAGGGATGGAATGGGAACTCTGCCCGGTCACCTCCTGGGCTCAGAGCTGTTTTCTGTTTACCATGAAGGACATCTCGACAGGCCTGGAGGAGGCAGAGGGTCTGAAGTGTGACTCAGACCCCGAGCCTCACCAGCAGCTGCCCCTTAGCTAGCAGCCTCCCGCCACATCCAGGAAGCTGGGGCCTTATCAGGACCAGTCAGCGTTCAGACAGCTCTGGGGCCCACCCAGCCTAGGACGGACTGATGAGTAGGGGCAAAAGGTGACTCTGGTCCTCTCTCCACTTACTCCCCACTGGTTTCTCACGGAACCTGAACTCCTGCTGGTAGCCTCACTTCTTTGGGTCAAATGTATGACCTCTTGTCTGAAATGCCCTCGGTGACATCCACGCATCTGTTGGTAATTTGAACAAGAGCTTCCTGATCTCATGCTTGTAGTTTTCTAAAAGCAAGCAATGGAGAGATTCCCTTCCAAACAGCATTCTTTGCCTTTGCTATGTAGGCCCAGCAAGGAATTTTATGTTTTCCAACATAACATTTTTCAGAAAAGAGGGAGCTGGGTCCATCCAGAGTTCTTCCTGTTTAGGGTCGCCCTGTTCCTGTATGTTGAACAATGGGCTGTATGGGCTGCTTGAAGGAAGTCACGGTCACCTGAAACTCTTGCCATCAGTGCTTGTTTGGGATCCTTTCAGAAGACACCTGACATACACAATCAATTTAAAAAGAGAGAAGGACAAAAAATGTAATACAGATTGAGATGTATTCCCAGGAATCTGGTCTTCCATTTGCAAGTACTGGTTTTGTTGTGAAGGAGCTTTTAATGATCTCTGTAAAAATCAGAGTAGTGGGTCTGGAGAGAGTAGCTATGCAGACTGACCCGAGCCAATCACTCGTTTACCCTCCCTGTATTTCATCCATTACTACGTGCACATTTTTTTTTTAAACATTAAAACAGCTCTGAAATCAGGATTCATTTCCAATCAGTGCTGTCTCACGATTATAATTGGCGACAATTTTTTTTCGGTCTTAGTGGTACACAAAGTGGTGGTGTGACTTCCAGCCGAGCACATGTGAAGTTCCTGGAAATACCGTCTCAGGCACTATCAGTACTTCGAGGTCCATGAGGGCTAGAGGACCCCCAACCTGACCGGCAGGTGGCGCAGCACAGTGGGAGTCTCAGGCTGAGTCCCACCCCCTGCCCCTCCCCCCAAACAAATATTTTCCCCCAAGCGGGCACAAAAACATTAAGATGACCTGTTTTGTTGGCAGAAGTCCTTGCAACCTACCCTCTTAGGGGCTCTTAAGCACCTTTCTTGAAAGTTCGTGTGAGCTGATGTGACAGCTGTCTGGTGGCATGCGTCAGCTGAACTTCTTATGGGTTCAAGCCCAGAATCCTCCTGGTAAGGCTCATCTGGGCTCATTCAGAGGGGGAGCAGCTTTGGGGCATCCTCTGCTCAGGCAGGAGGGAGGGTGCCTGGGCAACACTTCTCATCAGTGTACATTTCTCTAATTCCACTCATTTCTCCAATGAGACAGCATCCTTCTGGCTAATTAGTAAACCCTCTGGTGTTGATCCAAAATAACTCCAGCTGAACCAAAGTTGTGGCCTCTGGAATGTGAACTTAAGGTTTGTGTTTCAAATGCTAATGAACCACCACCCCAGGGGTTTGAGTTAAAACTAACATTTTCACATCACACTGTGTGAAGTGCTTGAAAGCAAATTGCCTACAGTGTCATAATAGCGAATGAATACTTGGGGTACATTTTTAGCAATAGCATTAAACACAGCTTCAAAAAGTGTAGCTTTCGAATAACTTAGATGGAAATGAGATTTTTTTTTTTTTTTTTTTTTTTTTTTTTTTGCGGTACTCGGGCCTCTCACTGTTGTGGCCTCTCCCGTTGCGGGGCAACAGGCTCCGGACGCGCAGGCTCAGCGGCCATAGCTCACGGGCGCAGCTGCTCCGCGGCATGTGGGATCTTCCTGGACCAGGGCACGAACCCGTGTCCCCTGCATCGGCAGGCGGACTCTCAACCAGTGCGCCACCAGGGAAGCCTGAGAATATTTTACTTAAACTGTGTTAGGTGACTCCAAAAAGTGGCTGTGTTATGAAGATACTGTTGTCAAAGATGCATGCAAAGATTGTGAACACACATTTCTATGAACTAGGAGTGGAAAAACAATATTTTAAAATTAATACTGAGATTTCCCTGGTGGTGCGGTGGTTAAGAATCTGCCTGCCAATGCGGGGGACACGGGTTCGAGCCCTGCTCCAGGAAGATCCCCCGTGCCGCACAGCAACTAAGCCCACGCGCCACAACTACTAAGCCTGTGCTCTAGAGCCCACGAGCCACAACTAGTGAGCCCACGAGCCACAACTACTGAACCTGCGAGCCACAACTACTGAAGCCCGCGCGCCTAGAGCCCGAGCTCCGCAACAAGAGAAGCCACTGCAATGAGAAGCCCTCATACCACAATGAAGAGTAACCCCCGCTCACCGCAACTAGAAAAAGCCCGCGCACAGCAACGAAGACCCAACGCAGCCAAAATAAATAAATTTATTAAAATAAATAAAATTAAATTAATACTATGTTGGATATGGTAAGGGATTCTAAATAGGTACGTCTAACTAAATTAATAAATTAATGTGATAAAGAGAGTGTGTACCATTTGCATCCCTAGAAGTTGTATATTTTTTTGGACCCTCTCATTGGGGAAACAGCCCATCAGTTTATATTCAGCCACCTAATATGTAAACATATTTATTCGGGAGGTGATAAGTTTTGCTGGCCATGTCCTTTAAGGCCTGGGATACACAGTGTGTAGGCTAAAGTTTACTGGGGGAGGATCCAGGAATATGGATAGAGCACTAGCCTGAAACAGATAAGAAGTCATGTGCAAATTTCACCTCTTGTTAATTTCCCTTGGTTAAATCTGCCAGGACTAGCCTGAAACCTCCTGGTGGTGGTTTTGTTGTTGTGATTTGTCCTTTTTTTTTTTTTTTTTTTAGGGCTAAATCAGGAGAACTTGGCAGGTCCCTGAAAGTGTATAACAGCCCATTTTCCTTTTTTTTTTTTAAAAAAGCTGCTTTAAAACATATTTTAAAGCTGTGGATCCTTTTTTAAATGAAATCCTATATGGAACACCAATATACTGTTGAAATATCAGCAAAGCTTCACATTGTGCATTTTTTAAAATATTTATTTATGTATTTGGCTGTGTTGGGTCTTAGTTGCGACATGTGGGATCTTTTCATTGCAGCATGCGAACTCTTAGTTGTGGCATGTGGGACCTTGTTCCCTGACCAGGGATCGAACCCGGGGCCCCTGCATTGGGAGCACGGAGTCTTAGCCACTGGACCACCAGGGAAGTCCCTCACATTGTGTTTTGATTTCAGAATTCTCTGAAGCCTTTTGTTTTATTCAGTCTTATTTCTAAGACCTCTGTGAAAAGAGACAAAAAACCAAGCTTCAGTTTGAAATACTGGAAATTACACTCTGGTTTTTACAATGTTGGTGAAATTAAGAACTAGCTTGTGATGGCTAAAAAGACCAGTGAGTTCATTTTATGTGCAGTTAATCTGAAATGATTAACAATGGGCACAACATAGAAATCATCAGCTGTGCTTTAGTCACTGCCCATGATTATCCATGGATGTTTCACAGTATTGACAAACATAAAAGTTTACATTTTACATGCAAAATAACAATGTATTAATGGGAGAGTCCTTATTTCTTTGAATGGTGGAAAAACACCACACAAGAAATCTCCACCTGTTGAAACAGCAACGTCAAGTTTGGTCTTACCTGTGAGTTTTGTCTCAACCTGATTAATTGGTAAAGAGGGTCATTGTTCAGCATCTAGTTTATAAACATCATAGTGAACACTGTATTTTTCATCTTTTCTCAGTAGCAAAGAAAAATTAAGTCCTAGTGCTTTGTGCTAAGACTTAATTCCCCTTAATCAAAGTGACTTCTCTTAAAAGGAAACTTATGCCTCTTATATTTTCTTTCTCAAAGAGAGGACTTGTGTTATTATATTTTTACTATAATTAAGAAAAATTTCAACCAAGACATCTTCTGGTTGAAATAGGGGTAGAAGTAACCTTTCTGTTTCTCCTAGTGACTGGTACAACGTCCACCCCCACGAAAGTGGTCCCTGGAATGTAACTTAGGGTCCCACAGAATGCAGTCTCGAAGTCTCCAATCTCTCTACGTAGCCTGTAGTCCTCAGATCAAATAACACAACTCCAGAAGCATCCCATCCCCACCCCAACCTCCCTCCACAGACATCCACGCAAACCGGAAATCAAATGATAGCATCTTTGGCAAGCCCCCTAACTTTCCAACGCCTCGGTTTTCCTGCCTGCAAAATATAAAATCAGTTTCATATCTGAAAATGATTAACAATAGCAAGCGTTTGTTGGATCTTTGCTTTATGGCAGGCCCTTCACGTAGCTTCTCTCTTTTAATCATAACCACCACCCTATGCAGAAAGTAACTGCTGTTATTTCCATTTCACAGATGGGGAAACTAAGGCACAAGGAGTTAAGTTCCTTGCCTGGAATTGCACAGGAAATGGCAAACCAGTCTTTAAACCCATGTGGCTTGAATCCAGCCCCGAGGCCCTTAACTGCTCTGCCTTAATTCCTGAGATGGAGTGGTGAAGGTGAAGGAGACCAGGTGGGCAGGCAAGGTGACCAGCACAGGCTTGGCACAGAGTGGGTGAGGGTTCCTGTCCTTCGAGGGTGACTTGTCTTGGTTAGTTGGGTGCATATCTGTCTCATCTTTTCCTTTATACACTTCTTGGGGACAAGGACTGTCTTTTCATCTTTTTAAAAATGTTTTCCTGTGCAACATAGGAATACAGTGGTATGGAGGACACCTATTTTCCTCCATTCTGTGTGTCACAAACCTATGCGATTTTTATTTCAGTTAAATTCTCCTTTTCCCTCCAGCTGCTGCAGCTCACAGGGCGTAATCAGCTCTACATTGAGCCCTTAACCTTATTCGTCACATGATAAAAATGCCGGACACACTGGTTGAATGAAGTGTGTGAATTGTATGCTGCTAAGTATTACCCTCCTTTTGTATGTTTTGTCGGGTCATCCTTCCTGGATGGTGTGTGCTGTGAGAGTAGGGACCATTTCTTTCCTTTTTCTTGCCCATGACATTGAAATCCAGGGAGAACCAGGGGACCAAGGTGGGCAAGTCCGTGGAAACCCAACCTTGGTCCCACTATTGCTAGAGGTTTTTCTGATGTGCCTGAGTCTCCCCTGGTACCAGACCGTTGCCTCTCATCCTGCCACCAGGTGAATTAGTGGTACATCTGGGAGTGAAAGTGTCTTGGTGATTTAGATCAGAAAACCAGAGGACCAAGGCGTGCCAGGCCCACTTACATCAGTGTTGTTCATTTGTTTGCAAAGTATCAACTTTTATTTTTTAACCTGGGTAAAATGTACATGTGCTTTAAAAAATTATTTTCTATATTATTTTGCATTCAGAAATTTTTTTTACATCTTTATTGGAGTATAATTGCTTTACAATGGTGTGTTAGTTTCTGCCTTATAACAAAGTGAATCAGTTATACATATACTTGTGTTCCCATATCTCTTCCCTCTTGGGTCTCCCTCCCTCCCACCCTCCCTATCCCACCCCTCTAGGTGGTCACAAAGCACCAAGCTGATCTCCCTGTGCTATGCGGCTGCTTCCCACTAGCTATCTATTTTACATTTGGTAGTGTATATATGTCCATGCCACTCTCTCACTTTGTCCCAGCTTACCCTTCCCCCTCCCCATATCTTCAAGTCCATTCTCTAGTAGGTGTGTGTCTTTATTCCTGCCTTACCCCTAGGTTCTTCATGACATTTTTTTTTCTTAAATTCCATATATATGTGTTAGCATATGGTATTTGTCTTTCTCTTTCTGACTTACTTCACTCTGTATGACAGACTCTAGGTCCATCCACCTCATTACGAATAGCTCAATTTCGTTTCTTTTTATGGCTGAGTAATATTCCATTGTATATATGTGCCACATCTTCTTTATCCATTCATCCGATGATGGACACTTAGGTTGTTTCCATCTCCAGGCTATTGTAAATAGAGCTGCAATGAACACATTCAGAAATATTTTTAAACTTTTTTTATTGTGGTAAAATATACACAACATAAAATTTATCATTTTTAAGTGCATTTTATGTTTACAGTAGTGAGCAACCATCACCACTACCCATTTCCAGAACTTTTTATCCTCCCAAACAGAAACTCTGTACCCCTTAAACAACAGCCCCCGTTCCTCCCTCCCTCGCCAGCCTCTATTCTGTCTCTTTGAACTTGCCTATTCCAGGCCCCTCACATAACTGGAATCACACGATATTTGGCCTTTTGTGCCTGCCTTATTTCACCTGGCGTAATGTTTTCAAGTTTTCATCCATGTTGTAGCGTGCATCAGAACTTCATTCCTTTTGAAGACTGAGTAATATTCCATTGTATGTGTAGATTGCATTTTGCTTATTTGCTAGTTTCTCTGTTCACCTGCTGGTGGACACTTGGGTTGTTTCTGAAGCACTCCTTCTTGAATGGTAACCCAGCCGCACCTCGGATTGGGACCTGAACCCACGAGCTCTGACTTAGGAGGGGTCTCGAACCCACTGGCTTTTAATTGAAGCGGCTCACCTGGTGTCAGGACTTACTGAAGCTCAGGTTCTTTTGTCTCATTGCACAAAGAATTCAGCGTGAGGCAAAGCAATGGGCACAGGGTGAGTTTATTAGCATAAGATGCTTGTGAGAGAGACAAGCGGGCGGGCAATGGAGCACAGCCGCGAGAAGAAAGAGGGATACATTTTTATAATCAAAGCAAAAGTAGGGAGGGGAGACGTCAAGGCTTACATTCTTGGGCAGACGTCAAGGCTTACATCATTAGTTCCTCCTTTGACCCTACATGGTTTAACCGGGACTGTCATGGCACTATTTAAATCATACGTATGTTAGCAAAAGAGTGGTAACGTATACTAAATATAGTAATTCATCTCAGTTTCTTTCCCCTTTCACCTATATTCCTGTCTTGGTTACATGCAGAGATGCTACTCTTTAAGGATCATTAACTCCCTGACTTCATGTAACAAGATTCAGACCCCGTATCTATTGTCTTGTGTTGTAACTATCAGGGTTTGTGGCTTGAGTGTGTCTGGCGCTCAGATGCACCTGGTCTTCCTTCAAGGTAGTGCTGACTGTTGCTAGGTTACTGGATTCTTTTCTTGAGTGGTCATTAGTTTATAACAGTCTCCCAAACTCCCTTCCTCCCTGTCTTTAAGCCCCTAGTGGGATTTCTAAACTATTTAATTATCCTTCTCTATCCCTCTCATTTCCACCTTTTGACTATTATGAATAATTGCTTACACCATAAAGATGCATATTTACGATGAAACATATTATATTTTGCTACATAGTTGCAGATAGTAATGCATAGGACCTAAAGAACTATAATAAAAAGCAAAAGTATAAACAAACCACAAAAACAAAAAAAATCACTTTAAGTTCCAAGGATGCATCATTAAATAAGCATTTGCTGAAGGCCTGGGATGAGCCAGGCACACACCCTGCGTTTCCAACCATCTCAGGAGGGTCTTCCCCAGTTGGGGCGGATGGGGGTGCAGGGGAGACAAGGCCTAGGCGGGTAGCTTTGCCTGCAGGCAGATGTGGATGGTGCCGCAGGAGAGGTACAGGCAAGGTCTTGGGGCCTTCGGAGGCAGGGACAGAACCCGTCCGTGGGGCTCTGAGGAGGTGGCAGATCTGGGGAGTAGGTGAGGCACGGACTATGGTAAACTCCTAGCTCTGCTCTTTCTTTGCGGAACCCAGCTAGTATTTTTCAGTGTCTTGGGCCTGCCCTGAGGGCTTTGGGTTCCTCTAGTTTACATTACTCACAGCTTATTAAACAGTCTGAATCCTGCATTTAAGCAGCCCTGTTGCTCTGATTCAGCGTGCCTGGGATTTACCTGTTGCTCTGATTCAGAGTGCCTGGGATTTACCTGGTCTGGTCCTTTGGCGTGTCTTAGGGCAGCCACGCTCCAGTCAGCCTTGTGGAAGTGCTGCATCTCTTTGGGTGATCTGGAGCACAGCGCCTGATGGACTCGGACCCGGGATCACACTGTCTGTCCAGGTGTAGCACCTGATGCAGGGAGAGGGAGCAGCCCCAGCTCTCCCGGAGCTGTGTGACCTTGGGGAAGTTACTCCACCCCTCTGATCCTCTTGTGCAACATGAGGGCACTGGGTGACCTCTATGGCCCTTTCCAGCTGCTGTAATTTTATGATTGCCCTATTATGATTTAAGTACCTCCCTCTATCACTCTCGGAGTGAATGACTCAGCCGTCTGAGAGTTTCACTATTGTTTTTAAGGAAGCCTGGTCATTTTGCCATCACAAGCAAGGGTATGTCCCTTAGGGAAACAATCTGACAGTCTTGATCCAGCTGGAGTTAGGCTGACACTCACTGGAGTTCTTCACGCTGTATTCTTTCAGTGAAGCAGCTCGGACACCGGCTGGCCAGAGGCATCCGGAGCCATGTCAGAACTTTGAGCGAGGCCTGGTGACAGGGACCGGCCATCACCCACCAGTCTTCCCAGCTCGGCTTCAAGATGCTAAGCCTGAAGCTCCCCAGGCTGTTCAGCATAGAACAGGTGCCCCAGGTACGTGCTGTTGTTCCGGTGGTTGAGTTCCAGGCTGGGACTAGGGCTTGGCCTCTGCAACATGGCGACTGCTATGTCTTCAACCAGTCTGCTCTGTGTACACCCACTCTCTTCAAGGAGCCCCTCCCAGACTCCCTTTGGGGGATTCGACCTCCTGTTTCCCTCACCTACACCAAACCTGGAAACGGAAGTGATCCTAAAACCGTTTAAGTTGTAGCCCTTCCCTGTGACATCTGTATTTTTTCCCGAAGCAGAGTCATTATTGAGACTACTGATTCAAGCTACAGAGGTGAAGCTAGCAGCCCTTGTCTGAGTACCAATTTTTTAAAGACGCTCCTGGGGGTGATTGAAAGCAGGCCAGGGGCAGAGTCACCTCAGAGTGTGGCTTTGTGGTTGTTCTCATCCTTTGCAGGAGGCCCAGGCCAGGTGTGCGTTGAGGCGATGAAGAGAGTTATTGATCCGCCTGTGCCTGGGTGCTCAAGGGCAGCTACCCCAAAACACCGGGGATACATTGATAATCTGCGTTTTTCATAAGCATTAGGCGAGGTCATGCTGCTTGTGAGCTGCGCCAGTGGTGCACGTCCTCCTTCCCTTGCAAAGTAAACGTCATCTCATTACACCCTTGTTTCGGTGTTATGTTTCCTTCCTCTTTGAACAAGAATAACTGTTGTTTCATGGATATTTCATCTGGAGGATGTCAGGGAGGGAGGGGAGATCTCCTTTCCACCCAGCCGACCGCCAAGCCCTTACGACTTTCCCCAGAAAAATAAATCCCAAATGATCTCAGCATCATGAATGGAAGGTTAAGAGGAGACAAACCACAAAACCCTCTTCCTGAAAGCCTGCGCGGCTAGGTGATGCCAGCAAGATGGCATCGGGGGAAAATCAGAAGGATGCGGAGCTGTTGAAGGGCAGAGATGAGGATGCGGCAGGTAACAGACACACTGGAAATGAGACCAGGTTCCCACAATGCTGTTGGGCAGGTGGCCCACCTCTGTTCTCACAAGGCTGTAGACATCTCTTCCTGGTGCACTGCCCCGGTTGGTCCTACTCACAGAGAACTAGTGGCTGTGATTAGCGGGGACACGGTGATCTTTTGATTCATTCACTCGTGACATTTTTATTGACTGCCTACTATGTGCAAGGTGTTACTCTGTGCGGGGCCCAGAGGAGAATCACATACAAATCCTGGCCTTAAGGGGCTCTGTGTTGGCTGGGAAGATTTAAAATTGTTCAGGAGCACTTCCGTTGCAAAGTGGATTAGGGTGTGTGCTCAGAGAGGGACAGATGGGTTCAGAAGAGGGATTGGTCACTTCCATCATGGGGGAGGAGGGAATCAGGGATGTCTCCACAAAGGGGGCGACCTGTAAGATTGGGTTTGAGGATGGGTAGAATTTGGGGGACGGGGAGAGCACTCCAAGTGAAGAAATGGCATGAGTAAAGGCCTGGAGCTGGGAAATCAGGGGGCAGGTGTGGGAACTCTTGGGGCGGGGATTATGGGTATCTGCTCGGATATCTCCCTGGGAGTTTTGGTCAAGGTTGGGTTCAGAGACTCTGCCCAGGAAAGAAGTGAAGGAGAGAGAATGGTCTCACTGGGGACCTTGGGTAAACTGCTAGGATTCTGAATGTATGGGGGTTCTGAGGGTGAGGACCGGACCGCCCCTGAGGGCTGAAGATTAATGTGTCTTCTCTGTCCGGTTTTTCATAAATGATGGAGATGACAATTTTCTCTTTAGTAAAATGGCACCAGTCAGAGGCAGAGAACCAACGTCACACATCACATCCGTTTACTTCAGAACCTTCCTCGGGCTCCTGGGTTTTCCAGCATCACGCCCAAGTTTCATGCGGCCACAGAGGAAACACAGTGGCTCTGCCTGCCCGGAGGGTAGTTTTATTTGAGGATTTAGTGGGGGAGGGGGAAAGGCATTTTTAAAATATTCAAACAGATGTAAACATATTAAGGAGTAAATGCATAATTTTCATGAGTATTTAAAATAGGAGACTTCATAGAAATATTAAGTTTACTTTTGGTGGGCCCTGTGGGTTCCAGTACTTGGTCTGCAGAATGACCTTGGGCAGAGTGCCCTTAGTCTCCCTACCTCAGTTTCTGCATCTGTAAAATGGGGTGGTGCTAGAATCTCTTCCTCGGGTAATGGTAAAGATTAAATGAGGTAACCTATGGGAAGTGCCTGGCGTATGGTGAAGTCAGTAATGTTGGCCGTTATTATTATTATCAGCTCTCCTGTGCACTCCGCACTTGGAGGGGTGGAGTGTGTTGGGAGGAGACGTTAAGCAGCCCCTCCCACAGACTCCCACCCCAGCTCCCTGCCTGGTATTCACAGGCCCAACCCCTACCCACCTCCCCCACTGTTTTTCATCTGTAAACCCTCTTCTCCAGCCACACTGGTGCTCTCTCTAGACTTCCCACCAGATTGGACATTCACTTCTCTTGACCTCTGTTTGAAGAAGGCTTACCTCCCTTGCCCCTCCACCCGCCTTTCTGGCCTCCTTCTCCGTGGAGCTGCAGGTGCCCTCTCCCTTCCCTGAGCCCCTTCAGCTGTTGGTTGGCACCTCTGCAGGCTGCCCTATACGGCCACCTCTCCCTTCGTATATCAACCAGCTGTGTGGCCTGGGCCACTTCCCTACCCTCTCTGAGCCTCACCCATCAGAGGAGAGTGGGGCAGCGCCTCTTGGCATCCTCAGGATTCTAATTCTGGTGCATTCCTCCTAATGGACTACTCACAGGAAAGGACAGTTCTCCCTTCCTGTAGAAGGTAGGACTTGGGTACGTGCCTCACAATTTCAAGTCTCCCTGTGTCTAATAACAGACCTGGGTACATTAGGGAGTTGTGAAAGATGCGAACAAACAGCTCAAGGAATGGAATAAATATCTAGCTGTTGACTCCTACACAGACCCAACCTAGAGACAAGCAGGGAAGTCTAGACAGCAAGTTAATATGGAACATGGCATGACACTTGGCCAGGAAACAAGAGTATTTTGTGTCAAATTGAGAATCTTTTGTTAACGGTAGCCTTGGCCCCCAGGCTACAGGTAAACTCACCGTATTGTCCTGGAAGCGTTAATTTAGGGGCACAGGCAGGAAGATTCCAGAGGTGCTTCCAGCATTTCCCAGCCTGGCACTGGAGCTCTGCCGCTTACTGTGGGAATTTGGACAAGACGTGTAACCTCTCCAAGCCTCAGTTTCCTTATCTGTGAAATGGAGATAATATCTGTCTCACAGAGCTACTGTAAAGATCCAAGAAAAATGAAATAGAGTAGTGGGATAATTATGAAGGAACAGAAGCAGAGCCAGATCAGTGGCTGGGAGTGGTGTTGGGTAGGTGGGCTTGGGCACCTGAAACAGGAAGCCATCTCAATAGGCAACTGGTTTCTCCAGCCGAGAATTTCTCACAGAGGGCGCTTGGATCACCACCACGAGAATACCTGGGAGCTTACGAAAGGGAGTCATGATTGCAGGCTCTTTGTATTGTTCTTGATTTTAATCTAAATGAATGCTTTCAACATTTCATCATTTAATATAATGTTAGCTCTTTCTGTGTGTATGGGTGTGTGTGTGTGTTTGTGTGTGTATGTGTATAAATAACCTTTATCAAGTTAAGAATATTCCTTTCTATCCCTAGTTTCCTAGGATTTTTTTTCCCCTCTAATCAGTAATAAATTTTTTTCTACCGGTATATCTTTTGAGATGGCCATATATGATTCATTTAAGTTATTAACGTGGTGAATTACATTGATTGATTTACTAATGTTAAACCAACCTTGCATTTATTTATTCATTTTATTTATTCATTTTATTTATTTATTTATTTTGGCCGCACCGCGCAGCATGCGGGATCTTAATTCCCTGACCAGGGATCAAACCTGTGCCCCCTGCAGTGGAAGTGTGGAGTCTTAACCACTGGACCGCCAGGGAAGTCCCCAACCTTGCATTTAAATATTACTTGGTCATGATGGAGTATCTTTTTAATCTATTGCTGAAATCAGCTGATAGTTTGTCTAGGATCCTTAAATCTATTTATTGAATTAGCCTGAAATTTTTCCTTCTTATACTGCCCTCCCCTGGATTGGGGATTAAGATGGTGCCAACCACAAATGAGTTGGAGAGTGTTGCCTATTTATTCTATGGAAAATATATGTAATTTTTTTTTTTTGCAGTACGCGGGCCTCTGACTGTTGTGGCCTCTCCCGTTGCGGAGCACAGGCTCCGGACGCGTAGGCTCAGCGGCCATGGCTCACGGGCCCAACCGCTCCGCGGCATGTGGGATCCTCCCGGATCGGGGCACGAACCCGTGTCCCCTGCATCAGCAGGCGGACTCTCAACCACTGCGCCACCAGGGAAGCCCAATATATGTAATATTTGTATAATATTAGAATTATACATTCCTGACAGCTTGGTAGAATTTACCTGGAAAATTGTCTGAGCAGGGCCACCATGTTGCCCACCCGAGGGAGCATCCTTTATCTCTTAGTCTACGTGAGTGACAGACCGTGGAATTGTGCGAGGAGCCACTCGATGCTACAGCTGCATTTTCTCTGTAGAAAGTTCTTTTTATAACAGTTTTGTTGAAATATAATTCACATACCATAAAATTCTCCCTTTAAGAGTATATAGCTCAGTGGGTTTTAGTATGTTGACACACACAAAGTATGTTGGACAAAACCATCGCCAAATTGAATTTTAGAACATCGTTAACACCGCAGAAAGAAACTCTACCAATTAGCAGACATTTCCCACTGCCCCCACTCGCAGGCCTATGGCAACCACTAATTTACTTTGTCTCTACGGGTTTGCCTCTTCTGAATATTTCCTATAAATGGGGCCATGCAGTAGGTGGCCTTTTGTGAATGCCTTCTTTCACTTAGCATAGTGTTCTCAAGGTTCATCTGTGCTGTAGCATGGATTAGTACTTCAGTTGTTTTTATGGCTGAATAATATTCCATTTGTGGATATACCAGTTTGTTTATTCATTCTTCAGTTGATGGACACTTAAATTGTTTCCAATTTTTGGTTATTATGAGTAACGCTATGAACATTTGTGTACAAGTTTTTTTTTTTTTTTTGCGGTTCGTGGGCCTCTCACTGTTGTGGCCTCTCCCGTTGCGGAGCACAGGCTCCGGACGTGCAGGCTCAGTGGCCATGGCTCACGGGCCCAGCCGCTCCGCGGCATGTGGGATCTTCCCATACCGGGGCTCGAACCCGTGTCCCCTGCATCAGCAGGCGGACTCTCAACCACTGCGCCACCAGGAAAGCCCTGTGTACAAGTTTTTGTGTGGCCATATTTTCAATTCCCCTAGGTACACACCTAGGAGTGGAACTGCTGGGTCACATGGTAACTCTATGCTTAACTTTTATTTTTATTGTGGCAAAATATACTTAACATAAAATTTACCATCTTAACCATTTCAAAGTGCACAGTTCTGTGGTATTAATTACATTTACCTTGTTTGGCAACCATCACCACCATTCATCTCCATTCTTTTTATCTTGAAAAACTGAAACTCTGTACCCGTTAAATAAGAACTCCCCATTTTCCCCTACCCCAGCCTCTGACAACCACCATTAATACTTTTTGTCTTTATGATTTGACTACTTTAAGTACTTCATATAAGTGGAATTATATAATATTTGTCTTTTTGTGACTTTTATTTATTTTACCTAGCATAATGTCTTCAAGGTTTATCCATATTATAGCATATACCAGAATTTCCTTCATTTTAAAGGCTGAATAATATTCCATTGTATGTACGTACCACATTTTGCTTATCCATTCATCCATCAATAAGTACTAGGTTGCTTGTATGTTTTAGCTATTGTGAATAATGCTGACATGAACATAGGTGTAGAGATAGCCCTTCAAGACCCTTCAATCCTTTTGGGTATGTACCCAGAAGTGGAATTGCTGGATCATTTGGCCATTAAAAAAAAATTGTTTTTTGAAGAACCACCCTGTTGCTTTCCACAGTGGCTGTACCATTTTACATTCCCACCAACAGTGCACAAGTGTTCCAGTTTCTCCACATCTTCACCAACACTTGTTGTTTTCTGTTTTGTTTTGTTTTTTTATAGTAGCCATCCTAATGGATATGAGGTGATATCTCATTGTAGTTTTGATTTGAATTTCCCTAAAGATTAGTTATGTTGAGCATCTTTTCATGTGCT
Source organism: Stenella coeruleoalba (assembly GCF_951394435.1). Classification (NCBI taxonomy): domain Eukaryota; kingdom Metazoa; phylum Chordata; class Mammalia; order Artiodactyla; family Delphinidae; genus Stenella; species Stenella coeruleoalba. The sequence continues at coordinate 138,231,071 of NC_137147.1, read as the reverse complement.
TATTGGCCATTTGTATATCTTTGGAGAAATGTCTACTCAAGTCTTTGGCCAATTTTTAAGTTGGGTCATTTTTCTTTTTTTTTTTTTTGGGTCATTTGTCTTTTTGTTGTTGAGTGGTAAGTGTTCTTTATATATTTTTGATACAAGTCCCTTATCAGATACATGGTTTGAAAATGTTTTCTACCATTCTGTGTGTTGCATTTTCCTGTTATTGATGGTATCCTTGGAAGCACAAAAGTTTTAAAATTTAATATTATCTATTATTTTTCTTTTGTTGCTTGTGCTTTTGATGTTATAGCAAAAAAACCTTTGGCTGATCCAAGGTCATGAAGATTTACTCCTATATTTTCTTCTAAGAGTTTTATCCCTAAAATTTAAGTCTATGATCCATTTTTTTTGCGTTAGTTATTGCATGTGATGTGAAATAGGGGTCCAACTTTATTCTTTTCTTTTTTTCATGTGGGTATCAAGCAGTCCCAGCACCATTTATTGGAAAGACTATTCATTATTTTTCATTGAATTATCTTGACACCTTCATTGAAAATTGATTGACTATAAATGTGAGGGTTTATTTCTGGATTCTCAGTTCTATTCCATTGATCTGTTTGTCTCTTCTTACGTCAGTACCACCTTGTCTTGATTACTGTGCTTTGTAATGAGTTTTGAAATTGGGAAGTGTAAGTCCTTTAACCTTGATCTTTTTCAAGATTGTTTGGCTGTTCAGGGTCCCTTGCATTTCCTTAAGAATTTTAAGATCTATTTGTCAATTTCTGCAAACAGACAGACCAACAAAAAAACCAGGCAGGATTTTGAGAGAGATTGTACTGAATCTGTTGATCAGTTTGGGGGGCATTACCATCTTAATTATATTAAGTAAATTAAACCCATGAATATGGGCTGTCTTTTCATTTGTCTAGTTATTCTTTAATTTCTTTCAGTGATGTTTTGTAGTTTTCAGTATACAAGTCTTGCACCATTAAAATGATTTGTTAAATTTATTTCTAAGTATTTTATTGTTTTTGATACTGTTGTAAGTGGAATTGTTTTCTTAAATTCATTTCAGATTGTTATTGCTAGAATATAGAAAACTGAGTTTTGTATATTTATCTTATATCCTGCATGCTTGCTGAACTAATTTATTAGTTCTAATAGTATTTTAGTGGTTCCTTTAGGAATTCCTGTATGTAAGATCATGTCATCTGCAAATAGAGATAGTTTTGCTTCTTCCTTTTAATCTAGTTGCTTTTTATTTCTTTTTCTCGTCCAGTTGACCTAGCTAGAATCTCCACTACAATGCTGCATAGAAGTGGTGAGAGCAGACATCCTGATCATAGGGGAAAAGCATTCCATTAAGTATGTTAGCTGTGGGTTTCTCGTAGATGGCCTTTGTTGGTTTAAAGAAGTTCTATTACTATTTTGTTGAGTATTCTCTTATCATGAAAGGGTATTGGATCTTGTGACATGCTTTTTCTGTGTCTATTGACATGAATATGTCATTTTTGTTTTTCTGTTCTCTTCTTGGTTAATCTTGTCAGTTTGTCTTTTTTTAAAAAAAAATTGAAAAGAAGATGATTTGGGCTTTGTGGAGCCTCTCTATTATGTACTTTATATCTCTAATGTCTTTTTGTTATTTTTATTATTTTCTTTCTACTTTGGGTTTATTTTGCTGTTACTGCTCTAACTTCGTAAGTTAATCACTCTACCATTGTAATGTAAGCAATTAAATATATATATATTTCTCTCTAAGTATTGCTTTAACTGCAGTCCACATATGCAGTTCTAATTAATTTCTAACTTCCATTTTGATTTTTTATGCAACTTAACGATTGCTCAAGGTATCCATAATTGAAATGTGTTAAAAATCTTTCCTAATGGTGTCAGATTTGTGAATTACTCCTTGTAGGTAAGTCAATTTTTGCTTTATATATTTTGAGCCTGTGTTTTTTAGGTCCATCCAAGTTTGTAATTGTATCTTTCCGGTGAAGTAAAGTTCTTATTATTTCTAAAAAGTGATTCTCTTGGGGCTTCCCTGGTGGTGCAGTGGTTGAGAGTCTGCCTGCCGATGCAGGGGACACGGGTTCTTGCCCCGGTCCGGGAAAATCCCACATGCCGTGGAGCGGCTGGGCCCGTGAGCCATGGCCGCTGAGCCTGTGCGTCTGGAGCCTGTGCTCCGCAACGGGAGAGGCCACAACAGTGAGAGGCCCGCGTACCACAAAAAAAAAAAAAAAAAAAAAAAGTGATTCTCTTTATATCTAGTAATGCTTTTTGTCTTAGCATCTGTCTGATAGTTGTACAGTGACTCCAGTTTTGTTGTTTTCATTATGTGTCTGGTTTATTTCTTTCCTTACTTTGACTTGTAATCTCTCCCAGTCCTTATATTTTAGTTGTGTCTCATGTAAATGGCACATAGTTGGATTTCATCTAGATTGACAATATTTGTCATTTAAAGGGACGGTTTAGTCTGTTGATATTTATAATGAGTATTGAAATATTTGCATTTATTTTGATCATCTTATGTGCTTTCTATTTGTCCTGTTTTCTCTGTTGCCCTTCCCTTCCTGCGCTCTTTAATTGAGTTTTACATTCTTCTTTTCTTTTTCCTTTTGAACATGCTGTTTTCTCCTGCCCTTGTTTTATAATTAATATGCTAGAAATATTCTCTGAATTCATCAGCTTAATGGTTACTTCAGCTGTCTTTACATGAATAACTGTAGGAAGCAGGAAGGGCTAGGCTATGCTGAGTTTAAACATTACCCCAGATAGCTCAGTGACTTAACAGAGCAAAGGTTTATTTCACCCTCACATTACATAGCTAAGTGGTCAGTGAGGAATTGTGAAGGGCCCAGGCAGATGGAAGGTCTGCCACCTCATAGCTGCTCCATCTGGAACATGTGGCCTTCTAGGTCGCCACAGAAGGGGAAGAGAGAGAGGTGTCTTAGGTTGGGTTTCCCAGAAACAGGCTCTGAGACAAAGATGTACATGCAAGAAGTTCATGAGGGAGTGTTCTCAGCAACACCTGTAAGGAAGTGGGGGAAGCACGCTTGGATAGAAGGAGAAGTTGCATCAGAGGCCTCTGCTGACCACCCAGGGAGCTCTGGAGTGGGGTTGACCCTTCAGAGTTGTCCCCAATGAGAAAAGAAGGCCAGGACTTTGTATCCATCCTTAGTGGGTATGTGCTGCCCCTGTACAGTGAGCATAATGTGGTCAAGGTAGCAGCCTTTGGCCAAAAGTGATTCTCAGAGAGGGATAGTGGCTCAGTTCTGAAAAGGGGAAGAGTTGCATCCCCAGTCCATCATGACGTCTCCTACAAGAAGGCATTGTTCTTCAACTGCCCTGGCCTGGAATTAACTTTAACCAGAAATAGTCAACATGGCCCCAACCTAACGACAAGACAGTCTGAGAAATGTAAGAAAGCACATGTGATACTTGGTGAGCACCACCTGTCTCTACCATGCCTCACTTAACTTCTTGGATCTGAGGACTGGTGACTTGCAACAGTTCTAGACGTTTACCAGTTAACTCTTCAAATATCACATCAGAACCATTATATTTTCTCCTTCTAGAGAAATACTCGTTATGTCTCTTGTTTGCTTTTTCACATCTTCTGTCTCTTAATCTCTCTGGACCGCATCCTGGATACTTTCTTTGGATCTACTTTCAGTTGACTAATTTCCTTGTCAGCTTCGTCTAGTCTGCTCTTTATCCTTTCAGTGACTTTTAATTTCAATTATTATTTTTTTTAATTTCTAAAAGTTATATTAGGGTCTTTTCAAATCTGCTTGCTTATTGTTCATATTTTTAAGCTCTTTAAACACATTGAACACAGTTATTTGACATTTCAGTATCTGTTCTTTGATCTCTCTTTCTGCTATCTCCTGTTTTGCTGTTTCTCATTCATGGCATTTTGTTTCTGGGTGTGTGCATGCTTGTTTTTTTTGTTTTTATTTTTTTATTTTTTAACAGCTTTATTGGAGTACAGTGCATGCTTGTTTTAACGTAGAAATCCTTCAGAGAGGATTTGCATTTGTTTCGTTGCTTACCTGAGGGAACTACAAAACTTTGACCTCTATCTATTTGTAACCACTTAAAATTTTCCACTTGAGAGTTCTTGGACCGCAGTGGTAGTGTGGATTTGGACCACAAACCCCTGTGAAGATGAACTGATGGTTCTGAATTCTTGAGATTTTTTTTTCAGGGAGACAACTTTTGTAATTATATTGTTCTGTCTGGTAGGATTTATTTTACATTCACTTATCTTGAAAGTCCTGGCTTTATTGATGAGTTCTCCTATTAGATTCCCTGCCTTTGATGGGCCTTGGATTTCATCTCTCATTTGCAAATGCTGGCAGCAGAAACTCTGATGGTGAAAGCAGCGTACCTCCCAGGGTTCCTGGTTTCCCTTTGTTTTGAGGGTTTTGTGACTTCCTTGCTTTTGTGCCATCTTGCTGATAGATTTATCCAGCGTAGAATGCAGGCTTCATCCAGCATTTTAGTTGTTTTCGTTGGAAGGATCCTTCATGACATCTCATCGACCATCATTCTGCCAGAACCAGATGTTCCCCAGCTATTCTTCCAGGTCCTTCCTGCATCACACGGGTCCAGTGATCCCTTCCTTCTGAAAACTTGCGTAACATCTAGTATATCCATGAAATGTTTGTAGCAATCCTTGGTTCCACCAGGCTGGGTGCAGTGAAGCATCCTGGGCTTTTCCATCTAACAAACTAGGAGTTGCATTTTGGTTCTGCTATTTCTTATGAAATAGCAGATGAAGCTCCATCTCACCGAGCTTCAGTTTCCTGATCTGTAAAATGGGCTTGACAATCCCTACCTTTCAGTGCTCTCACGATGAGCAAATAAAATCGGGTCTGCCCCTGCCATGTGCTGGATCTGAATCAGGAGAACAAATAGAGGCCACAGACCATATGCCTAAATATGTAAAAGTCACAAATGAAGCTCATAGTTATATAAATTCTACCTTGACAAATATTCCTTCATAATGACAAAAAACAATATGTAAAGCTCCGATTTTTGTATAGCTAACGCCAGCAAAATGTCAAAGCAGCTAAACTTAATTATTATCGCACATGTTTGGATATAATGTTGATGGATTAGTGATGTTTAGATGGGCATAACATACATAATTCATACATTTACATGTTTATTCTGTAAAATTTATTTTTCTTGCCTTCATTTCAGCAAAATTTTGAGATGTTGTAATCAACATTATCACATAATTTGTGTTCTGTTAACAGTGATGTCAAAATAGACCATTATTCTTGAATCACTGTAGTTCTTAGATTTTTTTTTTAAATTTTAATTAATTTCATTTGGGAGAAACTTCTGTTGAGTTTTTACTCAGTTCTGCTGAGGCAGAGCAACTGGAATTATCAAAAAATATTCTTAAAGCCACATTTAGAATCAGGAATGAGTATAAAATTTACATACCAAGTTCAGACATTGTAATGAGGTTTCGTATGATAGAATTAAGCGGGAAAATTATTAAATATTTTAATTTCATATGGCTCGCCATCTTTTATGTTGCTGTTTTCACTTTCTTAAAACAATATCTAGATCCATATAGTACTTACTTGATTTTTCTTTTTCCAAGAAAAAAATAGAAAGAAAACAAAATAGCATCTTGCTCAGTCAAAATTATACCTCAGTCTGCAATGGCCAGAAAAGTAATTTCTGTGGGAATCAGTTTCAGGATTGTTTGTATGTGAACCTTCTCTTTCACAGTCCACAGACATTTTTGTTTCCTTATTTGAATTTTATTTTATTGGAATATCGTTTTTGTTGCATATTTCATGTGTGGCTTCTTTAGTTTAGAAAAGTCCTAGACATATTTAAAATAATAAATACGCATTTTTAATCCCTTTAAAATGAAATAACCAAACTAGATTTTTTTTTTGTAGGCTTTTGCTAACAACATCCCATAACATATATCTGTGGACAGCTCAGGTTCAAACCAAAGATGGGATTTGCTCTGTATTTGAGGACCTTCTGTTGTTTCACTGATTTCTTTCAGTCATCTTGCATCTTGCCTAAATTTTACCTAAGTGTTTAATGATATTTATTTGGCATTCCCATTGCAAGAATAAGAGTAGTTTGTGGTCAAATTTGATATGTGTTTCAGGAAGATATCCCATATTGGGGAAGTTTCTGTGGATGTCATATATAATCTTTGAATTGTTCCAAAGGAAGGCATCAATTCTCCTAGTAAGAAATTGAAACCATGTGTTGCCATCTCCAGCTCTAAGAATGCTTTTGGATTTTTGGACAAATCCTGACCTTGTATTAGTTTTCTGTTGTTGCCATAGCAAATTACCACAAATCTGATGGCTTAAAAAAGAAGATAAATTGATTACCTTACAGTTCTGTAGGTTAGAAATCTCACATGGGTCTCGCTAGGCTAAAATCAAAGTGTCGATGGAGGCTCTCTGGGGAGAACCTGTTGCCTTTTCCAGCTTCTGGCAGCCACCTACAGCCCTTGGCTCCTGGCCCACTCCCTCCATCTGCAGAGCCAGCAATGTTGCATCTCTCGACCCTTCTTCATAGTCACATCCCCTTCTACCTCTCCCTTCCACTTTTAAAGGTTTTTTTAAAAAATTTATTTATGTTATCTATTTATTTTTGGCTGCGTTGGGTCTTCATTGCTGTGCGCGGGCTTTCTCTAGTTGCGGTGAGCGGGGGCTACTCTTCGTTGCGGTGCGTGGGCTTCTTATTGCGGTGGCTTCTCTTGTTGCGGAGCACGGGCTCTAGGCGCGCCGGCTTCAGTAGCTGTGGCTCGCGGGCTCTAGAGCGCAGGCTCAGTAGTTGTGGCACACGGGCTTAGTTGCTCCGCGGCATGTGCGGTCTTTCCGGACCAGGGCTCGAACCTGTGTCCCCGCATTGGCAGATGGATTCTTAACCACTGCACCACCAGGGAAGTCCTCTCCCTTCCGCTTTTAAGAACCTCGTGATTACATTAGGCCTACCTGGATAATCAAGATAATCTCCCTATTTTAAGGTTAGCTGATTAGCAACTTTAATACCATCCCGTGACCTTAATTCCCCTTTGCCGTGTAACCTAACATATATACAGGTTCTGGCGATTAGGACATGGACATCCTTGAGAGGCAATTATTTTGCCTACCACAGACTCTCAAATCATGTTATCGCAAGCTTGCCCATGGCAGATTTTTAAATCAATGCCTAAATTCTAAGATTCTTTTTCTAGTTCTTAAATCAAAGACTGTATTATTATAATAAAGTAAAACTGATGGAATGCTCCATTGTTTCAACTTCGTCACTTTCTTCTTCTGCAGATCAACGCTCCGTATAATGTTCGTCATTCAGTGGGGCGTCTCACCCTGGTACACCTACCTGTACTGAGTAACATTTACTTTTTAAAAACATCCTATGTGTCTTTGTTTGTTTCACTTTATTGCTCATTAAAGTACTAATATCCTTCAGATCCTCCATCCTAGATACGGTGATCATTTGCTTCACTGCTTTGTATCCATCTTACATGTTCGGCCAGAAGAAGTTTACCATCATGTATAAATATTGTCCTGCATGTATGGAAAGCATCGTTATGCTTGACTGAATATTAGACACTTATTTTTTAAAGAACATCACCCCAGTGTTCTAAATTGACCTTTATCTGTAATTACTTAATACCAACAATGGTTGGCTATTAATTCTGCCAACTTACAGTTCTAGTAATTGCATGTGGCTTGTATACCAGTGATGTTTTATGTGTTTTAGATTGAGAACCTAAGTGTTCTCTTTTACCAGGACCAAGCATGGTCCGTCCTGCATGAGACAGTGGCTTGGTGTCCGACCCAGTGTCAGGCACGTGGCAGATACTCACTAAATGACTGGTTATACTCGATACAGCAATTTGTGGCCTGCTCTCTTCCTCCCCATTCTATCCATGCCTCTGCCTACCAGCACCTCACCAGACTCCTCGCTGGTCTCTCACTGGCCCCTCCCTTGCTTTTCGTGCCTGTGTCTTTGGGTTCATCTTAACATACCTAAAGGGCACCTCCTCTTCTGTGATGAACTACAGATGCTGGACAGGGAGGTGACAGCACGATGCTGAGGCAGGAGCCTGGGCTGGGAAGCCGGAGATAGCTGCAGAATCAGCGTGTGCTGGGAGTGTGTTGGAAATGAAGATTCACCCCGGCCCCACCGAACTGCAGTAAGATCCCTAGGTGATCTGCAGACACCTGCAGAAGAAAGTTGGAGAGGCACTGGCTTAGAGACTTTGTCCCCCAACCTCACCACTTGCACTTTGTATGAGCTCAAGCTGCTGTAAAAAGTACCACAGACGGGGTGGCTTAAACAACAGAAATTTATTTTCTCACAGTTCTGGAGGCTGGAAGTCCGAGATCAAGGTGCCGGCAGGGCTGGCTTCTTCTGAGGCTTCTCCTCAGCTTGCAGAGGGCCACCTTCTTGCTGTGTCCTCACATGGTCATCCCTCTGTGCACGCACATCCCTGGTGTCTCCCTCTGTGTCCAAATTTCCTTTTCTCGTGAGGGACACCAGTTAGATTAGATTAACTGTCTTGTTTTGACTTAGTCACCTCTTTAAAGACTATCTCCAAGTACAGTTATATTCAGAAGTGCTGGAGTTAGGGCTTCAACATATAAATTTTGTGGGAGATGCAATTCAGAACAATGACATCACTTTAAAGAAGAAGCAACTAAGGTTCAGAGAAGTGTGTGACGGTCCACAATGACACTGCAGGCTGAGAGGTGAGAGCTTCATCTCCGACAAGCCCTCTGGAGTGGCAGGGAGGATAGTGTGAGAGACCAGGACACGGAGTCTGATGTCTCAGCTTTGCTCCCACTACTTCTGTGATCCTCGATAAATGCCTTAACATCCACAGACCTTAGTTTCCTTTTCTGTGAAGTGGGGACAGTAAAAGGCCGTCCCTCACGTGGCCGTGAGGATTCAGTGAGATCTAGATGGGAAATGCAGATTACCATGCCAAGGCCGGTGGCCTGCTGACCCCGCTCTGACAGCCTCTGTGCTTTTCCTGCCATCAAAATCCTCTCTTATTTACTGCTAGCCAGAATGCCTGATTATTTTCCCCAGGTGATTTGCAGTGTAATAGCTGGAAAAACCAAGGGTTTAAAATGGTCACAGTGGAATTTCAGGCATCGGCTGGCAGGGGCACAGGGCTGTTCTTGAAAGCCGAGTTCGTGACAGGCAGTAAGAGAAAAACCCGCTGACGTGCCCTTGCCCTTCCACCTGGCTGCCTGGGGGTTCTCGCTCCTAAATTATAGGCCACGCGCAATTTGATTTCGTTTCATTCTAAATTGCCCAGCCTGCAACCTGGGAGGAAATCAATTCTGCTGTGCAAATATGCCAGCGCCTGCTAACTTTGGGCCGCTTACAGATGAGGCCCAGTTACGGAGTATTAAGGCAATGACCACAGTTTGCCTTTGGGGGGTCAAACTAGGCACGAACGCAAAATTGTTTTCAAGTGTTTTGCTGTTCAGATTTATGTAGCATGCATCCTGTAAGGATCTATTCTATGCAAAGTGCTTTGCTAAGGCTGGAGCCGGACAATGGAGAGAACGTGTCTCCCTTCCTGTGCTTGGAGGGGCTCAGAGGCAGAATCACTCTTCTGAGACAGAGGGGCTCCCTTTCTTTTATCCATCCTTTATCCATCTATCATTTTTTTTTTTTTTTTGGAGGGGCTGCTTAAAATCCTACCCCCATGTCTGGCGTCAGGATAGCCGGTGAGAGGAAAGCAGGTTCTTTTAATCTGCACCCAACCCTGGCTTTGGTGGTAAGGCATTCTCCCCAGGTCTGGGGCTAGATTCTTCAGTGTGGTCAAGTTGTCTAGTTTGTGGACTTCCCAGCTCCTCTGTTCCCCTCTGGCTTTTGACTCTATCAGCATCCTCTCTTGCCTCCCAGAATGCAGGGTCCAAAGAGAGAAGGACAGTAGTCATATCCTGAGTCACCGTGGACAAAATGTGGGAGACTCCCCCCTGCTCTGGGTCCTGTCCATCCACCGTCCAGCTGTGGCTGTCACTGCATCTGAGCTGTCCTGCAGCCCCGCCCTGCTTCCTCCCTGTGTGTCACCCTCACATGCCCAGGGCTCCATAGGCCCCTTGTCGTAAGATCTCCTGCTATACGGGATCTGCTGAACTTATTCACATGAAGCAGTGAATAATTAATAACAATTGCTCCTTTCTGGAGTCCTTGCATTTTAACAAGAGGCCAGTGCTTTAATAAAAAAAAAAGAGGGCTTCCCTGGTGGTGCAGTGGTTGAGAATCCGCCTGCCAATGCAGGGGACATAGGTTCGAGCCCTGGTCCGGGAAGATCCCATATACTGCAGAGCAGCTAAGCCCGTGCGCCACAACTACTGAGCCTGCGCTCTAGAGCCTGCGACCACAACTACTGAAGCCCACTTGCCACAACTACTGAGTCCGCGCGCCTAGAGCCCATGCTCCGCAATGAGAAGCCACCACAATGAGAAGCCCGCGCACTGCAACGAAGAGTAGCCCCCGCTCACCAAAACTAGAGAAAGCCCGCGCGCAGCAGCGAAGACCCAACACAGACAAAAATAAAATAAATAAATTTATTTAAAAAAAATTTTTTTAAGGAAGAAAGCAATAAACATAACAGGTAGAATGATAGGCCTGTAGTTTCTGCTGGAGGGCCTTACGCGTGCCTGCAAGCACGCGCCATCGTCCTCGCTTGAATCAAAGGCTGAAGGCCATGAGCCCGTTTGCCGCCTTGTCAGCAACCCTGGTGGGTGGGCAGCTGCAAGCCGACATGCCTGCTGCCCATTAGAGAAGCTTGTCCACTGAAAACCGGGGATGTCAGCAGAAATGCACAGTGAATCAAAAACTGGAACAAATCGCTTTAATTAGCTAAAACCCAAACCTAATTCAAACAGTATTTCTTCACTGGACCATGAACCAACTTCATTCTCCCCCTGTCCCTAGTTGACTAGTTTCACCCAGAATTGAACCAAGATGGGAATGTGCTCACCGTCTGGTGAGCAAAGGCCCCCCATTTCATAGGTGTGGACACTGAGTCCTGAGAGTTGTGGCCCAGCTCAAGGTCATAGGGCACTTAATGGGCCCAGATTTGACTCTTTACTCTGATATCCCCTTACTAATTTCTCCACTATTCCATGAGACCTGTTGACTCAGAACCTCAAGAGATAGTCCAAGTTATGCCATACATTGTGTATTCTTTTAAAAAATTAAAAAAAAAATTTTTGGCTGCGTTTGGTCTTTGTTGCTGTGCACGGGCTTTCTCTAGTTGTGTTCAGCAGGGGCTACTCTTCCTTGCGGTGCACAGGCTTCTCATTGCACTGGCTTGTCTTTGTTGCGGAGCACAGGCTCTAGGCGTGCAGGCTTCAGTAGTTGTGGCTTGTGGGCTCAGTAGTCGTGGCTCACGGGCTGTAGAGCGCAGGCTCAGTAGTTGTGGCACACGGGTTTAGTTGCTCCGCGGCATGGGGGATCTTCCCAGACCAGGGCTCGAACCCGTGTCCCCTTCATTGGCAGGTGGATTCTTAACCACTGTGCCACCAGGGAAGTCCTTACATTGTCTATTCTTGTGGTTTTTGTTTTGATTATTTATTTATTATTTTTTAACCCATTTTTAAAAATTGAAGTATAGTTAATTTACAATGTTGCGTTAGTTTCAGGTGTACAGCAAAGTGATTCAGTTATCATATATATTCTTTTTCGGATTCTTTTCCATTATAGGTCATTACAAATATTGTGTATTTTTGAATCAAGATCCTCTCTTAAACTAAGAAGTTGGTAACCCAAATGGGAAATGGGTGGTTAGGTAGGAATTCTCCCAGCCTTCCATTCCTCCCACAGCCCTAGAAGATCAGAGGGAAACCTTTAAAATTGATTGTGATTCAATTTACATTACGATTACTAATATTGTCATTGTCATTATTTGCCTCAGTTAATCTACTTATTTTTACTTACCTCTCAAAGTTATAACAACATTCAGCTAAGTCAGTGGTTCTTAACTGGGGGAGATTTTGCCCCCAGGGACATTGGCAATTTCGGGAGACATTTTTGGTTGTCACGTTACTGCTAAACAATGCCTAGGACAGCTCCACCCCCAGCACAAAGAATTGTCTGGCCCCAAATGTCAACAGGGTCGAGACTGAGAAACCCTGATCTGATCAACACAAAAGGGGGAGAAAATCTGCAAATCCTGCTAGTTCAACAAATGAAACTGTTTCCTTTTCCGTGTTTCTCCCAGTCTCCACCCCACTATGTGTACTTAAAATTTCTATAGTTCTGTCATCATGGCAGGAATACAGTTGACATCCCACTTTTTTTCACTTAATATCGCATCCTGAGCTTTTGACCCTCATGCCTCATCGTCTCTATAATTACCATTTTTAATGGATGTGATGCAGTCCTCCAAGCAGGTTGACACCCCCTATTTTACCTGACCCGTCCAAGTTCTCATCCGGAATGGTTACTGAGAGCCTTGCCAGGCGGGCTGCGCGGGGTAGGGAGCTTGCGTGGGCCCTGCTGTGACCAGCCTTCTCCTCCGCCTGCAGCGCAGGCTGATGCCATCATAGTTTTCATCGTCAGCAGGCCTTTATGAAGCACCTTGGTGAATATATCCTGGCCCCGGCGGGGAGGGATCTTCCGCAGAGGTCATCCCACCAGCCCCTGACATCCAAGGCTTGTTGGCTCGAACAGGCAGCATATATGTCAACCAACCACGAAGGCATCCGAAGACTGGGCTGTAGGCCCCAGGCACAGGGTGTGAAAGCTGATTCTTAGGCAATATTCATGACAGGAGTAAGTGCATCTGGAATGCAAAGACAGGCTGGATCCCCAAAGGGAGTCAGGGCCTTGAATCCTCTCCTCCCCCTGACTGCAGGCTTCTGGAAGGACGTGGGAGTTTAGAAGCGATGGGAGGGAGGCAGGTGAAGGACCTGGGGTCAAGTGTTCCAGGCTCCAGTGTACAAGTGCACAGCCTGGGAGAAAACTAGAGACTACCGGAGACGTTCCTCCCGAGACCTTCCCGCCACCCTCTCGTCTCACCTCGGCGCCCCTTTCTCTTCCCCCTGCAGGTGTTCCACGAGCAGGGCATCCTCTTCGGCTACCGACATCCACAGAGTTCCGCCACGGCCTGTCTCCTCAGCCTTTTCCAAATGACCAATGAGACCCTCAACATCTGGACGCACTTGCTGCCCTTCTGGTACCTCCCAGCCCCCTGGACCAGCTGCTCACTCAGAGCCTGGGGACTGGGGCTTCTTTAAACACAGCTGGGGTGGAGAGAGCTGAGATTCCGTGATGGGATTTGGGGGACTCCCCCGTGGTGCTGGGAGGCGTGGCGGTCTGCTGCTGGGGTGAGCTCTAGGACCCAGATTGTGGTAGGATTGGAGGGGCTCCTGGAATCTCCCCGGTCTTTCCCTGCTCCCCTGCTTCGGGTCCTGACTTGAGAGGATTGTCTTATTCGGTCTTGGAGGCTTTCTGGGTCTTTTGGAAGCCCTGGCTAAAATTCCCTAGCTTCGGCAAGTCACTTAATCTCTCTGGGCTTCGCATTTTCCCACACGCAGAGCAGGTTAGCCTGCGCCTTTCCGGGGGTTGCCTTGAGGATTAGGGGATGAGGCATTGGAAAAGGCATTGGGCACGGAGCTGTGGGTGCCTGGGACCACAGCAGCTGTGAGGCATTTGGTCAGGCAGCACTGAAACGGAGCCAGCCGAGAGAACGCTCCGGCACGTGCACACGCACAATGGGAGCTGCCAGGAAGGTGAGGAGGGACCTGGCTGAGAAAGGTGGGGACCGAAGACCAGCTTCACATACCTGGTGCCTGTGCGTAGCGAGTGAAGGGTGGAGATGGGGTCATAGTATACGAGAGCTGGAAGGACCATGGGAGTCATGCGGGCCACCAGCCGACTCAGGCCACCACTGGCTGACACAGATGCGGCCCAGAGAAAGGAGTGACTTGCTTACATCCCCTGGCAAGTTCTGGCACAGGTTAGTCTCTGGACTCCCCCTCCCAATCATATTGAGAGTAGGAAGAGAGTAGGAAGGACCCCAGGGCGTGCTGCAGGCAGAGAGAGGGGCCCGAGGACGGGGTCCTGCCTGGCCAGCAGTTAGAGACAGACCCAGGGCAAAATGCAGGGGAAGGCTGCTTGGTGCCAGAAACGTCGCCAGTGGAGAAGAGGGAGAGCTCAGGCTTGGGGTGGGATAGGACCACCTGTAAAGAAGCCCTAGCGCCTGCAGACTGGTCGGGGTGGCAGCAAGATCTGCTCACAGAGGCTGCTCGTTGTTTTAAATTTAAGTCAACTGGACGCACTTGCTGCCCTTCTGGTACCTCCCAGAAGGGTAAAAAGTCTAAATGATAATAAATGATAACATTGCAGAAGGGAGTAGAGTCGGCGTCTTCCCCCGGCCCCTCTGCGTCCTCTCTGGAGCCGCCGGGGTGACCTGCTGCTCGTGCATCCTCCCAGAATGCTTTTCTAGAGACTCGAGCATCTGTGACATGTGTGTACACCCAGCACCTGGTTCTTTCCTCCCTTGCTTTTCCCTCAGAGATCTCTTGTCTGACCTTCACAGAAGCCTCTCTGGCTTTTGAGCGGTGTCCCATTTTCTGGATGAACCACAGGTAACTTAGGCTATTTTGAAGTTTGTGCCAGCCTGACCATCCCTGTTTGCGGGGCTTGAGTTGCTGTGCGCAGATCCCGTTGTAGCTGTTGTACAGCTGAGACATGCTGGCAGGGGCCACCCCACTGGGCATGATGCCCCTGTACTGCCAGGCCCTGAGAGCGCAACAGAGCAGCAAGGAGGGCTTGGGAGAGCCGGAGAAAGATGCCCCAGGGAAGCGGGCCTCGGGCGTAATCGCGAGATGATAAAAGGGTACATTTTGAAAAATAGCAGATAGCTTAAGCTTGATTTCTGCTGGGACAGGAGGGAAGAGATCACAAATGTAGCCAGAGAAGCTAGCGATGTTCTTGGGGTTCCTGCGTGAAAAGCTTTTCGTCCCTTCCCTGGGAGAGTTTGTGGGCAAGGGGCCTGGCTCTCTAGTAGAGGTTTGTGGAAGCGGGCAGCTCTATAAGCAAGAACCCCACGCATGGGTTGTAGGTTAGGCAGATCTGACACAGAGCTGTGCAGTGTCTCCATGTAGAGAAGGGTCTGGAGGCCTAGGCTTAGCCGTGGGACCAGGCCCCTCAGAAAAGAGATGGTGAGATTAGTGGAGGAATAACATGGAAGAGGGGGGAGAAAATCGTCCTGTTGTCTTCCAGACTTTCCAGACCCCACAGAGGGGACTGCTTCTCTTTGAGGTGCCCTCCTGCAAGGGGAACTTGGACCAACCACAGGGATGACGACAAGGTCGAATTTGGATCCCATGAGGAATGGTTGAATAAACCGAGGTTTTTTTTTTTTTTGCGGTACGCAGGCTTCTCACTGTCGTGGCCTCTCCCACTGCGGAGCACAGGCTCCGGACGCGCAGGCTCAGCGGCCATGGCCCACGGGCCCAGCCGCTCCGCGGCATGTGGGATCCTCCCGGACCGGGGCACGAACCCGCGTCCCCCGCATCGGCAGGCGGACTCCCAACCACTGCGCCACCAGGGAAGCCCTAAACCGAGGTTTTTTAATGTGAAGCTCAGAGAGGTGTGAGGGCTTATGAAGACAGCCTTGAGATATCTGATGGGTTTGTTTTCTGTTGCGCTCATGGGGAGACCTAGGGCTGATCCAGTGGAGGGAGATTCCAGGGAGACAGATGGAGGCTCAGTGACACTTTGCAACACTCAGAGCTGCCTCAAGAGAGGGTGAGCTCCCCGTCCCTGGAAGCATGCAAGCTGAAGCTGGAGAGTCACCTGGGCAAGATGCTGTAAAAGGGATCTGTCAGCACACGCAGGGGGAGGGGACTGGACCATTGCCCATCCTGCCTATTTCCAACCAAAAAGGACCCCACTCACCCTTCCTCGCTCATGGCATGTCACCAAAGCGAGACCATGTAGGAGCCGGTCATCCCAGGGAAATGGAAGGCAGCTTAGGTCGGCTGAGGACTGTATGAAGGGCCCCTGTCTCGGAGGTTGAGGGTGTCCCCCTGTGTTCCAGGTTCTTCATGTGGAGGTTTGTGGGCACCCTGCGTGTGACGGACGTCCTGAATGACAGCTACTCCTGGCCTCTGCTCGTGTACATGGGCGCTAGCTGTGTGTACCCCCTCGCATCCAGCTGTGCACACACCTTCAGCTCCATGTCCAGGAACGCCCGGCACATCTGCTACTTCCTGGACTACGGCGCCGTCAACCTCTTCAGCCTGGGTACGTCAGGCCCTGCCCTTGTCTCCTCTTCCCTGGGACTGAACCCCCTGCATCTTCCCCTGGGAGCTGGGGTCACCGTGAGGCTCTGGTGGGCTTCCGGAAGAGTCACCGCAATGCCAGTGCCCCTGCCCGGGTGACGGATGAGTGTTTTATAAGAAACTTGTCCAAAGGCCTTCTGGCAAATATTTAACAACTGGCTCTCTGTGGACAAAAGTCCCGGTCCGTGGTGTTGGCAGGTTTGCTGTGGTGTAAATACTCCTGCCACGGCCGGCTTCAAGCCGACATCACTGAGCACAGGGCTGGGGAGAGATGCATGGTAGGTCCCCATTACGTAGCAGTTCCTCTGTACAGATACAGCGGGTGCATTGACTGAACAGTTGTTACTCTCGTTAATATGATGGATAGCATTGTAAGTTTATGTCATTCAATTTGTTTTTTTATAAATTTTATGTATGCATTGGCTGCGTCAGGTCTTCCTTGCTGTGTGCAGGCTTTCTCTACTTGCGGTGAGCGGGGGTTACTCTTCGTTGTGGTGCACAGGCTTCTCATTGCAGTGGCTTCTTTTGTAGCGGAGCACGCGCTCCAGGCGTGCGGGCTTCAGTAGTTGTGGCACGCGGGCTCAGTAGTTGTGGCCCGTGGGCTCTAGAGCGCAGGCTCAGTAGTTGTGGCGCACGGGCTTAGTTGCTCTGCGGCGTGTGGGATCTTCCCGGACCAGGGCTCGAACCCGTGTCCCCTGCATTGGCAGGCGGGTTCTCAAGCGCTGCGCCATCAGGGAAGCCCTGTCATTCAATTTTTAATGATGGCTGTGTTTAACAACTGGCTTGCGAGTTCTCTGACACTAACAATCTGCTGTCACAGGCCAGGGTGAACCAACTCCACTCATCAGTGCCGGTCTCTGTTGTGCCCCGCAGAGAAGGGGGTGGTCACAGACCCCATCGGTCTGGAGGCTTGTAGGGGTTAGAGCTGCAGGGATAGAGTGAGGGGAGGTGGTGGGTTGACACCCTCTCCTCCTGTCTCC
This sequence comes from Stenella coeruleoalba, assembly GCF_951394435.1. Classification (NCBI taxonomy): domain Eukaryota; kingdom Metazoa; phylum Chordata; class Mammalia; order Artiodactyla; family Delphinidae; genus Stenella; species Stenella coeruleoalba. The sequence continues at coordinate 138,213,781 of NC_137147.1, read as the reverse complement.
TCTCCTCTCCCCCAGTTGTGGGCATCCCAGCTCTAGCCGCTTCCTCCCACCTGGTCCTGCTCCAGGTGTGAAAGCAAAGTCACCGTCTTCCCTTTGCCCAAGAGGGTGTGTGAGGAACCTACCTCCAGCCTGTTCTCCCGCCCCTCTCCCTCTCTCTTCACTAGTAACACACACGTGCATACATACACACCAACACACATACATAGACAAACACAGACACACACGCACACACACACACACGAGTCTCTACCTGCTCACCGGTCCTCCGTGCTCTGCTGCCCAGTCCCCACTCTTCAATAAAACTCTGGTTGCCGAGGCCCCAGCCTCCTCCTGCCTCACAGGTCCGCGCAGGCCCCGTGGGCTCTCTCTCCAGCCTTTGATGCAGGGGCACCCCCGTGCTCCTCAAACCTCGCCCGCTTCCTCTGGCCCCTGTTACATCACTCCCTCCTAGTTTTCCTCCCACCCATTCACACGCTCATCCTGCTTGGCCAGTTCCCCTTCCTCCGTCCCCTCCATGGGTGCACAAGCTGGGAGTCCATTCTGGGGCCTCTGCTCTTCCATGGTCAGGCTCCCTGGGAGATCTCCTCTGCTCCCACACCATCCCCCAACACCTCTGGGGGACACTCCCAAACCCCATCTCTAGTAAACTGCTCACCCAAGCTCCACACCGCATCCAGTCCTGGAACAGAGACTGTCTACATCCTCCCCGCCCCCGCCCTTGCATGTACTCCCCTTCGAGTCAGAAATCTGTGAATGATCAAGTTCCCCCTGCCTCTCACTCGCCACCCACCCCGCTTCACCATCCTGTCTAATCGGTTGGCAAACTCAGTTGAGTCTCTCCTGCATACTTTTCAAATCGGCCGTGCCCCCGTCGGCTTGACTCAGTCCCTCACGCCTCTCCCCTGGGCTTCACCCAGCTGCCCTGCGGGCTTTCCTCCAGGCCTTCTGACCATGGCACTCCTCCCACTTAAACTTTACCAGGTTCCCAGTTACCTGGGATGAAGTCCAAACTCCTTAACCCGGCAGCTTCCATCGCCCTCGATCGCCTGCCCCAGACTCATTTATGATAAGGGCAAGCGTTTCGGAGGCATCACGGCAGGCTCCGTGCCGAGCACCCGACCCACATCCCACATCACGAAGGGGTGGCCTAACGCGGGGCTTAGCGGCCTAACTGCACCCCCCTCCAATACTTATATGCTCTTAGGCAAGATACAGTTGGCATAGTATGTTCCTCATGGGAGTGTTATAAAGATTAAATGGCTTTTGTAAGTGAAGTGTGTCCGACAATGCCTGACACTTCGTAAGCAACAGAAGGTAGCGGTTACCACGATTACCTAGTTAACCCTGACAGCAGGTCCCTGAGGTGGGGACCATCATTATACCCATGCTACAGGTGAGAACGCTAAAGGGAAGTTACCCGGGTCACGCAGCTTGTAAATGACAGAGCCGGGGCCTGGGAGCCTCAGGGCCCCTGCCTGTGGCTTCCTCCAAGTCCCCGGGCCTGGATCCACCTCCGTGGAGCTCTGTCTGATTCCTTCATTTCTGCTCCGCACTGGGAACAACTCCCTGAGGACAGCCATGCGTCTTTCACATCTGGCTTTCCAGTCCGTAGCCCAGAGCCAGACATGGGGGTGTTCAGTAAACCTGGAAGGAAGGTCTGGTCAGTTGAGAGAGCCTGTGGGATCCACCTGGGACTCCCTGGTCTGCAGCCATCTCTCCTCCTCCCCGACCCCATGGAAACCCTCAATCCCTGGAGGGTGGCGTTTGCTCAGCTTCCTCCCCGATGTCCAGCTGTTCCCCTCCCTCTTGGACCTCCCGCGCGCTTGCACTAGGCTTTGACCATCTTAATCCCCTGCTCAAAAACGTTCGGTGGGCCCCCTATTGCCTGAAAGGGGACGTTCACTTTCCTCAGTCTGGCATCCCAAGATGTCTCCTGGTCCTGCTCCCTGGAAAGCTGTCCCTGCCCTCAGTCACCCGTAAGAATCCCCCCATCTTCCAAGGATGCTTCCAAGGTCAGCCGCTTGACTGCATGCGTGCCCATCCTGGACATCCACCTCACCCTGGAACCCGCCTGGAGGCACTCACCAGTTTCCCTTTCCACTGCGCTTTTCGGCAGGGACTGAGTCTCCTTCGCTCTTATATCACCCGTGGAGCTTGGCCCCAGCCAATATCCCCAGAGCAGATGCATCCTGGTCCCCATGGGAGCTTCCCCATGGTATCAGGCTGAGGCAAGAATCTGTCCCCCTGGAGGCAGTTCCAGCTGAAATCTCACAGGTAGCCTGCAGGGGTGGGGAGCATTGTACCAGGAGTAGTGATTCTTGGCCCTTTCTGCCTGTATGACCCTGGACACATCCCTGGGCTTCACTGGATTTCACCAGTCACATGGGATCAAAGGCAGAGGTTGAACCTGCATGGCCTGAGGTTGAGGTCAGCCTTGAACTAGCATTCCAGGGTTCTTTGTTTTTGGATAACAGGTGTCCTTAGGCCTGATCTTAGGCTCTGGGCTGACAGGCCTGCAGCTGCCTCTCTCAAAAGGGACCTCAGCAGGTGAGGGTGTCTGGAGAGGCCATCTGGTCCAGGCTCCTGGACACATCCGTCCCCTTTGAAAAGGACAGTGATCTCCCCTGTTCTTTCAAACAAAAGCTGCAGCAGACAGGTCTCTAAAAGGTCCTTCAGTAACCCTTCTCTCACAGACTCCAAAACCTAAAACGAAACAAAATGCTGAGGCTAGCATCTCACGCCCAGCCTCTCAGCTGGCCAGTCCCCCAGCCCGCTGCTATGACACACCTCGCCTCGGCAAGGGCCCTCCCTCATCCCACCCTCCCCTCCCCTGCAGGCTTGATCGTTCCACAGGGGACACCCATATCATCAGGCAGGTGAGATGTGCACACTCAGAGCAAAGCTGAGCACACTGGGGTGTCACCGTGGACCATAGTTAAAAGCAGGGACTGTTGCTGAACTGCCTGCGTTTGAAGCTTGGCTTTGCTGCTTTCTAGCTGTGTGCCCCTGGGAGGCTTACTAAACCTCTCTGTGCCTCCATTTCCTCATCTGTAAAATGAGGATAAGTGCAGGATTGACGTCAGAGGGGGGTTGTAAAGTTTATGTGAGTTAATGCATGTCAAGCCCTTGGAGCAGTGCTGGGCTCACAGAACATTCTCATGCTGGGGGGGTGATGCGTGATGGCATAAGCAAGGGGGGAGCGGCAGGACTGCTCATGGTCTATGGGGATGATGGGGGGTTCAGCCAGATGTGGGGGGGGGTTGGTCTTCCCAAGGAGTCTGGACAGTGCTGAGTCCTGGCTTATTGCCCAAGGCTGGTTTTTCTTCCCAGGCTCGGCCATTGCCTACTCTGCCTATGTGTTCCCGGACGCGCTGGTGAACACCGTCTTCCACGACTACTACGTGGCCCTGGCTGTGCTGAACACCATCATTAGCACCGGCCTCTCCTGCTATTCCAGGTACCCGGCTGCTCTGTCTCAGATGGGATGGGGTTGGGGGCGGCACAGAGCACGCAGCTCCCTGGACTGTTGGAGGGGACAGTGGAAAAGATGCTTGGGAACCTGGGACTCAGTTCCAGATGGACTTCCAGTGGCCGGGCAGGACCAGCTTCACAGGCACACGCCTGTGCAGGCGCTCAGGGCCCTGTGATCGACAAGGCTCCACACTTGGTTTAATTCCCTGCTGTTGTTGCTTCGAAACACTTAATGAGTTTTGAACAAGGGGGTCTCCCTATGTTCCTTCTGCCCTGGGCTCTACAAGTTATGTAGCTTGTCCTGTTGCTGAACAAGTCACTTACCCCCCTTGAACCTCAGTTTGCTCATCTATCAAATGGGGTCAAGGGAGTTCCCTGGCGGTCCAGTGGTTAGGACTTGGTGTTTTCACTGCTGTGGCCCAGGGTCAATCCCTGGTTGGGGAACTAAGATCCTGCAAGCTGCGTGGAGTGGCCAAAAAAAAAAAAAAAAAAAAAAAAAAGTGGGGTCAACACAGCTACCTTGTGAGACGGATGTAAGGATTATAGGTAATGTATCCAGAACACCTAACACAAGCCTGGCCCATAGGAGGTGCCCCATAAGTGGGCCATCTGCTAATAGGGACAGAGGGGGCCGGCTTCTTGATAGAGGCACACCTCGGAGATACTGCAGGTTCAGTTCCAGACAACCGCAGTAAAGCCAACATCACAATAAGGCAAGTCACACAAACTTTTTGGTTTCCCAGTGCATATAAAAGTTATATTTACACTACAGCCTATTACGTGTGCAATAGCATTATGTCTAAAGAAACAATGTGCACACCTTTATTAAAAAATACCTTATTGGGCTTCCCTGGTGGCGCAGTGGTTGAGAGTCCGCCTGCCGATGCAGGGGACACGGGTTCGTGCCCCGGTCCGGGAAGATCCCACATGCCGCGGAGCGGCTGGGCCCGTGAGCCATGGCTGCTGAGCCTGCGCGTCCGGAGCCCGTGCTCCGCAACGGGAGAGGCCACAACAGTGAGAGGCCCGTGTACCGCAAAAAAACAAAAAAATAAAAAACTTTATTGCTAAAAATGCTATCATCTGACAACACAGTGTTGCCACAAACCTTCAATTTGCAAAAACCACAATAAAGCAAAGTGCAGTAAAACAAGATATGCCTGTCTGTGTGGTGGGTGATAGGTGATATTCAAATGTCCAACACGTCCCCAGGGGAAGACCGGTGGCCATGAGTCATGCCCAGCTCACTGGCTCTTATTCCTTCTATTTTTTTCCTTCCACTCAAGGCAGCTCATTGGAGTATGAGTACAAGAGGCATTTTTTAGGATAACTACTCTAGTTTATTCAGCACTTGGTATGAAACTGAACTACCCAAAATTACTTGGGAAACCTCTGGAATGGTGGTGTTGGGGTAACATCCCTGTGTAGATGGTGCTGGGAGCTGGGGGCCTTTCATGGTGGGTTAGGGAGAGAGCCAAGGAAGGCTGGCGGTCACCCCTGGCCATCTGTCCCCCTACCCGTGACTCCACTGAGCCAGTCTGAGTCTTCCGAATAGACTGCTGCTGGCCTCATAGAATTCGTATTCCTGGCAGCCGCCACCTCTTCCCTCCCCAGGAGAAAACAGGGAGGGAGAGGTATGCTTCTGCAACTTCCCCGCAATGATTTTGGCTCCAGCTTTCTCTGGGTGACACTTTGGTTTTGTGGGATCCAGAGGTAGGCAAGTTCCCCAAACCTGACAGGTTGGTTTTCTTTAAAAACCAAAGGATAGAGCCTTAAACAGCATCGGAGATGCTTGTCCCAACTTGCCTTCCACTTACCTGTCCTGAGGCAGGTGGTGGGAAGCACAGAGCTGCTTGCCATGGGGGTGAGTCTCATTTCCAGGCTCAGTCTCAAGACTGGGCTTTGTGTTGCTTCGTCCCTGGGGTGGGAGTGGGGGGAAGCTCCCCCTTCCCTCTTCCTGGAAATCAGAGCGCCCCTCCAGCTGTGAGGAGATAGGGTCTGCCCAGAGGGTAGAAAACTGAATCAGACATCATGGGGTTATTATTTCCTTCTCCCCCAATTCCTCAAGGGCTCTGGCGATTAAAAGCTCTTTCTGAAGCGCAACCTCTGTGCCAGGGCAGAGCTGTGAGGGCTGCCACGGGTGGGGGAGAGGAGGAGATCGGGTCCCTGCCTCGGGTGAGACAAGGCGTAACATACATAGAAAAGTAACACTGATGCTAAAAACAGCCCAAGAGAGATGAAGCGTGGCCTGGAGGCACAGTGTCTGGATGTGAGGGCTCACCGACAGGCCTGGGCCAAAGACACACCTGGATCAGGTCCTTGGACGAGCCACTGTCCTGCCTGCTTAGCTTCTGCAGGGCTGTGTGGCTCTGCTGTTGCGAACTTAGGATCACAGGGAGGTGAGCACTGCGGACGGGTGGGGCAGGTAGGCTTCGTGGGTGGAAGAAACAGTCCTGCCATTCATGATCCAGGACTGCTTTCCCATGAACTCCCAATGCCAATTCTTGGAACTTTTTTTTTTTTAATCTTCCTGAATCCCCTATAAGCCATGAGGGTATATCGTTTTCTTCTAGCCAGGAGTCCTCCCTGATTGTTCGGGTACCATGAATGGGTCTTTTTTGGTTTCTTTTTAATTTATTAATTTTGGCTGCGTTGGATCTTCGTTGCTGCGCACGGGCTTTCTCTAGTTGCGGTGAGCGGGGGCTACTCTTTGTTGCGGTGCGCGGGCTTCTCATTGCGGTGGCTTCTCTTGTTGCGGAGCTCGGGCTCTAGGCACGCGGGCTTCAGTAGTTGTGGCTCGTGGGTTCAGTAGCTACAGCATGCGGGCCCTAGAGAGTGTGGGCTTCAGTAGTTGTGGTGTGCAGGCTCAGTAGTTGTGGCTCGCGGGCTCTAGAGCGCAGGCTCAGTAGTTGTGACGCACGGGCTTAGTTGCTCCGCGGCATGTGGGATCTTCCCGGACCAGGGCTCGAACCCGCGTCCCCTGCATTGGCAGGCGGATTCTTAACCACTGTGCCACTGGGGAAGTCCCTGAATGGGTCTTTTGGATGTGACATGCCTGGCACCTTTAGACAAACTTGTTTGGCAGGGCACGTTGGCCAGGAATCTCTTGAATGTCCATTTGGGGCTTCTCCCTTGTCAATGAAATGGATTATTTCTGTTTATGGGGCACATCTGTGGCTGTTTCATCCATCCATCTATCCATCCATCTACCTACCTATCCATCTTCCCACCCATCCATCCATCTACCCGCCCACCCATTCATCCATCCACCCGTTCATCATCCGTCCATCCACCCTTCCATCCAGCTACCCACCCATCCATCCATCTACCCAGCCATCTATCCATCCACCCATCCACGTATTCAGTTTATCCACCCATCCACCCATCCATCCATCCATCCATCTATCCACCCACCCATTCATGCATTGATCTACCCACCCAACCACCCATCCTTCCATCAATGCATCCAACCAACCACTCAACATTCCTTAAATGCCTGCCATGCTCCAAGTGTCATGTTAAGACCTGGGAAGACAGGGATGAGTGAGGCTCAGTCCTCGTCCTCAGAGAGTGCCCCATGCAGTGTGAGAAGCAGACTGCAGACCCTCAAAAAGTCCAGATGGAGTCATCATTTCCTTTAAAGGCCAGAGGAAAAGGCTTTCAGTGTGTAGCATTACAGGGTATAACGTAAGCAAATAATGATAATACAAAATGCTTGGATTCCCAGGCTTCTGTGAAGTGGCCTTAGGAATGAGTGTTGAGGAAGGTCGAACACTTTAGCTGGAGAGGAGGGAAGGGCCTTTTGGACAGAGCCAACAGCCTGGACAAGGGCGAGGGCCTGGAGAGGATGGGATGGCATTGGGAGGCAACAAGGAGCTTCAGAGTTGCCAGAGCCTGTGGAGCTGGAAGCGGGGAGAGAAGCTAGAGGGGGGCTAGAGAGAGGCGGGGGAAATGGAAGCACCTCGTGTGTCCTACAGAGGACTGGCCCTGTCCTCGTGAAGGACAGTCAACTTCCTAGGAAGACAATTCTGTGGGCTCAGCTCCCGTGCCCTGCGGGGCTTAAGTGGGAGCTTGGGGGACAGAAAGGGAGAGAGGGGCAAACGCCACATGCTGAGAGTGAAGGATAGAGTGGGATGTCCCCCCGTGGGCCCGTCCGGCCTCCTTCGCATCTTGTCCGCTCTCCTTTCCGTGTGTCCGTGGATCCCTGCTCTTACAAGGCCCGTCCCCTTTGTTTTCATTCTCTGTCTTTGTCTTCAGTGTCTGAGGAGTGAGGAAGGGGACTCGTGTGTGCGGAGAGGCTCTGGCCCTGATTAACTTCAAGAGAAGCAGGTGGAGGAGGGCGAGGGCCGTCTGGGGTCCCGATTTCACAGACTTGCTGTGCTGCCTCTGGCCAATCACGGCCTTTAAACAGGGGGCATCTAAGAAGATGTCCCCTGGGTTCCTTGTGGTGTGGGCATTCTATGATGCCCGCTTCAGCGCCTTTTCCAAGCTTTCTCTGCTTGCCTTCTTGCCTACCCCCCAAGCCCACGTCTGCCTCCCCTCTCCCGCTCTATCCGTCCGTGGTATGGCCGGGAGTGGCTGAGAACCACCTCCTTCCCCGAGCAGCAGACCGTGGAGCTCAGGAGTCATGCTTTAGTTACCCACATGCTTCCCAGAGTAGCATGGTCCTACTGGCGTTCATTCCCTTACGATACATGTCCATTAGGTAAAGTCCACCCAGGGAGACGGGGACTCCCCCAGCTGGTCTCTCGATCCTTATCATGGAATTCAGTTCAAAGGAACACGTTCCAGAAAACCGCTTTCTTGTTCTGCAGCATTCGAAGGGGGCAATGACAGAACGGGTGACCTCTCTGTGGCTCTCGGAGCCAGGTGAGGGTGACAGAGACCCTGCCTGCTCATACCCGCCGACAGCCCGAAAGCCCAGGAAGGCACCACCACTCTCTCAGGAATGTTAGTTACACAGTGTTTGCTGTTCACCATGAGTCACTGTACGCACTTTTCTGTTCATCCATTCAAAGCATCCAACCGTTGGACACATACTTGCTCAGTGAAATGCCTTGTGGTCGGTGCTGTGAGGGAGAGATGAATTTTCACCCTTGGTGGTTAGTGAGCTGTGCTGGGAGAGCCTTGCCGTGGCAGTGCTGTCGTGGCAGCTCAGAGAGGCATGGGGCAGGCCCGGAAGGGGGTTTGGAGGTCAGAGCTGGAGACAGGAGGCTTAGCAGACAGTGGTTCTCAGATACATCTGGAGGCCAGAGGGCTCAGTCCGATGACAGGGTGCTGCTGGGGCCAGGGGCCAGCACGTGGAAATGTCCACATTCCTGCTATGTCACCCACACAACAACCAAACTACCGTAACACCCGCCCCCAACACACATACAGACACACCTCCGCAACAGTATGATGTTTCCAAAGGCCCACTTCTTTCAAGCACGAGTTCCAGAATTCACCTGCAAATCTTTCCAGCTTTGTTGCAACAAGAATTTATCAGGTTTCAGAATAGACTGGTATTGTATCAACCCTCTCTTGCTGGAGGCTTCTCCCCAAATCCAGTGTTTCCTGCCCACCTGGTTCTAGGCAGAGGAGGCCTGGCTCCCTGACTCCCAGCTCTGGGGTGCAGGGATTGCCTTACCAGGCGAGGCTTTGGAGACTTTGTGGTGTGGGGTGCTTTGGAGGATGCTGTGGCGACACCCTGTGGCCTGATTTGGAATTGCACCTTGGTAGTGGGAGCCGCCCCCCGCCCCCCCCCACACACACTCCGCCTCTGTGGCTGCTGGCCCTTCTGCCTCTTATTCTTTGTTGCTGTCTCTCGTCTGTTCCGCTTTTTCTCCTTTTTCCCTCTGTAGACTCGGCTTTGCAGCTGGAGAGGCTGGTTCGTTTGCCCTTGGGGAAGTACTTTATCAGGCCGGGCGAAATGTCTCAAGTTGCAGGAAATCCATGGTTTGGGGGATGGCCCTCGTCAGCCAGAGCCAGCCTTCTTCCTGTGTAAGTGGCCGCAGAAAGAGCGTGCTTTAATAGCGAGTCTCTTTGCACCCAGAGGTGATAGGCGGTGGCAGTGCATGGGGAGGGAGGGAGTGGGCTTGCCGTGGTTGGACAGGGTCTGCCAGCGTGGACTGAGAAGGCCATCGAGATGGGCCCTGGTTCCTGGGGCAGCGGGAGTGTGTTCCGATTGCCTCCTGGGGCAGAGGGGTGTCTGTAAGGTAAGGACAGAGGCTGGGTAGTGGTTAGATGCCTGCTCTCCCTGCATGAGGGGAGAAGGTGGGAAGCCAGCCAGATGGCCCTGGCTGTAAATCCTAGCTTTGCCTCTTATTAGCTCCTGTGATTTTAGGCAAATCACGCAGAACTCATCTGGTCCCTCCTGTTCCTATTTTCTGGTACGACGTAGCTACAGGATGGGGACAGGATGGCTCCTACAACACGCGTTCTTTTTAAAAGCTGCCATTTCGTGAGTGTCACTCTGTGTTGTGCACAGCTGTAAGCTCTTTGCGGGCATCATTTTATCAAACCCTTGCAACAATCCCTTGCAGGGATTCTGTTGTTGTCCCTATGTTACACATGAGGATTTGGGGCACACAAGGGTTACATCACCTGCTGGATGACATGGTCACAGAGGGCGGGGATAGGATCAGACTCAGGGTGTCTGCCAGATTGTGACCCTGTGCAGCCTCACCAATCCCGGGGTTTGTGGTTCCTTCCAAGGCTGGGGTTCTGTTCTGGGGGACGGTGAATTGAGATCCCTTATTTCTCCCCCTCCTTCTTGAACTTCTCTTCCATCTCTGCCCAGTGTCCACAGGGTCAGGAAAGAAGGAGGGACATGCCCATGGGCTGGAGCAAAGTTGGAGCTGATCTCTGGAGGTTATGGGACTTCTCGGGGTCCACGGTGGCCGCCTCTTACCCAGAACAGGGATCCCCAGGCTGGGCTGCCCTGAGAGCTGGACGGCACACAGCAGCCTGGCGATGTCATGTCCTCAGACATGATTCTGAGCTGGACGCTGGGGATGGAGAGCTGAGCAGACCCAGCTCTGCCCTCGAGGAGAGTTCCCCGACCACTCAGGAGGCAGATGTGGGTGTCTCTGCCATTTTCCACACCAGAGGATGTGGACACAGTGGGGCTTGTAGTCACGTGACTGCACTGGCTCGTAGGGGACGTGAATAACCTGGAGGGGGAGATGGGCCTGGGCTGCAGGGGCAGCAGTCTATGTTTGGTGGAGAAGGGGCAGGCCAGTGGGCTGGGACGGGGTATCTGGGGAGCAGAGGTGAAGAGCAGTGGTGGGACATAGACTCCATCCCCGCTGGAGAGTGCGATGAGGGGCAGAACTGTCGACGGGGGGCTGAGATGGCCCCAGCGCCTCCCTCATCTTACGGGCTGCACTAGAACAGCTACCCCACGAGCCTCGGCGCCCAGGCTCTGCACACCACCCTTGGGGGTCCTCTGGCCTCGCAGACCTGTGGGCACCAAGGGAGGATCCATCCCCCACAGTACGCTGTGCTGCTAAAGTGGGTACCAGCCCTGCCTCCCGGCCCAGCCTGGGCGTGTGAGCTCTCCCTCGCCCGAGCCCCAGTTCAGGGCTGTGGTTTCATGTGGAGCCTCTCTTTACCCCTCCCCTTCCAGTATCCAGCCTGCCATCTGTGCTGCCCGGCTCCGCACACCCTCAGCTGCTGCCCCCTCCTCAGGCTGGGCCCAAGCCAGCCGAGGCCCCATCGTGTTCCATCCAGGAAGAGCTGCCTGTCTTTGCCACAGTCAGCACCACTCATTTTAATGCTGGCTTCATCTGTCTTGGAACCGGAGGCAGGTGGGGGTGATGACGAAAGAGAGAAGGAAGGACCATGCTTATTCAGTTTCCCCAGCCCAGTATCTCTGTGTGTGGTATTAAGTATTCCAGAAATCTCTTAAGTACTTAAACACCTAATTGTACCCAGGGCTTCTGCAGGGTAATCAGCTGGCGCCTCTGACTAATTAAACATCTCAACCTTCGCAGAGGTGCTCGCCCCAGGAGCCTCTCAGGATGCTGGGAGATGGTTGCCCCCTCCCCGCCCACCCTGAGCTCTTTCCACATCTGAGACTGAGCCGTTCCCATCAGGGTGGGAGAAGTGGAGAGCGCTGGGGGAGAAGCTGCTGGCCATAGGAGGAGCTTGTGCAAAAATGCTTGTCCTTCGTGGGTTACTCACCCTTGGTTATTCTTAATGTGCATGTGTGTGTTATTTACTGAAACTCTTTTTTCATTCTCATTTCTCCCCCCTTTCCTTCCCTGATTTAGGTTTCTTGAGGTCCAGAAGCCCAGGCTCTGTAAGATGCTTCGTGTCCTGGCCTTCGCTTATCCCTACACCTGGGACTCCCTTCCCATCTTCTCCAGGGTAAGGGCCCGACTCCAGCCCCTCTCTGCCTGTTGGCAGCATCAGGGAATCAATTGTGTCCTGAGCTCTGGGGGTCAGAGCGCCATCCTGGTCACAGTGGGACACACAAGAGTAGAGTCCCAGGTGCTCCTTTTTTTTTTTTTTAATAAGTTTATTTTATTTATTTATTTTTGGCTGCATTGGGTCTTCCTTGCTGCGTGTGGGCTTTCTCTAGCTGTGGTGAGCAGGGGCTGCTCTTCATTGCAGTACGCGGGCTTCTCTTTGCAGTGGCTTCTCTTGCTGCAGAGCACGGGCTCTAGTCGCCCGGGCTTCAGTAGTTGTGGCACGCAGGCTCAGTAGTTGTGGCGCACGGGCTGAGTTGCTCCGCGGCATGTGGGATCTTCCCGGACCAGGGCTCGAACCCGTGTCCCCTGCATTGGCAGGCGGATTCTTAACCACTGCGCCACCAGGGAAGCCCTCCTCATCTTTAAATGAGGCTGACATCCTGTCCTTCACAGGGGGTAGAGGAGAATAATCAAATAAACAGAACTGATGGACTCAGCAATGCCAAGCCTAGGCCCAGTGGGTGGAGTTCCCCTCCCAGAGGCAGCGTAAGGGTCTGCTGCCTGAGGCCAGGATGGCAGGGCCCAGGGATAAAGGAGAGGGGTCGAGCTGGCTTCATTAGCTGAGGCACTGAGCGTGTGCTCCTGCTGAGTTCGTGTGGGCCTGGGGGGGACCCAGAGATGGGGATGCAGCCCATTTCCCTGAATCCTTCTTCGAGGACACAGACCACACACAGGAAACCAGTGCAAAGAACAAGCCGGTCCCACAAGGCCACCAAAGCATACAGCACAGGTTCTTGCTATGATGAGCGCTGGGTGCTCCTGGCACTGCACCAGCCAGTGGGCAGCGGGGGAGGGGAGGGCTTACCCTAAATGGCGATGTGGCTGAGCACGCAGGTTCTGGAATCAGCCTGACTTCACTGTTAGTTAGTGGTTTGCAAGTCACCCTCCAGCCCAGTTGCCTCATCTGCAAAATGGGGAGAATAGTGTCTGCCTTGTGGTCATTGTTGAGGCTCTGATGAAGTGGTACCCGTAAAAGGCCCGGCCTAGTGCCCTCCGTAGTGGTGGCTGCCGCCGCTATTTATAACAATCGTACAAAAACCGTACTGAACTCCACACCAGGGTAATGTCCATAATTAATAGTTTGTGATGATTCAGAAGGCCTTCCAAGGCCTTAAAGCCTTAATTAGGAGCATCAATTCAGGGGATGTGCTGGTTAGAAGTGAGTTCAAGTGTGAATAGGCCATTTTTTATGATACTTACGTTTTAGCCCCAGGAAAAAAGTAGCGATAGATCTAACTGGATTTTTCTTTTCCTTTACTTTTGTCTTCACTTCTGTTGTTTTCCTTTTCTTCCTTCCTTTCTTTCTTTCCTTTTCCTTTTTTTTTTGGAATTAAATAATCCAAAGGCTCTCATGAGCATGCGGGGGATTAAACTACAGTTGCCTTGGGTCTCAGTTGATCACACTCAGAACAGGAAGCTGCTCACACGGTCCCTGCGAATTCCCTTTCCAAGCCACAGAACTGGAGAGAGAACGGCCTTGGCCCACAGAGTCCACACATATGCGTGGGGATGTCTGCAGGCCTCCTCTCAAGACCTGACATAAGTTCCTTCCTTCCTTCCTTCCTCTCTCTCTTTTTAAAAATTTTTACTTTATAATGAATATAGTTGATTAACAATGTTGTGTTAGTTTCAGGTATACAACAAAGTGATTCAGTGAGACATATACATGTATCTATTCTTTTTCAAGTTCTTTTCCCGTTTAGGTTATTATAGAATATTGAGTTCCCTGTGCTATATAGTATGTCCTTGTTGGTTATCTATTTTAAGACCTGACGTTTCTTTAAATACCTGCAGCTATTCCTCTTCCCTGGGGAGAGTGCACAGAACGAAGCCACCTTGTACCATCAGAAGCACATGGCCGTGACCCTCCTGGCCTCTTTTCTCTACTCCGCGCATCTGCCGGAGCGCCTGGCTCCTGGACGCTTCGACTACATCGGTGAGTGCCTGGTGGCCCCGATGCCCCTTGCCCTCCTGTCCAGGGAGGGTTCCCAATCCCTGACACCAGTGCACATAGTTGCAAAGAGAGGCCAGGGCAGGGAGAGAAGCAATTCTTCAGGAAGTTCTCCAGGCACAGACCAAGGTTAGTGGAATTGTAAGGTGACAGAGGCCAGGATGTACATAGCCAGTGGACGACCAGGGAGGATGGCGGAGGATGGAGAGGAGGTGGATCTAGGATTCTAAAGCATTTCCAGCAGGTATGGGGACAGGAGAGTCCCATTATTACCTAGAATGTGAAATCCTGTTATTAAATGAACATGTAAGGCAGCCGTAAAGAGGAAGAGGAAAGACAGGGTACAGCTGGCTCTGAGAGTACCAGCTGGCAGGGGGTTGTGTTGAGGAGAGGAAAGTGTCTTTGTCTCATTCAGGTGGGTACGATGGGGCCAGGAATTGTGGTAGAGCAGTGGTTCTCAGGTATGGCCCCTGAACCAGCAGTCTCAGCATCACCTGGGAACATGCAGATTCTCGGTCCCAGCCCCCAGACATCCCGTGTCTCAGAAGCTGTGTGATTCTCCAGGTGAGCCTGAGCTCACTCAAGTTAGAGAAGCCATGTGGTGGAGAGGAGGTGTTGGAACCACAGGGGTTTACACCTGCTGGCAGGGTTCCTTCCTCTCTGTCTAGGGAAGTGGGTGGCACTGCGGAACGTGTCTCCTCCACCCTGGCTCTGGGACTGGCTGGAGGAGGGACCCTTGGGCCACTTCTGGTGAGGCTGATGAGTCCTGGGATGAGACCTCCTTAGATAAGCTATCAATACCATGGGGATTCAGATCCTCACTCCCAGGTGGCGGGCAGGAACCTCGGTTCTCCCCAAGCCCATTTTGTCCATGGGTTTCCATCTTCTGCCCAAGACACATGGCCAGATTTTTCTTTGTTTGCTCTGATTAGAGTTTCATCTCCTTTACTTCTTCTCTCCTGCCAGAAGGGATTACAATGAGCAAAATGCTTAGAGGGCAGATTTCAAAAAAGGAGGGAGATGAGAGGGCCAGGGGATTGGAACCTGCCTAAGGAACCTGCCCAGCACATCCACCGCCCCAGCTCCAGCCAGATGAAACAGAGGTGGTAGTGTACGAAGTCTGGGTGGGGGGGGGCTTGTTTTGCAAGCTCTGGCTTCTTGATAACATTTTATTGACTCACCTCTATCCTGTCCTCTTGGGCCTAGAGCAGAAAGACACTCCTATGGGGGGAAATTGGCCAGACGGGCAGTTAGTAACAGATCTTTAACAAAGGGTTTGGAAAGTTCTCCGTCCCTAAATAACAGTCAGTCAGATGCTGGGCTCCCTCTCCAACGCCCACAGGAAGTTCCTCCCTATGCCTGCCAGGAGGGATTGTTGAAATCACTCTTCCTGCTGCAGGCACGTTTCACATCTGTTCAGTGCTCATGGCTCTTCTGTCTTTTGATCTCCTGCCCTAACAGAGGCAGGTTTGTGCCTCAGTTGGTGAGCACAGCTGATCACCTCCTTCTGCTTGGCCCCGTGTCCTTAGAGTACACGGCTCTCGCTGGATAAGGAACCACTTCATTGCATCACACACAGATTTGGAAATTGGATACAGCCCAGTAGTATGGCTTGAGTGAGGCAGGGGGGGCCCCTCCAGACACACTTCCTCCCTGGGGGATGCAGTCTGGAGTGCTGGCAGCTCCCTGCCCTAAGGAACTCATTGGCCACCTACTCAACTCTCCTACATCCTCATTCCTGACTCTGTTCTTGTTCAGTTGGGCAGATGGCCAGGCTGGTCCCTTCTATGGACACATTTATTGAATACTTACTCTGGGTTAAGTCCTGGGGGTACAACACTGAATTCTTTTTTTTTTTTTTTAACTGAAGGAGAATCTTTAACTCTTGTGTCGTATTAGCTAGGGCTGCCATAACAAAGAACCACAGACTGGGTGGCTGAAACAACAGCAATTTATTTTCCCATAATTCTGGAGGTTAGAAGTCTGAGATCAAGGGGACGGCAGGGTTGGTTTCTTCCAAGTCCTCTCTCCTTGGCTTGCCCGTGGCCATCTCCATTTCTCTTCACATGGTCTCTCCTCTGTGTACGTGCATGTCTGCATCCTAATCTCCCCTTCTTAGAAGGACACCAATCAGAGTGGGTCCCACGCTAGTGACCTCATTTTAACTTAATTGTCTCTTAAAGACCTTATGTCCAGATATGATCACATTCTAAGGTACTGGGGGTTGGGACTTTCAACATATGAATTTGGGAGGGGGAGATACAACTCAGCCCGTGAAACATGGTTTCTGCAGGCTGTCCCCCAAAGCAATCCCCAGCCCTGGGCAATGGACTCCTTTTCTCACCAATCACCAAGTCAGCACATCCCTGCTCACTCCAACCACCCTGCACTGGACTCCCACCCTCTGGGGAATGCATACATGGTGACTGGGGTCCTGTAAGTTATCGGAGAGGAAGAGCCCCTGGTTGTGTCTGGGATTAAGCAGCAGTGGGGAGAGGAGCACCTCCTAAGAAGCCAACAGAAAATTTGCCTGGCTTCTCCTTTGGGATTGAAGTCAGAATCTGAGCTGATCAGTGACAGCTCTCAAGAGGTAACCTTTGGCAGAACTTTTTCGTGTGAAAAACAGGACTGGTGGATAAGTTGTTTTAAAAATGGATTTGGTTTGCTCTGATGGCCCTTTTATTTTTCTCATATTACATTTTAAAAATAAATTTTTAAAGTATATATTATATATTACATAATACCCTAATTTCAAGTATAGGATTCAATGATTTTTTAGTAAATTTACCACATTGTACAACCGTCACCATATAGGAGTTTTAGAACATTTTCATCACCCCAGTAAGATCCTCTGTGCCCATGTACTGTTAATCCCAACTCCCACCCCTGCCTGAAGCAACCACTCCTCTATTTTCTGTCTCTGTGGATTTCCCTTTTCTGGACATTTGATATAAATGGAATCATACAATTTATGGTCTCTGGTATCTGGCTTCTTTCACACCACATAGTGTTTTTAGCATACATGCCATAGCATGTATCAATCCGTTCCTATTTTATTGCTGATCTTGGTGGTCTTTTGTGTGTTTGCTATAGGTCATAGTCACCAGCTGTTTCATGTGTGTGTGATCCTAGCCACACACATGCAGATGGAAGCCATCCTTCTGGACAAGACTCTAAGGAGGGAATGGCTCCTGGCCCACTCCAGGCCCCTGTTGTTCTCTCAGATAGCCGGAGCCATACTTCTGTGCCTCATCTTCAGCCTCAGCAACATAATTTATTTCTCAGCTGCTCTGTATCGGATTCCTGAGCCAGAATTACATAAAAAAGAAACATAATTCAGACCATAAGCTTTTTGTGCCAAGTGTCAACATTAAGCTACAACTTCCTAACCACCATAAGCCAGTGTCAAGGTACCAGTTTATAGTGGCCTAAGGTATTTATAATGGTTGGTGTCTTGGCATTTTTGAATGGATTCATGTCAATAAGGTATTGACATGGCGACATTTCTCTAGACGTGCATTGGTTCCGTATGTGTGGTTTTAAAAGGGGAACGTGGGTTCAAGTAAGTCCTTATTCAGGCCAATCATTAATATTTCATTTAGTTTTTAATTTATTTAAAGTGAGTTCTCCAGTCCTATTTAAACAATTGGATTAAGCATACCTCCCTTGTAGCTCTACTATGAAATAGTTGGATTAAGCTTTACGACCCTTGTAGTATTACTCTTGCAGAATGCAACGTGCTTCATCTGATGAGTTTCATGTCACAAAGCCTCTCCCAGGAGCTCCCACAGTGGGAAGAGAATGAGCTGGAAAGGTCAGTAGGGGAACCTGAGAAAGAGTAAGTTGGGTCTGTGGGAGCCCTGGGGGCTGGGAAGGCAATTCCAGAATGAAGAAACCTGGCTTGGGGAGCGGTCTTCTTCCTTTCCCCACCTAGTGAAGGGAATGAACAGAAAAAGAGTCCTCTTTTCCTACAAGTACATTCTTTTTCACAATGCAAGGTTCCCACGTCATGATAGATTTGGATTTTCTTACAAGTCCACAGCCTGTGGCTAAGTGTTATGTGTTCTGTTTTGCTCTGTTTTCTTGTCACCAGTTTGATGCTGCAGCACAGGAAAAATGTGTCGCCCAGTGGGCATTGGCTGAGTCAATCCCAGTTGGTTGTGCTTGTCTGTCACCTTTTAAGCCAATGACATCACGATAGTTGGGGAGGTTATACATTTGATGTTGCTTCAGCATTTCATATATGCTGCTGGGTTTCGTGTTCACGTGCAGAGGATGCTAAAGACCTTGCCGAAGGGATGGAAACACTCGGTGAGCTTGTGACAGATGTAGATTCCCCAGGCAAATCAGGAGATGCTGCTTTACTGGTTTAAAATGTTGGTTTCCTGGAGACAATCTACACTGGAGAAAGTCCCCCAGGTGATTCTGAGTCAGGAGGGCCATGGGCCAAACTTGCAGAAATGCTGATGTCACAAACTCCAGAAGGTACTGAGCCTATCAGCTTTGTTTTGATTGGTCTAACTTTTAGCAACCCACCACCTAAGAATGTGTCCCCTGCTTTCCACTCTGTGGAGTATTACGAAACACTGAGTATTTTCTCACCTGTTGCATCACTAATTAAAGTTCACCGTTTCATGATGTTTTTGGAGAGTACAGAAATGCTGACACAAAACAGTTTTTAACAGAAGCCCATCACCCCCTGTTGTGCACTTGTCTGATGACTTAAGGGGCCATCCATCACAATGTGGGATCCTCTTTTGCTGACTCAGGAGCACCCCCATATCTTAGTATACTGCCTCTATGGTTTACTGGCGCAGACACTCGAATGGCCTTATGAATAGATCATCGTCCAATCTTCTGAGGACAAGTAACAATTTACATTGGATGCGAGTGGTCAAGAAATATGATTTCATTCGTTTGATTATCTGTTTACTTCCTCTCGGGAAGGTAGACTGCTAAAATTATATGGGCTGGTAAATTTGGGGTACATTCATTGCCAGCTACATGACAAAATTTGTTTTTTTGGCAAGAGGCTGACATTGTTAGTGGAATCTTACTCCAGCAGGGTCTGTGGGCTTCCGTTTCATGTTATTGTAACTTCAGTCTTATGGTGAACAAAGGTACAAAGTTTAAATACTCCATTCTAGTAGTGCCAAAGGCATGAAGGCTTTTAAATTCTCTTGTTTACAGAGAGTAAAATAAGTTCTTCATTTAGCTCAGAAGTAGTTGAAAGATAACGGGTGACTAATTTGAAGGACTTTTAGATTATTTAATTTAATCTTTGGTTACGTTGCTTTTTCAGCGTGCCTAATGATGAAAATGAAATGTTAAATCAACAAAATAAGACCAGGTGTTTCATAACGTTTTTATAAGTTTGGTAAACTTAGTCCCATTGTATACTTTTGGACAGTGTTACAAACTGCTGTCTCCAAAGGCAGCGGGGGAGCGACGGGGGAGAGAATTCCTAAAGAGATGTATTTCTTCCCCCTCCTCCTGCTTGAGAAACACTACTATAAAATTTGCCAGTCATTTTTGTTGTGATAAAACTCAGATATGTTTGAATGAGGCCATTTTGTCAATTGCCCCAGAGTTTCATTTTCCTTTGCTCAGTTCTTAGAAAGGAACTCTCCCTCTTCTTTCTAAGGACATGAATTTGTCATTGTTGATTAGAATTAGAAGTGGGATGTTTAGAAGCCTTTTGAATACAAAGTGATTTAAATATTTGGTCTGCTGCAATCTTTCTCAAAGTGTTTTTTGTGGAAGGAACTCAGCTCCCAGGAGATGTTCTGAGGAAGGTAGTGTGGGGAAGAATGATGCTGTTTTTGGATGCATTGGAGAAAACTTTCCTTTGGATCTGCTGTGTCCCAAATTTGTTGTGGGCATGGTACCCTTTTTATATGAAACAGCTATTAACACTGTATAACAACACTTTATAACATATTGTTGAATGCCAGCCTCTGATTTTCCAGTCGACAATCCATTATGGATGAAAAGGCAGAGACCTATGTCCAAACTCAGAGATGTTCTTCCAACTTATACTAATGTCTGGTTTTCTTAAACTGTGTGGAAGAAAAAATAAAATAAAATGTATTTATTATAGGAAAGTCCTTCCGTTTCTCACTTGTCTTGGTTATATTTCACCTACCCCACTGCAAACATGTTCATTCATCATGAGAAATAGATTCCTGTACGTGTGTTTTGTTAAGTCATTCAGTGAACATTTATTTAGTGCTTGGTATATATAGAACAAACACCGTCCTAGGAGTTGGGGATACAGAAGAGAACAAAACCCAAACCATCCTTCCCTCATGGAGCTGATGTTCTATGTCAGTCAGTAGGACAAGAGATATAGATAAATTCAGATAATGGTAAGTGCTTAGAAAATAAGCCTGGGACTTCCCTAGTGGCGCAGTGATTTAGAATCCGCCTGCCAATGCAGGGGACACGGGTTCGAGCCCTGGTCCGGGAAGATCCCACATGCCGTGGAGCAACTAAACCCACGCGCCACAACTGCCGAGCCTGCGCTCTAGAGCCCACGAGCCACAACTACTGAAGCCCGTGAGCCACACCTACTGAAGCCCGCACACCTAGAGCCTGTGCTCCGCAACAAAAGAAGCCCACGCACCGCAAGGAAGAGTAGCCCCCGCTGGCTGCAACTAGAGAAAGCCCCGTGCAGCAACAAAGAACCAACACAGCCAAAAATAAATAAATAAATAAATTTATAAAAGAAAAGAAGCCTGGTGAGGGACTAGGGAGGGGTGGGGTGGGGCAGCTGAGATAGGATGGGCACTCTGATAAACTGGTATTTGAGGAGAGACTTGATGGGTGAAGGAGCCAGCCTGTGGGGGAGAGTATTTCAGGTCCAGGTAGCTGTAAGTGCAAAGGCCCTAAGGCCAGTAAGCATTTGTCTTATTGGAAGGATAGAAATCAGGCCACTCATTCCTGAAATGTATAGCTCCAGAAGACATCGGCATGACTCAGAGAATTATGAAATTTCTCCTGAATGTTCCTCCCGGGAGATTGCCCAGGGGGTTTTCCTATGGCCCCTTGGTATTTGTATGAATTCTTCAACTCTGTAATAAACGTACTTCAGCAAATGGTTGTCACACGCATTCTCTCCGTGTTGAGAAACGGGTTTCTAAAACTGGCTTACATGTTGTCTCCTCCAGAGCATGGAACCGCGAGCCTCAAAGAAAATTTAATCTAGCCTTTAAAAAATGTGTGTGATGATGTAAAATGCACATGCGCAGGGCGCAGATGCACAGATGTAGAAGTCTCACCGCGGGTGCTGGGGGTGGGCGTGGTCCTGGAGTTTTGAATTTTTATCAGAAGCCCCAGGTGATTTTTAATACCATAAGGGAGTTTAAGAAGCACTGATATAGTCCAACCATTCTCTCTCTCTCTCTCTTTTTTTTTTTGGACATAATTTCATAGTTAGAGAAGTGTTGCTAAATAGTACAAAGAATTCCCAGGTACTTTTCACCCTTCCCCTTTTCGATATTTATATTACTCTCGAACAGTGAGAAACTTGGTTCCCATTATCCACAATGTATTTACTTATTTGCTCAATCCTGGAATGTACAGAATGTCCTTTCGGAACTACTAATCCATGTCTTCAAAAAGGCCAAGTAATTAGAATTCAATATATGTTTCAAGTTTTTTTGGTCTTGAGCCTGAGGGCATATACTTAGTCTAAATAGTCTAAATACCTTGGGTAAGTGATAGCTCCCCTTCTGTGTATGTTATTCGTTTGAAGTTCTGTTCAGCTCTTTTGTGGTTTTTTGTATCAACTGTACACCCTCCCCCAAGCTTGTTGATTTTACTGATTTGTTGTTGTTGCTTGAGCTTGTAAGGCATTAACATCCAATCATTCATTTTACAGATGGCCTGGGGAGAGAGTCACATGGCCTGGGGATGTGAGATTATGTTGCCAAAGCCACTGAAGCCTTGGGTGTGCTGAGTGTGTTGGATGCTCACAGGCATCCTGTCTCCAGCTTACCACCTTTCCTCAAACACTCTGGGCTTTGGTAATTTCTGGTGCTTGCTGGTTATTAGGTTCCCACAGCTGGATGTGTTTAGCTGGGAGATTGGATTAATTATGGTTTCAAATCTCTGTAGTATCAACCCCTCTTCAGTGATTTGCATAAGATCCTCCCAGTACAGTTTCTTATAAAGTTAAACTTACGATGACCGCAAGACCAGCAATCCCACCCAAGAGAAATGAAAATATCTATGTCTACATAGATAACTTTACGCAAATAATTATACCAGTTTCATTCATCATCACCAAAAAGTGGAAACAGCTTAAATGTTCATCAACTAGTGAATGGGTAGATTGTCATACAATGGAATACTAATCAGCAAAGAAAAGGGAAAAAATTATTGATAGATGCAAAACATGGATAGAATCGCAAAAGCATTATGCTGAGTTAAAAAAGAGACATTCTGGAAAAGACAGAAATCTAAGGAAAGAAATCAGAAAAGTGGTTGCCAAGGGCTGGGGATAGGGGAAGGTGATCGCGAAGGGTCAGCACAAGGAATTTCCAGTGTGATGGGAATATTATACATTTGATTATGGCAGTGGTTACAGGATGGTGTATGTTTGTCAAATGTATACATGGGACAAATAAAAAGGGTGAATTTTATTGCATGTAAATTATACCGCAATAAACCTGATCTTTAAAAAAGCCTCCCAGTTGTACTCTTTACCCCTCTTCTACCCTCACCCTGGTCTGGATCTCTAATTCTAGGGGAAAATGCAAATCTATTACCAGCTGTGGGGAGTGCTTGACCATTTTTGAACAGAGAAAATGATATAATGAATTGGCATTAAAAATTAAGTCAGTGAGCTTTAATAAGGATATAGATGAGTGAGAAAGAAGAAACTGGCCAAAAGAAAAGCTGGGGGTGGTGTATTGTAACTGGGCCCTCCATTGGGGTGTTCTGTGAAGGGATGGGTTCATTCATTCCTTCAAACATGTATGGAACGTCTTCATGGGCACGGGGGGTGCAACAGCGCCATCTATTGAGGATGTGGGGATAAGCTGGTAGAGGAGACTAATGAGCAGCGATTGAAAATTGGGATGCGAGCTCCGAAGCAAATCAACAGGTGCAGTGACTGGAGGAGTGCAGCGCACTGTGGATAGAGAACAGGGGTCCAGCATCCAGAGCAGGGTCGTTGGCAGAAGATCTGCTGAGAACTGAGGGTAAGGAGGCATTGTCAGAGGAAGGGAGGGAGGAGAGCTTAACAGCAGAGGGAATGTTGTATGAGCCCAGTGTGTTCAGGGCACTGAAGATCATCATGGCTGGAGGGATGCAAGGGGAAATGATAGGTGATGAGCTTGGAGAGGAAGAGCCCCAGGGCCTGTTGAGGGTCTCCAGCAATGGGAACTACTGTAGTATTGCAAGCAGGGGAATGATATGATCAGATCTGTGATTTAGTGGTGAGCTGGTTGCAAAATGGAACCAGGATTGGAAGATGGCAGCAGGGAAGCCTGTTAGGATACTGTTGCAGTCATCCAGACAAGAGATGGTAGTGGCTGAGGAGACAGAGAGGAGGGGTTTGAAAGTTATTTAGTTGGTAGAATTGTCAAGATTTGGTGACTGAACGTTGGAACAGAAGGAGAGGCAGAATGCAAAGATGGTACCTTGTGGTGGGTGGATAGATGGTGATACCATCCACTGAGGGAGAATAGGTTCAGGGGAAGAGATCAGGATGTGTTAGGTGTGAGGTGCCTGTGGGGCACCCAGGTGGAGAATTCAGTAGGCTGTTGGACATATGACTCTGGAGCTCAGAAGAGCAAATGTGAGGTCATAGGAATGGTTGGGAGTGCCTGCAGAGAGGGCACAGCTAGTGACCACCAGGTGAAAACCCTAAGCCACAGTATTTAAGGGAGAAAAAAGAACTCACAGATGAGGCTGAGAAAGAGGGGTTAGAAAGCTAGGAGGTAAAACAAAGGCACAGGAAGAGAGGAATGGGAAATTTTTTTAGTGTGTTAAGAGGTCAAGTAAGATAAGAGTGGGGAAGGATCAAATAGATTTAGCATCCATGAGGTGGTGTTCTTGGTGAGAAGAGTTCCAGTGGAAAGACTGAGGCCAAAGCCAGGCTGCAGTGTAATTAAGAGGTAAGTGGCCAGCAGCCCAGCCCAATTCCTAAATAATACAAACCTCTCATTTGACAACAAATGAAGTTCTAATGGTTCAAAGACTTAAACATAAAAAACAAAGCAATAAAAGCACTAG
Source organism: Stenella coeruleoalba (assembly GCF_951394435.1). Classification (NCBI taxonomy): domain Eukaryota; kingdom Metazoa; phylum Chordata; class Mammalia; order Artiodactyla; family Delphinidae; genus Stenella; species Stenella coeruleoalba. Next base: position 138,189,664 of record NC_137147.1, on the reverse strand, counting down.
GAAAAATAAAAGATTAAAAAAATTTATCTTAGAGTGGGGAAGACTTTTTTCTGGTATGGCACAAAACAGAAGCCCCAAAAGAAAAGGCTGATAAATTTGGCTACCTTAAGTTTTTTCTTAAGCTGTCACAAAACAACATAAACTAATTAAAATAAAAACCAAGTTATGAACTATACAAATCTTTGAACTCAGATTTTGGATGAGGACCAATTTTCTTAATATGTGAAGAGCTTTTACAAATCAATAAGAAAAACCCAATAGAACAAGAAGGCAAAGGATATGAACGTAGTTCTCAAAGAAGGAAACACAAATGGCTATTGAACACAGGCACAGACACCCAACCTCATTCATCATAAGAGAAGAGAAATTTAAATTGGTGACTTTTTTTCATCTATTAGATCAACAGTCACAGAAAAGTTTGGTAACACTTTGCTATCTGAGAATTGTGGAGAAACAGGTGGTCTCATACATGGCTGGTGGGATTGTGCCTTTGGACAACCTTTATGGAGGACAATTTGGCAATACCTGTGAAATATTACATACACATATACTCTTTAACACAGCCATTCTGTGTAAAATGATGAATTTCCAAGTTTATTCACTGTATGTTTGTAACAGCAGAGATTGGAACCATCTTTATGTGGAACATTATGGGCCGAGGATATTAATTATGTGTATCCTTACTGGTGTCTGGTCCTATAGGAAGTTGAGGAGATGGGACTACAGTTCCATGAGAGCACAGATGTAGATGCATATTTGATAGTCATTGGTTTAGGCGCAAAGGTCGAAGTGAGATAGAATCAGTTCATCTTAGAAAAGACTGGTTCTGGAAAGAGCTGGAGGTTTTAGAGAGGGAGATCCCAGGAAGGTTGAGGAAGAGACAGAAAGGAAGCCAAGGTGTTGTGATGCTCTGGAAGCCAGAGAGGGAGTCTGAGACTCTGCGCAGGGTACAGCCCAAGGATAGGACACTCCTGGGCCGGAACGACACTGCTGACTTATGAATCAACCCTGGATTTGCCCTTCCACTGGACTTCTTGTGCTGTGGGAGAAGAAACTCTCAGTGTCCTCCTCAGAAAATTCAAGGGGTTGTATTTTCTAATATTTGAGCTCCGCTTCCCCCTCCAGCCCTGAAGCCCAGACACGCAGACAGCCTTTGACCTTTCTGCGTCGGTCGCCTAGGAGACGAGCGCCTCTCCGGGAGACACGCGCCTCTTCGGGAGACGCAGGCGCTTCCTGAGGCCACGCCCCTTTCCCGCAGGCGGGCGCTGATTGGCCCGTTTGAAATGCGCCGGGCGCGAGCTCACCTGGTCCCGGAGCTACTTCTCCAGGCTTTTCTGAGCGCCACGCCTGAGCTGCCGAGCCCCGGTGCCCGCGGCCGGTCCCTGCGGCCCGCCGTCCTCGCCAGCCCGCCCGACCGAGTCCGGCGTTCCGCTTGCACGTCTGGGCAGCGCGGAGCCTGCTGCCATGAAGCCAGCGTGAGTACCGGGCCGCGGAGCCGGGGCCGGCGTCTCCTGCCGCCGCGGCCGGCGTCTCCTGCCGCCGCAGCAGGCCCCGGGACACGCCGTCGGTACCGAGCCCCGCGTTTTCCGGGCCGCGGCCCGCAAAGTGGGAGGGACCCCCTATCAGGACCGCCCAGGGGGAGCCCGGGCGCGGAGACCCCGTCCGCGTCGACCCCGTCCGGCTCCTCGCCGCCCTCGCTTCACTCGGCCAGGAAATGTCGGCCCCAAGTTGGGAGGAGGGGGAAGTTTGGGCGGCAACCCCAGTTCGGGTTAGCCAGGTCGCCCTCCACCTGGCTCCGGGACCGCCGCCTCAACCCTTTCTTAAGTTTCCCTTTCCATCCCCTGCCGCCCGCACCCACGGGTTGCATTTTGCGGAGTTAGTGCGGGCCGGGGGTCGTCTCATGGGTGCGCCGAGTGTTGTGTCCTGGGGTTGGGGTTGGGTAGGTGGTCTCAGCCCCCGGAGAGCCCCATCCGAGCGCACTGCGTGATTTTCTTAGCCTAGCGCGGTAGCCTGAGGGCCGCGACCACCCCCAGGTGAAGGCCAGTTATTTTGCTCTGTTCTTGGGTCTCAGACAGCCCCGCCGCCGACACAAAAGCCGACGCCCACATTCCTCATGGAGTCGGTGACGTTTGCAGCTCAGCCTAATTCCTTGACTGCTGCTGGGTAACGAAATACTTGTGCAAAGAAGAGGGCTGCCTTTATAATTAGCACCATCACGTAGCTAGTCCTTTGCAAAGGCAACTTGTTTTCTTAAGAGGCTAAAGTCGAAATCGTTGGGGAAAAATGTTGAGTTTAAGTAAACCTACCGTAATATTTTGCACTTAAAACACGACTTTGCTTGTTTCATCTGGGAAGGGGTTGAAGAAGTATTTTAATAACCTAAAATCTAAGCCAGTAATTTCACTTAGTGTTAAATGTTTTTCTAGTCTATAGATAAATGGGGGAAAGGGGAGAGTGGCATGCTAGAGAAATGGTGAATAAAGCAAAATATCTTTTTCTACTGTCCCTACTTAAGAGAGCACGAAATTGCAGTTTGGGGACCACATTTTGTTTGAGGACAAAGGATGATAGTTTTGAGAATTCAGTAATCCCTTGTTGCTTGAAAGTAAAGACAAATCTTGATGAAAGAATGGATTCCTCCATCTGCATTTTTATAATTTATTGAAGTTAATCACTTGTCAGTCTGCCTTGGCAGTGGGCTGTAGGCACGGCGTGTGTGCTTATGTACCTACGTAAATGACTTTCGAGATAAGTGTGGTCAACTGTGTAGATTTTTCAAATTTGTAGTGTCTGTGAAATTGTTGCTCAAGAGAATAAGCTATTTTACATACAGAACTATAAATAGATATTAAAAAACAGAATCCAACTAGGTAAATTTTAAAGATCTTACCGGCTTTTTTCAATGATTCATGAATCAGGCAGCATCCTATCTAGCACACAGAAAGGTGCTCCTAAGAGCTGTACAGAATGGAAGTTTTTTTATAGGCAGAGGGGGATGGAACAAGGGAATTATACTAGCAATGAGTGGATTGTCTGTGGCAAGGTGAACATCATTTAGTGGATGGCAGGGGTCTATCGGGCAGATTACCTCACTAGCGCTGACCAGGTGATTCCAGATTGACTGGTTTAAGATTCTACTCCTGGGAGAGGTTGGAACTATAAGTTAGGTAAGAAGACTCAGTTTGGTGATGTGGGGCTTAGCACAGGTGACCCCATTTGGGGCCTGTTATCTCTATTTTTTAGTAGCAAAAATGTCTCCTAAGCCAAATTTTAATTACTTTTGGGTTATCCATGCCACAAACACTCTTCTACTGAGGAAATTTATTCTTATTCATGTTATTTGGGATATAGTGTTGTGGAACTGCTAAAGAATAATTTTATAAACCCTAGGAAGGTCATCTCTGTATGAATTACAGGTGAAGTTTTTATACGTTAGTGTTGAACTGAAATGTTTTTGTATCTATGACCAGGAGAACTAAGACACCCAGGAAACCACCAGTGAAAAAAGGATCCCAAACGAGTCTTAAAGACCCCGTTGGGGTAAGGTCTCCCTGTGAATTTGTGTGTGTCTTCTTTCTTCAGTCCTTTTATGTCTTATGCTTGGAAGGGATGGAGACATGGAAGTGGAGTCAAAGAGCATTTAGCTGAAAGGAAAAGTTACTTAGGCTGGTTCCAGCTTTGAAACTTTGTTTCTGTGTAGGATACATTAGCCCAGTAAAATGAAGTGTTTGGTTTTCAGTTGCATACTTCCTATAACTAATTATATTTGAAAAGTTAGATAATGAAAAAATATTCTTCAACTATCTTGGAGAATTCTTCATGCAGGCTTGGGAACTTGCTTTTAAAAGCAAATGGCAAATAAAAGAAAGGTGGTTTGCTCTGGGGTTTTTAAATCTTCCCTTCATCGGCACTGGAATGTATCTCTTGATTTGAGTTGTGGGAACCAGGTGCTTTGCATATAGTGCTGAACGGTTTTTCCCCAACCCTATCACTGATTAAGGAGACCATATTTCGGGCTTCCCTGGTGGCACAGTGGTTAAGAATCCGCCTGCCAATGCGGGGGACACGGGTTCGAGCCCCGGTCTGGGAAGATCCCACATGATGCGGAGCAACTAAGCCTGTGTGGCACAACTACTGAAGCCCGCACACCTAGAGCCCATGCTCGGCAACAAGAGAAGCCACTGCAGTGAGAAGCCCGTGCACCACAACGAAGAGTAGCCCCTGCTTGCTGCAACTAGAGCAAGCCTGCGCCGCAGCGAAAAATTAAATAAATAAAATTAAATTTAAAAAAAAGACCATATTTCAGATCGCGCACCTTAGTGTATTAAGTGTTAAGCTGGCAAGTTTTAATTGACATCCAATTCCAGACAATCCTAACAGCTTTTCAAATAATTCTCATTGTTTTGATATCATGTGCATTTAAAATTCATATCTAAAATATCTGTTTGCATTTGACAATTAGCAAATTGGGTAGCAGGGTAGCAGATCTTGGCTTTCACAGCTCTAAGTATATATACTTAAGTTTAGAGACCAAATGTTTGAATGAATGAATGAATGAAAAGTCAGGTAAAACGTCAACCTTTGTTCTTTAAGCACCTTCGTGTATTTTCAGGTGTACTGCAGGGTACGCCCACTGAGCCTCCCAGAGCAAGAGTGTTGCATAGAGGTGATCAGTAATACAACAGTTCAACTTCATCCTCCTGAGGGTTATAGGCTCAACCGAAATGGAGACTATAAGGAGGTAATTCCTATTGGAAGCAGCTGTTTTTAATTGATAGGTTCTTTCCTAAATGACTTTTCCATGTTTTCCATTTAACAACATTCATGTGTTTCCACTTTATTGAAAGACTTATTTACTTCACTCTAACCACCATATCAAAAGTGTCTTTAATTTCTGGGCTATACAGACACACCTTTGGTATACTGGAGTTAGAAGATTGCTTTTAGATGATTAATTTCTTGTATTGGATAGTTATTGCTTTTTAGAGCATATATTAGGAATAGTTTAATGTGGAATGATATCTGATTGTGCTAGGCAGTTACATGTATATATATAGTTTCATGTGTGGGATTGAAATAACATTTAATAGGCATTGTATACTTGATGGGTTTTGTTTTTGGTTTTTTTTGCGGTATGTGGGCTTCTCACTGTTGTGGCTTCTCCTGTTGCGGAGCACAGGCTCCGGACGCGCAGGCTCAGCGGCCATGGCTCCCGGGCCTAGCCGCTCCGTGGTATGTGGGATCTTCCCGGACCGGGGCACGAACCCGCGTCCCCTGCCTTGGCAGGCAGACTCTCAACCACTGCGCCACCAGGGAAGCCCCGGCATTGTATACTTGTATCGCTCTCTTATGAAGTGTTTTTATTTTTAGTAAAATGTTAAACAGAGTTCAGTTCGACAAACATGTGCTAAGCTGGAGCATAGAAGGAGACTTTAAAAACTGAGTAAGACACGGTGCTTGCCTTTATGGAGCTTACAACTTAGTTGGGAGCACAGATGCTAAGCAAGTGACCCTCATTGGTAAGACAGAGGTATGTTTAAAGAAATGGACTCTGGGAATGCAGAAAAAAGTATTAATTCAGGGTGTCATCTCTTCTTTCAAGCTGCCTTCACTCTTTCGTGTACGCTACTCGAGGGAGATTGCTAGTCAAAAGCCCACCAGCGGCCTCTTTGCTGCTAGATGTGATGGACACCTCTTTGTCTTCATTATGATCTATTTCTCAGCAGCACTGTCCTGTCTTCCGCTCCAATTCTCCATGTTCTGTCTTTCACTGGCCACTGTCTGCAGGCTTTGCCTCCTTTTCCAACCTCTAAATACCAGGTTGGGCTATACTCAGGGCTCTCTTCCCTATCTATACTTTTCCATGGCTTTACATGTTGATGATATGGTAATAATTTTGGAATTTTTATCTCCAGACTAAATCTTTTCTCTAACTCTCAACTTGAACATCCACTGCTTGGATGTCACACAGGCATGTCCAAAAGAACTCTTGAGTTTTTTCCCCTCTAGATCACTTCCTCCCTTGTTTTTTCTTGTCAATAAATAGCACCTCCACCATCTATTTGCTCAAACCAGACACCCTGTCCCTACCTTTCTCTTGTCCCCCCTCATATCCCATTCATTAGTAGATCCTTTCAGTTCTGCTCCAGTGTGTATCTGGAAACTGTCCTTTCAGTTCTATCTCCACTGCCACTACCCTCGTCTGAGGCCTGTTATTAATTACGGAGACAAGTGCTTCTCAAACTGTGGTGAAGAAGCAGCTTTTTTATTTTCAGTGCATGGTGACTGATACTTTTGTGCAGCTTTGCCACAAGAAACTGTTAGACAACTGTTAGGCAAAGTTAGGCAGCAGAGGACTGGTTTATAATCTGTTCAGAGATAAGCCCCACTGATCACATGCTGGGATGTTGCAGCTGTGTGAAATGGCTACAGAGGTTCTAAGCATTTACCCTCCATCTCTGTAATTACCTCCCCCTGGACTGGAGACAGACAGCTCTCAGAGGGGCATTGGCCTGCCTGCTGACGACACTTTGAGTAACATTAACAAGATTATGCTGAAGCCAGCTGGACCACCTGCTTCCACTCTGAATCTTCTCTAATCCATTGCCACAGAGCAGCCAGTCATCTTTTAAAGCAGAAATCAGACCTCACATTTTCCTTTTTCTTTTTTTAACTGAAGTACCATTAATTTACAATGCTGTATTAGCTTCTGGTATACAGCAAAGTGATTCAGTTATACATATATGTATATATTCTTTTTCATATTCTTTTCCATTATGGTTTACTACAAGATATTGAATACACTTGCCTGTGTTATACAGTAGGATGTTGTTTATCTATTTTATGTATAGTAGTTTGTATCTGCTAATCCCAATCCTAATTTATGCCCCCCCTTCCGGTCACCATTTTCCTGTTTAAAACCTTCTAAGGAGTAAAGTTTTTAAATGGTCACAATCCTGCTTAATCTTCCTGCTATCTCTCTCTCCACCTCACCTCTTAGTACTCATACAATCCTAAATTGCTTCGATAAACCAGAATCTTGCCTCAGGGCTTTTCCCTTAGCTCTTAGCGGGATGGCTCCTCATCCTTAGGTTTTAGCTTAAATCACTTCCTGCGAGAGTGTGTCCAGATTACCCCCATAAGCAGTAGCACCCCTCCCACTTCTCTCGTGGTCTGTACTCTCTATACTTCCTTGACAGCACTTACCCCAACCTATAGATTTATTTACTTGTTTATTGTCTCTCCCCTGATGTAATATACACGTCTAGGGGATATGTAACTTATCTGTCCTGTTTGCCAAACACTCAGTAGATACGGATTAAGCATGAAGGAATGGTCTGGGAAGGCTTCATGGAGGAGTAGGCCTTTGAGAATGTAAAATAGTTGAGAACTGACTTATTGAATTTTACTTCTTTATTAGAGTTAATTTCATGTATGTGTAAATAGTACTAAAAGTTTGGTGGGGATTAAAAGTTCTCAGTGCTTTTTGACAGAAGGCAACACTGGATAATGGAAGAAGTGTTGGAATGGAAACGGCTTTGACACTAATTAGCTTCATGAGCTTGGGCAAGTTCCTTCTTGCCTCAGTTTTCTTCACCTGGAAGAGGGTGGGGATTGTTCATGAGGACTTGGAGGTCATTGACCTGTCAGCACTAACCTGTATGTATCTTTTCAGTTCTAAGATTCTTTGTTCTTTCTGTGAACTCTAAAGCTATTTTGCAGGATTGGAATAAAAACTTCTACAAAGGTGAGAGTTAGCTTAGCTGAAGTAGGTGTGTGATCTTTAACAAGTTATAAAATGAGCCATAATAATTGATAGTACCTACATCAGAGGTTGTAAAAATGATGATTCACTAATATGCTAAGGCAGTGCTTGGGACATGGTTAGTGTTAAGTGCAAGTTGTTGTTATGATGGTGATGATGTATTTGAGTCCTAATCTATACGTGTCTCCTTTTGGGGGACAAAACTGCTAATTTTAAAAACATAAGGGTCATAATATTGATATGTGAGCAGGTTGAATTTAAGATAAAACGTTATAAAACAGGGAAAAGGGGCCACTGACAAAGGCTATAATCCATAATAAATTCTAGTGAATACTCATGCACCAAATAATAGCATTGACATTCATGGAGCAAAAATTGCCAGAAATTCAGGAAGCCTACAGGAACAATTGCAATGTCTACAAACTAATAAAGCGAGAAAATAACAAAAATAGAAAGAATAGAACTCCAGTCCCTGGATAATTAGGGCATTTTAATTTACCTTGAAATATATACCCTAGTCCCCAGTCTTATTTTCCAAGTAGGAGTTTGGTAATATTTCTGATAATATAGATATGCTTTATAATAATAGTCATATTTTGAAAGATTTGATAATTGAAGTATTATTTCTTTTTTAAAGGTCACAGTTTATTTAAAATTTATTTCATAGAAGAACTCAGATGAGGGACTTCTCTGGTGATCCAGTGGTTGAGACTCCATGCTTCCACTCCGGTGCACCAGGGTTATATCCCTGGTCAGGGAACTAGTATCCTGCATGCCTTGTGGCACAGCCAAGAACAAACAAACAAACAAAACTCAGATGAGATTATATTGACAGTTATTTTCTAGTTTAAAAAAAGCAGTACAGGGCTTCCGTGGTGGCGCAGTGGTTGAGGGTCAGCCTGCCGATGCAGGGGACACGGGTTCGTGCCCCGGTCCGGGAAGATCCCACATGCCGCGGAGCGGCTGGGCCCGTGAGCCATGGCCGCTGAGCCTGCGCGTCCGGAGCCTGTGCTCCGCAACGGGAGAAGCCACAACAGTGAGAGGCCCGCGTACCGCAAAAAAAAAAAAAAAAAAAGGCAGCACAGGGCTTCCCTGGTGGCGCAGTGGTTGAGAGTCCGCCTAACGATGCAGGGGATACGGGTTCGTGCTCCAGTCCGGGAGGATCCCACATGCTTGCGTAGCGGCTGGGCCCGTGAGCCATGGCTGCTGAGCCTGTGCGTCCGGAGCCTGTGCTCCGCAACAGGAGAGGCCACAACAGTGAGAGGCCCACGTACCACAAAAAAAAAAAAAAAAAAAAAAGGGCAGTACATCAAAACTCTTGGTTTTATACTGCTATGCCATTTTAAATGACACCTTTATAAAGAAAAATAGATAGCAGTAAAATAGTATATGAAGTAATGCTTGAGGATTTTCACAAGTCTATAACTGAATCGTTGTAATACCTTTTGAACTCCTTTGTCACTTAATTAAAACAAAATCAGCCTTAGTCTATGAGGCATTAGTAGACAAGACTTTTCTGCAGTCTCTTCAGTAGTTATAACTAAATATTTACCAGTTTAAAATTGGTATAATTTAAGTATGTCATGAATTTTTTTAAAGATTCCAAGTTTAAAGACTATTGGTATTTTTTTTTCATGTCTAGATCTAATTGTTCATAAGGAAACATCTGAATATGTTTAAACAGATATATTTCTAGCCTAGCTATAGTGGAATTCCGTTTATGTGCTTTTTATTTTTTTTCTTCTCCACAGACTCAGTATTCATTTAAACAAGTATTTGGCACTCATACCACCCAAAAGGAGCTCTTTGATGTTGTGGCTAATCCCTTGGTAGATGACCTCATTCACGGCAAAAATGGTATGATTCTTGGAGTTTTGTTGAATTTTTCTTTTTCTCCCTCTCTGATAAAACTTTTTTGATGCTTAGATACTTGGTTTATGTTCAGCCTTGAACCCATTTAATTTGCCAGAGTAGTGTTAAACCTGCTTTTTTGAGCAGTTATTTTAATTTTTTTAATTTGCTTATTTTTTCAAATTTAATTTTTATTTTGCATTGGAGTATAGTTGATTTACAGTGTTGTGTTAGTTTCAGGTATACAGCTAAGTGACTCAGTTATATATATATCCATTCTTTTTCAGATTCTTTTCCCATATAGGTTATTACAGAATATTGAGTAGATTTCCCTGTGCTATACAGTAGGTCCTTGTTGATTATCTATTTTAAATATAGTAGTGTGTATATGTCAATCCCAAACTCCCAATTTATCCCTCCCCTTTGGTAACCATAAGTTTGTTTTAGTCTGTGAGACTGTTTTGTAAATAAGTTCATTTGTATCATTTTTTAAGTTTTTACATTCTGCATATAAGCAATATCATATGATACTTGTCTTTTTCTGTCTGACTTATTTCACTTAGTATGATAATCTCCAGGTCCATCCATGTTACTGCAAATGGCATTATTTCATTCTTTTTAATGGCTGAGTAATATTCCATTTTATATATGTATCACATCTTCTTTATCCATTTACCTGTCAATGGACATTTAGGTTGTTTCCATGTCTTGGCTATTATAAACAGCGCTGCAATGAACATTGGGGTGCATGTATCCTTTTGAACCATGGTATTCTCTGGATATATGTCCAGGCCTGGGATTGCTGCATTCTATGGTAGCTCTATTTTTAGTTTTTTAAGGAACCTCCATACTGTTCTCCATAGTGGCTATACCAATTTACATTCCCACCAACAGGGTAGGAGGGTTCCCTTTTCTCCACACCCTCTCCAGCATTTGTTATTTGTAGACTTTTTGATCATGGCAATTCTGACTTGTGTGAAGCGATATCTCATTGTAGTTTTGATTTGTATTTCTCTAATACTAAGCAATGTTGATCATCTTTTCATGTGCCTCTTGGCCATCTGTATGTCTTCTTTGGAGAAATGTCTGTTTAGGTCTTCTGCCCATTTTTTGATTGGTTTTTTTTGTGTGTGTGTGATGCTGCATGAGCTGTTTGTATATTTTGGAAATTAATCCCTTGTCGGTCGCATCATTTGCAAATATTTTCTGCCATTCTGTGGGTTGTCTTTTCATTTTGATTATGGTTTCCTTTTCTATGCAAAAGCTTTACAGTATAATTAGGTCCCATTTGTTTACTTTTGTTTTGGTGGTGAGAGTGGGCATCCTTGTCTTTTTCCATATTTTAGTGGGAAGTCTTTCAGCTTTTCACCATTGAATATTATATTGGTTGTGGGTTTGTCATAAATAGCTTTTATGTTGAGATATGTTCCCTCTCTATCCAGTTTCATAAAGGTTTTTATCATGAGTGAATGTTGAATTTTGTCAAATGCTTTTTCTGCATCTATTGATGATCACGAGGTTTTTTTCCTTCTGTTGATGTGGTGTATCTCATTTAGTGATTTATGTATGTTGGCTCAATCTTGGAACCCTGGGATGAATCCAGTGTGGTCATGGTGTGTGACCTTTTTTATGTGTTGTTGGATTCGGTTTGCTAGTATTTTTTTTTTTTTTTTTTTTTTTTTTTTGTGGTACGTGGGCCTCTCACTGCTGAGACCTCTCCCGTTGCGGAGCACAGGCTCCGGACGCGCAGGGTCAGCGGCCATGGCTCACGGGCCCAGCCGCTTCGCGGCATGTGGGATCCTCCCAACCGGGGAACGAACCCGTGTCCCCTGCATCGACAGGCAGACTCTCAACCACTGCGCCACCAGGGAAGCCCTCGGTTTGCTAGTATTTTGTTGAGAATTTTTGTGTCTATATTTATCAAAGATACTGGCCTGTAATTTTTTCTGTGTTACCCTTGTCAAGTTTTGGTATCAGGGTGATAGTGGCCTTGTAGAATGAATTTGGGAGTGTTCCTTCCTCTGCAATTTTTTGGAATAGTTTCAGAAGGATAGGTGTTAACTCTTCTCTAAATGTGTGATAGAATTTGCCTGTGAAGCCATCTGGTCCTGGACTTTTGTTGGCTGGGAGGTTTTTTTTTTTGCGGTATGTGGGCCTCTCACTGTTGCGGCCTCTCCCGTTGCGGAGCACAGGCTCCGGACACGCAGGCTCAGTGGCCAGGGCTCACGGGCCCAGCCGCTCTGCGGCATGTGGGATCTTCCCAGACTGGGGCATGAACCCGTGTCCCCTGCATCGTCAGGTGGACTTCTCAACCACTGCGCCACCAGGGAAGCCCTGCTGGGAGGTTTTAATCACAGTTTCAGTTTCAGTACTTATGATCGGTCCTTTCATATTTTCTATTTCTTCCTGGTTGAGTCTTGGGAGCTTGTACCTTTCTAAGAATTTGTCCGTTTCTTCTAGGTTATCCATTTTATTGGCATACACTTGCTTGTAGTAGTCTCTTACGATCCCTTGTATTTCTGTGATGTCTGTTGTAACTTCTCTGTTTTCACTTCTGATTTTCTTGATTTGAGCCCTCCCTTTTTTTTCTTGATGTGTCTGGCTAAAGATTTATCAGTCTTGTTTACCTTTTCAAAGAACCAGCTTTTAGTTTCATTGCTCTTTTCTGTTGTTTTCTTCATCTCTATTTCATTTATTTCTGCTCCGATCTTTATGATTTCTTTCCTTCTACTCACTTTGGGTTTTGTTTATTCTTTTTTCTTTAGTTGCTTTAGGTGTAAGGTTAAGTTGAGATTTTTCTTGTTTCCTGAGGTAAGATTTTAATTGCTATAAACTTCCCCGCTAGAACTGCTTTTCCTGCATCACATAGGTTTTTGATTGTCATGTTTTTGTTGTCATTTGTCTCTAGGTATTTTTTTATTTCTTCAGTGATCCATTGGTTGTTTAGTAACATATTGTTTAGCTTCCACTTATTTGGGTTTTTTTGACAGTTTTTCTTCTTGTGATTTCAAATCTCTTAGTGTTGTGGTCAGAAAAGATGTTTGATATGATTTCAGTTTTCTTAAATTTACTGAGGCTTGTTTTGTTGTCCAGCATGTTGTCAGTCCTGGAGAATGTTCCATGTGCACCTGAGAAGAATGTGTATTCTGCTTTTGGATGGAATGTTTTATAAATATCAATTAAGTCCATCTGGCTTAATGTGTCATTTATGGCCCGTGTTTCGTTATTGATTTTCTGTCTGGATGATCTGTCCATTGATGTAAGTGGGCGTTAAAGTCTCCCTATTGTGTTACTGTTGATTTCTCCTTTCATGGCTGTTAGCATTTGCCTTATATATTGAGGTGTTGAGCAGTTAATTTTAAGTGTTTTCTAATACAAAAATTATATGTGGAGGACTTTTAAGATATAGCCAATTAATATATAACTGTGACTTGTTACATTGTAGGTCTCCTTTTTACATATGGTGTGACGGGAAGTGGAAAAACTCACACTATGACTGGTTCTCCAGGGGAAGGAGGACTGCTTCCTCGCTGTTTGGACATGCTCTTTAACAGTATAGGGTCGTTTCAAGCTAAACGATATGTAAGTTTAATTTTTTTTGTGTTATGACTCACTAGAGGGCATAGGTGCCAAAATACCTGTGAATACAGTAGTATTAAGGGAGAACTAAGGCATTGGATACCTTTTGAAACTTTAAATATGTTTAAATATTGTTTTTTATTTCTTAAGTATATTTCTTACTATTTAAGTCAAAGTCTAAAAATTATGGTCTGATTTTTGCCCCCTTTAAGGTTTTTAAATCTAATGATAGGAATAGTATGGATATACAGTGTGAAGTTGATGCTTTATTAGAACGGCAGAAAAGAGAAGCCACGCCCAATCCAAAGACACCCTCTAGCAAGTAAGTAATTAAATTTGTAACACTGGCCTCATGGGAACCCTGTCAAGTGCTTTCCTCAGGCATAGGGAATGGTGAACAGAAGTGGAGAAGTTGGTCTGACCATTGACTTCAGTGAGGTCAAAGTTGAGGGATGTTCTTAAGTAAGTTTATTTGCTCAGATGTTCTGTTTGGTTCTGAGCACACTGCCCTTGAATCACTGTTTAGGGAAGGTGCCACTCTTCGTGAGAAAGGGTGTAAAAGCCTGTGTTGTGTATCTGGGGAGATATGGGAGAACTGTTGGCCCAACCATGAGTATGAATGAAGTTGCTCTGTGCATCCCTGCTTGTAATGGAGGTCATTTATTTACTCACAGTGCGTAAGATGAGACTTTGGGGCTTTTTCTTTCTTTTTTCAGACGACAAGTAGATCCAGAGTTTGCAGATATGATAAATGTACAAGAATTTTGCAAAGCAGAAGAGGTTGATGAAGATAGTGTCTACGGTGTATTTGTCTCTTATATTGAAATATATAATAATTACATATATGACCTATTGGAAGAGGTGCCATTTGATCCCATAAAGCCTAAGTAAGTAGTGGAGAGAGTCCCTTAGCTGCTTAACCTTGGTGAAGTCACTTCACATCAGTGAGGTTTAGTTTCCTCAGCTATAAATGGGGATAAAGCTTACTTTTGTTTTCAAAATGAAATATAACTCGTATGTCATGCAGTTGGTGCTTGGTGAATAGTCCTGTATATTCACTAGATATGTAGCTGTATTAGGAAAACCACTGGGTTAAGGCATCTAAGGAGAATATTCAGCTTAGACTTTACTTTTGAAAAACTCTTGGCCCTGGGCTGTACTTTTTTTTTTTTAACATCTTTATTGGAGTATAATTGTTTTACACTGTTGTGTTAGTTTTTGCTGTATAACGAAGTGAATCAGCTATATGTATACATATGTCCCCATATCCCCTCCCTCTTGCGTCTCCTTCCCACCCTCCCTATTCCACCCCTCTAGGTGGTCACAAAGCACTGAGCTGATCTCCCGGCGCTATGCAGCTGCTTCCCACTATCTATTTTACATTTGGTAGTGTATATATGTCAGTGCAACTCTCTTACTTCATCCCATCTTACACTTCCCCCTCCCCATGTCCTCAAGTCCATTCTCTACGTCTGCGTCTTTATTCCTGCCCTGCCCCTAGGTTCTTCAGAACGATTTTTTTTTTTTTAGATTCCATATATATGTGTTAGCATACAGTATTTGTTTTTCTCTTTCTGACTTACTTCACTTTGTATGACAGACTCTATGTCCATTCACCTCACTACAAATAACTCAACTTCGTTTCTTTTTATGGTTGAGTAATATTCTACTGTATATATGTGGGCCCTGGGCTGTATTTTGACAAGGACTTTAATTGTATAAAGAAGTGTCCCTGTTGATGTGCCCTGGGGCTACCTTTAAGAACCTGACACTTAATGTTGGGAGTTTGTAGCCTCTAATCTGTGTTCTGGTGATCCCCACAGAAGGGAGCCTAAAGCTGTTGTCTGCACAACTAATAGTCACAGACCTTCCATCACTGACCAATAAGAAGTGACATCTGTATTGTCATTCCACCAGAGTTAAAAGACTATTACTTAGATTTCCTTGGGTCTTGCCCTGCTGAGACTGAAGAGCAATTACAGTCTGGCCTCACAAACTACATTTGTGCCAGAGCTGACTCTGGTATCTTGTTCCTTGATGGTTTTGTTCTTAAGCTAAATGCTTATCTTCAATGCTGTCTTTGTCAGGGCCTCTCAAGACAAATAATATGAAGACCTGTGTTGTATTACTTAACTTTTGTGTATATGACTCAGTGAATATTAGTGGAGGAACAGCTAGATTTGGAAAACCATTAGACTGAGAACAGGTGTCTGTATACCCACTTTTATTTATTTATTATTATTATTTTTTTTGCTGTACGTGGGCCTCTCAGTGTTGTGGCCTCTCCCGTTGCGGAGCACAGGCTCCAGACACTCAGGCTCAGCGGCCATGGCTTGCGGGCCCAGCCGCTCCGCGGCATGTGGGATCTTCCCAGACCGGGGCAAGAACCTGTGTCCCCTGCATCGGCAGGCGGACTCTCAACCACTGCGCCACCAGGGAAGCCCCCCCACTTTTATTTATATTAAACAATTTATAGACTAATTACTTTCCCATTTGTTTCAAAGTATCAGTTGTATGTACCCATTTTCCTAAACTTTTGTGATGTCATTCACTGCTACCAATCACTTTCATGTCTGCACATGTGCCAAGTTTCTGTTTGATTTGTTCCAAATGAGATTGTTTTCTAAGAAGCCTCTCTTGGTTTTGTTATGTAAGTGAAGACTGACAAATGTGACTATGCCTTGTAACCTTCGGGTAACTCCTTGAATGAACTCACAGGGTGCTTACTTGGCAGTGAATTCAGATTTTATTTGTTAGGGTGGTGATTAACCTGCTTTTTTGAGCTGGTTTAAGGTTTAGTTTTTAATACAATGAAGAAATATTAGAAGCAGAGGATTTTTAAGATACGACTCATCGTGACTGTCAGATACTCTGGACTGAACGTGTTGCTGTGACATGGCTGCTATAGAAACAGTAACTTCTACCTTATTCCTTTGGTAGGTGGAATAGTTGCAGCGCGCCCATGAGGAACACAGATTTTGTGTATGTGATGGTGCTCTTTTCTTAAGGAGAAGGGTGCAGTTATACTAGTGGTTGGCATCTGTGGTATGTTTGCATGTAGGTGGTTTTTCATTGGTACTGGGCCGGCTGCTACTTCTAAGCCCCTCCTTGGTCCCTGAGAAATCTGCCATTTGCTGAATAATGGTGGCTGGTAAATGTTTCTACCCCCACCATTCACAAGACTGAGGCCAAACAGGCAGCACCTTTCCCATCCTCATCCTACCTTAGACTAAAACTTGACCAGCCACTTTGAAAGGATTGCCACTCCTGGTATATACCAAACTCCTTCTGAATTTGTTTTTTGTTGACACTGAAGTCAGAACCAGCTCTATCTGTTGATCTTTTAAAATTAAGAAAATGCTAGATTTTGATGCTTAACCTGTGCATGTGATGGTGCTATACTACTACTTTGATCTCTAATTGTTTAGTAAGTGTTGTTTCATGTGCTTTGTTAGAACAAATTAGAGCAAAGCTTTTAAAACAAAATAGATTCCTGTTATCCTGTTATGTAACTAATCTTTTTACTATATATCCTTATTCTTATCCAAGTGTAATATGCTTCTGGAGTCTTGCTTAGGCTTATTCCCATTATAAGAATGGATGTCATGTTGCCTGACATTTTAGTCCTTAAGTTGCAATATCAGTATCTCATAATATAGGAAACTAATGTTTTTTCTTTCCCATAGACCTCCACAATCTAAGTTGCTTCGCGAAGATAAGAACCATAACATGTACGTTGCAGGATGTACAGAAGTAGAAGTGAAATCTACTGAGGAGGCTTTTGAAGTTTTCTGGAGAGGTTAGAAGCAGAGCTAGAATTACAGATATATACAGTGATAAATATAATCCTGAAAGCTGCTACTCTAATTTGACAATACTTTTTGGTTTGGTAGAAAGTATGTACACTGAAATGACTCAGAGATTTGATCAATGATTTCTCTGTCACTGTAGGCCAGAAAAAGCGACGAATTGCTAACACACATTTGAATCGTGAGTCCAGCCGTTCCCATAGCGTGTTCAACATTAAATTAGTTCAGGCTCCCTTGGATGCGGATGGAGACAATGTCTTACAGGTAAAGATTTAACGTGTGGAGTGTGTTCTTGTTCTGAATCCTTAATTTTGGGAATCAGAGGTAAATCATGGAGGTTTCATTACACTGAATATTGCTCTAGAATTAATATATGTGTAGGTGATGACATTTAAAAAAAATGTTCCATTAATTAGATAGTATAGTTTTGGGAAACTGGCTATTAAATCTTAGAACCTGGAATTTTGTTGTGAAAAAGGTTTACAAATCTTTTTAAATATCTAATAGAGGAGATAAAACAATGAATCATAACATGTATTTTATTTTATCTCTGAAGACTCATTTTGTATGTAGAACTTCAGTTAATGGTGTTTAAATGTCAGCAGTTAACTCTCCAGGCTCGGTAGAGTTCAGGAGTGGCCAATTCTAGATTGTCCTTCTCTCGGCTGATAGGCCAGTAGGGCCCCCCATCTGCTGATCACTCTTTACTGCTAGGCCTGTCATGCTACAAGGCTTATATCAATTAGTAACAGCATTTGAGGCTGAACATATAAATCATTTAATAACTTTAAGCTATTAAAATGTAATTCCATTCAAAACATATCGTGAAATTGTGGTATATCACGAAGGTTTTCAGATGGCAGGAGTAGATAGTACAGCATGGTACTAAAGACCACCAGGATTTGAATTCTGATTCCCAGGCATTTACTAGCTTGTCTCACCTAATTGTAATAAACTCCTTGTAATGCTGTGAGGGTTAAAGGAGGTGAGGCATGTAAAGTTTTATGGTCCATTGCCTGGCTTACAGTCAGCACTTGATAAATGTTAGCTAGAAAATCCTTTTAAGTCAAGTCTCTATGCACTTGCTTTCCATTGAATCACATCTAATGTTATAGTATCAGTTATGTATCTCTTGACTTTCATTTCTTATAAGTTATTAGAGTATTATGAAATTATTAGACTGTAAAATTATCAAATATCTCATTATACAAATATTTAGCCTTGCTGTAGACTCACTGTTTAGCAGACATTTATTGAGCTCCTGCTGAGTGCTAGGCACTGTGCAGGTGCTGGAGATGAAGTGGTTAAAAGGTAGAATTCCTGTGCTTGTGGAGCTCACAGTATAACGTAGAAGACCAGACAATGGGCAAGTAATGTCTTGAGGATATTTATCATATGCTTGTAGCAAACTCTTCCCCCAAAACATGTATCCTTCACCCCTACTATACGTTTTGTATTGTGCAAACATTGTATTCATAAGACTTGATTTGATTTGAATATATTTAAAGAACATTGTAAACTAGTTATAACTTATGTTACTGGCATTATAATCTTCCCTTCAGGAAAAAGAACAAATCACCATTAGCCAGTTGTCCTTGGTAGATCTTGCTGGAAGTGAAAGAACTAACCGGACAAAAGCAGAAGGGAACAGGTTACGTGAAGCTGGTGAGCAAAACATAGCACTTACTTATTGCTACAACTTTCAGAAACTTGCCATGCCCGTTTATCGTCACTTATTGATAGGTGGTTTATGCATAACTGTCTTCAATTTGACTGAAAATTTAGAGGCTAAGTGACCAGTGCTTTTTCTTTAGTTATGCTGGTTTGGTATTGATCTGTTACAACACATTGATTTCTTTAAGAATGAGGAAAAGTGAGTAAAATAAATATAAAATAGGTTATACTCATATTGAAAGTGTCTATTATATCTATGGCTGGCGTGTCAGTACTGGGTCCATGAAATTAAGTGATTGAATAGTTACTCCAACATTCAAAGTGGTAAAAATCGGCTTCTGGAGGTAGGAAAAATCTTTGAATACAAGAGCCTTTGAATACAAAAGCCAGTTGAGAGGAAACCTGTGTGCGTGTTTTCCTCTTTTAATCTTTCATTTAGTACAGCCGTTCATGTTATGTTTTATGTTGATAACATTTATGGAGTACCTACTGTGTTACAGGAGTTGAACACAGATATAAAGGATGACACCCTGCCCTAGAGAGCCCATCTAGTACAAGAGAGTGTCTCAGTAGAGTATGAAGGAGGTGAGCACGAGGTGCTGTGGGAGTACAGAGCAGGACTGCTCCATCCATTCTGGGGCTGTGTGAGAGGGGGGCTTTGGGGAAGAATGTGTGGAGTGACACTTAAATTGAGGCGTGAGCTCTCTGAAGAAGGATAGAATTAAAGGCATCATTCCTGAGAGAACATGGCAGGGTCAAGGTAGCTGGAGTGTAGGGTGTGGGTTGGTGAGCCGTCACCACTGAGGCAGAAGGGCAAGGCAAAGTCATTAAGCCCCTTGACTATCATATTAGAAAGTCTGATTTTTTCTTGAAGGAATAATGGTGACTACCAATTATTAAGGGACTA
Source organism: Stenella coeruleoalba (assembly GCF_951394435.1). Taxonomy (NCBI): domain Eukaryota; kingdom Metazoa; phylum Chordata; class Mammalia; order Artiodactyla; family Delphinidae; genus Stenella; species Stenella coeruleoalba. The sequence continues at coordinate 138,170,079 of NC_137147.1, read as the reverse complement.
GTGTGTGTCATAGTATCTACTATACGTGGGCTTGATTTCTTGATTGTGACTTTTCAGGATTGTATCGTACCCAGTTTTCAGATTGGAAGAGGTTAAGTAATTTTCCCAAGGTTAGAGCCTGGTTCAAACCCAGGTTGGTTGAACTTTCAAAACTTGTTATCTTTCTGCTGTTACACACTCAATGAAGGATTAGTTTTAGAAAGACCATTTCCCCAGTGTAGCAGATTAATTTACCAGAGGCAAGTCTAGAGAGATGAAAAGCAGTCAGGAGCCTTTTGCAGTAATTCAGATGAGCAATCATGTCATCTGGAGGCAAAGGTCAGCCAAAACTAAGAGCTGGTTCAGAAGTAGGCCCATGTGGATGTGGAGAGGAAGGAAGAGAAGAGGGTAAATCAAGGAAGATCTTGATTGAGGAGAAGTAGCTTGAGGTGCAGGTATGGGCAGTTAAGAGTTTTGTGTTGGATATATCAATTTATTCAAGTGTAGGTGCCTAGTAATTGGATGCAGAGAGGTACATGGATTTGGAAGAGAGATTTGACTTGAGGTTTATAGGTTTAGGTTTTGCCAATAAAAGCATGAATTAAGCAATGGGGAAGATAAGATTATCCATGGAAAACAAAGAGGAACAAACTGAGGGCAGGGCCTTGGACAACAAATCCTTGAGATGATTAATCTAGAGAGACTGGGAAGGAGAGAGTGGAGGAGTAGCTAGGTGACTTGAGGGAGTATGGAATGACTAAAAACTCTCTCTCTGTCTCTCTCTCTCTCTGTCTCTCTGTCCCTCTCTCTCTGTCTCTCTCTCTCTCTGTCTCTCTCTGTCTCTCTCTCTGTCTCTCTCTCTGTCTCTCTCTGTCTCTCTCTCTCTCTGTCTCTCTCTCTCTCTGTCTCTCTCTCTCCCTCTCTCTCTGTCTCTCTCTCTGTCTCTCTCTCTGTCTCTCTCTCTCTCTCTCTCTCTCTCTCTCTGTCTTTATAAGAAGACACAGCATCCGGAATCCAGATCATAAGAGGAAGGATTAACCTTGATGGGAAGAGGTTTAGCTGGATTGGGAGGAAAGTAGAAACCTGAGGGTTCTGATGCTTTGGGGGGAAAAACAGAAAGCACTACCAGTGTTGATAAGGATGGGGAATAGGTGTGACATGGTTAGGGAGTGAGAGCTAGAAGAGGAGGAGATTGTGCCTGGGGCACAGTTTAGCCTCAGGTTTCTAGAGGTGCTGCAGTTCTGAGTGACAAGGTTCAGGGTGTGGTTGCAGTGGTAAAGAGAGAAAGGTCTACTGGACTTGAGGGGGCTGGGGCCCTCTGATGGCAGGTCAGAGTGACCTTCCTCTTAGATCCTGAAGTTGACCCAGGAGCTGGCATGTATGGGGAACATTTATTTGAAGGCAGCAGTAAGGAACTGAGAAAATGTTGCTGGCCTCCCTCTACTCACCATCCTTATAAAATGTCAGGCTTTAGAAAACAAACAACTTTATTCACAAGACTACAGGGCTGCAGGGGAAGCACCACCCTTCTGGGAAATAAAAGTAAGGTTGCAGGGCTTTGCCATGGGATGGGGTAAAGCTTGTGGACACCAATCAGAATGATATTTTAGAATGTGTAACATAAAATACAGGACTAAAAAGGAAACCAATTAGACTGAAATGTGTTTTTTAAAGTATTCTTAAAACCTTTGTCATATAGTAATTTATGTGCTTTATTAAAAGCCTTAAATCCCATCAGCATGTCTAATAACTGCATAATTTCAGAGTATCTTGAGATCAACAATAAACCATAGTGTTATAAAAGTACCTGTGACTTCTACTGATTAAAACTCACAGGTGCTGCTACTACCACCACTGTAGGTTTCTGGCCTACATTCAAATGAAAGAAATGGCTAAATTTCAGAGATCAGTAGAAACAGATGTAATTTATTTCCCATCCATGCATGCAGACTCCCTGGAGTGTACCCATGGACAACACGGACCCCAGGTTAGGAACCCCTGGCATTAGGGAAAGGGGTGAATGGATCATTCTGTGAGAGGCCTGAGCATGAGGGAAGTCTGTTAACAGGAATATCGATTTTGCAGACACAATGGAAGAAAAGGAGGAAGGGCAGTGGGAGTTGGGGTCAAGAAAAATAAAGCATGCATCATGGAATATCACGGAGGTGCAGATGAGCTCTGTGGGCTTTTCTGTTATTTATTTTTGGATGTGTTGGGTCTTCATTGCTGCGCGTGGGTTTTCTCTAGTTGCGGCTCGTGGGCTCTAGAGCGCAGGCTCAGTAGTTGTGGCGCGTGGGCTTAGTTGTTCCACGGCATGTGGGATCTTCCCGGACCAGGGCTCGAACCCGTGTCCCCTGCATTGGCAGAGGGATTCTTAACCACTGCACCACCAGGGAAGCCCAAGCTCTGTGTTTTGAGAGGCAGCTAAGAATGAAAGCATGGTGGAGTCAGCTGACCTTAAGGTTTCAGGATGAAAAAATTCTCAGGTACTTCTGGGGTCTATGCAGGTGAGGTCTCCTGTATTGTTGGCTTGATAGATCTGTCAGACTTGCCTTGACTGAGAAATTCAAACGAGTGGCCAGGACTAACAAGTATGCTGCCTAAGAAACCCTTGTTTAGATATTGAGGGAACAGATTCAGTTGGCTCTTAAGATACTTGACTGGTAGAGACAGGAGCTCCTCCTGGTGCAGGGGAGACTTCAGTGTCCGGATGGAGCCAACTGTAGCCTGAAATGGTCATGCTTTAGAGAAAAGATTTTATTATGAGGATATTAAACATCTGTATCTAATATACTCTTTCACATCACAGTATTTAAGATTTGGAAGAAACTTTATGGGTCGTGAAGCATAATGCTGCATTCAGTGGAGAGTCTTTATGATAGAGCCCCTGAAGGACGGTACTCACCCTCTCCCTCAACACACTGCCAGATATGGACAGCTCTTTAAGCTGAGCCACTAAAATCTGTCATTTGTAATTTCCATCTTATAGTTCTATGAAGTAGGGATTTCATAGGCAAACAGACCACACTCTAGCTACTCAATTGTTGTCTTCAAATGTCTTCTGTGTACATTTTTCTGTCAGGTAACATTAATCAGTCACTAATGACTCTAAGAACGTGTATGGAGGTCCTGAGAGAGAATCAAACGTATGGAACTAACAAGGTAAGCAGCAGCCTTTGGACATTTGTATAGTTTTGTTTGTGTGCATTTTCTGCCTTATGTATTTGGATTTGAATATATTTATAGATGGTTCCATATCGAGATTCAAAGTTAACCCATCTGTTCAAGAACTACTTTGATGGGGAAGGGAAAGTACGTCTGATCGTGTGTGTGAATCCAAAGGCCGAAGATTATGAAGAAAGCTTGGTAATTTTAATGCCTTTATAAAGTCTGACTTTCTATAAAGAAAACAACCATTTGGATGTGAAGAATAACATTTTGAACATTTTTTAAACTGATACAGAACCATTAGTTACAGAAGTGAACTAATGACCAATCTATTACCGTTTCATTTACTAATTTCTTTAGAAAGACTTGGATATGCTTATTTGTTTAAAAAAACAAACCCCATTTATTTTGTATCTTAGCAAGTCATGAGATTTGCAGAAGTGACCCAAGAAGTTGAAGTAGCAAGACCAACAGACAAGGCAATAAGTGGTTTAACGCCGGGAAGGCGATACAGAAACCAGGCCCGGGGAGGTCCTGTTGGAGATGGTATGAGCTGCTGTTATGTCATCTGCCCACTGATGAGTCTGCCTGTCTCTCTCTTTTTAAAAAAATCTGTTTCACATAAGAAAACTGTTTACTTCCTTTCCCCTCAAAAAGCAAGTGCAAAAAAATATCTGAACCAAAGTATAAGTGACATTTCTTTTATTATATACCTTTTTTTTTCCATTTTTCCTTCTTTATTATAACATTTTTAAGGACGTATTATGACAGCCCAACAAGGTACAGTGTTGACTGGGGATCTTATCACAGTGTTAAAACTTGTTTGAGTAACTTTTTTTCCTGTGTAACTAACTTTTTATTTTTAATAACTCAATACAGAACTGCTGGTTTCAGAAGTGGTTTTGCAGAGTTTTCCACCTTTGCCATCCTGCGAAATTTTGGATATCAATGACGAGCAGACTCTTCCCAGGCTGATTGAAGCACTAGAGAAACGACATCACCTACGACAAATGATGATTGATGAGTTTCACAAACAGTGTAAGTGCAAAACTGCAGTCATTTTAACACCAGAAATTTGCAGGGAATTAAGTTCTTTGTTCGGATAGAATCTTCAAGGAAGGGTTATTTTGTCTCTGAACTTAGTAGTCCCCAAGGCATCATTTTATATTCCAAGGAAGTAAAACAAAAGAGAAAAGTGGGTATGAATTTCTCCCTTTCAAAAATCAACAGTGATGATCAAAGGGATAAGTTACTTTTTAGTTCCTACTAGTTACTTATTTGCAAGGCATTTAACATGTATTACATTATAATAACTATCTTTGAGAAAATCACCTAATCCTTTATTTCTAGTTTCCATCCGCAAAATGGGGATTGCCATTGCTCCTACCTCAGAGGGTGCTGTAAGGATAAATGAGATAATGTATGAAAATCATGTAGGACAGGAACAGCTTGGTACATAGTAAGTGCTCAGTGAATGTACTTACACTTATCATCTTCATAAGAAAAATGTGAGATAAGTGGTATTTAAATCCCCATTTTGAAATGAGGACATGTGCTCAGAAAAAATAACTTGCCCACATCACATAGAAGTTGATTTCATTGGTTATTTCTGAATCGGAGTAAACTTGACCTGCATGCTCTTGTTTCAGCTATTACTTTTAAAGCTTTGTTGCAAGAATTTGACAATGCTGTTTTAAATAAAGAAAACTACATTCAAGGAAAACTAAGTGAAAAACAAAAGGTGATCTCAGGACAGAAATCGGAAATTGAACGACTGGAAAAGAAAAACAAAACTTTAGAATACAAGGTTGGCTTTGGTATTACAATGGGTGTGCATTTAGCACTGGGCTCTGACTTAGCCGTTTTTCTACACTGGCCTGCAGCTGCTGCTTACTGGGAGTGATCATTTGGCTATTTACTAATCTTCATCCCATCCCCAAAAAGAGGAAATATGAGTGAAAAGCATAAAAGGGGTAATACACTCTTTAGCAATCGAAGAGAATGTTCTACGGTTTAGCTTTGATGATAGCTTGCTTTTTGATTTACTACTGTGTAATGTTTGTTCTCTCATTTACTGAGGATCACTTAGGGGGTACACATTCATTCTAGAGAGAAGCTTATCTCAACCAATATATTCTGAAAGTAGCCTAAAAATTAAATTGTAAGCCTTAATTTTCAGGAAAAGTAATTTCCACATGAAATCAGTTATAACTTCATCTTTCAGTGAGGAACTTGTTTAAAAGTTCTCATTTCTAGGAATGGAGGTGGGAATCCAGATGAAGTTTTAGAAGAAAATGCTTTCTCCATGATTTTTCTTTCCGTAACTATGCTTGCATAAGAAGATTATGAGAGAGATTATTTTAAAGCTACTTGAAATGTTTACATACCAAATGCTGAACATAATGGTCTACTTTCCCAGGTTGAGATTTTAGAGAAAACAACGACTATCTATGAAGAAGATAAGCGCAATCTGCAACAGGAGCTGGAAACCCAGAATCAGAAACTTCAGCAACAGTTCTCTGACAAGCGCAGACTAGAAGCCAGGCTGCAAGGCATGGTGACAGAAACAACCATGAAGTGGGAGAAAGAATGTGTGAGTGTCATTCATACAGTGCTCGTGTCAGGGATGATTCATCTCTAACGGTAGCCTTCTGAATCACTTGTACTTGGGGTAGGGTTTTAGTGGTGGTGGCCACAGCAGCCCCTATTCAGTTCCTCTTCCTTCCTCTGCCCTTACAAGTCACAACAAATTAATAAGCATTATGAAGAACTGGAGAACTGTCATCTTTAGGAAGTAAAGCGTTCAGGTAAACTAGTGCACTGGTTTGCTATAACTGAATTAGAATATCTATTGCCATACATAACCTTCAGGAGCGTCGAGTGGCAGCCAAACAGCTGGAGATGCAAAATAAACTCTGGGTGAAAGATGAAAAACTGAAACAACTGAAGGCTATCGTTATTGAACCCAAAACTGAACGGCCAGAGAGACCCTCTCGGGAGCGCGATCGAGAAAAAGCTACTCGAAGATCTGTTTCTCCATCACCAGTACCGGTAAGTTATTTGTAGTTGTGTAGTAACTTGGTAGTACTAGAGAAGGTTTGTTCAGATTAGGTGACTATTTCTGTGAGAATCAATTTTTTGTTTTATATTATTGCATTTCTCAAATTTCTATTTATAAATATTTTCAAATTTAGTATAAACACAAATTTAGTACTAAAAACTAGTAATTTAGTACAAAAATTATGTCTGCCTGTGCTAATATTAAAGTAATGAATTGTTTCCCTTTTTCAAGTCTTGCTCATTAATTTCTCTTCAATTTTTTTAGCCTTCTAGTAACTGTATTGCTCAGATTTCCAACGGCCAGCAACTCATGAGCCAGCCACAGCTACCTAGGTGCTCTAACTCTTGCAGCAGCATTTCTGTAGCTTCCTGTATTTCGGAATGGGAGCAGAAAATTCCTTCGTACAACACACCTCTCAATGTCACATCTATTGCAAGGCGTAGGCAGCAGGAGCCAGGACAAAGTAAAACTTGTATCGTGTCAGACAGAAGGCGAGGGATGTACTGGACTGAAGGCAGGGAGGTGGTTCCTTCACTCAGAAATGAGATAGAAATAGAAGAGGATCACTGCAGCAGGGTTAGTGCCAGTATTATTTTAAAGCATTGTAGCAATAGATTTTAATCTTCTGTGTTTTTTTTAACTAACTTGGTTCAGAAAGTTCAATGGAAAGATGGGTGAGTGCTAATATAAACAAGGTCTAATTTTTCTGTTAGTTTGGAAGATCAAATCACCCTGAAATTGAGGCCTAGCTCTTCATCTGAAAAGGCCTAAACTAAACCCATTTGGCACAGAAATACTGCCTCCAGCTCAGTGAAAGCCGGTCCGTGGGGCACATCACAGAGTCACCTGTGCTTTTCAGCTGCGTAAACTGATGAGCATCCAGAGTCAGTGACTGAGTGTCTTAGAGCACGTCTTTCTGATTTGGGTTTCTCTTCCCCAAATTAGACTTTTTGCTGTTTTCGAACTTTTCACTTTTAAAATTGCTTTCCCAGACTTTTATTTTGAAAAACAGATTTGTAAATATTTTTTTTCTTGAACCTTTGACAGTAAGCCATAGGCTTCGTGTCCTACATAACCACAATCTTCATCACACCTAAGAAAGCGTTAACCCTGAAAAGTACCTTCTAACTTACAGTTCATGTTTACATTTCCCCAGTTGTCCCAATAATGGCTTTTCTTTTTTCAAACCTTGGTCCTATCAAGGTGAATACATTGTATGTGGTTATTATCTCTCTTTAATCTCTTTCAATATAAAATAGTCCCTCCTCCCCTTTTTTGATTTTCATGACATTGACTATTTGAAGAGCCCAG